>NC_137980.1:6749266-7416259 GCF_963924665.1 Micromys minutus | reverse complement strand
ATTTTTGTCTGACAAAGCAAGCATTATCACGTTGGCTTCTGCCAATTATGTGCCGAAACTATTTTTAAACTTAAATTGTTCCTTCCGTTTCACCAAACTGAAAATATTAAATATTCATTGGGTTTTCATCCAGCTCAGCTATGGGTATACACACTGAACTTCAGAGTCACATGTGGTGATGTGGTGTTGAGGTGTGATCTCTCCTGTAATGAAACCAAGGTACTCGTCTATGTGCTTAGTAATGCTCTGCACAATGATTTTGTTTCGCCATTTAACTTCCCAGCTCTACATCGGTCTGTGAATTTCCTCATTTGGAATACTCCCAAAAACTTGGAGAAGATGGGACATGCCAATTGAGCTAGGAATGGTCCAGAGTTCTTTTGGGACACCTTCCATGAAGCAGAGCGAATACTCTCCTGGTTAGCTGAAATGTCTTTCCTTGTGGTTTGTATATTATTAACCCCAAAGCCCCACTTTATCTGTGTCACAGAGATTGCTTTATTTTTTATCACAATAGTACATAGCAGAAACAGTGGCTAGAATGCGGGTCCTCTGTCCCTGCCAGGGAGTTCTTTGCACCACATACATCAGCTCTAGAGAGAAAAACTTGCTATCCTCTAGAAGCACACAAGGGATAGCTAACTTTCCTTAAGACTCTTTGAGATGCAAGAGAATGACTTGTTCTCCTCGTCCATCTTGTATTGCGTGTGTTTTGTTTCCATACCCCTCTTTTCTACAAAAGCTGGGAATGGATATTATTAACTTCTCTGCTGATTAATTTGCTTTGTAATTGATTTGCATGATGATACTGCATATTATCAAATTGTCTGCTGGTCAATGTCTGATGAAGCTTTGGACTAATATTATAATAAGCAAATATCACTTACAAGGTTAGGTATGAGATTTAATTTTAAATGGCAACATTAGTCATAGAATTATTACTTTAAAACAATCTTTTGCAGAGAATAGTAGCTATCATTTTTATTGATGCCTCATATGAACTGTTTAAGTTCCTCCCCTCCCCCCTTTTTGGTAAGTTGTTTGTGTAGCACAGCTTTAGATCTTACTGCAGGATATATTCTCTGAGAACTGGAAAGATGGGGTTTAATCTGAGCAATTTCTGTTCTAGAGGGCAGAAAATGAGCATTTATTTGAATACTGATACTCTTAATCTTTATTGAACCAGTTTATTGTATGGCATCACTAACGAATATGTCAATAATAGCCGGTAAAATCAATAACACTTGATTTGATGTCAAACACACATTAATCAAATGCAACTGAATGATATGAGTTCTGAACTTGCTAGGACACACAAATGAAGCCTTTGGCCTACACTGGTTTGTTTGTTAGCGCGCGCGCACACACACACACACACACACACACACACAGACACACATACACACACATGTACACGAATCAAGCTAGTTAATTGTTGAATCAGCTTTTTAGTATGTTCTTCATTATGATATATATATATATATATATATATATATATATATATATATATATGCTTATGTACTGGTATATTTAGTACTTTTAATTGTTCTCCAATCTTTCAAAAAGATAAGGCTAAATTTTTATTTTTGAAAGCATAGATTATGATTTTAAAAATTCTTTTATGTCAAACACATTTGTATTTTTATTTTATAAATCCATTTAAATGATAAAGAGGTTCCAAAACAGTTCAGAATGGGCACATTTTAGTGATTCTTAAAGTTTTAGCATCATTTAATAAGCTATGGCAAGCAAATACATATATATATATTCTATAGATATCATTAGTGACAAGCAGCTCTACTTATGTAATTTTTTTTCCATGTGATACTTTTCTTTGGTCAGTTTGTCTATATTTTTGAAGCTAAAGAAAACAGAATATGGACCTAAGAGACTAGCTCAAACCAGGGTCCACCTCCTCAAATCAGAGACTCTGAGTTAGCTTTATTTTTATTCTTTTGTGGAGTATCTTTCAAATGAGAAGCTGGAGTTGCAAAGCCTCCCTCATGTAGCTTGTAAGGATTTTATGAACTCAAAGTAAATCTGACTCTAGGATACCTGGGTGCTTAGTATTTTGATCAGTGTGTACATGTCTCTGACAGTTCTTTTAAAAGAATTAACTGACAAAAATGTATTGTATACTTTTATGCAAAAAATGCTTAAAATCTGTACATTTATCTTTGTTTTTTAAAATAAAGTTGTTTAAAAAAAAGAATTAACTCTCTCCACAAATGAAACATGTAGACACAAAAAAGAGTTAACACTTAAGAAAGAATGAAAAATAAGTCCATGGTGAAGCAGGGGATGCCAGGCAGAAGCCATGATATCCCTTCTATTTGTCTTGCCCAGAGTCTAGGTATGCTGACTTGAAAACTTACTGGCACCAGGTATTATCAACAGGGATGAGTAATATGCAATTTTTATCTTTATTAAATTACATCTGGCCCATGGACAGATGACAGATGTCAGTCAGGTGTCTGGTCAATGAGGGTGCACATATAAAGCTGCCAAAATAGTTTTTGTTTCTTTAAATACTTACCAAGAAACTGTTTCACATCAAAACTCTGTTGCTTTAGATCAAAGAGATGGTTAGTTACCATGCAGTTTCTTAATAATTGTTAGTTACTAGAAGAACCAATAGCTTTCTTATGAATATAAAAAATGAACAACAACATAACAACAACAACAACAACAACAACAACAAAAAACATCTTTGAGTGGCTCTCTGAAGCAGGAGAAAGATTAACTTTCCACCACTCAAATAATTATCTTTATGCTATGAAGTTGTGTTTCAAAAGTAATCTTTTAAATGTGTAGGGCAGGTATGAGTCACTGTCATTTTAAGCTGGGATTCCTCACTAAGACTTACTAAAGAAACCAGTTTGTATATATTGAAAGAGTTGGACTGTGCATTTATTAGGAGGCACACACATATCAATATGTGGTAATAGTAAATTAAGGCTTCTGATAATTCAAAAAAGTGTGGAATTTTCAGACCCTGTCTGAATTCCTGGCACAATGAAAATACTAAAGTTTTAGATATTTTGTATAGCTAGACTCTACCTAACATTTTAAAATAGGTCCCACTACCCATAAAACATTGCCAGTCATAACCAATAGTTTGGCAGAAGTTTTTAATGTTGCTTTATTGCTGCTTCAGTGTTTATTAATGAATGCATGATAAATTTAGCCAACACCAAGACACATGAAAATTTAGTAACTGTAATTCCCAAATAGACCCAATTATGATTTGTAATAAACAGTTTTCATCTCCAAAAGCAGTGTGCTGGCTCTTTAAGAACATAGGGTCTAACAAACCAGAAAAAAATATCTTGCTTTATGTATCATTCTTTAAGAGATTGATAAATGATTAAAATAATTTGGTAGATCTGATGATTCCAGTCCCAGAGTCAACAGTAAGTCTGACAAATCATCCATGAAAAAAGAGCAGTAGAAAGCACTATGAATGTAAGTAAATATGTTTGGTAATCTGAAGAACATTATACATCCCATCCTTTATAATAAAAAGTAAATTAGAGTTTCAGTGTTTTAAAATACATATTCAGAAAAGCTTGTAGATGAGACTGCTATTTTGAGTGTTAGATTTTTGGGCTCGGGAGACCATTTTTGGTCATTTGAATTTTTTTTTAATATTTTCAAAGGGAAATTAAATCTGTTTAAGAAAATATCTGTAAGTTTATATCATGCCCCAAACACACTTAATTTAAAAATATTTTAGATAAGATGGTCATTAACAAAAGTCAGATTTTATATTTTTTCTACTTTACAAATATGTATTAAACATGTAGATTGGAAATTATTTATGGTGCCATCAGAGTAAAACATTTGCTTCATAGTCTTAGTAATTTATTTTTGTAGAAGCTTTTCTCTTCTTAAGTACCAATCCTACCCCCCACAGCCTAGAAAATTGATTTTAATGCATAATAATTTATAGCATTCTTGATCAATGTATGATGTTGTGCTTTTTACATTCATTATCCCATGTTGCTTGTGAATATGGAATTTACTTATTAAAATGGTTTCATATGTTTGCTATGTATAGTCCTTAGCTTTGAGCTGCTTTCTTGCTTAAATAAATGTTTTCAATTTGCTGTAATACAACAATTTGTAGAGAAATGCTGTGAAGCATAGTCTAAAAGAATGAGTCCTTGAAATAGAATCACTTTTTAAAAATATGTCCTAACATGTGGTCTCATTTTTCCTTCTTTTGCATTAATTAAAATCTTGTTCTGAAAAAAAATATTTTTACCCAACTTTTGAATTTACAAAATAAAAAATACCAAAATATGTAAACGCACTAATTTTGGAAATAATTGATGTAAAAACATGCTTTATTATTCCCCTGACCATCTATCCTAAAGATTTTCTTCTTTTAAAAAAATCTCTGTAAAATAATGAGAAAAGGTGGTTCAGTTTAATTATTAATTAATCTGTTCATTTCGATGTTTTAAATGCACATTAAATAAAATTAACATTAGATTTTAATCTCTTCTTATAATGTGCCCACTCATAATAGCACATGGGATTTTTGAAAAAAACATGTGCCATATCACAATATCATTTTGTAAATTCACTGGAAAAATCACATTTTATTCAAAGGAGATTAGAACCAGATTAAAATGAAACTTAAATGCTCTTGTGTAGTCTCGTGTAATACGTGTGATGAACTCATTATTCTCACACATTTAAAACAGTAGCCAGAAAGTAATATTAAAGCTACAGATACATTTTTACAAAACGCTCGTTTTATAATCATTTATAATCTCAAAAACCGTCAATTGTTGTTCTCTGTTTTGTGCACCTAGCAACCCCACTCTTGGCTGAGTTGGCTCTGATTCCATTGCTCTCATCAGCTTTGTGAACAGAGGTACCCCGGCAGTGTCTCCTCTAAGATAACCCAAAATCAACTTTTAGAGATTAAAAAAAAAGTACATAATTTTTTGGCAATTGAAACTCACCAGCGCCTTTCTGCTTCTCCAGGAAGTCGTTCCCTTCAGCACCTGCTGAGGGCTTTGTTGTCCAAACTCTGACAGGTAAAAAATTCCTGTAGAATAAAGCCAGACCAGCTGGCTTTGAAGAGAAACCCCCCAGTTTGGGCTGCGCTTGCCTCCTCTCCTTTTCTATGAAGACCGAGGCTTTGCCCCCTTGATCGTCAAGCGGTGAGATGCGTGATCCTTCTGCACAAGTGTCTGGCAGGCCGGGGTGCACCTGTTCATGTCACTCTGGAGTAAATTTAGCTGTAAAGGTATCATTGACAACCAGACCTTTGTCAGTGCTGGCAAAAGAACACAGAACTGCTCTCCCCCACCCCAAGCCTCTACACTGTGAGTTCCAATGGAAAATATCCAATCGGAAGTCTATCCAAAATCATTCCTAAAAAAAATGAAATTGCTTTCATATGGTATAAAAAAAAGTTAAGTTTCCCCATTTCACACAGGCTTTAAAATTACATTTCCAAGAATAATCTTGGAACAAGACAAGTTTTTGTTCAATTAATTGTGGCTGGAAACTTTTTAATGGAAACATAGCACACAGTTACTTCATTTCAGGTTATTAAACCGTGTTAAGCACTGTACTTACTTGCCTTTCTTTGCGGCAGCTCCTTTGCTTTTTTTTTTTTCAATCCAAAGAAATATTAGAAGGTTAAAACTTATCACATAGAGGGAATTAATCATGCTCCTAAATTAGAAAGCTTGTAGCTCTAAGAGACTCAGTGTCAAAACTGAACGGTCATGCCACTTAAATTATTGGGAATCCATGATGCCACTGTGCCATTTAAAATGGAAACTCAGGTCTGTGGAGACCCTTGATGTGTGACCCTTACTATAGCTGGTGTTCCTTGATGACTGGTTAAGGTAAGGACATTTACGTTTATTAACAGGTGAATTTATAGACGGATTTCTTACTTGGTTAAGTAAATGTAGTTGGAAGAAAAAGACAGGAAGTTCATTGAAGTATCTGGTGCAGATTTAACTGTCCATCTGTAGAAAGTTCGCTAAAGAGGACTATGTTAGGATAAAACCTTGTGAGATTCTACTTTGACAAAATCATGGATTCCTCAGTGGAGTTACCAGAGTGGGGAAGTACATGTCCTACCACACTATTGCTGTTCACAATGCTCGGGTGTGATGAGAAAAAGAAACTGGGTCAAAATAAAAATGCTTTGTAAAGTAAACAAGGTTCCTATTTGCTTACTATGTCTAAACAGCCACTCAATGGGCCTCCTTTCTCCGCAGGGCTCCACTTCCAGATAAAACATAGACCTGAATGGCATCATCCAGTATCCAGGGAAACCTTGTAAGTACCTCTCTCCCTGTGTACTTCTCTTATTCAGAGTTTAAAAGCTAGTTGAGTACTGAATAAGTGAGTGTTTTTATTTAATAATTATACGGGTGGGACATTTTAGGAGCTTGCTAAAAAGAAACGGGTCTTTGATTGTTACGTGCGTCATAACAAAACCCTTAGGTTTCCTCATATTTTATAAAATGATGTGTTTATTCCCAACCTCTCCATCAGCTCTCATTCTTACGTACAGAACAGCTACTCAAAACCTTAATGAACCGGGTTTCAAACTTCTGTATGACCCACCAGCATTTGTTAAGACACCTTTCAAAGGCCTTGTGCCGGGAGCAGGTACCTGAGTAACTTAAATTTTAAAAATGAAAAGAGTTTATGGCAGTATTTCACTGGTGAGTGTTACGAGCTATTTAGTTGGTTTCAGTCTTGGTTGAACAGTGAGCTAGTGAATGAAATGAGCTTATGTTTTAATTGCAGCAAAAAATCCTGAAAATAAGTGACATTGTCAAGACCCGACTTTGTATTTGGGGAAATAGCAGGAAGTTAGTATATCTCTACTTCTTCCCCTTCTTCCCTCCCTCCTTCCCTCTTTTTCTCTCCCTCCCTTCCTCTCCTCTCTCCCTTTCCCCTCCTTCCCTCTCTCCCTCCCTCCCTCTCCATTTTCTTTCCTTCCCTCTTTCCCTTCTTCTCTTCCTCTGTCTTTCTCCTCCTTCCCATTTCTCTCCCCAGCCTCCGCACCTTCCTTTCCTAGTTGGCAAACACTTTTATACATAACACACTGTACTACTTCATTTCTTAGGAGCTGTGAAATCTAATGGGAAAACTTAATTCTCAAACAATAAGTACATTGTTACTCTGGAGAAAGAGCCATTCCTAAAATACCTGAAAAGGGAATGAAAGTTCTAGTAAACGTTCCCTTGTATGGGTTTCACTTTGCAAAAAATATATTTACATTTAAAATAGTCACTAAAAAATGAAAGTTTGTTTTAAAAATCAAATCACTTTCAGTATGACACACTATGTATTATGTTCATATAGTCTTCATGAAAATACTTAAAACCTAAAGTGATTTATAATTATAGAATCTGTTGTTTAATTATAGAATCTCTTAGATCAGCTCTACAACTTATCCAATTCTTTAAATACAGATATACTACTTTTAAATTAAGCCTTTTGGGAATTCCTTTAAATGCACCTGGTTTAGCCTTATGATTGAGTTTTTCAAACTATTTTAATTTAGTTCTGAGGGGTGTTTAGTTCATCATATAATTATATCATTATACTATTTATGCATTTTTATCTCTTTATGTGTAACAAAATTTACCTGTCTGAATTAAAAAACATCTGTGGTAGCAAAAGGAAGTTGCTAGAGTTTTGAAGAGACCTAAAGAACCTGAGCCCATAAAAACAGATGCTAGTTACTTGTGCTAGTGACAAATTTTCAAGTGCAAAGCCTGAGGTCTGAGGTTGATGTCTGAAAGAGAAACTCCTGATGTAAAACAAACTTGGTCTACTGTTGAGTAAAGGGCGAGGCAGACAAAGATTAGCCTAGATTGTGGTACTGAACAAAGCCAACCTACTGAACACTGTTCTCACATGCTGATCTCATAGTTCATTTTCTAGAGAAGGAAATGTCAAGATCCATTCTCAGGCAAAGAAGAGAAAGGACACCAGTGCTGAGATGTTGTGAGTGTCACTTTAAGGCTTGTGTCAAATTATCTGTATTCCTAAACTCATATCTCACCAGCCAGGGATACTCAGGAAAAGAATGCATATCTGGTATTTCCTGTCTCTCATTAATGGCCTCACTATCATGAGCCAACACTGTTCAATCAATCAATAGAAATTTCTGTGATAGTGTAAATACTTTGTATCCTCACTTTGTAACATGCTAACCACCAGCCACATGGGGTTATGGAACAGAGAAAGTGAAGTCTGAATTTATTTACTGCAGTTATGAAGTCCCTGTGACTAGTAGCCACAAAATTGGATAGTACAGTTCTGGTTCAGTTATATAAAATGCATACCAACCTCCAGGAACCATGGCTAAAACAATTGAGGTCTAAGGGGAAAATGTGCCCTGATATTTATTTAGTTGAATTTTAAGACAGATTACCAGGTAACTGGTTGCATTTCCAGGATTAGTAATTTTTTCATCAGAAGTTACAATACCCATTTGTAAAGATTTTTAATGTCTATTCATGGTCTGTCATATAATAACAGTTTGCAACTTAATTAAGTATGTAGATCTGCATTTTAGTGCAACTTCTTTATAACACTTTCTAAAGATGAATGTTTTTTAATATTGTTGATGGAAAGATATGGTAATACTGCCTTATATGCCTGGGGTAGCAGATTTTAAAATGACCATAATGAAACCTATTATATCAAAAAGATACTCTAATGAAAGTTCAAACAGTAGTGACAAACACTTAGAGAAGTTCTGCTACTGTTTCTGCAATATATCCTTGCAAAGAATTCCAAATATGTAACCAAAGGTGCTCCCTGAATAGGTCTACAGCTGCTCTTAAAGTATGCGCAAAGGTTTAAATCGCCATGGGCTTTTAGGCATTCTGTGAAAATGAGATATACAAGTGGTTATTAATAATATTAATATGCTAAAATTATAGGCAAAGTAATTGCAAGCTTGTATTTTGTATTTAAAATTTGTATAGATTTAAAATAATCTGTCAACTCACTGGAAGAGTGCTTGCTATTTGTATGATCATAAAACATGTCTTCAAATGGTAGACTTCATAGTCATCCTTTTAGAAATCACGTGGTTTACTTGGTCATGTCCTTTGGGGTAGATGAGATTAGAAGAGAAACTTTTCAGACAGAAATGCAAAGGTCTTCCTACCACAAAACAAATAGATTCTGTAGAAACCATAATAAACTATGTGATTTTGAAACATTTTCTCCTCATTTTTGACTTCTGTTTTGTGTGCAGTGCAGTGTGTGCACGTGCACATGGAGGCCCAAAGCCAATGTCTTCCTCTAATTTTTACTTTACTTATGGAAGTTGGATCATTCACAAAGAGATCATCAGTTCAGGCAAGTCTGCACAAACAGTGGTCAGGAGCCCAGCTCCGACTCCAGAGTAATGCTATGAAGAGAGGCTGCCACACCTCCTGGAATCTAAGTAGGTTCTGGAGAACCTATATAAAGGAATACAAAGAACCTGTGGACCTTTCTGCCTCAACAAGTGCTTAATCCAGTAAGCCACCTTCCCAGCCCTCAAAACACTTGGGAATATTTCCAAAGATCCTTCATTCTAATGTCAAAACCCAAAGTAAAAATGTGTGAGTTAGAAGTTGGGGGGGGGACCAAGAAACTTTCAAGGAAGTCGAGAATGGAAAATTAATTTCTACAAATAATATTTGCAAGGATATTGTTGAATAATGTACATATTCTCCATTAGACCTCTCATAAATCGGGTCTTATTTAAAATAATAAAAGAGTGCCAATGACCACATTTATTAAAACAGTTCTTATAAGTGTGTCTCTGCATGTCCTTCTGTGGCCTCAGTAATGTAGCTCAGTGCCTTATTGATTAATCTGTTCCCCCCCCAAAAAGCCTCTTCATATTTGTAGTCATTGTTATGTGTGGAGAAGGCATGGCCTCTTTGAAGGGAATATGTCTTCAATATTCTAGTAAAATTTCTTATCTAATTCCTGAAAGTCTGAAAGAGTTGTTTTAATTGAGAAAAAAATGTGCACCACTGGCTTCTGATTTCTTAATGGCCTCCCCAATTTGTCATGTGTTGATTTACACAGAATAACCTTTTCCTATTTATTACAACAACCCCACGAACACTAACAATTAGAGATGTTGTGTAATGAACTCAAGTCAAACTGACAACTGTCTCTGTCAATTGTCAGTCCACATCTACCATTAATTGTTTGAATTGGATCTCAAATATAACATATTTCTGTCTATTAATAATTTGGTAGACAGCCTTTAAATGTTGAACAGCATTTTAACTATAAAAACTAGCCATATCTAAAATGTTGGTTCCACCTAAGAAGTTGTTAAATCTTTATTCTTAAATATGTTAAAATAATTTTCACATTAGCCTTTGTCTCATGAATGTTTTTCTTTTTTTTTTAAAAAAACTTTATTTTAAAAAACAGAGATAAATGTACACATTTTATGCATGAAAGTATGTGAATACATTTTTGTCAGTACTTGATTTTTTTAAAGGTTTGATAGTATGCATTAAAATCTTACTAGTTACAATGAGCATAAAGTACATGTAAAACAAGATGTAACCTGGAATTAGTCAAAGTTTTCTTGTGTGTAAAGTGTTTTTCTTTCTACTACTTAAAAACAGAACTCAGATAAGTTCCCCAACTTTATTCCTGGTTGGTATGTCTCTTCTTTCGTCTGCAAGTGTATACTTATTTTTACTTACAGGTTAAGAAAACCTTGTTGTTTGCTACTTTGAGTAATTCATACTCTAAATTTGCTGATATGACTGTGAAGTCATTCAATGAGTTCTTTCGTCCTCTGTTTTACCTCTTAAGTTCTGAAATTTTGATCAGTTTTGGGGCAGATTATGGAGAATATTGATTCTTTTTTTTAATTGCTAAGAGTACATATTAATTATAGCAATGGGTTTTAATCGTAACATCCTCACACATGCATTTAACATGCTTTTCTTCTGACTTCGTGACGTCCGATGTTGATGTTTACATGTATTCTGTAGGATTTGCAAAATATTAATATAGTTCTTTCTGTTTCTCTTTAGTTTATTAGGAGGAATTATTCTAGGGAGATAAAAGGTTTTTCTTGGAGAGTTGATGTTTAGAAAAAAATATCACTATAAATGTTTATTTTGCTTCCTTTGCCCATTAGTTCTGCATGTAATGGACTGTGTTCAGTGTCCTCTTATGGTCACTAGTGTCTTAAAATGTCACCTTGAACATTCAGTCTATTGGTGCTGCACATCCAAGTTGTCACAGTTTTGTTTTTTTCTGGGCTTTTTTATGTGTGTCTTTTACATAATCAGCTTTTTGAGAGCCTTTATAATACTCTAAAAGATAAAATTTTTACATACTTATTTTGATCACCCCCTTCCTGAACCTGAAATTAGTCAGCAATTTAAGAAGTTCTAATTATTTGTCTTGGAAAATGCCCTTGTAAATGATATTCTTGAAGAACAGGGAGCCCTTTGCAGTTGGTGTGACACTTAATCTGGGCACATTCAAAGGAAATAACTGGAATTCATGTTTTCCCCCCTTGGGTTTTATTGTATATTTGCAGCATTGGAGATGGATGCTGGGTCAAACACACTACTCCTGACCCACAGGGGCACTTACTTACTTAATAATTAATTAATTAACTTCTTATTAATCTTTGAAATAAGTACATTATAAAATCACAGTATTTCTTAAGGTTAATAAGTATTATTCAACATGTTTTACTTTAGTACAGTGCTTGGGAAATAAATGTATTTGTGGAGAACATATCATTGGTCATTCTGGGTAAGGAATAAGGAAGAGAGTAGGTTGAAATTAGACAGATACAGGTAGGAATTTGAAGCAATGATGCAGTTACATGGTTTGTTTGGGCCAATTGTTACTCTGAGTTATGCATGTGATCAAATTACATGTGTGCCACTAGGAGCACTTAGAACCGCAGAAGGCTGAGTTGACTTAGTGGAGTACACAGGTTTTAAGTTCCAATTTGAATATCTGCAAGCTACTAACTTTGGAAACAGAGGCTAGAGTATACTTTTGCTTTGTATCTTAATTTTATGTCATAGTGAACTTTGAATGGTAATTTTGTAGCAAATAGAAATACATTGACAGTTACAATGCATCCTAATAGCAGTTAAGGAGTAACATACAGAACACATATGATGACTAATGTCTATGTTTTGTGTACCTATGACTATGTACCTTATAATGGTGCTTATATGGTTTATGATTTCAGTGGATGAAGGATTATGACAGTAAGCCTCTGGCATCTTGGCAACTGTACAAAGAAGAAGAAGCAAAACTATTGGATGAGAAAGGGCATGTATATGAGAGAGAAGAGCCAGAGAACAGGGAGAAATTGGCTCACTCTTCTATAAGAACCCACTCTTGAGTGTTAATTAACTCTTGACCTCAGCTGCTTTTTACAAAACCACATTAATCCATACAAGATGTTGTATCCCATATGAGATTATAGTGCATGGTAGCAGGTCTAACATTTCTCAAAATTTTATTATATTTATTGACATTCCAGCTACTGATCCCCCCTTTCCCAGTCTCCCCTCCCACAGTTCCTTATCACACTTTTCTTCCCCCTTGCCTCCAAAAGGGTATTCCCCACGACGTGAGGTTTCCCCTTTCCCTAGGGCCCTAAGTCTCTCTAAGATTAAGTGCATCTTCTACTGAGGCCAGACCAGGCCGCCCTCAGCTACATATTTGCAGGGGATCTTGGACCAACCCGTGCATGCTGCCTGGTTGGTAGCTTAGTCTTTGGGAGCTTCCTGGGGTCAGGGTTAGTTGAAACTGTTGGTCTTCCTATGGGATTGCCATCTCCTTCAGCTTCTTCAATCATTCCTTTAGTTCAACTACAGGGGTCCTCAACTTCAGTCCAATATTTGGGTGTAGGTACTTGTGTCTGTCTCACTCAGAGGACAGCCATGCTAGGTTGCTCTCTATAAGCAAACCATAGCATCAATAACAGTATCAAGCTTGGTGCCCCCTCCCCCAAGAGATGGATCCCAATTTGGGGCAGCATTGGACCACCTTTCCTTCAGTCTTTTCTCCATTTTTTCCCCTGCCGTTCTTTTAGATAGAAACAATTCTGGGTCAGAAATATTGACTGTGGGTTAGTGAACCTATCCCTCTACTTGAGGCCCTGTCTATCTACTGGAGGTGGACTCTTCCCTCTACCCACTGATGGGTATTTTTGTGAAGGTCATTCCCACTGAGTCCTGAGAGGCTCTCACCTCCTGGGTACCATTTAGTCCCCCCTGCTCCCTGCCCCGGAAGCTGCATATTTCTGTTCATTCTTCTGGCCCTCTATGTTCCCTCCAGTACCTGATCGTGTTTTTCTTTTCTCCTCATCCTCCCATCTCCCAACCAGATTTCTCCATCCCTTTGCTTTCTATGATTATTTTCTTCCCCTCTCTAAGTGGAATTGAAACATCTTCACTTGGGCTTTTCTGTTTGTTGTACTTCTCATAGTCTGTTGGTTGTATAATTGATATTTGGTACTTTTTGGTTTATATCCATTCATCAGCAAGTAAATACCATGCATGTTCTTTGGGGTGTTGGTTACCTCACTCAGGATAATATTTTATAGTTCCATTCATTTGCCTTCAAAACTCATGATGTCCTCATTTTTAATAGCTGAATAGTATTCCATTGCATAAAGTATATTTCTCTGTATCTCTTCTTTGGTTGAGGGACATCTGCGTTGTTTCCAGCTTCTGGCTATTACAAATAAGGCCGCTATGAACATAGTACAGTATGTGACCTTGTGGTATGGTGGGTCTTCTTTTGCTCAAGAGTGATATAGCTGGGTCTTCAGATAAAACTCTTTCCAATTTTCTGAGGAAGTGGCAGACTTCATAAAATGACTTAGTAATATTCCTTATGTTCCTATTTAGTGGAATAGTTTGAGGAGTATTGCTCTTTCTTGAAGGTCTGGTAGAATTCTGCACTAAAACCACTTAGCCCTGCTTTTTGTCTGTTTGTTTATTTTTGTTTTTGTATTTCTTTTTTGGTCGGGAGGTTTTTAATTACTATTTCTATTTCCTTAGGGATTATGGGACAATTTAGATAGTTTACCTGATATTGACTTAACTTTGGTATATGGTATCTGTCCAAAAATCATCCATTTTGTCTAGATTTTCCAGTTTTGTTGAGTATAGGCTTTTTTAGTAGGATCTGGTGTCGTTTTGAGGTTCCCCAGCTTCTCTTGTTATGTCTCCGTTTTCATTTCTGACTTATTAATTTGTATACAGTCTCTTTATATAGATTGGTTTTATCTATCTTGTTGGTTTTCTCAAAGAACCAGCTCTTGGTTTTGTTGATTCTTTGTATCATTTTCTTTATTTCTAAATGATTGATTTTAGCCACTAGTTTAACTATTTCCTGCCCTCTACTCCTCTTGGATATGTTTGCTTCTTTCTGTTCTAGACCTTTCAGGTGTGCTGTTAAGTTGCTTTTATGGGATTTCTCCACTTAGTGCTATGAATTTGCCTCTTAAGTCTGCTTTCATTGTGTCCCATAAGTTTGGACAAGTTTGTCTTCATTTCCATTGAATTCTAGAAAGTCTTTGATTTCTTTCTTTATTTCTTTCCTGACCAAGTTATCTCTGAGTAGAGTGTGGTTCAGTTTCCATGGTTATGTGGGTTTTTTTGTTGTTTTTGTTGTTATTGAAGACCAGCCTTAAGCTGTGGTGATCTGATAGGATGCATGGGATTGTTTCAATCTTCTTGTGTCTGTTGAGTCTTGTTTTGTGTCCTATTATATATGGTCAAGTTTGGTGAAGGCTCCCTGAGGTGATAAGAAGGTATAGAAGCAGGGGGAGAGGGGGATGGGATAAAGGGCTTATGGAGGAGAAACCCGGGAAAGGGGATGACATTTGAAAGGTAAATAAAATATATCTAATTTTCAAACAAAAGAAAAATAAATTGCTTCTGAAAAACAAAACTAAAAAAGAAAGTATATTCTCTTGTTTGGGGTTATATGTTTTGTAGATACCTGATAAATTTATTTAGTTTGTGACTTCTGTTTATTTCAGTGTGTCTCTGTTTAGTTTCTCTTTCAATGACCTGTCTATTGAGTGGGGTTTTGAACTCTCCCACTATTAATATGTGAGGTTCAATGTGTGTTTTGAGCTTTAATAATTTTTTTATGAATGTGAGTGCCCTTGAATTTGGGGCATAGATATTCAGAATTGAGACTTGGTGGTTCCAATTTCTCTTGGTTGAATGTTCCTTTGATATAATTAAAGTGTCCTTCCCCATCTCATTTGACAACTTTTTGTTGAAAGACTCTTTTATTGGATATTAAAGTGGCAACTCCAGCTTGTTTCTTGGGACTGTTTGCTTGGAAAACTTTTTCTCAGCCTTTCACTCTGAGATAGTGTCTGTTTTTGTCACTGAGGTGTGCCTTTTGTATGCAGAAAAATGCGGAGTCTGTTTATGTATCCAGTATGTTAGCCTGTGTCTTTTTATTGGGGAATTAAGTTTCTTGATGTTCATGAGGTAATATTGTGTGTGTGTGTGTGTGTGTGTGTGTGTGTGTGTGTGTGTGTGATTCTCTTCTTTTGGTTTTGTTGTGAGATGATTAATTTCTCGTTTCTTTGGTGTAGATACTCTCCTTGTGCTGGGATTTTCCTTCTAGTATGCTCTGTAGGGCTAGATTAGTAGAAAGATATTGTTTAAATTTTGTTTGACATGCAATATCTTTGTCCCTCCATCTGTAGTGATTGAAAGTTTTGCTGGGCACAGTATCTGGCCTGGCATTGTGCTCTCTTAGGACTTAGATGACAGTTTCGATATTTTAAATGTCTCCACAACTTCAGCATTATCACACAAGAGACAAGCTTCAGGTACTGGAATCTCCAGGAAAGAATGCATATAACAGAATAAATATTTCTATTTTTCAAGTCAATACACTTTATCTCTCTTTATTTTAAAATATTTATCTGCTGTAGCTTTGAGATTATCATATAATTGCATCTTTTCCACTTTCACTTTTCTCCATCCAAACCAGCCCTTGTACCTCTTTTTGCTCTTTTTCAAATCCACGATATATATATATATATATATATATATATATATATATATATATATTCATGTATATATATATAAAGAATATATAAGTATTTTTATCTGCCTTAATTTCAGCCTCAGGTTATGTGTTTCTGTCTAAGAAAGCTGTAGTTTCAGCAACAGACTAGTAGAATGGCTCAGTTTACTGTACTCTCACTACAGAAAATGCTGGGCTCTGATTATCAATGTCTTAGTGTACATGGAATTATAAGAAAATACATAGTAAGCTTACAGGTGGCTTGTGTTCTCACAGTGTGATCAAATCCAAGTGCAGAGAAGCATGCTCATCTGTGGTCCTGCTCTACCACTATCAGCCATACCTTGATGCTTAGCAATGGATGCTGTGTGGAGATAGACACATACATAACATGAGTTTTGTACTTACGTTACTATTTGCACAGTAGCTGATTTTAATTGGCCGGCAGAATGTCACAGTTTGAATTTTTTTTAGTTATGAGTTTTCCTTTGCTTTTCAGGAAGTAAAGAGAAAACATACTATTTCTCAATTCTGTAGGAGATGTTTATTTTGGTTTTGTTGGTGTTAGTGGCAAGCAGTGGAAAAGGCACTCAATATAAATTATGTTCTCATCAAACTGTGATAACTCATTTTCATTCCAGAATTTATTAGGCTTTATCTACCTCCCCAAAAGCCATTAATACATTGGCTTATAACACGCAGAATAAGAACTGGAACCTCATCTTCTCCTCTCCAAGTTGCAGGTACTATGGGTTGGGAATGGTGTGGGAGTCTGTGCCTTTGTGAGGTTGGTCAACTAAGTGATTGTTTTGGATGTAGCTTGGATATGTTGGGGAGACTCCTGTCAGGCTAAAAGCTCTAAAATTACTTTCATATCTAAACTGTACAGCAGAAGATGTCTCAGGCACAATGTTTCTACTCTTATGCTGCTGTTCACACACAGCTAGAATCTTGGGGTCTGTCTCTATTCCCCCTTTCTACTTTGTGCTGTATCAGATCATGAGATTAAATATAACAAATACCACCACTTGTCTGCTAGCTGGACATCACCGATAATGGCTTCAACCTTTGTTAGATTTGATGCCTTATGACTTAGATTTGCTTGGCTGGACGCAGTTCCTTTATACCCTTTGCATATTCCCCTTGATTGGCAACTTTAGTTTTGAATGACAGCTATGGGTAGTGTCAGATCTGCATTTGTGATATCAAATGTACAAGCTGGATTTGCCTAATATTCATTATTCCTCTCACTTGTAACAAGGAGAAGGGCCCCAGACAAAATAAGTCTTTAAACTCTGAAACTTGGTATCTCAGTAGCTGTATTGTGCAAAAGGCTCAGTCACTCAGTCACCTACAGCCCCCCAACCCATTTAGCCTTGCATTTTGTTCAATGCTATCAAAGCAAAGAGTCCAATCAAGAGACAGAAAGAGATGCAAAGTGAACTAGGAAGATAAGACCCTCCCAAAAGTCAAGCAGTTGTCTGAACTTGCCTGAAATTTGAGCCCATCCTTCATGCCGATCCGAGGAAAAGCATAGAAAATGGGGGCATCATGGCATATGCAATGGTGTACCTTGCAGACCTATGAGTGTGTGGTAACAGATCCTACTTTACCTTGAACTTTGCTTTTGCCCTTCCTAACTTTGTGGCATCATGCATGGAGTGGCTTATAACATAAAACTGTGCATCAGAGAATCACATTAAAATATCATCATATGCTCTGAATATAATTATTACTTTGTACAAGGATACACTTAAAATTATTGTCCTTAGCAGTGCCTTCTGGCTATATCTGTCCAATAAAAATACAACGAGAGCCATGAATACAACTTAAAATTTCCAGGATCCACAGTGAAACACAAAAGGTATGGACAAAGTAATATAATGTTTTCTATTCAATATATCAAAACACTATTAGATAAATAGGCAAAATAAATCTGTTAAAATTCTTTTACAAGCATTTCACTGAGTATCTGAAGCCCCACATATATTTTATACTTATAGCAGAACTCAGGGTGGACTAGTCAAAATTTCAGTGGTCAATAGCCACAGGTGGTCGAGGCTACTTCTGTCTCACAGGGCACACAGTGTGGAAGTGAGAAGGGCAATTCTTGTTTATTGTTTATCTTCTGGATATTTTTAGTAATGACAGTCTTTAACTATAATTACCATGAAGAACCACAAAAGGAACATGTTTTTCTTGTTCTTTCTACTGGGTGGCCATTAATTCACAAATTATCATTTTGTATTACCAAAAGTAATTTGATTGAAACACATGGACAATGTCATTCCCCAGAGAGCAAGCAACTCGAGGTAAGAGATGTTAGTAAATGCACTAGTACATGCTATCTGCGGAGACCTTGAGGTATCTTAATAACACCCCCTTTCTCCATGATCTTGTTGACTTACCCCTTGAGGTTCCAGTGGGAAGTGGATTGAGTGCTTTAATGACCATCATGATTGTTTGACATACATGCACTTGATATTCTTAAATCCTTGCCAAGAACTAAGACCATCCTTGCCTTTAGCTCTTCCGTGGAGATGAAGTAGGGTATTGTTATTAATACTCACTAAAACCTGTGCCACTGGGTTCAGATCTGGAAATCAAGAACATGTTTTTTTTAATTTTTGGTCAGTTTTCAAAATTGCCAACACGTTGTGTGCTATTCAGTTGGTGCCTAACAAGTTCTTGTTGACTAGATCTGAGTCAATACCAACCTCTCAGATCTTAATTCCAAAGAATATTTAACAAACTGTTAAGTTACAAACATGAAAAATAATTTTCTGGAGTGATACGTGAAACTGTATCTATCAGAATATTCGTGTATCCTCAAGCAGATCTAGAGTTGATGAATGCCACCATTTTATGTTTCATAGTAAGAAAGCATGTTTAAAGCATCCTGTCAGAGGTGCTAGATTCCAATATCACAAAGACTCTGGTTGCACATGGTGTACTGGCTGGTTTTGTGTCAACTTGACACAAGCTGGAGTTATCACAGAGAAAGAAACCTCAGTTGAGGAAATGCCTCCATGAGATCCAGCTGTAAGGCATTTTCTTAAATAGTGATCAAGGTGGGAGGGCACAGCCCATTGTGGGTGGTGCTATCCCTGAGCTGGTAGACCTGGGTTCTATAAGAAAGCAGGCTGAGCAAGCCAGGGGAAGCAAGTCAGTAAGTAACATCCCTCCATGGCCTCTGCATCAGCTCCTGCTTCCTGACTTGATTGAGTTCCAGTCCTGACTTCCTTTGGTGATGAACAGCGATGTGGAAGTGTAAGGTGAATAAACCCTTTCCTCCCCAACTTGTTTCTTGGTCATGATGTTTTTGCAGGAGTAGAAACCCTGACTAAGACACATGGGTATTTGAATTATTTGATTTTTTTTTCTTTCAGCACACTGGGCATGTCTGAGAATTAAGTCATTTTATCAGGCATGGACTATATAATATGAAATGTGACTTCCAAGTTGTTTACATTTTAGCTAGAACAGTCCAGTCAAGTAGGTAAAGATTTAATAACATCCGTCTTTTAACTTGTTTCATTTTGAGTGACCAGTAAGTTTATTTAGAGTAAATGTGTCAATAGTAGTTTGTTGGTTTTTTAAATTATGGTATTTGGCATTTATAACATTTTTATTTATTTCCTTGATTGATTAATTGCAGTTAAATTACCTTAGTATGCTAGAACAGATTTGACATAGGATTAAATGGCACACAGCATAACTAATGTGCTCTTGTGGCATGCTCTGTATTAAAGCACACAATTTAAACACACAATTCATCAGGAACGTTCACAGCTACGAGATCTGAAGGTTTCAGTGTTGAAACTACCCTCATCTCCTGCATGAGGGAGGGGCAGGAGTTTCATAATTGAGATTATTACTGCAGAATACGCTGACATAACTGATTGACTTTAGTGATGTGTCTTGAAAGTTCAAATTCAAGGTGTGCACTTATTTCGGTTGGATGACTCTGAATGTTTAAATGAGAAATCCTATTTCTGGGTATTCTGAATAACTCGTTGTACATTTATTCCTAATAGTGAGCATTTGGACTAATGATGGATTACTAATGAGCATGTAAATGTACCACCTGATTACATTAATATATGATCTTCCATGACGAGGTCTGAAATGAACATTCCTAATATGTATTCCTTTTCCCCAAATGGCAGTGTGGTGTATACTGAGCAGGACTGAGACAAGGGTGTTTTTAAGAGCCACTAATTTAGTCAATTATCAAAAAATCACATTATAATAAATGCTATTCTAAGAATTTTGATTAACCTTTAAATAAATGTTACTTTGCAAAAAAAATCTGCCAAATGTGTTAATGATAAATTGCGAAGTGGTAGTAATTGCAAATACGGTTTTATGGATAATATAGTTAATTGATACGACCCTCTCAAATATAGACAGCACATCAGCTGCTGTATGACAGCAATGGTGTCTGTGGCAGTTTTGATGCTTAGAGGATGACATGAGTAAAGTGGGAACTTTGAGTGCCCTGCCAGGGTCATCCTTTCATGGAATGTGATGCCCATGGCCAAGTAAATTTTTAATGACACATAGTCACTACACACCTTTCAGCCTTCAGGAGAGGTAAGTGTACATTGATCTGGCCTCGTCAGCCTTGCAGAGTACTTCAGACATCCCTCCAGGAACACAATTATCTCATAAAACCAGAGCCATTTTTTCCCCACAAGCTCAGCACTTGACCCTCTGATGAGGACATTGTTTTCCTCCTTCGTCTTTTTCTGTAGTCAGGTCTCATGTCTAGAATTCATCCTCGTCTTTGTCTGACAATGGAGCATCAGTGAAGGTGCATTAGAAGTAAGCAGAATGAAGAGACAGTCTGATTAAAAGTTCATTGCTATTCTAAGAAGACACAGCACTCGTACCCCATGCTTCTCTAATGTATAGGGTGCTGACTATACAACTGCTTGCAAAGGCATTAAGGATGCTCAAGCAATTCTGTTGAGGTGTGCAATGGAATGCATTTATGATTGGCAATAAAGGTGGCTCCGGAAAACCTGATGTACAAAAACCAGGTAGTCAAAATGGCTTGAAATGAGAACATTCATGGATTGACACTTTTTTGTTGTTGTTGTTTTTGGCTTTAGTTCTGTTTTCAGAATTTAGTTTTAATCTGTGTTTAGACTACAGAGTGAAGAGTTGTAATAAACCAAATCACTTTTTTATAATATCGATATACTTTGGAGGTAGAGGCATTTTTAAGTCATGGATCTTATAATAATGTGGGGTTACTCTATGGTCTTGAATCACATTCCACCAAGTGACTCTACAGCCAGAGCTGCTCAGAGGTACAAATGTCTCTGGGGTGAAATGGACCACATGGTACTGAATGCAGGTACTGCTAAGAAATGGAAACAAAGTCAGGTCTCTGGCATGCTGTTGGTCTAGACATGGTTGAGACTATCGGAAGTTTTACTGTTATACAGAGCAATCAGGTTGTTTGATCCACAAATGTCCACGGTATCTGCATTTGATCCTCAAATTTGGTAAAACAGAAATTAATGTCTTTGGATATTGATACAGATATGAGATGCCTCAGGAAATTGTAGAACTTTGCTCAGATGTTATTGCCATGGCTCTGTGTGAATAGGTTTTAATAACTCGTTCTGGACAGCAGGATTTGAATGTGGAGTGAACTGCGGAAAAGCAGAGAGAAGTCTGCATCACTGGAGGCTAAGGTAGCTATTGGGCAAGGAGGAAGATTAGAGGACCACAAGGCACGATTTATGTGCCTTATAAGGCATATGCTTATGCCGATTGTGGAGTTTCTCAGTCCCACGTAGGATACAGAATGTATGGTCTTAACCCCTGCCCTGCTGATCGGATCTATACCCAGAGCAATACAGGAAACTTTGTTCTAAAAAAGTCACCCTTTCTAAATATAGTTTAGAAATGTCTTTTGGAGTTTTTGATTAAAAACTGAACACATTTTCATTGCAGAGAGCAGGAGGGAGTGAAAAAGCCAGTGCGGCTTACCTTTTCTTCCAGTTTGCTCCGGTGGACCCAAAGTCATGGGTGGTTAGTGGGAAAGTAGCATGAAGTCATAGGGACATTTCCAGGGTCCCTGAAGGGGCAGAACACTTTCCTAGAAGAGTATTTCCTCTTCAAAGTATTGAGGGCGTTAGTATCCCAAGAGAACAACATACTACAGCAGACAGAAGATGGGGCATGCATGAGTTTCTGAGTCTGATAGCAGTGCTTGAAGGGAAAGGAGGTTATAGGGAGTAATTGTCCTGCTCACAAACATGGAGGTAAGCTGTACACTTGGATGAAACCAAGGGTTGTTCCTGTCTAAGGGCAATGCAGGGACAAAGAAGTAGAGCAGAAAGGCCACCCAGAGACTGTCCAACCTGGGGATCCATCTTATCTGCAGACACCAAACCCAGACACCGTTGATGATGCCAAGAAGCACTTGCTGACAGGAGCCTGGTTTAACTGTTCTCTAAGAGGCTTTAGCAGGGCCTGACCAATACAGATGCAGATGCTCACAGCCAACCATCAGACTGAGCCTTGGGACGCCAAGGGGAGAGTTAGGGGAGGGACTGAAGGAGCTGAAGGGGTTTGCAACCCCATAGGAAGAACAATATCAACCAAGGAGCTTCCCTAGAGCTCCTAGGAACTAAATACCAAAAAGTACCCATGGAGGGACCCATGGCTACAGCTACATATGTAGCAGAGGATGGCCTTATCTGGTATTAATGGGATGGGAGGCCCTTGCTTCTGTGGAGGCTTGAAGCCCCAGTGTAATGGTATGCTAGAGCAGTGAGGTGGGAGTGGGTAAGGGATCCCTTCATAGAGGCAGGGGAAAGGGGATGGAATGGGGGAGCTTTTGGAGAGGAAACCGGGAAAAGGGAAATGATTTGAAATGTAAATAAATAAAATAGCCCCCACCCCCCAAACAAAAGAAAGTAAAAGAAAAGAAAAAAAACAGAAAAAAAACAATAAAACAAAAAAACAAAACCAAGTTGCCTTCCCCATTGCTATGGCCCAGCACCACAGGTCACTCCACAGAGAGATAAGAAGTCCTCTTTTGGGTTTCATGTCTTCTGCAGGTCTTCCCTTCTGTATCCAGTGTTGTTTATTCTCATCCGTGTTGCTCTCCAGGTCCGAGTTTCTGCACTTCTTTATTTACAAACATAGTTAGATGGTTGATATAAGTTAATTAAATTTATAAATGTATGAGTGATAGTTGTCAGTGTTTGGGTCTGGTAATAGAGGAATGAAGATAACTCTGTTATCTCTGATTATACTTCTTATAAATAATCATTAAATGTAGGCCATGAAACAACTCTTTGATTCTCATATCAGAGTTTTTGACTCATATCTGACCAGCCAACTTGAATATACTCTCTGAAGAATAAATATGTGTTTTTCTGTACCGTATAATCTCCAGAGTGTGAAGGAACACTGAAAGTTACCAATACTTAGGTTTGTTGGGTGGTTATGTTTGCATGACTTAGGGGGACTTAAATTTTGTCCTTCACATTCTTTAGAGGACCAATACCATACTCAGAATGTAAAACTTATGTTACTTTCTGATGTTCCATTATGTTTCATGATCTTTGAACATTTAAATTTAATAACCAGTAGTTGCTCTTGCAATAAAACTGATGAAGTACTTAAATTAAATTCTTTTTGAGAACTTGTGTGCACAAGTTCTCAAAAAGAATTTACTTTAAATTCTTTTTGAACACGGGCACTCGCGCACGCACATACACACACACACACACACACACACACACACACACACAATATAAGAGAGCAAGGTAGATGAGGAATTTGAACTATTCCTAGGTGTGCTCACTTGGGACATCTCCAGCTTTACAAGCCCCAGAAGGAAAAGGAATTAACGTTTATGGAAATACCCTTTGGGAATTGCACTGTTTGTAGTAAAATCATTGAACAAGAAACAAATCTTCAGAAAGTATCTCATTCCTACTAATCTAAAAGGGATCTTGATCTGAGGTTCAGGATCTTGCCTGGAGTCTCAAATAATGAATCCACAGGGGCTTGCTTGGGCATGTCTCTTTGACACTGTCTTAGAGTTTCTATTGTTACAATAAAGCACCATGACCACAAAGCAAGTTGGGAAGGAAAGAGTTTATTTGTCTTACCCTTCCACATTGTAGTCCATCATTGAAGGAAGTCAGGGCAGGAACCTAAACAAGGCAGGAACCTGGAGGCAGGAGTTGATGGAGAACCCACGGAGGAGTGCTGCTTATTGGCTTGCTCCCCATGCTTTGCTCAGCCCACTTTCTTATAGAACCCAGGACCACCAGCCCAGCAGTGGTCCTACATATAGGCCGGACTCTTACTTATCAATCAATAATTGCAAAATACCCTACAGCTGGATCTTCTGGAAGCATTCTCTCCATTGAGAATCCTTCCTTTCAGATAACTCAAGCTTCTGTCAAGTTGACATAAGACTATCCACACAGCCACAGTGTCATGTTACTCTCTGGGACTCTTCCATCCTTCTCCTGAAACTTAACTTGATGTGTGAAGGGATTTTCTGCACTTGGACTTCTTTCTTTTCAAAAAGGTATCACAGAGGTCTTGTAGTTCTAAAGCATAGAAATTTAGCGACTCAAGCAAAAAAAAAAATTAGAGTGAGTTAAGCCCTCAACCTACTAGCTGCACGTGTAATTTAAAGAGACAAGCAGGCTTGTTCGGGAAAGTTTCCCTATCAGACTTCACTGCATCCCAGGCAGCCCTCTTTAAGGAAGCAGGTTGCGGCTGCTCCATCAGGCGGTGCGTGGTGTTTTTCCTCTCTGTAAGCCCGGGAGATTGGCATTCCTCTGCACGCGTGTCACAGCCTGCAGTCACTTAATGCCTCTTCTTGTGAGGCCGGGATTCCACGCCCAAGTGCATTTAGTAGGTCAGTGCAGTAATTTTAAATGTCTTTCTTTCAATCTTTTGCCATCTTCAATTATACCTTTCCACCCTGCTATTTGTGTAATTTTCTTCTGTCTGAAGCCTCGTTACTGTTGTTCTCTACTGCACAGCATGACAAATTACCCATCAAGCCATATCTTTTCAGCCCAGAAATGTGCAATAACACGGAGTCATGGCATTATCGCATGTTGTGAGCGTTGTTCCCTCTCACAGTTCATTCAAGTGTGTCACTTTATTTTCCTGGCTTCCTTTTGTCATCACAGTGATTAACCATTCTTTTAAAATCCTTCCTAAACTTTTGAAACAATTAGAATTTCATTAGAGTGTGAACCGGCAGTGAGCGCTTGCTCAGTCATATACAGACTACACTTTTCACATTATCAGTAGCAAAATTAAAGCCATGAATCCTGCCTCCTTTTTGAAGGAGAGACTTTAGGGCTTATTGTACAGCTGAATGCGCCTGGCTCTGGATGTGAGAGTTATTGGAGGCTTTGGCCACCAAGCACAGTAACTGTAAGGAACCGTTTAGTGGGACATTGAGTACCTGATTTCTAAGTTCTCGTGGGAATTAGGAAACTCTCAGAGACTTCTGTATTCTGTACACAAATGCTTTTTCCTCTTAGCTTTGGCTAAATACCAATAGTGTACAGTGTGCAATGAGATACAATAGACGTTGCAAGTGTGTGCTCGAAAATCAATTGGTATTGATGCTCTAATCAGCAGTGCTGCAGCTGCGATGTAGACACACCACTGGAAATGGTGATTAAGATTGTATTCAAAAGCATTTAAAAAACCCCATGACATTTAGAACTCCTTTCAAACAGATTGCTGTTTTGCCAAGATAGTAAGTGAGTTGGGTAGCCAGTGGTAAATGTAGATTCTGCTACATTAATTTGCAAGACACTTTATGCCAATATATTTTGCATGTGTCCTATCTTTTCTTCTAGATTGTGTAAGTATCAGGTATAAGTCATGTGTCAGGAGAAGACCCTGATATAGAAGAGCTGTGGGTAAACAAAACTTTCACAGCTGGTTTTGCCACAATCACCTGAAAGCCAGCCACATAGTGACTACAAGGAGAATATTTTTAAAAGGCCAGAGGAAGGAAGGGCTGGGTACAGATCAGCTTGGCCTGAACACCCATCGGGTGAAGAGGTGGCTGGAACAAGAGGAGGAGAGAAATAGAAAGGAAAAGGACAGGGAAGAATAGTCAGAAAGGAGAAAGTCAGTCAGAGTCACTGGATAGCAAAGAGGACTTTCAGTTTAAAGAATCATGCTTATAGAATTAGAATTTCCAACCCATTAGCAAGTAATTAGCTGAAAGTATTAGCAAGAGATTTGTTTTAGAAAAACTTAGGGAGGAAAAGCGGTTTAGGCACTGTGTTTATAAGATTATTGCTAGTGGAGATTCATGTGTGTTCTCCCCATTAGCACATTTACAGTGTACTGAAAGTATACCTACCTAAAGGCAGACCATACACATCTGTTACCAGCATTGCTTGTTTTTATACATAAGCCAGATATTTAAATCTGGGTAAAGAGAGCTCTCTTTCTTATTTCTATGCATCCATTAAACACAACTGTACTGGTTGGTTTTGGGTCAACTTGACACAAGCTGGAGTTATCACAGAGAAAGGAGCCTCAGTTGAGGAAATGCCTCCATGAGATCCAGCTGTAAGGCATTTTCTCAACTAGTGATCAAGGGTGAGGACCCAGCCCATTGTGGGTGGTGCCATCCCTGGGCTGGTATACCTGGGTTCTATAAGAAAGCAGACTGAGCAAGCCAGGGGAAGCAAGTCAGTAAGTGACATCCCTCCATGCCTCTGCATCAGTTCCTGCTTCCTGATCTGCTTGGGTTCCAGTCCTGACTTCCTTTGGTGATGAGCAGAGGTATGGAAGTGTAAGCTGAATAAACCCTTTCCTCCCCAACTTGCTTCTTGGTCATGATGTTTGTGCAGGACTAGAAACTCTGACTAAGACCACAACTATACACTAATCTTGAACTAGTCAGTGGTAGCTAGGAGATGGGAGACCAGAACTACAGAAGACAAGTGTCCTTATGAACTAGACTGTTAAAGAAAAGGCAAACTGCTGATATCCTGTCTAGGGGTTATCAAGGTCAGGTGTCAGGCAGAAGAAAAGACTGGAGGCATTTGACCAAAACTTTTTTTTATGCCATAAACCGCATTATATTATCTTATACATAGTTTGCATGAGTTTTTATGATTTTAATCTTTTGAACAAAAATGGAAAGTATGAGAATTTTGAAGAGTGAAAGAGGAATTAGGAACAACAAAAAGGAAACTCCAGAGGACATGCTAAGCTTCAAACAACTTCTTCATGAAATTTTCCATGTGATACAAGCAGCAGTTCAAACAAGACAGGAGTTATTTCAATACTTGCATTAGGAAAAATGAGTCTCAAAAGTAGACAAAATGCCTGTGGAGCTATGATCCCTGGGATTTTAGTTCAGTCCAGCAGCGGCTAGCCACAGCAGGCTACTGAGTTCTGGAAATGTTCCTAGTCCTCTTTGTGAAGGGCTGCAAGTGTGAAAACCACACCATATTTCAAAGATATAATGCAAATAAAAAGGAATATACATTGTGTCATTACCACATTTTAAAACTAATTACATTATGGATATGTTGGGTTAAATAAGACACTTTGCTGAAATTAATTTTATGGGCTTCCATTTACTTTTTAATATGGTAACCAGGGGAATTAAAATTACTTTTGCATTTAGAGGTTGCATTTTATTTATATAGCAGCACAGAGTGGGCCAGCTATTCTTTTCCCCCCAGAAAACAAATAAATAAAAAGAACAAAGGGAGACCTGGGTACTAAAATGTTTGAAGCCAAGTATTTGAAAGTTGCTGGTAAGGCTGCCTCTTCATTTCATTCAGCATGTCCAGTTTCACTAAAGTATCAAATGCCTACCAAACACTACAGTAGCCTTTATGAAGATAGTTCTGATGTTATGTGGAGCTGAGGTCTGCAGTTTAGAGCAGAGTTCTGGCACCAGATTCTTATGGACAGAGAAGCATTATCTCATCGTACAGGGGCATGTCCGCTCTAGGAACCACACCTATGGCGGGTGAGAACCTCAGACTGTTTTTGCCTGGGTTCATATTGGGTGTCAAGCATTCAAGATCATTTTGTCATCTGCACAGAAGGAATATTTGTGGGCTTATTATACACATTCACAAGGACTCCACCCATGCGGGGAGGCCTTTGGCTGAGGACACAGGAAGAAACCATATTAAGGAAGAGTTGTATTAGAAAGTACTTTAAAGTAGGAACCAGAATAAAATAAAAGACATGGCAGAGAACAACCGTGATTCTCACCTTGCTCAGCAACGCTCTCATGTGCAGCAGCTTAGGAGTAACTTTTATGCGCTCTAGGGAAATACAACTCCCTTCTTGAGGAAACAAGGAAACCTACTATTTCACCCAGAACACTTCTCATTAGTACGGATTTGTTTCAGGAAATATTAATTTTTCTACAGTAACAACTTCGAAATTTAAAAAGCAACAAAGGAAAATTGAAAGATGAGTGTAATTGTCCAAGGTTCGAGCCAAAACGTGTGTGTGGTAGGGGGGAGGGGGCACACATTTGTGTGGTGCATAAAATGAATTTTTATTTGAAAAAGAAATTCTAGTTCTAGTAGAAATGTGTCAGTTTGAAATTAATAACTGTTTTCCTTTGGTGCAGCCTGTGAAAAGAAACCGCTCCACTTCTGAACAGTTTCCCTTCCTTCCCAGATACATGGAAATTCACTACTGTTGCTGACAAACAAAATACCACAAGATTTGTCATACAAATCACATTATAAGAGGTTCCAAAATCTTGACAACGTTGACAGTTGTTTTCAGCAAATGGCTGCTTTCCTCTGCACTGTCAATGTTGATGTCCCTCTGCACATGTAAAAGAGCAATGTGATTAAGGCAGGCTTGTCCACGCTCTACCGGAGCCAAGTTTCCCGTCTTTTCGCGGCACTCAGAGATTGCTCAGCTGTTGTAGATAAGGCAGGAATAGCTAGCAGCTTTCTGCCATTTAAAAAAAAAAAAAAGGAAACCCAACATTCTCTGGGCATGCATTTCTATAAGAATTCACCAACATCTGCTGCTGACCTAAAGTTTCCTATAGAAGCAGCATATTTAATTTGTATAAGCAATTCACAATGGTATTAGTCAAAATTCATTTAAAAAAAATGATGAGATCTGTTCACCAAAAGGAGATAAGTTGAAGCTGAATACGTGTGTATTCTTGAAGTTGTCATTGGACTTCAGGCCTCATACTTTTTGGCCCATCCTAGATTTATTTTCTGCGCATTCTCTAAATTATATTTCACAAGAGAAACTTTTTAGAGAAAGAATAAAGAGCTATGAGATTTTGGTGATTCCACAGAAGGCCTACATTTCACACATATCTTTTTTTTTTATAGTCTCTCTGAGAATGTTTGATTTTTGGAAGCTAATTTATTCTGGAAGAATTTTGTGGTTGAATTTTAGTGTGACTTAAAATTGTCATATGTGCTATCCTCAAAAGAACATGCAGGATTTAGGTACTTCTTGTTGTCAGGGTAACTTTGATAATCTGTAATTTCTTTGGTTTTGGACAGTAGCTTGTCTACCGTTTTATTTACCAGCGCTGATGTGAAGAATCTATTCTCTGCCTCTATTCGACTTTGTTTCTTTTGAAATATGAGCACTGCTCAGATAAAAATAAAGAACTCTAGTTATTCCGGAGACGTTGAACCTGCCCTGTGGCGCAGCATTTGTCACTTGATTCATGTCTTCTCACTCTCGGTCACCGTCTAGTACAGCTGCATGCATTAACTGTCTGGCTTCTCTTTGAAAATCTTAAGCCACATTCTTGAGAACAGTTGCTTCGTGTTGGTTGAAATTCTCAGTGGTACTTTTTTCCATTCACAGGAGCCAACAGCCTCCAAAGCAGGCACATAGTTTCCAAGAACTCAGGCATAGTTCATGATTCCTGAATTTCAAATATGTCTTGATGGACTTGGAATACCATGTACGATGTCTAAAAACTTGTGCACTGGGAGTTATAATAAATGTACACGTTTATACTGTCAAGTCAGCATACCTGATTTTAAATATTTTTATTCTTCTATCTAGTAGAGGGACCCAGTTTGAAAATTTATAAAAAAAATTAATCCAATGGCTATGAGCAAGCAATTATTTAAAAACATTAGCTTTCCAGAACATCAGAAGGGAAGGAGTTGTCAATGGAGTTATTGTATGCTCTTACAGAACTGCTCTGTGTTGTCTCATCTAGATTCATAATTTCCTGTGCACCTTTAAGGTTGTACTAAAAATACAGCAATTGAAAGCTCAAATTTAAGGTCCCAAATTACTGCCTTTCAGATCCATGGAGACATCTCAAAAAATGGGTCAAGGTAACAATGCATAATTGGTAAGTTAACAAAAGTAACTAGGAAATAAAATGAGAGTCAATATAATTGTGATAACCTATAACACCTGCCTTTTTCAACGTCAACCACACCACAAGGGCTGTGGGATATTTGCAAGGGCTAGCTACATCTTCATCTTTATGTAGTTAGCAGAAAATGGGAAAGATTTCATACATAGTGTTCAGAACTTCTGATCAAGAACTACTTTCTTTTTTTAATACATAGCATCCAATAAGAAAGACTCAAGCAAACACTGTACCATTAAAGGAGAATTTCCAGATAGGAAAACATGCATGAACCCTCATTTTCTTGCTGCTAAGTTTTATTTCACTAAGTTCCTCAAATTTTAATTTTGTAAAATGTCACCAGGGCCATATTGGCAAGACTGTTGGAGTGAAAATATATTTAAATTTGGATGGTAATACCCAATTTGCAAAATTTATAAAGTTCTGGTCTTCATCTTTTTTTGTGGGTATTGTTTTCAATTCCTCAGGTGAAAGATCTGCCTACAGCTCTGACTCCCCTCCATTAGTGTCACCATTATGTCGGTCCCTTTGTAGATGTGCATGACACTGGTACAAAAAATCAGAGTGAGAAAATCAACTATTACGTGTATATTTTAAAAGAAATGTGTGTCTCTCAGTGTATGCTTTCAAATTCTTCAATAAATACTTTGAATTTAATTGCCCACACAATTTCTCTTTATAAGTGAGGATGGTTAAGTTGTTCCTCATGGAGTTTTGTGAACATCAGAAATGTTATCTTGGAAACAGTTTAAGAAATATTATTTCTCTGCAATTCAAAATGACTCTGAGATTCCATCTTAAGAAAACATTCCATCTGAGAGAAGAAAGGCATGTACGGATGTAGAGCGAGGGAAACAAACACTCTTCCATTTCTGGTGGGAGTGCAAACTTGGACAGCCACTTTGGAAATCAAGTGGCAGTTTCTTAGAAAAGTGGAAATAATTCTATACAGCTATGCCTCTCCTGTGCATACACCTCAAAGATGCTCCACCATCTCACAATATACATGATCCACTATGTTGACAGCAGCTTTTTTTTTTATCACAATAGCTAAAAACTGGAAACAATAGGAGAATCGATAAATAAAATTTATACAAAGGGATACTACTCAGCGATTAAAAACAAACACATCATGAAACTTGTAGACAAATGGATGGAACTAGGAAATATCACCCTGAGTGAGGTAACTCAGACCCAGAAAGACAAACATGGTATGTACTCACTTATACGTGGAGATTAGCCATAAAGTGCAGCTACAACCCACGGATCCAAAGAAGATAAGTAACGAGGAGAACCTAATGGAGGACACTTGAATCTCACTGAGCAGGGGAAATAAAATACAAAAGGAGGAAGAGGGAGGGAAGTAAGTGGCAGACAGATGGAGAGGGGATCAGGAGGGTTAAAGGGTGAGGAGGACTAAGGGAGAGCACGTTGACAGGTATAATTTATAGTGGCTTGATATCCCCAAACGGATCTATCACTGAAGAATTTCTAACCACATCATGCTCAAAGGTGGAACACTTTGTGCCAGGAAAGCAGTGCAGAATTCTCTCCCCTAGTTGCAAGCATTTACTCTTTCCTCAAGTTGTCCAACTGGCATCTTCTGGGATATTCCTCAAAGGTATAATGAAGTGTACATGTCCGTTACCTCATTGTGATTTTGTATATTCATTTACACGCTATTACACTGTATAATTCTCAACCAGGGCTGGGAGACTGTATAGCGAGTCCACCTCAGACCTTTTATATTTTATCTCTTGGAATCTGTATGTGTGTAGCTCCTGAGAGGAACTAACTACACAAGTATTTCTCAAAAGAGACGAGGCTAGTGATGATAAATCTGCCCCAGGTTTGGCTTGTTAGCAAGAGTCTTGTTTTTAGTCAGTGCTCATGCTAGGTATGCTAAGAAGTATGTCTACAACTGAAATATTTTTCATGCATATCATTGACATTCAAGTACTCTTGCATGGTTCCTTACAAGACCTGTTAATAGTGTATTTGTTTCCATGTGATGCTCAATGTAGGGGGCACTATCGTTGCTTATCACACCACACTTCATAAGCAAGAGCTAGTTCAAGTGTGTCACAAGTCACCACAAAGAGACAAAACCACATATGACCATTTTTTAAGTTGTAGTTAGAAAGGGAAATGAACACTATGGTCTGATTTACTGACGCCACCTGACAGATGGTCAGTATTTCAGACATCACGTCTTATGTGGGAACCAAGAAAGTGCCAAAGAACCCCAAAACACAGAGGCAGGCAGTCATGGTGTCAATGACAGTAAGTGCACCTGTCATCCTTGGATGAAGGCAGAGCTACTTCATTTTTGTCTTACATATAATTTCAGATAAAAATTGTTTATTCACATATTATCTGGAGACTAAAAGTAAACAGTTGCTCAAATTTGTCGTCAGGACTTGAAGAAAATAAACAAGAAAACACACAAAATAGCTAATGTTTATTTAAGTTTGGAAAAATTGTTATTTTAAAGGTGACTTTAACTTGTTTATGATAGATTTCAGTATATCTAGATAACTGACTTATACCTTGGACATAAATACCAATCCTACCACACATCCTTTTCCTTCTTTTCTACTTCCTCAGATGATCATTCAAGTCTCCACATTTGTTCTTCCAACGTTGATCGCTTAGTGCTCTTTTTTTCTTACAACATTATTTAAAGAAGAGAGATACATTTATGGATTTTTCAAAACATTTTGGCAATTCTTTTAGAGGTTTGATAGCATGCATTGAAATATCACTAGTTACCATAAGCATAAAGTACATGTAGAACAGAATGTAACATGGAAACAGAGTTTTCTTGGTGTGTATAGATTAAACATAACAATCTTTAAATACCAAAAATTGCCACAAGGCTATATTCCTAGCTCTTGGATTATTAATGAATTAAGGTCTAGGTGTACCACACTCTGAGAAGGTGCTATACACTTATTTTTTTCCTAAGAAGGACTGAGGCTTTCACTATTTGGTCTTTGTTATTCTTGACCTTCATATGGCCTGCAAGTTGTTTCTGGGGTGTTCAGAGCTTTCTGGGGTTAGTATCCAATTATCAGTGACTGCATATTATGTGTGCTTTTTTTGTGACTGGGTTACCTCACTCAGGATGAAATTCTCTAGATGCATCTATTTTCCTAGGTATTTCATAATGCCATTGTTTCTAATAGCTGAGTAGTACTCCATTGTGTAAATATACCACATATTAAACATACTCTATACCATTCTATCTCAAGCTCTTCCTATGGCCTTTAGAGTGAACTCACATGGATAACTAAACACAGAACCAGTGTATAAGTTAGTAACAAAGTTACATTTCTACCAAGACCATCCCCATAACACCTTCCTGCCCCCAAACAGCGAAGAAAAACTGCTTGTGAATGCCAAGGGCACTAAATAGTTCACCATGTAAGTTCAAGTTAGATTTTAACCTGACTTCCTTCTACACTCCCTGCTTAGTTGATTGCACTATCTGCCTGGCCAGACAACTGTTTCTACCTGGTTTGGGACACAAGGAATTTCTACCAGAAACTTTCTACCACTAACAAATTCTAGGAAATCTATCCATGGAATTGCTAGAATAGCAATAGCTTTAGGAGTTTGGGAGAGCATCCAAAACTGTCGCATAAAGTTAAGCAATTTTCACAGTGGTTTTGTCCTTCACTCTATGAACTACACAGACAAACTTCCACTATCTAAAAAATAGCTTTTGTAAAAAGAAATATTGTGTGGTGACTTCTCCGACTCATCTCATGGGTTATCATAACTGCACAAGCAGAATTCTTCAGTGAGTAATGCATTCCTCCATATTAGTTCTGCCACCCAAGTGAAGATTCTTCATGAGTTGTTGGCTTCTGATATATTGTTTTGCTGCCTATGGATTTCTAGGTCCATAGGATTGTTACTAATCCCACTTTGTGATAATTTACTATTCTATTCCATATTTTTGCTTTAGGTCAAGTTTTTATAGTACAGTATAGGCAACTTTATGGGCATTCCTGCTTGCTTAGATAAAATTAGAGCTCATTGCTTAATTAGTAAGATGTGGATGGTCATGAGGGAAGGCACATGTCCCACAATTTCTTTCTCCATTACTAGAAAGTTGCATCATGAACATTACTTTTGAAAAGTAATGGCACCATTCTCTGAGTATTATTTATTGTCATTTAACAACTCCATGAAGTAGGCAATTAAAATTTGATTCATCCTAATTGTGGGAAGCCACTGTATTCGCCATTACAAGATGGCGCCCAGCCCGAAGGGAGGGTGGCCAGTTTTGAGATAAACAACCTAAGTGCGCATGTATGCCTGCCTGTTTTTGCTGAATCATGGTGACTCTGAGTATGCTAATTAGGGCGCACAGAATGCACCAATCAGGTGGCGCCACAGTCCTCCTAAGCATATATAAGGAGGGCTGGTTTCTGGGCTCGGGGTCTTTCGCTACTGCAATCAAGCCTGCAATAAACGCCTGTAGAAGGATCCTGTTGTGGCGTGTCTTCCTTGCTGGCGAGATAGGCGATCGCTATACTAATGGAACTCTTTTGCTCATTTTGTTTGTAAGAAACACCTTAAAAGTCCAACCATTTCTACTATCAGGGCTGTCTTGAGAATGGTGTCACATTTGAAACTCCTTGGGAGCTAAACACTACTCTAATTATCTGTGAAATATCTAAAATTCCCGTAGTTGTTATTTTAGGTCTTGGGGGCTTTTACTATTCAACAAGGTTGTAGTATCTCCTGAGAAGATATGAAAAAGTCTCTATATGTTCCAGATCCAGTCTTGGTTACCGGCCACAGTTTGCTTGCAGGATCATAGGTGATTCCAAGAGAGTTGTATAATTTAAAAATCTATCACATCAGGGTGCTGGCATTTGAAAGCTCAGTCCTGAATCTCTCTGTACAGGTTACAGGAAGTTCAGTTCATCAGGGAGTCTCTTTCTTCCCAGTTATTGCCCACTTTGTTTGTAGGTTTGGAGAAGGGCGCCGTTTTATTTACTTCCTAAGTCTTACAAGTCTCCTTCCAGAAAAGAATGTTTTAATTTGGAGAGGATAGTTGCACAACATTCTCCTCTTTTCTCCAGCTATTATATTCATCTTGTCTCCTAAACATTTCCTTGAGCCTTGGAGTGGGTGGTATAGATGTTTGAACATTTTCTTCCATCTTTGGCTAGGTATCCATGCATCGAGCCACGATGCCATAGCAACAGACACTTATTATCAGGAGCTTGGCCCTTTTATGAGTCTCTTGCTATACTTCCCACTGAAAAAAGAACTATGCCTTTAAGACTGCTGCTTTGAGACAGCAGAATTATGCATGGGCACAAAAAGTATTTAGACAGCAATTTGATAGACAAATCATACATATCCATTTGACAAACTAACATAGATGACCTGCCTACTGGGGATTATGACCTTCCAAATCACAGGCTTTTGTCCTGGCTTCTAGTATCGGATATGAGTTAACTTCTGTGAAGGTTGCTTTAAAGATGGCTAAAAGGCAGTTTGATACACTTGAAGCTCTTGTGCTACAAATTGTGCCAGTGAACACACCTTGCCCATCATATTCATATTGTAGCACATGAGGTCTATATATGAAGAGGACTGTTTGGCTAGATTATCCTCTAGCAGTCTGTACGTTGCCTTCTGATATGACAGCCAGACAATAAGGAATGAGCTTCCATCTCAGGTCCAGCCTGATTCTCCATGTCCTGCAATCAAACAACATTTTATCTTCAGCAAAAGGCACTTTCCCATCTACTTCATACTTGCAAGATACAGAAATGACAATAACTGTTGGGGGTACAGAAATGACAACAACTGTTGGGGGACCTCAGTGTTCTCCCTGTTTAACAAGTCATAGTGGGGTAGGTCACCTCTGTTATTGGGATTTTCAGCCAACCACCTTATGGTTCCTAGGAGTATCCTTTCATAATCACAAAGTTTTTCTTTTAAATGCTTTAATTGCTCTCTTTACTGTGCTTCCATATGCTCGAAAATATTCAAGGATTAGCATTGTATAAAGAAACTTTTTAACCGAGAGAGGCTGTACCTCTAAAGGTCCACCATTGTCCTCTGCCAACAAGGTCTTGTTTGCCTGAGATGGTTAAAGGGATACTACATAGGAACTAACAAGTTCCAATACCACATGCAAAGACCCCATAATTTGTTTTAACTGTCTCATCCAAACAGTAATATTGGACACAACAGCACGGATCTTACACTATGAAGTCCTTTATAACCCACGTTCATTTTCTGTGATTTATTCAGACTCAGCCTAGGTGCTATTGCTCTCAAATAAGCGGGAACCTGCCCATGCTTTCTCGGGAAAACTTGGGTTGATTAGTCTATGTTGGGCTCAGGGTGAGCAGGAACATGCTTTAACACATTGCATACTGTGGCCACTGATTGTAGACACAGTAAACATTATAGAAATTGTAACAGATTCTCTTCATTTTATTTGCTTTTGGAGACATTTTTGAACTTATATGCTGGACCTTATTCTTAAAGGAGGCACATTGCCTCATACACAGTAGAAGAAGGTGAATAATATGGATTCCCCTGAAGACATTCTCCTCTCAGAAAGCTTGGTATTAGTTGTATTAGTATACATCCTCACTACATCAAGGAGGCACCCCACATGAGGAAAGGGTGCCATACACTTATTACCCTTAGCCACTGATCTGCCTCAGTTTCTTGTGTTAGCACCCATTGCCTAGATCCTAAGCACACTCCTCTCAACTTTTCTACTGGTTCTGTCTGTGCTTGTCAAAGTAGCAATTGTGTTTTGTGACTTCATGGGGCACTGATCACTAAGGACATTAGTCTTAGTTTAATGATCCACTGAATTTATTAGGATTTCTTTTAGGAGAATAGGTGAAGGGTTACTGATATGAGCATGGAAAACTCGAACAGTTAAGCCATTGAGAAGTTCAGTCTAGCATGAGTGATATTTATAGGACAGGGCTCCTGATCAGTGTTCAGGAACCTCAGCCTGTCAGAATGTCTCATTTTCTTGGCCATTGCTTTGTGCCTTTGTAACCTTGTGAAGGGGTCTATAATCTTATCATCTGTCGAGGCTTTCAAAAGGCTTCCTGAGACTTGTGACTTTGCTTATTTTTTTGTTTCTTATGAGCTTCTTTCCTTCTTCCATGAAGGAATATTCATTGTGGGAGAAGAGTTACACAACCGATTGAAATACAGGCTTCAGAGATGGCGTACTTCACTCTGCAATTAACGCTGTAAATACAACCAAGCAGGCGCAATGGAGCAGGATGCAAATGGTCTGTCGCCTGAAACTGGCAAAGAAAGGTAGAAAAGCAAAATTTGTTCTTCGTGCTCTAATGTTCAGAATCAAAGCTATAAAAATGTCTAAAGCCCAGGTTTATGGTTAATTTGATGGTTTTAAGTAGAGGCAACTTTACTTTTAAGAGTGATGAGAAGTAAAGTAACAATGAGTAGGTTTAGAAGCAGTTGAAAAACATGTCATTCCCCTCAAGGCAGTGTTTGGAGCACATGGGTTCACTGCAGTTTTCTGTTCATAACTGAAGCATAATTGATGCCAGTTCTTCATAAAGTCTTTGAAAATTTTGATTTTGCAGCAGCAACAAACCAAAACACCAACTCAAAAATAAAATATACAAGAATCAGTGGATTTTAAGACATTACCCACCAAGAGAATGACAGTCACTGAGGATAGATGAGACTCACCAGATGGGAATACTGTGGTCACACAGCACATGTCATTGGTAGATTCGCAACAGAAGCACTGTTAGTCTGTCTTACTAACATAAGGGAGACAAAGTTTTTAACCAGACTGAACAGAGTGGAAAAGGTGGAAGGACATAGTGGTCATACCATGCTGGACAGAACTCCAGAGAAGACAGACAAATGCACAGAGGATAAGTCTTGAGATCTAGAGTCAACTCAAGACATGGATATATGTCTGAGGAAGACTTGAGGTTAGAAAAGGAGATTGTGAAGGAATTGTAGAGATATGGCACCTGAGACTCTTACTGGTCTAGAGATATCTCTTTACTTGTCAATCAGAATTGACAGAAGTTAGCTGCATTATTCATAATATACAAGCTGGAAAGAACCAAGAGGTCCTTCAACAGAGGAATGTATACAGAAAAATGTGGTCCACTTACACAATGGAGTACTACTCCTCTATTAGAAATAATGACTTCATAAAATTCTTAGACAAATGGATGGAACTAGAAAATATCCTGAGTGAGGTAACCCAATCATAAAAGAATACACATGGTATGCACTCACTGATAAGTGGCTATTAACCCAATAGCTTTTAATACCTAAGGTACAATTCCCAGACTACATGAAGCCCAAGAAGAAAGATCAATATGTGGATGCCTCAGTCCTCCTTAGAAGGGGGAACAAAATACTCATAGGAGAAAATATGGAGACAAATGTGGAGCAGAGACTGAAGGAAAGGCCATCCAGAGACTGCTCTACCTGGAGATCCAGCCCATATACAGACAACAAACCCAGACACTATTGCAGATACCAAGAAGGGCATGAGACATGATCCTGATGTAGTTGTCTCCTTAGAGGCTCTGATAGAGCACCACAAATACAGAGGTGGATACTTGCAGCCAACCATTGGACTGAGAATGGGGAATTAGAGAAAGGACTAAAGGAGCAACCCATGGGAAGAACAAGAATATCAACTACTCAGACCCTTCCCCCCAGAGCTCCTAGGGACTAAATCACCATCCAAAGAGTACACAACTGAAACTTACCTACACTGCAGGTTCTCTTTAACTGCCTCTGTTAAATACCAATGACATTATTCAGAGATATAAACACTATATGAATCCAATGAAAAATATCCTTAATAGCCAAAGTAATCATGAGCAATGACAAAAACAAGCATGTAGGTGACATTATATCTGATTTTAATACGCAATACTAAAACGGTTACAAAAGCTGACATGAAAATATGTACTTACAGTAATAGAAAACAGAGGGAACCTAAAACTGGACCCATATAGACCAATGACTTTCTACAAAGATGCTAAGAACACAGCAGAGAAAGAAGAGCCTTCATTAAATGGTGCTGAAAAAATTGAAAGTAAACTTGCTGAAGAATGAAATCAACACTTATACACAATGGAAGGCTGTTCTGCTTCATATGGAATAACAGAGGTAGAAATGGAAACTATTATGTAAGTAGTAAGCCAGGCTAAGGAATACAAATATGGCATGATCTCATTCACACATGGAATTTAAAATTTCATTTGTACAGAAATTTGAACGGTTGTTACCAGAGTGTGGTAGACGGGGGAGAGAGTCTGGACAAAATAGCATGAGGTTGATCAGAAGACTCCAGGTTATTTTAGGTAGATTAAGAATTTCTAATGTTACCACATAGAATGATGACTACAGATCACAATGCTTTGGAGAGTTAGAAGAAAGAGTTCTGAGTGTTTTCAGTATAAGGCATGATCAATGTTTAACAAGATAAATGTATCTAATCTGACATAAAGCATACATGTAAAAGCATCACAGGGCTACCAACAAATATTGCAAGTTTATTTTATTGTATATTAGTTAAAAACAGTTGCTTAAAATTTTAAATGATTTTTTAATACTTGCAAGACTGATCTCATGGACAAAGGTTCTAACCCCACGACTGACAACCTGAACTCTCTCTTTTGAGCCACATGATGGATAGGATTTCTCTGTCCTCCACTTGCTTGCTATGCTAAACCCTCCAAATATAAACATTTGATGCCACGAGAAATATGTCTTGATCACCATGTCCTGTAACACTGCTTTCAGCCCTAGATTCTTCAGTTACTATCTGTATTTTTTTCTTGGAAAATAACTCGGGACGTTTGCTATTGCCTCTTGTTAGAATGGCGATATTGGGTTGACAGTTTATCTCTGTGGTGGCCTCAGACAGAGTAGCTGATTCCATCAAGATAACCATGAGGAACAGTATTTTCCTTTTGGCAGGAGTTTAAGATTTAATTATATTTGGCTCAGCATATGGCATTACACATAACACATATGCACATATATGCACATATGCACATAACATGTCTTTCCTTTGTCTCTATTGTTATTTCTAAATTTTAAAATATAATTATTTTATATTTCTTAAGTTCTGTGTCAAAAATGAGCTTTATACAACCTAAGTAGTTTGGTCTTAATTTTAATAGCGCTATGTGTATTTGTATGTCTTTTTAGTGAAAGGGGAATTGTAAATCTCTAATAACTGTGTAGTAGTTAAAGATGAGAAAATTAGAATTTCAATAAATAAAATTAAAATCTATAGAAAAATAAATTAATTTATAATTGTATTTAGTTTCACTGATACAAAGTATCTGATAAAAACAAATTATTTTGCTATGTGTTTTGTGATAGGAAAGATATAGTTTAAGAAATTAATTATTGGACTTAAGTACTTTGCTCATAGATATTATAGAATATGAGAACTTGAGAACTTGTAGCTCTTAACAACTTAATAACTGCAGTAGAATGTAGAAAATAAATATTAAAGAGGATCTATTATGTATAAAGTACTGATAAGACTAAGATTCTAATTAATAACACTTACATTTTCTTTTTTTTAAGATTTATTTATGTGTACACTCTAGCTGTCTTCAGACACACCAGAAGAGGGTATCGGATCTCACTACAGATGGTTGTGAGCCACCATGAGGTTGCTGGTAACTGAACTCAGGACCCCTGGAAGATGTTTTCATTTTCAAAATGAATATCCAACCAAGAATATTTGCTAAATAGCTAAAGAATTGGCCCAGTCAGTGACGTCTTAAACATTGGAGCCTGTTGTCAAATAGAATGCTTTTGGTTTAGAATATAAGCTTTGAGTCAGTCACAAGAATCAGCTTTGCATTCTTTGCACAAATGAAGAAAACAGCAAACAACCTTAGAGAACAGCCCACTGAGGCAAATGTGGCACATAGAACTGAGATTTCAAGTGTTCAGGTCAAGTTTTCTCCTGTGAATCTATCTATAGTTCCAACTTTATGTGGAACTGAATTATATCCACCCATTTGCTTTAAACAGAACGTCTCAGGGCCATGTCTGGTGCATGACATGAAGTTTCTCCATGTGCTTTACCATCTGATGTCTGTGATTAAGGTTCGCTAGAAGGAAGACAGACTGTGTTTTCTAAGGAGGGAGTCTTTGCCTCCAGTGGCTTGCATGACTCTCTCATGGTGCAGGGGATAATTTCCCTGCAAGCATTGAGAGTTTTGTTATTTTCCTTTTGGGAGAAGGAATGGAGGGGTTTATTTTAGGTCCTAGGAAAGGGATCATTAGTGGGAATTCAGCAAGAAAACTACCCAAGATGTGACCTGGACTCATTCATATTCTTTAGATAATACTTCAAAATATAATTACCCTTGAAATCTTAGAGCTCTTTCCCCCTCTCTTCTTCCTTTCTTTGAAGGTGAAGGAAACACTTAAAATAATGACTAGGGACAGAAGTATTTATAGGCTGTGATTGTCTGCCAGTCTTTCTTCTCATCTTAAAATAAACAGATGACCATATGTAAAGTCACCATCAAAATGCTAAAAGAATTTTAGCTCATTTATGTTTAGAATTCTCATACCATGATCCAAACAAAAACAAAACAAAACAAACCAACCCCCCCCCCCAATACAAGAAAACAGTGTTTCCACCTTTAGGCTCCCAAGTGAGTCCATGAAAGGCAGCCTAACGCTTAGGCTACACCATATATTTGTCTTCCAGACGAGAAACCTACCTTTGTACACATGGAGAATCAGGCCGTTTGGTGCCAAGATTTTACATAAACTGCTTGGATCGTTTGGAGCCCAACTGGCATCTCAGAACATTCCTAGGTTTACAGTCCCCAGAATAGCCCTGACCTGATGCTGAGAGTCAGGCTCCATATCAAAAGAAGTGTCTTGTTTTTGACCGATCTGTTCTGTTCTCTTTTCCTACCTCCACAGTGCAGCTTGGGGTTTGCTCTTTCACATCAATTCACTTGAGGCTGTCTAAGGCTCTGCTTTACTGCCCATTGTGGAATGCATGCCCAATACAAACCATCATGATGTGGAATAGGCAATCATGTGCTTTTTGGGTTACTCAGATGTTCAAACACACATGACCAACCATCAATATAGGAAATTCTCCTCTAAGCAGTTAGCCTATTGCAGTTTGTGACTTTTCAATGTGGGGAATGACCCTCATTTCTCTCTGTGTCCCATTCAGAACAACTTCTCTTTTATTGCATTTAGGATGGTGCAGCTGAAAGGGAATAAGGGCCGGCAGTATCATAGAGTGGTTCACATTACACTGCATTTTATTGTAGCCTGACATTGGGAGTGAACCTTTGGAATCTTTGAAGGTAGCATAAAGGCAAAGCCTGCTTTTTAATGGACTGGAGAAAAAAATATTCTGACACAGTGATAACTGAGGTGACTTCTAGAAATCATGACTTGGAAACACTTTCTGAACAAGAGCTATTTCTGTTGTCCCAATTCGCAGGATGATATTAAAACAGCCTGCCATGGGCCAGAGCTCTTAAATCCCACCTCCTAAGGATGGGGATTCATTTTACAAGAAATACTGTGATCTATAACCCTACTGAATTCCAGATGAAAACACTTGTCTTCCATTTTTCTCCAGTTCATCTCCCAGATGGTTTCCTCAAAGCTATTAACTATTGGTGCTGGTCCTATATTCATTTTAATGTGTTTGCTTTCTAATGGTAAAATGAACACACAGAATGGATTTATAAATGTGTTAATTATCTTTATTTTCACAAATGGCACATCTTCTTATCCATAATGTTCTACTCTAGATATTCTTAGAGTTGTATATTATTTTTTTAAAAAATTAAAGAATGAATGTATATGTATTTTTAAACTGCTATAAGAATATTGGATTGAATAGTGTCCCTCTTTCAGATTATTATGGGTTTAATTAGAAAGGAATGCACTTGATGTGACTGAGCACTGTTTAATCAATACAAAGCAAACCATTTTCTCCTCTTTCCTGTCTTCTTGGCTACTTTCTGTGTCCTTTTCTATGTGTTTCCCCAACTAACCTTCTCTGTTGTTATGCCTGGCACATAGTAGGTCCAGTGTCAATATTTGTGTGTGTGAATGAATGAAGACTCCCAGGCTTCTTGGTTCACTTAAGTCCACTGGCTTTTAGCAGCATTCAGTGTATAAACTGGATGTGTTGTTGACAACTTTCTTCATTCTTTGTGTGCATAAGCTAAGAATAAACAGCGTTGAGGGGAAGGGAGTGCTTCCCTAGCTGGGTGACTTACACCATCATAAACTCACCAAAGTGTACCACACAGAGCCAGTGATCACAGAAGGCCGGCAGCCCAGGCCCTGTCATTAAATATAGAAGCCTGTCTTCACTGTTTTTGTCCAAACAGACTCTATGTATTTTGGAAATTTCCACCACACTTCCTTCTGAGTTGCTCCTTTTCTCAGGATACTTAGATGAGTGTTTCACAAGAGTAGACATGGTCAGGAATCCTGTAAAGTGAAATGTGAATGTTCTGTCATCTGAGGACTGTATAGTGTTAATGCTTCCCCATCAGTTCTATGTCTGTGAATGTTTTTTCCCCCTTAACAGTCTTCCAGTGAGCTTTCTGTTTGAAACCTTTAGGGTGTTTCTGGTGTGAGTGTACCAAGTGCAAAGCATGTTCATTTGTACTCACAGTACAAAGAAACTGCAAACTCTGACTTTATTTTTTTTTAAGAATTGAGTTCAGCAACTACATGCTTGTTTTCTCTGGACTGACCAGAATGGACAACCTCTCCTGCTCAGACTTTTACCTGAGCACCAGTCATGTAGTAGCTTGTTAGAGTAATACTGGGCATTATTTAAAATGTTCCCCATTCAAGACAGAGAAGAAACAATAACACGGAGTTGTATGGGGAAAAAGTAAACAGCAAGCAGAATACATTGTGTGAAAAATTATTTTAATTAAACATTTTATTTAAATCCATTTATGTAGATTTTCTTTTATAAAGGATCGATGACAGATAAGACATGAATTAGATCTTTTAATTTTTAAAAATTAAAAGAAATTCTTCTTGCTCTTGTCCATGGCTCACCATGCTCATGCACATACATGGGCACACATATGTGTGGGTATGAGATTCCTGCTTTGTTTGGAGTTGTTTCCTGTATGAGACCATGTATCCGGTACTGAAAAGAAAATTCCTTATTTTTATACTTTAAAATTCAGTGAGTTGCTGTTGAAGTAAGAGCTTCAGAGGCAGAAACATGCGGAGATGCATCTGAGAAAGCTGGTTATCATAAATCACAGTCTGAACAACCTTCCCATTTTTGAGTAACATTGCATGTTTAGGGAATTTATTGTAAAGGCGATGACACCCTGTCTTCCCTACAATAGTGTATACTAACTTACACTAGCTGGGATACACTTATGTTCTTTGTTACATGAAAGAGCTAAGTGTATTCAGGCATGTGTGGCAGTTATCTGGGCTTTGTAAAATATAGTCTAATGTAAGGTTAACTTTCAGAAGCTTAAGATACACACTAGTGACAAAATTGAAATGCTTTTCGATGGAAAATTCATTAGCCTGTCGATTTGAATTTCTGCCTCAATATGTATTTTTTTTTTTTTTTTTTTTTTTTTTTTTACTTTCTGAAATAGGCTAGAGGTGGTCAGGCATGCACTTTTTATTTTTTAGTAACCCCTTACTTGCCTGAGTCCCAAAGTTTTTGAATTTCAGTTCTCTGGCAGGAAATGTGGGGGACATAAATAGCTGCTTTCCAGACAGAATCATATTGATCTCTGTTAGCATAAACTTTTATAGACGTAGATCTCCATTTCTATCTCTGAGCAGATTGGAGAAGGAATATGAAATGCCACTGGACACAGATACAGCAGTAGCAAGTCTCACCCGAGACCCCTGCCTAGAAAGAGAAGCAAGTGGGATGGGGGTGTGGCACAAGATACCCACAGTAATACAAGGTAGAAAAGGTGATGTCACCTTTTAAACCCTGTCTCTGTAGAGGTAGGGGAACATGCATCTTATAAATGAGAAGAAATGCTTAGGTTAAATCTTCTTGTTAGAGAAAACGCAGATCCAGGAATGGGTCACTCAGGCAGTAGTTGTGTATTTGCAGTTTAAGGCTGTGTTCAGCCATTCTGAAAAAGATGACCTTCTTTATTTCTCTCTGCCATTCTGTCTGTGGCTTTTCTAGACTGAATCCTAAGAGTGGTCTTAAACATCTAAAACGCATTACTGATAGTTTGTAAAAGAACAAGAGCAGGAGAATGTGCACATTGGGCATCTAGGAAAATGGACAGTAGCACACACAAATAAACACACATTGATGCTGTGGTCACTATGACACTGATGATGTAATATAGGTAAAAGCTTATTAAAATAATACAGCAGGGAAGCATAGCTTCTGAAGGGAGAGTTCAGGGACTCTGTAGGTATAGTTAAAGTCAGGATTTTGATGTTTCATTGACAGAACTTACTATGTAGACACTATTTTGAGATATTTGGTCCATTTTACTCTTTCTGTATGAAAAACACCATCTATAGTTGTAATGTTGTTTGCATAATGTGAGGAAGAAACTAGAATTGATCTGAGAAGAGACACAGTTCAGCCATGTGACGTTTTCACTCTTCCTTCAAACCTTTGCATTTTGGAAACTGCTAAGCGCTGCTGCAAACAAAATAACCCTACCAGTTCCCAGAGCAGCCGAGAGCAGAGACATAGGATGAGTCACACAAGGCTTCCTCCGTTCCCCTTTCTTCAGATCCGGACAAGGGCTGCAGCAGTCAAAGTGTGGTAATAAGGTTTGATTGAAACTATTTTGTGTCTGCTTCCTGACAGAGCACTTGATTAATGTGAGTACCATCACTATAGCAAAATAACTTGCATTATAGAAAAATTTGGATAACCTGCAAAGGGTAACGCATGGAGAATGTAGCAGGAGTCATAAAATCCACTGACCACTGCATACTCAGTCCCTGAAGTTTGTCATCTTCGTAGGCTCTTTGTAGCTCTAAATCATTCAAATCACCAATCTTATGGACTGTGCAGAAACTGGCCATCAAGAGGTTTTCCTAAAACAAACTGATGTCACTCCCTGTTATCCAGGCTGTGTTTGAGTTCACTGTCAAGAGGCATGTCTGCCTTGTTATGTTTTTGAGAAGGCAACTGCATAGTAAGCCACCCTCCCAGCTTGACCCCATCTTAAGGTTTTTATTGCCTAAATTGGCACCAAAGAAACTTCTTGAAAATAACACATTCCTTGTCCATTCAGTGGTTAATGATGCTTAAAAAAATTGTTTGTGACTGTGACCTAAATTACGCCAGGAGCTATAAAGGCATGGATTTCTTTAAGTTTGAGTATGACCCACATGCTTTATACCACTGCACTGACCCCATAATACTGTTGATTAGTGTGTACACAATAACTCACATGCACTCACACACATGTGCACACACATACTCTCACACACACTCACATATACACCACACACACACTCACATATACACCACATACACACTCACATACACATCACACACATTCGCACACATACACATTAAAACACACACTCACATATGCAGAAACATACTCACACGTGTTGGACATTAAATAACTTGATAAAAAGAGATGGTATTTTTCAGACTTCTATGCTAAAGAAAAGGTTCATGAAAGAGATGTAAGTGAACTTTAAGCTAAACATTTGTTTGGCTTTGAGGCAGCAGGGTGAAGGAATGTAAACTTTTTTTTTTTTCAATGACTTCAGCTCCTAATTTGAAAGCTAGGATTTTTAGGAGTGAGCAAGAGACTATATTTGGCCAAAAAATTCTGCTGGCTTTACTTAGCCAATCTGCACATTCAAAACAATACTTCTTTATCAAAAAAACAATAGTCTGTTTTATTCACAGCACATGTAGAAGTTGGAACATCGACCAAATTCCACTTTCTTCTCTTGCAGTATGTCTGTAACCAGCTAATGAGCTGCAACAGAGCCTGGCCTTCATTTTCAGCAAATTAAGTTCATCCCCACAGGAATTGTGGTCTGGCTGTGGCACCAGTCCTAGGTATGGGTGGGATTTGTTTCTTCTACCAGTTGTAGGTTAGCCACATGGGTACGTGCTGTCGCACCACATAACAGAATCTTCTCTATAATAGACAGTCTAAGTAGCCCTCTACCCCACAAAAGCAGATCCCATTTAATTTACTTTGTGTTTATAGCACCCCCTCTCAAACCGCATCGTTGGCATGGCCTGATGTTTGTACAACTTTTCATTTTAAACTATTTATTTAGGAGTCGAGGCCTCAGTAGTACTCCCTGTCGGGTCTACTGAGCATGCTCGACTTCTGAATTCTGAATGCAAGTTCAAAAGAGTGCTGTAGATCTGTTGGGTTTTTCCCCCCTCGGGGTGCACACATCCCCGTTGCCTAATGATTAAAGGAGCAGAGGAAGGCTTTACCTGCGCTGGCAGAGTTCGCAAGACAAACTGCCACCAGAGACTGAACTCTCCTGCATGGTGAGCAGCCTCTGCCTATTGTGTTCATCTCTACAGGCTTTGACCAAAGGCCTTACAAATCAGTTTTGAGACATTGAAACACTAATTCAGAGCTGGAGAAAGTATTGCTGGGGACCCCCCTCACATGTAACGTCCCTCAGTTGTTGTGATGGGAGTTCATGGTCAAATAGATACTTGTTAAAAGGGACATAGGAGAATATTCACAATTTTGTACCCGAGTTCTGTTTCGGGGCCTTACTCCAGGTTTTTTTTTTTTTTTTTTTTCTTAACCTCACAGTGTTTTTAATTTTCAGCACAAGAGGAATGATATAATATTTAAATAGGTCCTCTGTGTATATGTTACAGTTATTAGTGAAGTGTCTCTGACTCTTCGTGCTTGTGACACTTTTTTCCTGCTGAGTTGACTTGTCCAGCCAGGATAGGAGGCTTTGCCTTATCCTGCTGCACCTTGTTTTGACCTGCTTGGATCTTGTCTTTTGGAGGACTGCTCTTTTCTGAAGAGGAAATAGAGGAGGATCTGGTGGAGAGGATATTGTTGGAGGAAGTTGGGAGGGGTGCAGGGAAGGGGAACTGTGGTCAGGATGTACTAAATGAGATAAGTATCTATTTCCAATAAAAAATAGCCACTTATCCCTATAAAATGTGACTTTGTTCACTTTTCCCTCCAGGAGAGAAACTTTAACCCAGCAACATGGCTGCTCTGGCACAGGATCACATTCAAAGACCTTGTAGGTCTATGTGATCCAGCTGGAATGCAGACTCACTACATACCTTTAATCCCTCTGCTTTGAATACAGACGGGCCCATAGGACAAGCCTTTAATTCCAAATAATGCACATAAGTTTGGTTTGTAGGTGGAAGCAGCCATGTTTGAAAGTGACTTCTAATTGAGGGGCAGAAAAAATGAAGGATGGAGAAAGATTTGACAAAATGAGCCAGAGAGAGGATATAAGCAACTCATATAAGACTAGCACAAGAAAGAGAGGCTACTTAAGAAAGCAGGACGGGGGTGGGAGATAAGAGGGAGGAGGAGGAGGAAGGAGGAGGAAGAAGAAGAAGGAGGAGGAGAAGGAAGGAAAAGGAGGAAGAGAAAGAGGAAAAGGAGGAGGAGGAAGGAGAAGGAAGAAGAGGAGGAGGAAGGAGGAGGAGAAAGAGGAAGAGAAAGGAGAGGGGGAAGAGGAGGAGAAGGAAGAGGAGGAGGAAGGAGGAGGAGGATGGGGAGAAAGGGGGGGGGGAAGAAGGCAGTAGCCAGTTTTTACCTGGATGATTTTTACAGAGACAGAATGCAGAGAGAACAAACTAGACACAGGGGAAAATTGTATGAACTAGAGAAGGAGGAGCCAGAAAATGAGAACATACTGCAAGAGTTAGTTTGAGGCCAAACAGAAATTCAGAGAGAAGCTGAGAGAAACCAGTTTGAACCAGCCAGCTCAGAGAGAAGTTTTGGCTAGAACAGCTGCGTCGATCCATTTAGAAAGTGTTGAGAAAGAGAAAGTGTGAGCTTACTTATCATTAAGCCTCCAAGACAACAATTACATCTGGGGAAAAATAGGTAATTTTACACGTGCTTCAGTTCAGGGTTGGTACAAGTGTCATCAGTTTATGAAATGGTAGTGTACTGAGGAAGGAGAGAATGTAGATGCTGGCAGCTGCTTGCCCAGGATCCAAAACATAGAACAGCGAGGCAGCAGAGAAATGTCTGAGCTGAAATCACAGCTCTGTGTGCACAGGACTCAGAGAATCTCACCAAGGAGGGCACATGGAGACCAGTGTAAAATGAGTCAGTGCGGATGTTGAGGATAAGTCAAGTTTCCTCCTCCCATCCCTTGACCCCTCCCCTCCTTTCTCTTCCCTCCTCTCTCTTCTCTTCTTCCTTTCCTTTCCTTTCCCTCTCCTCCCCTCCCCTCCCTTTCCCTCTCTTCTCTTCTCTCTTCTTTTCCAAGTCCCCATTTCTTTAAGTCCCTGGAAATGAGAGCCAACCTACTGGAAGGAGGCCTGATTTCTGCCATGATGTGAATGGGACTCCAAATAAACACACCCTTGTAGGAGAAAAAAAAAGGTAAAAATATCTGTACTTGGACATCAGTGTCCGATGGCATCAGCTTTTAGTACAGAAGTACAGAATCATGCCTTCCTCTCCGGGTGCCAGTGTCCTAGAATATGGCACACAGTAGGTGTACAACAAACAGTTGTCCCCAAAATTGAATTGATATTGTAGAATAAATTTTTGTGCTGACTATTCCAGGTCTTTGATCTGGTTTCTCTGTTGGGTCACATTAAAAATGCCCTGCCTTACTGTTGCCTGCTGCATACCAGCTTGGCTTGTTTAGCCTGTGGTTTCCCACATTCCAAATAGTGCGGATTGCTTGAAATTATACTTCAGCATTTTCGGGAGTGTTTCTTCTACCCACCCTTCTTGCAGCAAACCTACTTCAGTGCCCTCTATCCAGCTGCTGCAATAGCTTGCTGTCACTAAGCCTCGACATGCGTCCACCCCAGAGGAGTTAAGGGAGACCACATCAATGCTAGAGAACTGGCTGTCATCCAGAGCTGCACTGTGGGTCACTCTAACTTGTGCTCTGGTGAGGTCTATTTTCCTCTTTGCCTTTTAGTGGTGAAGGGGGAGGGGGCAAAGATGGAGTACTACAAAACAGAAACAGAAAGCTCAGTGTGTGGGTAGAAAAATCCTTTCTTTCCTCTTGAGCAGAGGAGACCCTTCAGAGAATGTTCCACTTACACATTCCCTTCTGGACTAACAGCTTCCCAAAGTTTTCTGGTGCTGACACCTGTAAACCAGATGGGTTATCCACAGACATATCGAGCTATGTAGGACCAGAAATGGTTATTTCTTTCTTCCAAAGACATCTGCCTTTGTGTACTGCAGAGACCACAGAATCTACTCCTTGCAAGGTAATATTTGGTATTTCTGAGATTTAAAAGGTCTCACTACTTAAACCTTAAACAATTTAAGTACCAACATTATTTAAATGGCTTTGCACATACAACTGAAGCACATAAGGACGTGAGCTGCTTTCCTTCTTGCTTCTGTGTTCTCCCATATATACGTTCATATATTTTGGTTGTAACCAGCAGAAAATACAACTCAAACTGGCTCAACAGGTGTGGAAATGACTCAAGGATGACACATTGTCTAATGGACAGGGAGCAATGTAAGGGAACAGAGGAAACCCCATTCTTTTGCTCTCTCTTCTCTACCCCCCCAGAGCTTCCACCAAAATCACAGAAAGATGACAAACAGCTTCTTCCAGTTTCCTACGTGGGCTAGAAAACTATTGTTATTTTTTTAAACTACATTTTAGTTGAAATTGAATCACATCCCTTCTTTCTTTTCTCCAGTCTTCCCCATGGTCTTTTGCTGTCAAATCAATATCTCTTTTACTTGATTATTATTGTATTATGTATGTATGTATAACCTGCTTAGTCTGTTTTTTTTTTTTTTTTTTTTTTGGTCATTTTTGTTTATATGGACCAAGGTTGGGCATACTTCAATGATGGAGAATTGGACACTCAGTGAGGGAGCACACCTTTGGGAGATGCTAACTCTCCTCCCAGCACTCATCAGTTGCTTATAGTTCTCTGTCTTGTGCTGGAACTCCACAAAAACACTCATCCCCCATTTTAACATGTCCATTGTATTGCTACTGTTCCAGTCCAGGGAGAACACTTTCTCCTGTCTGGTTTCAGAACATTGAGTGAAGCATCATTAATATAAAGTTAGTGGCCCTGGAGAGAGAAGACGTGGATGGGAGGCGCCTTCCTTTCACAGAAGTATCCCATGACTCATGTGCTAGGGTTGTGACTTCAGACACCATGATGCCACTGGTGGGAGGCCAGTCGATGGGGGAAAATTTGAGGCTGAGAACTTCATCATGAAGAGGCATCTTGTTCATGGCTGATGCTGGGTCAAACACATCTGGGTCCCAGATTTTTTTGGTCTCCAGTCAAGACTGAGTGGCTAGATATATTCTTTGGAGAGGCATGAGCACCATGGATTCTGTGGGGTGTTCTGGGCTCAGCAATGGCAAGACCAGCAAGAAGATTACCATTTTTAACTAGGTACTAATTCTTTTGACTTGTGGGTATCTTGCCGGCTAGATCATTCCTTCTGTAGCTCAGGAGAACACCCCCATTCCATCTTCTGGAAATACTCTGTGATCTCTGCCATCCCTGAGTTCTTTGGATCTGCATTCTCCTTATTTCTCTCCAGGTTTAGCTGGATTGAAGAGTTAAGTTTATATTTATTAATAAAAGCTAAATAAGAAAAAAGTAAAGTTCATGGTTTAAAATTTTTGATTTAATGTTTACCAATGCTAGTACCTTCTATCCATTGGTAGAACATAAACCTTATAGTTAAAAATTTAGTTGAAGATAAATTTATTCAAGGTTCCTCAAAATCTTATCCTTCTTCTCTGTTTTTTAATCTTTATTCTTGTTTATTTTAAATCCATCATGATACAGAGTTGAGTACTTTAGATTGTTTCATATTTCTTATAGAAGTTACTCAAAAGAGGAAGATAGTGAGGCAGAAAAGCAAATATGTTGAGGAGCAACTTAAAAGAGGATTTTGTGTGTGTGTGTGTCTGTGTAGTGTGTGTATTTATGTGTGTATGTGTACATGTGTCTGTTGTGTGTATGTGTGTGTATATGTGAGTGTGTATATGAGTGTGTGTATGAGTATGTGTGCATGTGTGTGGTGTGTGTATGTGTGTGTGTGTGTATGAGTGTGTGTATGAGTGTATGTGCATGTGTGTGGTGCTTTCGTGGTGAGATATGATAGCTGTGCTGTAGACATGTGTGAATATATGTATATGTAGTCCAAAAGAGGGCTTTGGGTATCTTCTCCCCTTTTCTGCCTATTCCTTTTAAGGAATAGTCTTCCTATGACCTGGTGCTCATGTTTATATTTTTTGCATGGCTCCACTGGGCAGTAGCCAGCCTCAAGGTTTCTCTTTCCTCTTGATGTTGGAGTTAAAAGCATGCACATTGCATTCAGCTTAGTGTATGCAGGTCAGACTCTGAACGCTGGTCCTTGTGCTTGCTAAGGAAGCGTTCTCTTCTGTTGAGCACACTCCCGAGGTTTAGTTTTTATTCACTCGTCCAGAAATTTCAGGTCATGGTCTATTGTTTTCACTTGAGGACAGAGTGAGGTATAACATCATGGGGGTCCCTTGTACTCTGGGAAAAGCTATGCACCCAGGGAAGCAGGAGACACTCCAACACCCACCTCAAGAGGACAGTCCCAATAACTCATTTTCTCCAAATAGACTCCACCTCCTGAAAACTTTTCTTCCCCAAATTGTATCAGCTGGCAGCCCATGGCCTGTGGAGAATCCAACACATAAGGTTGGTCAGTTTATAAAATATCCTTAACTTTATTTAAACAATCTTATGTTATCTCAAATAACTGGAAGAGAAAATAGTTTTGTTATCTGCAGAGAAACCAAATTAAACCAACCAAAAAAACAACTTAAAAAAGAATAGAAGGCAATGGGGGAGACAGACACATGGGCAAAGTACAGTGATATAAAACGTGTACAGTGTCATTATGAAACCATTTATTTTGTGTGCTAATTGTAATGTAAAGTTATACTTCTACCTCACACATTCATGGAAAAGCAAAGTAGAAGAGCCAGTTGGACATTTGGCCTGTTACCAGTCATCATGCATAGAAGATCTGAGTGGCAAAAGCTCCTCCTTTTGTAACCTGCAGCTGCAGTAATCTTACAGGTGGGAGGTTTGTTTGGGGGATGGGGAGTATTTTCACTGCAGAACCTTTATTCATTGTGCTGGTTATGGGACATTGACTTCATGAGCAAAGCAACTTGGATGCCCCTGGAAAACAGTTCCATTATTTTGTCTATAACTATTCTGGTTCTTTTATAAATTTAGAGTCCCAGGGATTTTAAAATTCAATCTGATTCAATAATTAAAGCTATCCTTTTAGGTAATGCTGTCTGTTTAGGAAAACATGCTTCGTCTCCCAGATTTTTCAGCCTTCTGTCCACTTCTGGGCTCTCCTTCAAGTTAGTGTCTGGTTATTTTACAGCCTTAAGAGTGGTAAGGAGGAGCTGGCATCACTGGGTGTGGAGTCCTAGTGATATTTAGGGATTCATGATGCCATCCCTTGTCTACTGGGTTTGTAGGTACGAGAGAGGAGGTTAACACCTGCTCTCTTGGCTTGGTCTGCCTGCCAGGGGAATTAGCCTGGTTGAGGCTACAAAAGTTCAATCTCTTTATTTCCCTGTAGCTCCCGGTGGAAGCCCAAACTGGGTCTCTGCCACGGAGGTCTTTTGTTTGCCAAGTCTCAACACAGCTGCCTCCTCAGATCTCCTTGGGACTGAGAGCGAGCGGGGTGCTATGGAAACTCCTTGTTTTCATCGATGCCACACTGAAACCAAGCAAAGTCTAGGAACGCCATAGCATGCTGTGTGGGTAGTTCTTTTCGGGTTTCTTCTGGATTCAGACACAGAAGTTGAGTTTGTACATCTTTTGGGCCTCTCCCCACCCGACCACTAAGAAGAGAAAAGAACAGAAAAGGACTAGGCTACTGAGATACAGTCTCAAAATGCCCAACCCAGAATGGCTTCTCTGGCTCTTTACTAAGATCTCCCATGATGCTTGAACAACCACGTGACCTAGAGAGCTCACAGGTGGAAGGCACTCGGCCTTAATAATGAAAGCCATATGGCTAAGTTGTCTGGGATTAATTCGTGTAATAGAAAGTAGGTTCTAAAAGCATTTAGCAAATCTGTTTATTCTCCACAGAGCCTTCCTTTTGAGCCGAACGCTTATCTTTTCCCGATCTAGGGCAGTAAGATTTCTGTATTGGCCTTAGCGAAATGAAATGTGACTTAGGGAAATGTTTTGAGATGCATTGGTTTAGTGTGTGCAATTGAAACTCCCTGTATGGCTCAAAGTCTGGAGATGTGGGGCTGAATGTGCAGGTTGTGCTGTCCTGGTGAGGTTAATAGGAGAGCCACTCCTAATCACTCCTAATGCACTTTGTCTAGTAAGTATCGAAGGTGGGAAACTGTGCTTCCTGCAAGCTAAAAGTGGGTAAAACAAGTAGATTACTTTTAATGTCCAGCCTGTAAAATGGGAGAAATAATTATGGACAAAAATCAGGCGAATACTTCTTTTATCAATACATAATGAATTAGCAAAGCGGCGACATTTGCAGGGCAGTGTTCCTTTGCAGTTTAAACTGGAATTTTAAAGAAACTCTTTTCTTAGATGTTTTGTAAAAGAAAAACAAGAAGCTTTAGTAAATTTTAATTTACAAAGTCTCTGGCTTTCTGGTTTTCTTGTTAGCAAAATGAACTCACCTCCTTTATCCTTCTTTTCCAATCAGACTTTAGACTCTCTCGTGGACCTTTTCAAGGAGAGAGGGCACAGCGGTTAAGAGCACTGACTTTTCTTCCCGAGGTCCTGAGTTCAATTCCCAGCAACCTAATGGTGGCTCACAGCCATCTGTAATGGGATCCGATGCACTCTTCTGCTGTGTCTGAAGACAGCTATGGTGTACTCATATAAATAGAAATAAATAAATCTTATAAAAAGATGTAGGTCTTCAATTAAAAAAGGAATGTTAAACTATGATAATATGAAAATATATCTAGAAAAACATGTAGTTTTTAAACTGTGCTCTGAATTTGCAATGTGAGGGAGGCTATGCCCCTGTGGTGCAAGTGGATAATTATAAGTCCCGAGTTAGACCTTGATGTAAAGACAGAAGATTATTCTGTTGCCCGTTCTACCACACTACTAACACCATTAAGTCTCACAAAGGCTTGCTTCGCTTTTTAAATTTTGAGCCAAAATTTCTCCCAAATCCAAAATTTATGATAGAAAGAAGCCCATATAATGACCACATTTTCTAAAATAGTCTCTGAAATTGTGAGCACATGTGTTCATGTTAGTGCAAAGTGTGCATTTGGAATTACAAGCTGAAGCTTTACTTGACAGTTTATAGAACAGATAAAACAACACCCCCTTCCTCTCCTGTTTACACAGCACAGGGAGTCTCAAACCTTCTTTTCTATTGTATTCTTGAATTTTACACACCTAAGTGTGGAATATAAACATATAGGTAACGTACAGAAATCTGGAACCAATCGTTAGTACTTACATCGTTGACTCAGAAGTTAGAGATTGCTAACAGATACAGTTGTCTCTTGTAAAAGTTAAAGAATCTCTCTTCTTCCTTAAGAACCTAGAAGTTCAGATGAAATCAGAAAAGCTATTGTAGACCTTTTCTGTTTTCCTTTTGGTTTAATCACAGAAAACATTAAATAAAATAAAAATTTAAATATATTTTAAGATGTTCTTCCAGCAGACTCCTAGGTGGTACTTCTGGGAAGTGGTCTGACTTGAGGAATTTGGCATGGATTTGAATAGTGGCCAAAGCATACTTGAATTATAATAAATGTGTAGGAGTAATTTTAATTTAGGAAATACATCTTATCATGATTTCTAGAGCTTTTTAAATTATTTCTACTTTTGAAAAATGGAATTTGTTTGATCTTTCTTCACAGGAAAATATTCTTTTTTTTAATGAAAAGTAGTTTGTCCCTGACATTTCTAGTCATCATTCTAGGATGTCAGTGAGGTCCTCGGCCTCTCCCTGTCTCTGTGAAAGAAAAACACCTTTGTATCTTATCACAGATATATAGTACTGCTACCTTTTTTTAGTACATATTAATCTAACTATTACGTTACATATCTTGTAGTATATATATATATACATATATAAATAGTTAATAGTGTAACTATATTAGTCCACAATAGTGTAAGTCAACTAGCCATTGCTTTCTTCTCTGAATGTCTCTGTGTGAAAACACCAGCACTTTCCTGCAGTAGCTTCACTGCAACATAGGTAACTTGATGTTTTTTAATGTCTCTAAGGCAGTGGAGAGAGACTGGCATTGTAGATTGCAAACATGTGAACATCATGTAGGAATAAATCTCTCCCCCTTGCAATTCAAATTGTATCTAGTAATACTATTTTTATGCCTCTCGCTAGGAAATGAAATACCTCTAAATTTAGTGCTTTGGAATTTTACTTGCACTGAGATTTTCTTCAGATATTGAGCACCATAGTAACAGCTATGTGAGCTGCTTCTTCCTTATGTTTGCCGATGAGAGTTTCACTCAAGGCAGCTTCTTTGAGATGACTGAAACCAAAAATTGATTCTGATAACATTAGAACAAATTTAAACACCAAAAGGGACAAAAACATTGGGGGAAATGTGCGTGCTATGGACAAATATTACTTCCCTTTAAGCAAGATTTAGTTTTATTGCTTTCTTTCAGATAAAAGCTAGAATGCATCTAACAGAAATTTAAATTTCTTTGGGTTATTTTCTAGATTGGTAGGATTTTTCCCTTCTAAAATTTAATCTTTGATAAGAAACATGAAAAACTCAATTGAGTTTACTCATGGTCTACATAAATGTTAGTATCCTTTATAATAATTTTTTTAAAAAACATAATACTAAGTAGATGAGTGTAAAAAATATGTGCAAGTAATCTATTTTAATAAAGACAATAATAAGTATATTATTTTCAAGGAAATAATTGCATTTAAAAACCACTAGACTGAGCTTGGACCATCTGAGAAAGGAGCCCCCTCAGAATAAGTCTGGTTGATAAGTGATTAGTAGAGCACGTCGACTGTCACTTTAAAACCTGTGCCAAATTTCTTCACATAAATCTTACCTTTAAAATCTTCAAAGAGAAAATTTATTTTGGGCACATTGTCCATGAGTATCAGTTGACATTTATACAGTGCACAGAATTTATAGTGTGGGTTAGGATGTTGGCCGCCATTCCCGGCCAATAGTTTGTAAAGGGAAGATTCCATTTTGTACTGTTTATAAAATGTTACTCTGCAGTTCTGTGCTCCAAGACTAACAAAGTCTATCCAAGTACACTCAAGTACTGCAGTTTAACTTACTGCATTCATTAAGTGAGGCTAAGATTGTCCTAATTATATGTTATCAACAATTAAGAAATGGATCGCACTCTACAGACTGGCTAAAACATTCTGTATTGTTGGCTGGCTGCCAGCAGAGGTGTCACGTTCCTTCCTACCTTGTCATCAGCCGCATTCCTGCTTCTGCAGAACAAGTAGCAGCTGTGTTAGACAAAATAACCTGAATTTTCACGTGTGATTTTTTCCTTTAGGAAAGAGCTCACACTGAACTGCATTTCTGCTGTGATTAGTACTACACCTGGGTGAGTTTGTGCTGAAAATGTATTTTATTCAAATAGAAGTTTTCACTGATATATTCTTTCATGGCTTTCAAATGCATCTGTCCCATCAAAATAATGGCCTTATTTTTCATACTGAAACCATTGCCAAATGGGTTCCGTGGGCACAAAGCACTCTTTGCTTGTCCGGCAATGATTTTCCTACACCTCAAATTACAGAACTTTTTGGGTGCTGTTTCAAAGGAAAACAATCTCTATTGATCCAAACAGTCAGAATTAATTGTGGATCTCTGATCTTAAAACTCCAGGCAAAATCCTTTTTATTTTATTTTATTTTTTTGAACCCATATGCCAGACATCCAACACCTCACAACTCCTTGTGGGAATGACTGGGTTTTCAAGCACTCAGATTATTCAATCTATTGTGGCTTCTGAAAGCAGAGGCTAAACAAGGAGTTTGCCTGAACAGAAATGGGCTCAACCAACTTTATGAAAAGCTACCTTGGACCTGGCTTTTGCTTCATCTTTGTTCCTGATAAAGTCAAAGTGAATTTTAGAAGTTGTTCTTCTTTTCTCATGTTTGACCAGGAGGCCTGAGAATAATGGAAAGCTATATTGCATAGGAAGAAATGACTTTAAGCTTCTCAGAGTAGGGATATATGAGAACATGTATTGTCTGTTATCAGTTACTTGTATCTTGAAAGCTTTACTGTCTCCTGGATGAGTCAAGATTGAGGTCATATGAACTCCTTAATTAGGGACTATTCAATAGACCCACACAAAATCTCTAGTATGCAGGTAAATCATCTTGGGCCATTGTGTAGTAAGACTATTTCTTACCGAAGCAATAGCTTCTCAACACTTGTTTTGTAGGAGAATAATTTTTTCATATTTGTAATCCGAAGAAATCTGGTATTTCTTCTCTAAAACAAATCATTTGGACTGCTAAAGACCTTTGATTTCACACGAGCTTCCTTGAATTCATGTGGAGATTTTGAGAGATATTTCAATAAATATCTCTGGAGATCCTGGCAAATTCTGTCAGGGGATGTCTATTCTGTTGTACGTAGCCATAGCAACACCTCTGCCACATGGCCCATTGTCTCTCGTTCTTCTTCCCTGGCTGTTTCTCTCCCTTCCCCCTTTTCTTGTTCCTTTGTTTCTCCTTCTCATCTTACAGTTGGCTTCGCATCTCTGTTTTTGGTTTAGTATGTCACAGCAGACTACTGTATGATACTCGATTCTAAATGACCAGGTACTGGAGCCATTGTTGAGCCTCCTTATGGTGCAGCAATGCCCTGGTAAGGGACTGGCCAGTTTGAGTGCTTACATAGATCAGTGTCTGTCCCCAATAACTTCTTGGTGATGAAGGACTTTTACTTGGCACTCTCTCTTTTTGCACAACCCAATGACCTGTGTATATTGTCTACTTCTTTTTAACATCCAGGATATTTTGCAAAAATATATCCAAAAGTTTTTGATTTTGTTCAAAAGGTTTTTTTTATTAATGTTGTCTAATCTTATTCTTACTAAAAATATTTCAACACTTCCCTTTAGACCTAGAGTTGATTTTCATATATCTTTTATCCCTTGAGAATAGCTTTTTCTTTTCCTTGCTATTTTCTTCTATGCCTTAGTGTTATTTCATATTACAATGTGTTCAGTCTAAATTGCTGGGAGCCGCATTTGTCAACGTCCCCTACACTTTGCTGACCACATTGCTGACTGACAGGGTGTGGTACTTTCAGGTCTTCCAGAGTTGCTTCCAGTGAAAACACTGGCATACCATTGTTGAGCTATAATTTGTGATCAAACATAAGAGAGTTCTAGTAATTTAAACAGCTGAAGCCACTTTTACCATATCACTGAAAGTTATGAAAATCCTGAATCTCAAAACTACTATCTCATATCAAGACTGTGTGTAAACAGGTGATTCTAGCATCAATAGAAAGAAGCCTGTGTCTACATCTGTCAAAACATAGTAGATGTAATCTTCCAATTTTTAAAAATCCTCAAGGTAGAAATTGTTGATGTTGAATTCCTGTCTATAAAAGCATAGCTTTTACATTTACTGAATTATTTGAGCTAATTCTCAGTTTTTTTTATCATGCCCCTTCTCCAGCACAAATGTGTGTAGTTGACATGTTAAGAGTATATTGGAAAATAGATTTTTGGTATATGTACCACTGGTAACTAATTTTAAACACAAGAGAGGTTATTTTTTGTATGTTTCAAATACACAGGACCAGACCCAAGGCAGAATCATTAGGGCTGAAAACAGTTCCATCCTCTACTTCTCCAGTAATTTCATTTTTCCACTTATATTCTTCTCCATTTCATTAGCAACCTCCTCTTCAGTTACTATACAGTAAATTGTTTGCAGGAAGTGTCTAGTGCTTCCACGGGACATGCTTGACAGCCTAGAGTAAATGCCTGGGAACCAGGGAGCCCCCTTCACACTCTTCTAGCCAGCAGGACAAATCGCTGAAATCCTCTTAGATATTAAAAGGAATATCCTGAGATATGCTGAAATCTCTAAAGGACTAACAAAGTTCATTCTATTTGTCATTGAAATTTGACAGTGATATAGAACAAAACCTTTCCGCAGCGGGGATGGGCTGCACCGAAATCCTTTTGCAACAAGGAAATTAGGTCAGCAGAAATTTAGGTCAACACCTTACAGATATGTCCTCATGCCTGAAGGAAGCCAGGAGAATGTAAAATATAACATACAGAAAGGTTATTGTTTTGTATGTAATTTGAAAGTTGGTACCTTGCAAAGCATACGGTGATATACATGCAGCTATGATTCAGCAAAGGCCACCACCTTTTGTATCACTAGTATTGCTGCTGATAAATTTGAAAGCAATACTAAGGTACTTCTAGCTGAGCCTGACTGACCCAGTTTAATCATGCAATTCAGGAAATACTTATCAAGTCTACATTATGTGCAATGAGTCTATTAGATAATGCAATGTAATGAAGATTAATAAGCCTCTACCTTCTGCCCCCTCCCTTGGATGACTTAAGAAGCTTATGAACCACGGAAGAGGAGAGGGCTGGAAGTAAAAGAAAGAACAGTATTGCCCAGAGTCATTGATCATACAGTGAAAGAACTCCTATTGTGTGTCACAGGATAACAATTGGTTTACAAGATGTAAATCAATTGCATTTACTGCATCCAAAATAGTTGGATGTAGAGGAGAAAGACATCAGGTCAGTTTGGTTTAGGCAAGAAAGAAACTTTTCTTGAAAGGGTTATGTTAACTCAATTTTAAATGAATGTAATTTCAACAGATGGTGATCTATAACAGGTCCCGGAGTAGAAGTGGGAAGAAAGACACATTCGGTACCTAGAGGCAGGAAGTGAGTTGAAGCAGCTCTGCTTCAGAACTGTAGGGCAAGATAGTGGTATATTCTAAGACAAAAACGGCAGACAGATTGTGTTGTACTTGAAGAATAATACATGATCCATCTGATAATAAATATTAAGGGTAGAGACGGAAGCTGAAGTGTTGATATTCCTCGATTTATAATAGGATTGCATCCCAAAATAGTTGCTGGTGTGTTCTTTAAGTTGACAGTAAGTTGAACATGTATTTGATACACTATCCCACTAAATATTCTATCATGCTTAACCATAGTGCCTTGCAGGGTAGAGGCTACTCCTATCCCTGATTACATGGCCAACAAGGACTGCAGTTCTGCTGTAGAAGGCTAGACTAAAAGGAGGCTGAAGGTCCAAGGATGCTTTGAAGGTAAAGGTGGAAAATGGTAAAATGAGCCATCAAAATTAGGGACCACCTGTATTGAGAAAGTTTGCAATTTTTGTTAGCTATTCTTGAGCACTGGATTTAGGCTTGTGAAAAGGCCAGTGGAATGGGCGGTGGAGATGTAAATGCTCCATTAGTGTATAACATAGTGAAGTGTTAAACTGTATCTGCTGTTCCAGAATGTCTCTAGATAAAAAGGGATTTGATAGACATCTATATATTTACAATGCATGATTTTTGTTTTTTGTTTTTTAAGAAACAAGGAATTATACTACATTAAAAAAAAGTCGACTAACTCATTGTCTGTCCATTTTAGACAAAAACTTGAATGAGAAATATAAAAAAAAACTTAGTTTTTGGTTTTTTAAAAAATTTTCATTGGTTATGAGACCACCTTCTCACTACATACATCAGCAAGCAAAGTCTGCTTTCAGCAGTGGAAATTTCATTATCACATCTAATTCTGGTTTGGTAGCACATTAAACTTTCAAGCAGTTAATGACTCTGGTTTTCTTTCTGTGCAGCGTTACCCTTCATAAAAACACCGGCCCAGAAAGAAATGACAGTAAGACTGAATTATGAACTTTAAAGAGTTGAGAACAAGTTTCTGTTGCCCCGTGAAAGCTGCTTGCTCTGCTCTGAATTAACCCACTGCAACTGGTCATTGGTGAGTCCTCTGCACCCTGGTGAAGACTATTGTAAGATACAGGCTGAGGCCTTCAGCAGAAGGAGGCAGGGACTCAGGAGTGAAACCCCCTTACGTTTCTATTAAGTACAAAAATTACCAGAACTGCATCATAAAATGACTTCATTACTACATGTATTTCCACTATGATTTTCTGCATATCATAGTTTAACAAATAATAAAATAGCTTCTGTGTGTGTGCGTGTGTGTGTGTGTGTGTGTGTGTGTGTGTGTGTGTGTGTGTATGTATACATGCTTTTTATGTTTGGTAAATGCCCATATTACTGTTCAGAGAACATAAACACAATTCATATGTTGACAGCAGTGTTAGTGAGAAGCTAGAATTAGTTGATTGTCTGCTTAGTACTGGTAGGTATTATTCTTTTTTAGATGGAACGTAGACTCTGAGAAGCCAGGTAATTTCTAGGACTGACATATCTAAAGTGAGTTTTGTAAAAGCAAAGAAGTAGTAAAATATTAAGTCAGATCTCACTGTGCCCTGTTTTAGTTCACTTTGTGGTACTAGGACAAATGAAAGGACCAAGGCAACTTGAGGTGTAAAGTGTTTGTGGTACCTTTCAGCTCCCAGGTTTATTCATTACTGAGGGAAGTCAGAGGAGAACCTTAAAGCACAACCAGAAAGAGAATCTATGGAGGAATATGCTCTACTAATTCACTCTCTGGCTTCTGCTCAGCCATCTTTCTTATACAACCCAGGTCCAGCTTCCCATGTGACACCACCCACAATGGAACTGGCTGGCCTTCAAGTCAATGAGACATCAAAACAGTCCCCCACACACATGGCCACGGGCTAATCTGATCTGAATAATCCCTCAGCTGAGAACCGCTTTCCTACACACATAGGACTTTTGGTTGTAGCAAGTTGACAGTAAAACTAGTGGGTGGGTACTCCAAAGTCCAGAGCCCAAGGTTCACCTGCCCCCACTTCCTACCTTTAATTTGTCTATCATAGTCAAAGGTTTGACCAAGGAAATGCAACAAAATGAGCAAAGACTGATTTTGGAATGTTTATAAGGATACCACATCGCCCGAATGAAGACCAACACAGGTAAAAACATTAGGCTAGATGTGAGTTTAATGACAATGATGACCAAGCTTCTTAGTAGCCATGCTTAAGGAGAATAAAGGCAATCAGGTACCAGCCACTAAGCTAACAATTACCTCAAAATAACAGTATTGCAGCTTTATGTCGCATGCTTTCTTTGATAGCTCATGTTAGCGCATGTGGTACAGGTTCTGGTGGTCTGCTTTAATTTCTTGCTTTATATACATGTTTCTGTTCTGTTCATATACAGACACCTCAGCATGAACAGAACATTGAAGGTCAGAGTGAACATTAGGTCTCTGGAGAGCTTGCCTTCCATCTTTATGTCACGAGTATCATGCCAGGGACCTGATCTAAATGGCTCTCCTGAGAGCGTTTGCATTTTATTACATATATGCATTGTGTCTTGCTCTACATGTGAGTGTCTTAGAGAATTCTCTTCTCTTTTTATGTTTGGATGTCATGCTTTGTTTATTATTCCCACCATTTTCCCTAAAAAAAAAAAAATTCTCTTTCTGTGTACCCATAAATGGCAACCACTTTACAGTCCTAAATTGCATTATTTAGACCTTTCTTCATTTTACAAATGGGACAGTTGGGACACTTGTCATTGCAGATGAATCTCATATCATATTTTGGTTACCTGAGATAACTCACATTGACCAATCATTAGGGAAGAGCTTTCAGGCAAAGGATGTTACAGGAAATAGAAAATTATGGTTCGAGTTTCCCCCATGCAGGGTCTAAAAGAGCTCAGACATGCTATTAGTCTTAAAAGAGGGGTAAAGCTTCATTTGGTTGGATTGTGTGTAATAGCCGTGCAACAGAACTCAAGACTGCCTTTAGAGAGGTACTCTACAGGGACCCACAGTGATAGGAAAATCGCTCTTGTCTTCATTAAAGCTACTTTAATACAAACTCTCCCTGTTTGGAAAACCATATTCACAATGATTTTGGCTAGCTTGATCTGTTTGTAAAGAAAATATATTCCATTCAGCAAAGCAGAAAGAGGTATTGACATTGTCTTACGTCCGTTCTAAGTGGAACCTTCTCCTATATGTTAGAGAGTGACGCTTCGCAAAGCCGCCAAGTGAATTAGGTCAGAGATAGCAAGGTGGCAATTAAAATGAATGTGTCAATTATTTCTTCAAGTCATATTCTAATATTTCACACTGTGGGATCTTTTATATATGACCCCTCTTTTATTCTATTATAGAATGAAAACTATTTTTTTGCACATAAGAAAACTATAATAGAATCATTTAAAAGATGATGAATGGGAAACATTAGAATATAAAGTAGGGAAAATACCATAAAGCTCCCATTTAGAATTATTTCAAACTAAAATTGCCAAATGGTAGTTGTTTAGGTAAAAAATGTTAATATGTTAAAAACAAAAGAAAACAAAAGAAGAGTCTGCACTTTGAGTTTCACATCTTTTCCTCCACTGGTTGTTTTTCTGCTATACTATACATCATCGACATTTCAACCATTCTATCTTCTGTTCTTAAGCCTAGATTAGCCTATTAATTTCAAAATCTGTATCTATCACATGTGCTAGGATACCAAGCCTACGCAACGAGAGATTGTTACAATTGATATGACCCATGACACCCTGTTTACCCAGCTGCCCTTATCTGGTCCTTAGACCTGAACCTTTGTGCCCTCCTAAAAGACAAAAAACGTGCACTTTGAATGGACTGCTGCACCCTGGAATAGGTTATCTGCTGCTTTCTAGTGCTCAGAACTCTCTTCAAGACTTTTTGGATCAAGTTCATGTGAGATCATGGAAATCCATTTAGCAATGAACATCAGCAGGTAGAGGGTTCAAAACATGAAGAAAAAAAAAAACTGACTAAAATTCCAGATTCAAGTGAAGTACCCTGTGTATTAAAGTATATTGGTGTGTAGCTTCTAAAATGTGTCAAGGCAAGCATATTTGGCCTGCTCTCCGTCTGCACAGTGATGCTAGAGTTTGTCTAGTTTAAGAGGCAAGGCATAGTCAGGTCACCAAGAAGGGATACAAGGTCCTGGTTCCTACAGTGTGGCTTCTGTGGAGGGAAGAAGGCATGGAGAGGGCCAGGCTAGACTAGAGACGCTTTCTGGACCAGGCTGCAGCTGAGTCTTGGATCCAACAAGTTAGGTTTTGTGGGTGAAGAAGAAATGGGTTTTCTGGGGAGAAGGATGGTGTCCTAGACAAAGCGCTCCTTTGTATGTGCAGAGGGAAAATCCAAGCAAATGCTGCAAGCCCTTTCTTCCACTACCTGCTGTCAATGCTTAGTTTAGGAAGGGATCCTGAAAGCTCCTAACTCCCACATCCTTCCCGTTGTCAGTTCCACCGTACAGGCGGTCCTCAGCTAGAACAGCATCAAGGTTGCTTACTGATCTGATTGCTTGTGATTTATATATTTAATTAGCTGGAAAGAACAGAATTTTATAGTGTTTGCTATTAAAAATAGATGCTATCCTTAGAAAAACAAATTGTTTCCTTTCGGATGTAATTTATAATCAGAATCTTGGATTACTACAGTTTTCCCTTTGTGTAAATTGACTGCAACTGAGATCATAATGATTTTTTTAAAAGGAGTTTTCTGGCCATACACTTTGTATACACCAGTTAGAAGCTTTGGGGCTTCTGTCACATCTGGAATTTGAGATCTTTTTGAAAGCATTAGTAGAGGGTTCAAATTATGTTACAACTGGTCAGTCATAAATTCCCCTTGTACATCCATGATGCTGTTACTGTGCTACTTTTGAACTGTGGGGGAAATCAGCAAAGCATGGTCCGCATGCTTCTGTAGCAAAGCAAGTCAAGAAAGGCTGCAACTAAGAACGCGTGTCAGGCTCGCTCCTGGTTCCAGGCTGCTCTGTTATTTACTGAATATTACCCTGTGCCTCAGGGTCCATACGTATTCCTGCTCATCGTGATAAAAGGTGGAATTCTAAGTAAGCAAGCTATGTTCTGATAGGCAGAAAGAATAAAGAGAAGGAAAGTGACTGGTGTTTGTATGAGGTAGGATGTCCACAGGCAGCTGCTGCTGACGTTGTTCGACTGCCACCATTGGATGCAGGTAGACTGTGAGGCACACTTGCTAAGCACATCGCAGTGTAACTCCCTACAGAACTGCAGTGTAACTCCCTACAGAACTGTGTTCTTTTCACATGGGAGGAAGGGTAAGTGACAATCACAGTGGCAGAGGACGATTTCGGTTACAAGTTTGAGTACATCAAACCAATCCAGATCAGAAGTTTATATAAAACCACCAAAAGCCCATGTCAAAAAGACATTCCTACAGATAGTAGACTCAGTGGCTAGCTGTACTGTGCTGTGATGGTCTCTCACCTATTTATTGGCTGACTTCATATGAACCACCATGAGGTAGCTAAGTAAAACCCAGAGCACTTAGGAGGAGATTCTGTTCCCACAACTGCAATGGTGTGACCTATATTATGGATTTCAGACAGAATATATTAGTAAGTTGTAATTGTGCCCCTGAAACTGTGAAGCCTTTTGTTTATCGAGATGGTGCTATATGACACTTGCCCTGACAGACAGAAAGCATTGCATTAAATGTGACAACATCAGTCCTGAAGGCTTGATACACACAGACGTTCTGAGTGTCTTCCTGACTGTGATATTTTATGCATCACCATCATGCCAGAGACTGTTCCAAGAAACAATATGGCATCATTTAGGATAGCTCTAGTCATTGCTGCAGCTACATATGTCCTTTTTACTTCATCAAATGAATTGTTATTCCTTATTTATTTATTTATTTATTTATTTATTTATTTATTTGCACAAGACTTGGTTTTGTTTCTCACATTACTTTGAAAATATGGACTTGATGTGAGGCTCTTGGGAAATACTCAGAAGTTTACAATTTCAAAGTCTGCATTCTTTTCCAATTGCCTTCGGCTTCCAATGTGGATATTTAGCTTAAAAAAAGTATCTAATGCATAAATCACTTTTTGCAGCACCACATATAGACTATGGGGAGAATGATGATGCTTTGCTTCAAAGGTCATAATAACAGGAGGTCAGTGAAATATCAGATATGACTTGCAAAACAAAAGAAGAGAGGGATGCCCAGAACTGGGCATGTGGGTTGAACACTATAGTTGACAGTATCCAGACACCTCAGCCAATGTCCAGACACATAACAGACCAGGAACTCCAGCTTTGTTCTATTTATTATATACAGAAAATATTCAATTTCCAGTCACTCTATAAAGATGTATAAAATATGCAGATTTATTGCATCGTTTCTTTTGGGCCTTTTACCTAGGGAAGTTTTATGAATGAAGGACATTTGTGAATGAATAAAGGACACACAGAACAACCACACTCAGGGATTTTTGAACTTACAGTATTTTGAAATGTAGTGCTTACAAACGGTACATATTTCTAGCATGCCAGTTAAGGTCACCACGAATGGCTTTTGGTTTTATCCTAATATATGTAAAGCTTGAGACAAAAAAATCTCTAATCAGATAGAAGCTTGGTTTCCTTAGCTAACATTCTGAGGAGTTTAGGCTGACAAAAACTTTCTTTTTTCACTTCAGATTTGCCTGCTAAATCAAGACTTAATGAAATATTTCCTTTTTCTGACATTACAAGTTTTAGAGTTAATCATACTTCAAATATCTGAAAGATTTCACAATTGAGTTTTACTGCATTTTAATGTCCATTTACATAAGAAAGCATATTGAGGAAGTTTGGCGTTCCATCACTGAATAAAAAAAAAAAAAAAACCCTGTGTGCATGCTTGCCTGGTTATTATAGCCCATTATTTAAAAGGTCTGCTACTCTTTTCAGTGTATATAGTTCAGCTTTTCCTTGTTTTGAGATTTATTTATTGTTATCGTGTGTGCGAGCATTTATCTCAGTTTATATCAGTGAAACATGCCCATGCAGTACCTATGGATGTAAGAAGAGGGCGTCAGATCCCTGTGACTGGATTTGCAGTCAGTTGTGAGCCACCATGTGGTCCTAGGAATTGAACCCTCATCCTCTGGAAGAACAGCAAGGGTCCTTAATCACTGAGATGTCTCTCAAGCTTCTGGTCATTCATGTTTGGAATAGAGATAGAAGGAACTGGGGAGATGGCTAAATTGGTAAAATGCATTTGTTAGATATTCGGTAACCACCCCAACATATGAAAGCCATGTATGGCAACATGTACTTATCGTCATGCTGCTGCTGAAGGAGACAGAAGGACCTCTGAGCCTGCCCAGGTAGTCTGTGTTGGTGAGCTCAAGGTTCAGTGACAGACCCTGTTTCACAAAGAATGGGAAGAACACTTGACATTGGCCCTTGGCCTCCACATACTTATACACATATGTCCACACCCACGAAGGCAATATTTCTTTAACATGTGCAAAGAGTAAAGAATTAAAATATATTTGTTACTTTGTTGTTTGAATTACAGCGAGACAGTCTGTTAATAGTTTTGATCTTTGTTTATGTTTGCAAAAGTATGAAGGTCACTTGGTGCTGTCACATGGTCATGGGATACATACCCAGTGGATATGTATCCAAAACAATCTTCATGCAAGAAATAATAACAAAGGGCTTTATAATATCATATTTAAAGTTGTGTAGTGATCTATGAATTTTCTAGAGATCAGCAGACAGATGCAAACATCATAATGCTTCTCTGGGCGCCACAACTGAGTAGCCTCTGCTACTCCCGTGCTGTGTTCTTGTGCTCCCGGGCAGCTGGCCAATGAACGCAGCCCTGGCTTTCTGGCCAATGAACGCAGCCCTGGCTTTCTCTGTCTCTTTTGCTCTGGGTTTCCCAGGGACACAGTTTTTTTTTTTTTTTTTTTTCCTCTCACTCATTTTTTTTTTTTAATTTCTAAAAATGATATTTTTCTCAGTTCTCTGAGAATTTCTTTTTTTGTTTTCTTTTTATTGAAAATTCTCTGCATTTACATTTCAGATTCCCTTCTCCCAATACCATTCACCTCCCTCTCCCATTGCCTCCATGAAGGTGCTCCCTCTCCCAATCACCCTCTCCCACCTCAGCACCATGGCTTTCACCTACACTGGGAAAACAAACCTTTGCTGGACCAAAGTCCTCTTCTCCCATTGAGACCAGAGAACGCTATCTTCTGCTGCATGAGCACCTGGAGCCATGGGTCTCTCCATGTGTGCTCATTGGTTGGTGTTTTAGTCCCTGGGAGCTGTGGTAGGTTTGGTTAGTTGATAATTTTGTTCTTCCCATGGCTTCTTCAGTCCTTTCTCTAGCTCCTTCATTGGGGTCCCCGTGTTCAGTCTGATGGTTAGCTGCAAGCATCCTTCTCTGTATCAGTACGGTTCTGGCAGAACCTCTGAGGAGGCATCCATATCAGGTTCCTGCCAGTAAGCACTACTTGGCATTAGCAATAGTGCTTTGGTTTATTGGGCTCATATGGGATGGATCCCCAGGTGAGGCTGTCTCTGGATGATCGTTTCTCCAATTCCTGCTCCTCTTTTTTTTTTTTTTTTCCTTTATTTCCTCCTATGTTCTCCCTTCTAAGAAGGACTGAGGCATCCACCTTCTGGCCTTCCTTCTTTTTGACATTCATAATTCATTCTGAACATGATTCTCCTCTTTGCCAAGGTCTACCCAGCTTCCTTATACACCCACATTTGTGTCAACTTTTTAAATCCATCATGTAAACTTTGTGTTGTCTACTCTCTGGAAACTGGTCTACCTAACAGGGGCAATATCATTAAAAGAGTCTGACTGCTCCTCTCTCAGAAGCCATCCACTGCCAATGCTTCTTAGACAGGGTGGACTTCATGCCCACCCTGCCCCTCTGGAATTTCGTCCAGCTGGTTTTGAACCTACTGTTATAGCCACTGTGGACTCATTGTGCAACTGCCCTGCTGTGTTCCTTGTAGGCACCCACTTCCTTTGATTAGGACAACCATTCTTCTCCTTCACCATGATCCCTGAGCCATAGCTGAAGAGGAATGATATAGATGACCTGTTTTGGCTGAACATTCTCAAATTTCTTATTTTTCATATCTCAGTTGTGGGTTTCTATGTTCATCTACAAGTACTTCCAGAAAAGCTTTTTCTGGTGAAGGCTGATAGATACATTAATCTATAAGGATAGGTCATTAGGAGCTGGCTTAATGCTATGACCCTTTCTTTAGTAGAACAGGAGTCATAGGGTTTCTCCAAGTACCTATGACTTGCTTAGCCACAGGGTTTTGTCTCTAATAAAAGTACAAGTTATGGGTTTCAACTTGCAGAGCGGACTTTAGAAAACCAAATAAAAAGTGGTTGATTACTCCCATAATATTTATGCCGGCATTGCACTGGTGGATTATTTATTTATTTATTTATTTATTTATTTATTTATTTATTTACTTACTTACTTGTTTACTTACTTACCTACTTATTAGTAGTTTGTGGTGTCTAGTGGAGGTATAGCTGCCCTTTCATAGTGTAACTCCATTTAAATACTATGTGTGTGTGTGGGGTGGGGGGAGAGTTAGGACATGAACTACCCTAGTTTTTCTTCAAGGCTAAGTCAAAAGCAATTGAAGCCTTTAAATCAAATTTAACAATGAATGATAATTCAGGCTCTATTAGCTAGGGTTATGGTTAAAAGCTACACAGAATCTGGAGTTAGCAATGGTTTAGGTTACTGCTATAATTTCTGTGACCATACGGTGAGAATATGCAGTTTACAGTGAAAATGTATGTGGCCTTCCAAGGCCTAGGGAGAAAGATTTATAACAATTTAAGTAGGAAGTCTGTTTTAGTCAGTTTTTAAGAGCGATTTTAGCTTGGCCCAAACTGACCTCATCATTTTTTTTCCCCAAACAGATTTGTTTCCCTGGTTCCTTATCTCACCTTAACTATGGCAACCCATTAACTGATTCCTCCAGCTCCTTTACACTTTGCCCTAAATAATTCTTCTGAAACTTCAATCTGATTAACAGTCTCACTTCCTAAAATTTCTGAAGTTTACTTTCATCACCTTCAGGGTGAAAATTCAAGCACTGCATCTCAGGATGCTGACCCCCAAGCTTCACACCCACCCAGGCTCCAGCTACCCCCAGTCTTGTTTGACACTGCTTCTGAGGCTGCTCACCATCAAGTCTTACCTCCAGCGTCCAGCTACCTCAATCCTGGTACTTGGCATTTCATGTGGATGGTGCTGCAGACAAGTTCATGCTTCTGATTCTGTCTTCTTTTAAGGAAGTTAAGAGAATCTGAGAAAATCCTAAGGGTTTATTCTTTTACAAATGATTGGAAAAGAAATGAAAAACAAACAAGTAATCTTTTGTGGGGGAGGACTGGCTGATAATTCTTATTGTTTTTCTTATTATATTATATAATATAATAATATTATAATATAATTACGTCATTCTCCCTCCCACATTTCCTTCTCATATACTGAAACTTGCTCTTTTTCAAATTCATGGCCTCTTCCCATCTTAATTGCTATTATGTACACATGTTTCTTTCTAATATTTACACACACACACACACACACACACACACACACACATTATGTGTATTTCCTATAAGCCAAAAGCTGCTGTTAATATCATCTATGTAATAGTTTTCTTATAGTTTCTCCATGCCTGTGAATACCTTTGGGGGATATAGCCATGTAAAAATATCAAATAAAATTTAAGTGTAACAAATTTCAAATAAACATCATGCCTAGAGTAGGGGCTTCTTGTCTGAGTTCTCACTGATGTTTTCTAGTTCTCTTTCAATCCTCAATTCTATTATGATCACAAACCCAAGCACCTCTTAGGACCTCTCAGTTTCTATCACATAAACACAGACCTTAATTTATAGCTGCTTCCATCCAAACGGCTTCATTTATTTTTTCCAGTTACTCAAAGAGTTGTTCAACAACCTTTTAATTTGAATCCTGAAAAATAGAGGTTTATTAAATCACCCTGTTGGACCTTAATTGTGGTCAGTGAAAGTCATCACACAGTAGGAATGAGTTTATCTTGGCTCTGGCATTTCACTCATTCAGATCTAAGAGCTTTCAGCCACAGTATCTCAGAACTGACCACTGAGTTAGTGGTAAAGGTGAGTGATAGAGAAATCGTTCTAGGCCAGTGCTGTAAGTGGCAGTGTGAAAGCACAGCTCCAAGGAAAGTCACATTAGTCAGGATGGGGCATGGGAGAGGGCAAGAAAGACCCTATACAAGATTTCAGCATCTCAGACAAGTGTGTAAAGAACAGACTGAGATTCTGCAAACAGAGGAGATAAGGGTAGGATGCTAGGAATAATAGAAAACGTGTTACAGTCAGAAGTAGGGCACAATGTACTACAGTTGTAACTAAAGAACACAAGATTAAAAAGGAGGCAATATGCTGGAGGGAGAACAGAGAGAAGAAAAAGGAGAGTGAAGGCTGTAATTTGACCCTATCTTAAATTATTTAACTTAACATTGCAGAATTAGTTTTAGTATGAAGGATAGATTAACCGGATATGGATCGAGGGGCATTCTGGACTAGTGAGTAGCACTTGCTCATCCCTATGTGGTCTGACAAGGGCTTTCAATAACTCAGTGTATGTTATTTTATTTTGTGTTTTCCTCTATACTTTTGAGTATTTTCTTAAAGCAAAGGTGTGAATTTTTATATTTCTTTCCCTGGTTCCTAGAATGTCACACCACATACAATAATGTGGTGAAGCCTAAGAAGAGTTTTCTTAAAGTGTTTTAGGGAAGCTATCCAAATAAACCAAACAGGCATGAGGAGTTGAGTTCACATCCCCAAATCCACGTAAAAAGACCAGGTGTAGTATACATACAAGTAACATTCTATAGACTCATCAGGTTATATTTAGGAATGTATATGCATGAACAAAGACATATGCACCTGCAATAACAATTCCGAGGACAAAGATAGGTATATGGAAGGGTTTGGAGGTAGGAAAGAGAAGGAGGAAATGTTCTAATTCACTTATAATCTCAGAAATAAACATCAACAATAGCATCAAAGCCAGGAGGAGTGGTATGCTTATCCCAGAGTTGAGGAGGTAGAGGTTAGCAGGTCTTTCAGGTTTAATGACCAGATCACCTAATCTACCAGGTGAACACTAAACCAATGAGTGAATTTGTCTCAGAACCCAGTGTGGATGACCCCTATGATCACATGCATGTGCATCCTCATCTACATGTGAGCACACATGTACATGTACCATATGCATGTTACTTAGGAAGATAAGTTTTGCCTATGTGTATGTTATAATCGTTGAAGTGATTTAATTGTGAGTCCTAATAAAGAAATTCAGAGGAAACTTTTTGTTTTAAATACTGTACTTATTTTATATCCTGTCCACAGTTTCCCCTCTGTCCTCTCAGTTCTTCCTGCCCACCTCATTTCCCACACTCCACTCCTTTCCTTTCCTTTTTAGAAAAAGGGAGGTCCCTAGTGGATAGCAACCTGCCTCGAAATATAGAGTTGCAGCAAGACTAGGCGCATCTTCTTCTTTTCAGACTAGAAGAGGCAGCCCAGTATGGGGAAAAGGTCTGAAAAGTGGGCAACAGAGTCAGAGACAGGTTCTTCTCCTCCTGTATGTAGTCCCACACGAAGACCAAGCTGCACAAGTATTGCGTATGAGTAGGGGATCTAGGTCGGTGTCAATCATGTTTCCTGGTTGGTAGATCAGTCTCTGTGGGCATTTATTGAGCAAGGTTAGTTGATTCTATAGGTTTTTCTTGTGGTGTCCTTGACCCCTTTAGCTCCTACAATCCCCCATTTCTATAGGATTCTTCTCCAAGCTCTAACTAATGTTTGGCTGTGGATCTCTGCATCCGTTCTTATCAGTTGTTGGGTAAAACCTCTCTGATAAAGGTTATGCTAGGCTCCTTTCTTCATTATAGCAGTGTATTATTAACAGTATTAGGGTGGGCGATCCTCATGGCAGGGATCTCAAGCTGAGTCAGTTATTGGTTGGCCATTCACTCAATTACTACTTAATCTTTATTCCTGCATACCTTGTAAATGGTACAAGTTGTAAGTCAAAGGTTTTGTGGCTATGTTGATGTTCCATTCCCTCCACTGGAAGTCTTGCTAGGTTATAGGAGATGGCCGATATCTTCTATGCGGTTCAGGCTTGATATTCCCCATTGCTGAAAGTCTAAGCTTAAGTCACCCTCATTAATTCCTGGGAGTTTCCATTGTCCTAGCTTTCTATATTGTCTCAGAAATACTTCCCCAACTCAATTTCAATTCTCTCTCTCACTCCTCTCTCCCTCCATTCTCCCCAGCCCCCTACCCGATCACTTTTGTTTCCATCCCCCCACCTACATTCATCCAGGCCCCACTATGTTTATTAGAATTCCCTTTTTCAGGACTAAAGGAGCTGAAAGTGTCAGCAACCATATGAAAAGAACAAACTGATCAACTAACCAAACCCACCACAGCTCTCAGGGACAAAAACACCAACCAATGAATTTGCATAGAGAGACCCATGGCTCCAGGTTTATATGCAGCAGAGGATAGAATTTTCAAGCATCAATGGGAGGAAAGGCCTTTGGTTCAGTGAAGGCTCATTTTCCCAGTGTAGAGGAATACCAAGATGCTGAGGTGGGAGTGGGTGGTTGGGAGAGGGAGCACCTTCTTAGAGGCAATGGAGGGGGAGGGAGGATAGCATTGTGGGAAAGGGAATAACATCTGAAATGTAAATACAAAGAATATGCAATAAAAAAATTTTCTTTCTCAGTGAGACTCATGCATTGCCTCCTTGAATCACAGTTAATACTTTTTATCAATAAAAGTGTTTATTTTTATGGTTTCTTCAGGCTATTTGATATGTATATTTATGTAATAATAAGTACATAGATAATGAAACAGACAAATTAATATTTAACTTCAAAATAAAATGACCCACTGCTCCTCTGTGAGCCAAATGAGCACTAGCTCGTTTTTTAATAATAGTAACAAGAAGTAGATAATAATTAATATGTATTGTCATCTTATTCCTGGTGTATAAAATAGCATGTGCAATTAATTTGTATGAACACTAGAAAATAATTAACTCAGTCCCTGCTCTTGGATTAGAATCTTGTCTATTTTGAGTGGACATCTAAAGTGAATTCTCCAGCATTTCCATTAGTTTCTTGAACAATAAAATAAATACTCTGATCTCTTAAGTAATCTCCCTTCAGTTATCAGTGTGACTGGTGTTCATGAAGCAATCGGGAGTCCTAATTCATTATCAAGTTAGCAATCTATCCTTGTCATCTTGGTTCTGATGAAGATGAAGAAAATGTAATGTCCTGACATCCCAAGAATTACAGCAGCGCGCGCGCATGTGTGCGTGTTGCAAATACATTAATGTGAATTATATGCATGAGTGAATGTGAAATTCAGAGGGTGATATTACCTGTATATTTCAGTTGCTCTCCACCTTATTAAGCATTCATTTATTTACTTTATGCAAAGCACTTCAGACGGAACCCAGAGCTCACTGATTCAGCCAGAGTGGCTAGTGAGGTCGAGCAATCCCTTCTCTGTTCCTCTTCTGTTAGCGTTGCAGGTGCATGCTGGCATAGCCAACCCTGACTCACATCCAGGGGATCTGATCTCTTACCATTAGCTTGTGTTGCAGGCTCTTTACTGCCTGTCAGAGTCACCTCCCCAGACTATTTCACGAACAGTTGGAGAAGGCAGAGGTACTGAGGGGAAGGTTTGCTTATGCCATGTGCTGGCTTGTGTGCACTGATCAGACTAGTAGGTCACTCTGTGTCTATTGATTAGACAAATGAGTTTTCCCTTGATTTTAGGGGTCATTTAAAACTAGACTCTCTCTGTACCTGATGATTTAAAAAAATGAGATGTGTGTAAAACATCACTTGAAATTCGGATAAAACTAATTGGTTCGTGGTAAATGTAGGTGCTTATTTACACTTGGGAATATTCTAAGTGCAACAATGTTGACATACAGCAGCATTTCTCATCATTTAGAAATGTGAAAAGAAACATAAAGACATTAGTTCAATGATGGCTCACCATTTCCTAAATGCTGAGGTCAGCTTATATGCTTGAGACACATAAAATTAAGACATACTGAACACTGTTCAACCTTTTTAGAACAATCAACCTAACAAGAGAATCACATGCTAAGGGATGTCAAAAAGTGATCAAAATGTATTTTGTGTCACTATAGGAAAATCTACAAAGACCGAAGACAAAGGAAGTCTGCATGAGCATCTAAATTTAATCAAGAAAGTTTTTTTCAAAGGACATTTGAACTGTATCTTGGATGAAGATAGGGCATTTCTAGAAAGAAAGGATGACAGGGCTATTCACATCATAATAGATTAAACAAGAGTAAGAAAAAGGGGACTTGGATGATGTGATATGAAGCAACTATGCCTGGTATACCAGGTTACTTATCTATAAGATATTGCAGTGTGGTTCACAAATAGTTTGCATTCTGCTAACCATTTTTAACTTCTTCCTATAGGTCATGGGAAGTTATAACTATTTATTTATTTTTTGGGGGGTTTAAAGTATTCAAAATATAACAGACATATAGACACATATTAAAGGTGATAACATAGTTTTTGATTTTATTATTTTTAATTAATGAATTAATTAACTGTTTAACCTATTCCCTTTACATACTGATCACCGCCTTCCTCCCATTCACCCCTTCCCACAACCCTGTCCCCATACCCCCTTCCCCTTCTGCTCTGAGTGGGTAGGGCCCCCTTGGTATCCCTTCACCCTGGCACTTCAAGTCTGTGAGGCTAGGTGCTTCCTCTTCCACTGAGGCCAGATGAGTCAGCCCAGGTAGAAGAATGTAACCCACATGCAGGCAACAGCTTTGGAATAGCCCCTGCTCCAGTTGTTCTGGACCCACATAAAGACCAAGAAGCACAATCTATATATGTGTGGGGAGGCCTAGGTCCAGCCCATACTTGTTCTTTGGTTGGTGGTCCAGTTTTTGAGAGCCCCAAGGGTCCAGGTTAGTTGACTCTGCCATCCAGTGAAGTTCCTATCTCCAAAGGTGCCCACAGTCCTTCTACCTGCTCTTCTGTAAGAGTCTGAAAGCTCCAGCCACTGTTGGGCTGTGCATGACTATATCTGTCTGAGTCAGTTAGTGGGTGTGGCCTCTCAGATGATAGCCATGCTAGACTCCTTTCTAGGAGTAGCAGCCTATCATCAAGAGTGTCAGGGATTGGTGTTTGCTATGGGGGATGGGTATCAAGTTGGCCTGGTTATTATTTGACTATTCCCTTAGCCTTACTCCATCCCAAATACCTACATTTCTTGTAGACAGGATAAGTTTGGGTTAAATTTTTGTGGGTTGGTTGGTGTCTGTGTCGCTCCACTGGGGTTCCTGCCTGACTTTGACTTCTTATTGAGAATTTCATATGATACATCTTGATCATGTTACACCTCTTCTTACAACTTCCCCTGGGTTCTCCTTTACCCTCTCCCATACTTTTTGTTGTCATTTTTGATTAACCCATTACATCCAAGTTGTGCTGCCATCTACTCTTCGAAACTATTTACTGGAGTGAGGTTGACCCATCAGAGATTATGCCTGTAAAAACCTGCCATTCTCTATTCCAGCAATCATTAAGTCCTAATAAAACCTCAGTGAGAGGTAGCACTTCATGCCCATCTTCCCTCTTCAGGCCGGAATGTCATCTTGCTAGAGGCTGCACAAGTCTTGGGCACATGTCATGACTTATTTGAGTTCCTATGTACAACAACCCAGTTGTGTCCATTTTCTAGCAGTCATTTCCCACCTCTGGCTCTTGTGACATTTTTGTCTCCTCTTCTATGATGGTCTTCGGCGAAGAGTGGGTACAATATAGATGTTCTATTTGGGCTACCATTGCTCAGTCTCCTATTCTTTGCAACAAGTCTTATTGTGGGTCTCTGCTAATTTACCGCTACTGTAAAAAAAAAAAAAAAAAGAAAAGAAAAAAAAGGGTTTCTCTGATGGGATCTGTAGTAGTGAATGGATATAGGAATAAGTCATCAGGATCAAGAGTCATTTAATTTAATATTATGTCTATCTAATGAAGTAATAGAAGTCGATTTTCCTTTAAAACATATGACCTGTCTAGCACAGGTTCGGAGGCCATAATAATGGTCCCAAGTATGGTTTTGTTTTGTGGAGCAGGCCTTAAATACAACCAGAAAACAGTTGATTACATGCATGCCATTCAAGCCACAATTAGGCACATCTCAACAGACTAGTCTTTGTTATAGTTCTCAGGGGTCATAGTTTAGTGTGATTTATGATTGGTCTTCTCTGATTGTGTGCACCGCTCATTTCAGTATCTCAACAACCAGTCAGTAGAGAGGAAGCTTCCAGGTGTACCAGTTTGATTTATCCATGTTCTATGAGTCAAGCATATGGTACCCTTAGCAGCAGGATCTTACACTGAAGTTCTGGTAGATAACCAAGCATATCACAATAGCCTATAGTGTTTGGAGGTCTTTAATCAACTATTAAAACAAATGTTTTCAAATCCATAAGTTGGTTTATTACAGGCTTTTTTGGCTTATTTATTTACTTCTGAAAATTGTACCCACAGCTTCATGCATGCTAAGTCTACCACCAATACAGAATAATTAGCCCTACAGGATTTTTAAATGATTCAGAGATTTGGCCATGAATATTAGATTATACCAGGTCAGAGAAGAAGTTAGATTTAAAATAAGTAGAAACTGGAGGAGGAGGGATAGAAACTTAAGGGGCAGCCTCAGCCAATGCCAACCACTTTGGCAAATATAAATCTCTAGTATCTAAAAGTCCCAAATATTTAATGAATTACCACTTAGCATGTTTCAGTAAAATCCCAATATTCACTCCAGTTAAAAAATTTGACATTTTAGATTCTTTGAATATATTGCTTAGATACATAAATATGTGGGGGTGTGAAAAAAGACAGTTTTAGGTAAACCACACTTCCCACTCCCCCAGTTTTAATGCTTGCCTTGGAAGACAAACTAGGTGTGATTTGAAATACTATTTGAACCTTCCTGCAAATAATAATTAACTGAAAGTATCTCCAGTTAGCCTAGATGCTTTAGCAAGGCCCTTTACATACATGCAGTTTTCTCCACATTTTCAACCAATCTTTATATTTTTCCTGCAAAGTGGCCTAAAGCTAGTCCAGTTTGTTTTGAAGGACAAATGGCTAAGTCCATTCTGAGTTTAGTTGGAAGTTCTGTGGACCATGTCTCTCTCAGCAGCACTGTTCTCTTCCTTTAGTTCACCCAGTGTAGGACATGATTACTGTTCTTGGTCACTCACATTGCTATTTCTGTAAACATCATATCACCCATGCTTAGTATCTGGTATTAGTACATTAAAGTATATATTTTTGTATTTTCTATATTTGTAAATGTCTTGTCAATATCTCAACTGAGTGAATATTTCCTTGAAGGACTCTTGCCTTTATTTTACATAGATGAACGTTTTGCTTTCATGTATATGTATGAGCCACATGTGTGGTTGTGGCAATGCTGTGGAGGCCGGAAGAGGATGCTGGACACCCCGTAGTGGAGATACAGACCATTTTGTACTACCATTGTGGATGCTGGAAACCAAACCAGATCTGCAAAAATATCAAGTGCTCTTAAGCACTGAGCCATGTCTCCAAAGTCCTGGGGAAATGTTGCCTTTGAACATTTAATGTATTATTAGCAGTTCTTCCAGACAATTCTGGTCATTCTGCAAATATTTGTTACAGTTATAATAAAGACAATGTAATCCATTTCCAAGTCCTGCAGCCGGGTAACAGTTTCATCCCGTGTGCAGTGGTAAACTTTCTCAAATTCTAAAGTTTTCATTGTTATTAAAGTTAATTTTGAAGTGCAAATTTAAGGAAAAAATACATTGCTAAAACTAAGAGTAGATAAAAGTTTATCTCTTCCCATTAATACCACCACTACAGAAACTCTATGATGAACGTGATGTGTATTTTTCTTTGTTTTTAATTCTCAGCACATTTCTATTATAGTTACAGAGTTTGCTTTAAAATGTATTAATATTAGTTGTATTACTATATTTATCATTTTAATTCCAGTCAGAATTATCTTGAGATGTAACTATGGAAGACTAAGCCTAGTTTTGTTGGACCAGCAATGCTGGAGGGAATAAATAAGCTTTTGTTTTCATGGTTCAAAGGTCATTCCCTGTTGGCACTATGGGTCCTTTGTTTGCATACCACTCAAAATCAGGGCAGAAGTCTCTAATCCTTGCTATGGTGGCATTTAGATATGGAGCTGGTCTTTTAGAGGCAATTAGATTCAGATGAGGCCATGTGGCTAGTGACCTCTTGTTGGGATTAACATGCTTGAAGAAGAGATAAGATGAACCCTTCCACCTTTTCCTCTATCCTTTCTTTCCGCCTCTCTTTTCTTTTCAAGTCCCCTGAAAGAGAAGGTTAAAACACACACTGAGGTGTTAACTATTTACAATCCATAAAGAAAGCCTTCATTTAAAGTCAAATCCAGATAATGACCTGGTAGTTGGTTTTCCAGCCCCCAGAACTCTGTAAAAAAGTGAATGTCTGCTATTTGGCCCACCTAGTCTGTGGTATTTAATTAAGCAGCACAAGCTAAGTCAATGAGAAAGTATAGAGTGCATTTATCAAAGAATGTACCCATTTCTATTAGGAGTTTAGCAATGTACTTCCAATTTATTCCTCTAAATGGTTCTACCTCTACTAGGATGCTTATTTGATGGTGGTTTTCACCAACAAGATGTATGAAAAGATATTTCCTTGTTTTTTTTTAAATTTTTTTCCTGACTGTGGTTGGACATATAAACATATAATATTTGAAATATAAGAACTTGATCTGAATTAATAAAATATAATGAAGGGATAATTGGAATTCACCAGAGAAAGGATCTATAATGTTGGCATTCCATGATTTATTCCCAACACATTGGAAATATTTCAGTGTGCTGGACAATGTGAGTATTATGAGTTGAAACCCTTATACTCAGGCTTTATAAGCGCTCAAGTATTTCAGAGCAAAAGTTGGTGGGAAAAAGAGCTGTATTTCAAGCAGAGACTATTTTGATGTGAAATAGCAAAAATATCATTGTAAAAGGCAAAGGTGAAAACTTGGATCTCACGTGGTAACTGGGCACAGCTTCATGATGTCTTTGCTCTGTACCATTGAACAAACTGAAGTAGAGCATGTGTAAAAGACCACATTAGAAAAAGAACATCTAGGGGCTGGAGTGGTGGCTTATGGGAACTGGCTGCTCTCTCCAGAGGACCTGGGTTCAACTTCCAGCACCGACCTGGCAAGCAGCTAGCCATTGTCTGTAATTCCAGCTCCAGGAGTTTTGATGTCTTCATACAGACACATGTGCAAGAGATAAAACATTTTTTTAAATGAAAAAAGTAAATAATTTTCAAAAATGAAAAGAGAGAATATACAGTTGCATGGGCTCACATCTAAGAAGAATCTGTTGGAGTAAGGAAACAGGTATAAACTGAGACAGCGTTTGAACAATTCTTTAAATAATAATTAAGTTCACCTTAAGTGAAACTTTTGCTTAAGAGAAAAATATGTTTAAATGAAACAAAACGATACTAGAGAGAATAGAAGAATTGCAGGGTGGTCCATGTAAAATAATGGATTGCTATAAATTTAAGACTCTCTCTCTCTCTCTCTCTCTCTCTCTCTCTCTCTCTCAACCTAAAACCTGCAAAAAATTTCCCAACATTCCAAAAATAGAATAGTTCTTTTTACATATTTTCTGTTTCATGGTAGAGTTTGCTGAGTTTTGACTTTATATTTTAGAGAAGGAGGGAAAAAAAGAGACAGAAAAAAGAAGAAAGAAATCTTGCAGTTTTGACACTGAGATTGATTACATCAATGATCAATTCACTGATTTCTTTCATCAAGTTTCCTAAGTAGCATGAGTTTCATGGCATGTATTAGGACAGTTCAGATAACAGCACATGTCTTACAAGGTGTCATGAGAAAGACTTGAGGAGAGCTATATGACTTGTGCTTCCTATAAATTAATTACTAAATACTTAATTTTATTATATGTATGACTTTATAAATATATGCTTTTCAGCAATTATAGGAGTAAAATAAAATGCTTTTTGAAAAGTATTCATATTGTATGAAATCCGATGTTCTACATAGCTAGACCCAAATTTCAGTGTTCAATTAAAACACAAAAAAATGTTTTCCTTTGAAATTATTCTGTTCTGTGCAGTTTCTGTATAGACTAAGAAACAATGCAAATTTGTATGTAATGGTGTTATATTCTTTCCCTATGTGTAATAATTAAGAGAAGTTATTAATCTGGGGCTCCATCTCATTTGTAGTCACCAAACCCAGTCATTATTGCTGATGCCAAGAATTGCTTGCTGACAGGATCTTGATATAGATGTCTCCCCAGAGGGTCTTCCAGAGCCATATTGACACAGATGAGGATGCTTGCAGTTAATCATGGGACTAAGCACAGGGAGGAGTTAGAGAAAGGACTAAAGGAGCTGAAAGGGTTTGCAACCCCATGGGAATAAAAACAACACCAACCAACCAACTCACCACTGGAGCTCCCTGGGGCTGAAACAACAACCAATGAGTACAAACACATGGAGATACCCATAGCTCCAGTCACATATGTAGCAGAGGATGGCATTATCTGGTATCAGTAGGAGGAGAAGCCTTTGGTCCCATGAAGGCTCATTTCTCCAGTGTAGGGGAATGCCAGGGTGATAAGTTGGGAATGGAAACATCTTCATGAAAACAAGAGAAAGGGATGGGCATGGGACATGTGGAAAGGGGATAACATTTGAAATGTAAATCTATAAAATATCCAATAAAAAAGATAAAAAAAGAATTTCAAGATAAGTATCAATTCAAAGAGAGGACAAAGAGCTTTCCTTAAATTGAACCAGGAAAGAAGTAGGGCTCTCTATCCTAATATCTGAATAAAACAGTCTTCAAACAAATTAATCAGAAGAGATTTTCAAGAAAATATCTTATTTTAATCAAATTATTGTTTGAACTATTTGTATAAAATGAAAAGATATTACAGTTTTATATATATATGTATATATATCATAATTAATAAAACATGGAGGACGAGACTAAAAAGCACAGATTATCTTCATTCCATTCATAGTAGGTGATTTTAGTGCCCCATTTTCTCCACTTGACAGTTAATCTGGTCAAAAACAAAGAGAGAAACCTCAGAATAAATTGACATCACACATTTTCTTCAAAAGCACACAGAAGATTTTCTACAATAGACCGCACCCTGGGATACAAATCAAATTTTTTACAAGTTCAAAAATACTTAAATTTGCTCTCCTGAGATGGGGTACAAAGTTTGTGGAAGTAAGCAACCAATATCTGATTTGATTCAAGACTCACTCTATGAGATAGGCCCTATATCCAAGATTGTTTGGGTGATTCATAACCTGACTAAGATAGACAAAAGACCTACTTTTCTAATAAAAGAAAAAGAAACATAGCAATAAAATAACCCCTAATGATATTTTGATTTACTCATAGATTATTCCCTTGCTCAGACATCATAGGAAATCTTTCCTTCTTTTGTAGATGAGAGCAAATACAGACACCCACAGATGGGCACTGTGCCGAGAGCCAGAGATGTTTAGAATGCTCAGTCATAAGTGGAATGTCTTTTTCAAATTCCTCCTTTCAGGCCTCAGGAAATCCCATTTAGAGAAAGCAGAAAGACTGCAAAGGCAAAGTCAAGACTGGATGGGGGACACCAGAAAACAAGACATCCTGAATCAACATGACTTATGCAAGTGTGATTCCACAGGGACTGCAGCAGCGTGCGCGGAGACTGCACTGGTCTGCACCAAATGGGGTACCAGAGATGAAAGAAAAGTTGATACATTTCTCCATCGCTAACCCAAGAAGTGTCTCCAGAAAATTTATTTTTCTCTAAGGGAGCTTCATTGGGGGAAATAAACTGCTCTTAACTATAAGCTGCATGCTCAGCAGTAGGTGCCCAGCAGAAAAAGAACAACACAGGACTTTTTAGGTTCCTTGTCTTATGCTACCCTGTCAGGGTTCTTCCTTTTTAAAACATATTTTGTAATATGAAATATATGTATATATGTATGTACATATATAAAATCTATCTCTATCTGTCTGTCTGTCTGTCTGTCTATCTGTGATCTCCCCCTTTCTCTTCTCTCTTCTTATTACTCTATAGGTCTTTTGTGTATATATTATGACTTACAATTTAGTGTTCTTTTTTTTTAAATGGTATTTATGACTGTGCAGATAAGTGGGTTTCTGTTTCTTGTGCTTCTTCTTGGGCTCTTTTTCTTTCTGTTTGCCTAATTCTGATGCCTTATTTTTATTTTGTCTTACTATTTTTAATTTTATCTTACCTTATATTTTATTATTATCCTATAGAAGCTTGTTTTCTTTCTAGTGAGCTTAATAAGAAAAATTCTGGAGCTAGCCAAAAATAAAAACACAACATACAAAACCTCTGGGACAACAGTAAAAGCAGAAGTATGAGGAAAATATATAGCTCTCAGTGCCTACATTTTTAAAAAAATCAGAAAAAGAACCCACAAATAACTTAATGATGCAACTGAAAACCTTGGAAAAGAAAGAATAAACCAAACCCACACTGAGTTGATTTGTAAGAGTCATATAAATTAAATCATAAATCAGTGAAATAGAAACAAAGGGAACAGTGCAAGGAATCATCAAAGGCTCAGAGTTGGTTCTCTGAGAGACAAGACTTGTAACCTTTGGCTAAACTTACCAAAAGAAAGGGATTCATAGAAAGAGAAGCAGAACCAGAAAGGAACAGGAAAACACTACAAGAGAGAGTAAGGAAATTTAGATCGTATACTTCAAAACTTTCATCCCACTAAAGCAGAAAACCTAAAAGAAATGGAGAATTTTCTAGACTTAGATAAACCACCGAAATCAAGGAGTTTGCTACAAGGTTGTGTCATCTCAAAACCTCTCCAATATGAAGTCTTTCCAATATGCCTGCCCAAATATGAGCTGAACAAAGACAGCAATCATAAATAAGCCAAAGAGATGGGAAAAGCCCCAAAAGCTTCAACCTTGTACAAAAACTATAGACAACTGAGGAATGCTGACCGTGGTAGAAATAGTATTCATTAAGGAAGAACACACCAAGTGATTATCTAATGCCTAATGGTCGACCTTGAAAACATATTTATCATTATACGGACTGAGCAGGTCATATTTAGGAATATTTATGTATATACATATATACTTATAACCATAATTAATAAAAAAGGATGCCATTAATTTGGGAGAGACCAACAAGGAGCATGTGGGAGGTGGTGGAGAAAGGAAAGGGAAGATGAAGTGTTACCTCTCTAATAAAAAGTATTCTTTCCTGCTTCCTATTTTGTCACTACACCAGTGGCTTGTTACCTGGCCCCCCTGCTATCATGGACTCTTTAATCTTCCTGAACAGTCAGCCAGATTAAACATTTTCCTTCATAAAAAGTAAAATAAAAAGAGGAAGGGGAGGGAAAGAAATAGGTGGGGCAGGGGGAGGGGTTAACCACACGAGAGAGCACGCTCCATGCCGGGAGTATTTGGCCAACACAAAATGAACTCAATGCTATTTTTGTATAGTTTTGGTCTCATTTTGCTTTGTTTGGGTGTATTTTGTCATATTGGTCTTTCGTAGATTTTGATTTCTACTCTTGTGAGGTGTGTGTGTGTGTGTGTGTGTGTGTATGTGTGTGTGCATTCTTTGTTTTTATTCATTTGTTTGTTTTTTAAGAGAGAGCAAAAGATAAAGAACAAAGTCAGTTGGTATAGAGATGAGGATCTGGGAGGAATAGGGAGAAAAATGTGATACAATACATTGTATGAAGTTTTTTCGATAAAGTAGTGAGACTGGGGGAATGTAGATAAACTGAGGAATCTAGGGACTCAAGACTCTTCTCAAAGGGATACATATTACTGTACGGCTATGGAACTGACTGGAATATAATAGCTGATGAAGACATTAGAAGAGGAATTTTCACCTCAACGAGGAATGACTCTTATAGTATGTAGTTGAGAAAGGACAGTGCAGTGTAAAGACGTTGGCATTAGGTAGGAATTCATGCCAAGAGTGGCCACATATGAAAGTTGGAGTGTAAGAACACAGAAAGGTAAAGAGGTGCAGTTTGGTCAGAAGAAGCATCTATCCATTCATATCACAGACTTACTATGTATTAATGTTCCTGGTGGTTTTTCTAAGTATCAGAGGATAATTAGAACCACAGTGGTTACTGACATCTGTATTGTGTTTCTAGTGAAAGGCACAGCTGAATAGAATGTAACCTATATACCATGACATATTACAATTGAAATGAATACAATCGGCACTTAAAACTTTACACACCTTTCACTGTATGTACTGTAGTTTTTAGATCAGCAAGCAAGTTGAATAGAGAAAAAAATATGGGAAGTATCCGTCATTCAAAAATAGTTCCTAGACATCATTAATGCTGGAAGGAGTTGTACTTATAGATGGCCTCTTTAATCCTATACTTATTCCGAGGTACTCATGAGATTCGAGAGACTAGCAGGAGACACATTTCCTCAGCTCAGAAGTGAAATACAAGAACAGGAGAAAAGTTGAAGCAGTTCAGGAGAACTAGGGACAGAATTTCAAAATAACAGATGTAAGATAAATTTGACCTGACTAGCTGTTTGCCATAGTTTTCCTCTTCACTTTCTAACATGCTGGATTAAATAAAGATTTGTTTGGGTTAAAAATGAAAATAACTCTTTATATTAGCAAGGTCAGGATACTCAGCAAAAACAAACCATGATGAAAATCCTGGCGATTGGGATAGAAAGAGCCCGCAGTGAGAAGTCTGGGGTCATGGGGTCTATACTCAATTCAGTTACAGTTCTATGTTTAAGATAGTACCAGTCTAAGTTCATCGACTCTTAATTTCCTTCCTTACAGAATGTGGTTTAAAAAATATGCTTTTTCTAACTCAAAAGCTATTAACTTAAACCACAGAGATGAATATGTTGTAGACATTAAAAATAACATGTGAGTAGTTTCAGTCAAATAACTTGTCTAATGGCTTATGAGGCATGACATTGAGGGCCACTGTGGAGTTCAGGCTTCTCTGGTTCTAAAGACCAAGCAATTGATACATCTTACAATGTGGAGTAAGTGTGGACACCCGGCTTCGATGAAGAGGGCAGGCAAATGCTTGGAAAATAACTTTCATTTATTTCCGAGTCAGCTTTAGCATCCATTTTCACCCCGTGTTCAGAGGACAGTTGAAAAAAAACTCTCCCCAATTCAACCATGGGACCTGTGTTTTGTTTTCTTCTGGAAAGTGCTTTGCTTTGAAATGCTTCATTTGCACGCTTTGCAGTTTGCCTGCATCAGGGACAAATACCCCAGTGGTTGACTACTACTAACTTGTAAAGGAGAAGGAAAAGCTGAGTAAGGAGCTCCCCGCACCCCCATTTTACCCCCGAAGGCTGTAAGTTAGAACACAGTGGCTCCCTTAAAGTTTACAAATGGGCATTCACAAATGAGCCTGCTGCCAATGCTGCTTGTATTTGTAACATACCTAGTGCTTTTCTGCTCAGGACCTATGTGGTGGATGAAACTCACATACAGAATTAGTACTTTAATGCTGATACGTCATATGATGTGTTTGCTAAATAAGCATTCTTTCGGCTTATGTGCCATGATGGAATTTAGACGCATCCGGAGTGATGGAAATCTTTTGAGCCGTATTAGTCAAATGGCAGAGCATCTACAGTATTCTATCTACGGCACTGTATCATAATGGAGGAGAAGGTCCGAGCAGCAGGGAGTCTTTAATAGAGAACTCCATAGGCCACATAAATAGTGTAATTTGTGTTTCAAGTGGAGCATTCTAACAGAACTCTGTGAGCCTTGCTTTGGGGTTTCAGAGACTTGCAAGGATACCGAGGACAAAGCTCTGCTCTGGATCTTCCTGCACGGAAACGCTCACATCGCGCCTCTGCAAAGCCAGGTGGGATCATTTTTCTAGGAAACATCAATTACCTCTGCTTTTGCTCAGAAATGGTGCAGTTATTTTTAGATGTATTTTCCACCAGTCTACAAAGTATTACAATTGCCATCACATACTGGTTAGTGTCACAGTACTGTGAGAATCCCGGAGCAAAAGAAGCCTGCCCTCGGCTTCTGCCATATGCGTGTTTGCGAATTAGGGGGGTTAAATGTCATAAAGCGTTTTTAACAGTTACCTGGCATCAGCATCACTGGGAAATGAATGACTTCGATTTCTATAGATTTTAAATATAATTAAATTCACAAGGTCCCAATCTCCCCTGAAGTCAGCATTAGCTTTTGGTGTTTAAGGTTTGAAATAGTCTTACCTGAATATAATGAGTCAGGTTCTTCTAGGGACTAATCAAACCACTGCCACCAAACCACCTCTGAAAGTTGTATTAATGCAGTGGTAGCTACATAAATTATATTCCACTGCTAGACTTCGACCGCTACTTAATTTCCATCTGGAAATACTCTGGTGTGTGGAGACTCTAGCTTGCCGTGATCTGGTTACTCCTTCTGATACATATGTGCAGTCGATGCATTTGAAATAAAGTGTCTAATAAATATAAACAACTGAAATCACGTGAAAATAAAGTTTTATTTCTTTTTGGTCTTACAATATTTGCAATTGAGCCTCGGGTCTTGTATATTCAATGTAACTATTCTGTACCCCACAACCCTCTGAGTTTTTTTTTTATTATTTGATTTTATGATTAAGTTCTATAATTACAGTTTATTAAATTGCTCAGGATATCGTTGTTGTTGTTTTTGTTGTTTCTGCTGTTGCTATCATAGAATATTTTATAAGAGAATTATTACAACGTCTCAGGCATTGGTTTATATATGAAACAACATAATGTTTTTTAAAATTAAACATAAACATAAAAAGTTATTTCCTTCAATATTTTGAGATTATAGCATAATTCCATTATGTACCACTTCACTTTGTTTTCTCTGAACTCTCTCATACATCTCTCCTTGCTTCCCTTTCCAATTTATGGCTTCCTTAATTGTGTTGTTATATGCATGTGTGTGTGTGCGCGCGCGTGCATATATGTATGCACACATATATTTCTAAATACATAAATACACCCTCTTTAGCGTATGTGTTACTTGTTTGCAGAACTGACAGTACCAGATAAACAGTTCCCTGAAGAAGACCGCCTCCCAGCCTCCCCGCCTCCCCGCCTCCCCGCCTCCCCGCCTCCCCGCCTCCCCGCCTCCCCGCCTCCCCGCCTCCCCGCCTCCCCGCCTCCCCGCCTCCCCGCCTCCCCGCCTCCCCGCCTCCCCGCCTCCCCGCCTCCCCGCCTTCCCGCCTCCCCGCCTCCCCGCCTCCTGATTCTTGGCATCCTCTAGTTGTCTATAGTTTTTTTTTTTTTTTTTTTTTTTTTTTTTTTTTTTTTTTTTTTTTTTTTTTTTTTTTTTGTAGGAGGTTGAGCCCTTCTGGGCTTTTACCCATGCATTTTTACATATTTATTATTGTTGTCCTTACCCACCTCCTCCTTAGGTTGGTAAGAGTTTATGGATTTAGCTTCTAACATCCCCGGGAAACACAATCTCACCACACACTCCCAGATGTTCTGGTTCCTACAGTCTGTTCGCTCTCTCTTTCCCAGGGTTCCCTGAGCCTTAGGCATTGAAACAGTTTTGTACTTAAGTGCCCTGAATTGGGCTCCAAAACTCTGCATTTTGATTGGATGTGGCTTTCTACTGCGGTCTTTTGTAAGGAGAAGTTTGTGGTGGGGTGAGGACTGTTCTCTGTGAGATTAAGAACGTAGATTAGAGAGTAGCTGGGGACTATGTTGTTTTTGTAAGATTCGCCTGGGTCATGGTGAAAGGATGATTGTGAGCTAGGACCTCAGAAGGCATAGAGAGTTGATTGCAAACTCCACAAGTTTCTATTGCCAAACTTGATTCTTGTTGTGTGGGTCAGAGTTCCAAAACTGACATTTAAAAACAAATCTAAGTTTTAGGCTTGTATCGGTGTTAATACGGTGTGATGGTTTGTATATGCTTGGCCCAGGGAGTGGCACCATTAGGAGATGTGGCCTTGTTGGAGTAAGTGTGTCACTTTGGGCATAAGTTTAAGACCCTCACTCTAGCTGCTTGGAAGTTAGTATTCTGGTAGCAGCCTTCAGATGAAGTTGTAGAACTCTCAGCTCTAGCTGCTCCACGCCTACCTGGATGCTGCCATGTTCCTGCCTTGATGATAGTGGACTGAACCTCTGAACCTGTAAGCCAGCCCAATTAAATGTTTTTCTAAGATTTGCCTGGGTCATGGTGTCGGTTGGCAGCAGTAAAACCCTAACTAAAGCATACAGAAAATGAATTGTGTATTATTTAAGAAGAATATTTGTACCTGATGTGTTCATGCCATCCTCTGAGCCACCTTATCAGCCCAGAGTTCAATTTCTAACACAGAAAGCTAGTGTAAGATGAAAAAAAATTAATTGTAATTTTCCAATCCCGTTGGGAAAAATAAGTATATATAACTTAATGAATTACATTTACTTTAATTCACTCAACAGGAGATTTTAAAGTATTTTTTATTTATCAAAGTACATCAGGATATATAATTCAAAGGTCTGAGTTGCAGATTCTAATGACAGCACCCAGAAAAAGCAGAGGGTGGGTGTTGTCAATTGCCCTTTATTTCTCTGAGACTGGTTTTCTTTTAGCTGCTGGGGGTTGTATATGTTTAGTAGTTTGACCCAGACCCTTCAAGAAATTTTTATTACTGTTGTCTGGATTTGGGACATTTCAGCTCTCAGACTTCAGAGTAACATCTGATTATTTTCATCACAGAAAAAAACAAAGTGAAATAAATTGATGATATCTCATCCATCCATGAGATGTGATGATGCTAGCTTGTATCAATAATAATCTTATACCTCCTGCACTTGTATCAAATTTTAGTATTTTAATAAATCTTATATTCTTTGATCTGGGCTGCTTCTTCTTGTTTTTCTTGTTCTTGTTCTTGTTTTTGTTCTTGTTCTTTTTCTTCTTCCTCTTCCTTTTCGTCTCCCCCCCGCCTCTGTATCTTTTTGTTAGACAGGCTTTCTTTGTGTATCTCTGGCTGTCTTGGAACTAGCTCTATGGCTGCCCTGGAATCCTGAGAGATCTGCCTGCCGGTTGCCTCCTTAGTGTTTAGGATTAAATAATGTTCTGCCACCACACGGAATACATCACAGCTTCTGACTGGAAGGATAATCTTTTGAGTATAAACTAGAGGGATAATTTGAGTATCGTTTAAGTAGATTCTGTAATAGCAAGTACATCTTCTTTATAGATCCACAGTCTAGGACACAAAGCTTTGTGCAGCCCATTGAGAAATTAGCTAGATTAATTTAGCTTCTGGTTGATTATCTGGATTATTTTAGTTGATGTCATGAGCGCCATCTTCACTGTGGGTAGCATCATGGGCTGGGATTCTGGACTGAGTACACAAGAGTAAGTGAGGTGAGCATCAGCATGCATCACTCTCCACTTGCAGATTGTGGATACAGTGTGACCAGGGCTGGCTCAAGGTCTGGCTTCCAAGACTTTGTCCCTGTGATAAAATGTGATGCTTCCTGAAACTGTCAGCAAACAAACAAACAAACCAACCTGCCAGTTCCCCTCTTCGACTGCTTCTGTCAGGCGCTCTCTCGTCAATTAGAAAAGCACTGATATTAATCCTAAGTGAGAGTCAGGTAAATGTTTGTATGGTCTGGATGCAAAAGAATTGCACAAAAATGTAGAGGTGTCAAGACAGCTGGTGTGGAACAGTGACACTCTCACTTAGAGAGGAGTGTCTTGGGTCAGTCTGTGCAAAATTCCAAGGCATCCATTAGAGATATTTAACACTTAGTGATTCTGGAAGTCAAAATTTTTTTCCGAAGGAGTAATACCTCAAACATCTTGATGATTTGAACTCCTTATGAATGCTGACTTTTTCTTTTAGCTGTTGACTTTTAAAACCATGTTTTTTTTTGTGACCATGATAATTCTTAAGTAATTATGAAGACTTATATGTTCAGAAGGTTTATGGAATATTTATATATAATCTTTGAAATGTTAGGCAATTATAAACATGATCACTTTCATGTTTTTCTTCTAGAAAGGTTAACCCCTAAATTAGTATTCCTTCTGAGAAAACATTTAGATTTATGATTTTTTTCATCCTTTTCCTCAAAACCTGGAACACACTCTTGTTTTTAGAAGAAGGCATTTAAGGTAATGAAGATCACAATTAAAGATCCCCAGGAGAGACAGATGTCATTCTTTCTGTATTTTCTTCAGTCACCTGGAGACCAGTACCATTTGTTTTTTTTTTTTTTTTTTTTTTTTTTTTGTATGATTCCTGAGTCAACTAAACAATGAGAAACATACACAAATCTTTTTATATTTATGGTTAAGAAGCATTACCACTAGAGAAGTTCAGAGTTTACATTTACTAAATCAGTAACTAAAGGGCCAAAATTAGGAAAACCAAATTTGGGAATGTGTATGTTTTCCCTGGTTATTCCATAATTACGTTTTCCCACTTAACTTCCATGATCTTTGATAGAAATTCATAAACCGTCTTAATAAGATTATTCATTTTAATATTTAAGATAACATACTTTATTTCAAAGGTCATAAACATATATGTTATAAATAAATTATATATATACATACATATATATATGTATATATATATATATATATATATTTTAGTATGAGCTACAATTTATCACGTTTTTGAGAAAAAATCCCACTTCCACCCCACACTGGGCTTGAAACTCACCATGTCCTGTTGCAGTAAATATTAAAAGGATGGCTTATCCTTTTTTATCAGCTCCCATGGTCTCCCTCCATGGACACCACTCTAGTGTGGAGCTGAGCACACACGCATGTGGTCCCCACACTACTTGGCACTCTTAAGAACTCAGGTGAGGTTCAGTCCACTGCCCCTGTTGTTTCTGTTCTGGGTAGATATGACCACCCTGTGTGTTCCTTTACTCCACTGCCCAGCACAAACATGATTCCAAAGCCCGATAGCTTTTCAGGCAGGTTTATATATTAAATTCTCAATTCACAAACCCTCTACACAATAGGATTACATCCAATGGACAAAGATACAAGCTAACCTTCTATTTAATGACCTATAGAAGACATTACAAATATTCATACCTACCTATTGCCAATTAAAATAACCTGAATTTAGATCCTCCTTCTCCAGGTCTATCTTGAGTCTCTCCTCCAATCACTTTGTCTTCTCCTCATGCTTCCTATCCTTTTCCCCGCCTGCCTCCCCACTGTCCAATCACACACCACCTTAATATCAACCTGCAGTGTTCAAGCTGAACTTGAAATTTCAGAGTTTTGGTTTCATGCCTAAATATCCCAAAAGCTGGAATTACAGGCATAAGCCACTGGAGTGGCCTGATTTCTCATATTTGAAGACTTCATAGCAGGAAATTTGGGCCAATAGAAACCCTAATTGGAGAAAAATCATTCATAATAAATGAACAAAAAGTGGATAACTGTGGCTGTATGTTTATGCATGTACATTAATGGGATAAATGACATGAAAAAGTAGACTTACCAACATTTTTAGCCTTATATAACATTAGTAATTGCAAACCTGCAGTTTGCAGGCACGTTTCTGTATACGGCAGAGCCAATAAGAACTAAAACTGGGAGAGAAATGTAAGTTGTGTATGCACCGGCACAGAGATTTAGCATCAGGCTTAGCATCCTGAAACTGCTACTTCCTTGGACAGGTTTTGGACTGTAGCTATCTCTTGCCATTAGTGTGCTCTTTCCATCACAAATCCGAGGCCAGTGGTAGCATGGAGATCTAGCTAGTAGATTTCTTTCGAGCAATTCCCTCCAGTCCTTCACACTACTGAGCCCAAGATCCTTCAAACAGCCACAGAACATCTTTCAAATTAACAGCAGTCAATATTGCACGAGATATTGCAATTCCTTCTTTTTCTTTTCACCAAACAAACATAGCAGTTTATTTTTTAAATTGGTGGCAACATACATTTAACAGCATAGAAAAACTATGTTATCAGCTGATTCTCACCGGACTCCTTATAGTATCAGGATACTTCATAAAATTGATAGCTTCTAAACTAGTCTATTTAACTCATAGTTACTCCAACCTCACTTTCAAAATCTGAAATTCATAGGATATAAATCTCTAAAATGTGATAAGTGCAGAAACTAGAGACAGAAGCTGGGGAAAACAGGGCTGTGTTTGAGAATGGCGTCATGACAGTAGGACATGCTCCTATGAAACCCATTAAACCTCCGTCATCCTTCCTTCAGGAGTGAAGTCTTTTTTTTTTCCATGTGATTATTTATATGTGTTTAATAAATAATTTTCAGTTTCTAGGAAAAATCCCCTTAATTTTGCAATGGACATTTAGGTATTATGTACCAGGATTGACACATAACTTATTTAAAAAAAAACCCCATAAAATATCATTCCTTACTTCACAACTCAGGGACAAGAGTTAAGTCTGTAAAATCCCATAAAAACAAGTTGACACTACCCTTGGGTTATCTGGAATGGGGATTGCCTAAAAGAATTTTCAATCCAGAATATTTCTACAGTCATATATGCTTTCTTAAAAAATTTTAACAGCTTTATTTGAAAAAACAGAGATAAATGTACAGATTTTAAAAGCATTTTTGCTTAACACCCCACTCTCACCAATGGACAGATCAAGGAAACAGAAACTGAACAAGGACACTGCAAAACTAGCAGAGACTTTGAACCAACTAGAATTAATAGATATATACAGAACATACTATCCTAAAGTAAAAGAATACACCTTCTTCTCACCACCCCATGGCACCTTCTCGAAAATTGACCACCTAATTGGACACAGAACGAGCCTTCATCGATATAAGAAGATTGAAATACTCCCATGCATCCTCTCAGATCACCATGGTCTACGGCTGGTCTTTAACAACAACAAAGACAACAAAATGCCCACATACACATGGAAACTAAACAACGCTCTGTTAAAGGATAGCAGGGTCAAAGAAGAAATAAAGAAAGAAATTAAGGACTTTCTAGAATTCAACGAAAATGATAACACAACATACCCAAACCTATGGGATGCAATGAAAGCAGTATTGAGAGGAAAACTCATTGCCCTAAGTGCTTCCAAGAAGAAACTGGAGAGAGCTCACATCAGCAACCTGAGAGCACAGCTAAAAGCCCCAGAACAAAAGGAAGCAGATATACCCAAAAAGAGTAGACGGCAAGAAATAATCAAAATTAGGGCAGAAATAGACCAAATAGAAACAAAAAAAAAACCATTGAAAAAATCAACAAAACAAAGAGTTGGTTCTTTGAGAAAATCAACAAGATTGATAAACCCCTAGCCAGACTAACTAAAGGGCAAAGAGAGAGTATCCAAATTAACAAAATCAGAAAGGAAAGTGGTGACATAACAACTGAAACTAAGGAAATTCAAGAAATCATCAGATCCTACTACAAAAACTTATACTCCACAAAATTGGAAAATCTGGAGGAAATGGACGAATTTCTAGACAGATACAAGGTCCCAAAGTTTAACCAGGACCAAGTAAACCATCTAAATAACCCTATAACACCTAAAGAAATAGAAGAAGTCATCAAAAGCCTCCCAACCAAAAAAAGCCCAGGTCCAGACGGGTTCAGTGCAGAATTTTATCAGACATTTATTGGGGATATAACACCAATATTCGCCAAACTATTCGAAAAGATAGAATCAGATGGAATATTACCCAACTCATTTTTTGAGGCTACAATAACCCTCGTACCTAAGCCACACAAAGACCCTACAAGGAAAGAGAACTTCAGACCAATCTCACTTATGAACATTGATGCAAAAATACTCAACAAAATCCTTGCAAACCGAATCCAAGAACACATCAAAACCATCATTCATCATGACCAAGTAGGCTTCATCCCTGGGATGCAGGGATGGTTTAACATAAGGAAATCCATCAATGTAATCCACCATATAAACAAACTTAAAGACCAAAATCACATGGTCATCTCACTAGACGCTGAGAAAGCATTCGACAAAATCCAACACCCCTTCATGTTAAAAGTCCTGGAAAGAACAGGAATCCAAGGCCCATATTTAAACATAATAAAAGCAATATACAGCAAACCAACAGCCAACATCAAACTTAATGGCAAGAAACTTGAAGCAATCCCACTAAAATCAGGGACTCGACAAGGCTGCCCACTTTCCCCCTACCTATTCAACATAGTACTTGAAGTCCTGGCTGGAGCAATTAGACAGCAAAAGGAGATCAAGGGGATACAAATCGGAAAGGAAGAGATAAAAACATTACTCTTTGCCGATGACATGATAGTGTACTTGAGTGACCCCAAAAATTCCACCAGAGAACTCCTACAGCTGATAAACAAGTTCAGCAAAGTGGCCGGATACAAAATTAACTCAAACAAATCAGTAGCCTTCCTATACTCAAAGGACAAACATGTGGAGAAAGAAATTAGGGAAAAGGTACCCTTCACAATAGTTACAAAAACTATGAAATACCTTGGTGTGACTCTAACTAAGGAAGTGAAGGACCTGTTTGACAAGAACTTCAAACCTCTAAAGAAAGAAATTGAGGAGGATCTCAGAAAATGGAAAGATCTCCCATGCTCATGGATTGGAAAGATCAACATCTTCAAAATGGCCATCCTACCAAAAGCAATCTACAGATTCAATGCAATCCCCATCAAAATTCCAACCCAGTTCTTCATGGAATTGGAAAGATCAATGTGCAATTTCATATGGAATAACAAAAGACCTAGAATAGCGAAATCCATCCTCAACAACAAAAAAACATCTGCGGGAATCACTATCCCTGACCTCAAGCTATATTACAAGGCAATTGTGCAGAAAACTGCATGGTACTGGTACAGAAATAGGCAAGTGGATAAATGGAATAGAATAGAAGATCCAGAAATGAGCCCTCATGTATATGGTCACCTGATTTTTGACAAAGGAGCAGTAAACATTCAATGGAAAAAGGACAGCCTATTCAACAAATGGTGCTGGTACAACTGGCACTCAACATGCAAAAGAATGAAAATAGACCCGTTCTTATCTCCTTGTACAAAGCTCAAGTATAAGTGGATTAAAGATCTCCACATTAAACCAGATACACTGGAACTATTAGATGAGAAATTAGGGAAAACCTTAGAACACATAGGCACAAGAGAAAATTTCCTGAACAAAACACCAATGGCTCAAGCTCTAAGGTCAAAGATTAACAAATGGGACTTAATGAGATTGCAAAGTTTCTGTAAGGCTAAGGACATCGTCAAGAAAAGAAAACGGCAACCAACAGAATGGGAAAAGATCTTTACCAACACCACATCAGATAGAAGCCTAATATCCAAGGTGTACAAGGAACTCAAAAAGCTAGACACCAGAGAATCAAATGACCCTATTAAAAAATGGGGTACAGAGCTAAACAAATCATTTTCAGTTGAGGAACACCGAATGGCCGAAAAACACCTGAGGAAGTGCTCGACATCCTTAGCCATCAGGGAAATGCAAATCAAAACAACCCTAAGATTCCACCTCACACCAGTCAGATTGGCCAAGATCCAAAACTCAGATGACAGCAGATGCTGGCGAGGCTGCGGAGAAATAGGAACACTTCTCCACTGTTGGTGGGGTTGCAAGCTAATACAACCACTCTGGAAATCTGTCTGGCGATACCTCAGAAAATTGGATATAGTACTACCTGAAGACCCAGCTATTCCACTTCTGGGCATATACCCCGGAGACACTTTAATACACAACAAAGATATATGCACCACAATGTTCATAGAGGCTCTATTTATAATAGCCAGAAGCTGGAAGGAACCCAGATGTCCTTCAGAAGACGAATGGATACAAAAATTGTGGTACATATACACAATGGAATACTACTCAGCCACCAGAAACAATGACTTAACCAAATTCTTAAGAAAATGGCTGCATCTAGAGAATATCATCCTGAGTGAGATAACCCAGTCACAAAAGAACAGACATAATATGCAGTCACTGATAGTGGGATGCTAACCCCAGAGGCTTGCACTCCCCCAGAAACAACTCACAGACTGTATGAAGTCCAAGAAATAAAGAAAACAAAAAATATACATATATTCACAAAACAAGAAGACTTTGACTATTTCCATGTTGCGTTTTGTTTTGCATGTACTTTACGCTTATTGCAACTAGTACGTTTTCAATGCATACTGTCAAGCCCTTGAAAAAAATCAAGTACTGACTAAAAAACATATTCACATGGTTTTATGTAAAATTTATTTTAATGTCTGAAAAAAACAGTACTTATAATTTTAAGCAAAAAATGTTTAAAATCTTTACATTTATCTTTGTTTTGCAAAATAAAGTCATTTAAAAAAAATAAAAGCATTTTTGCATAAAAATATATGAATACATTTTTGTCAGAACTTGATTTTTTAAAGGTTTGATAGTATGCATTGAAATCTTACTAGTTACAATGAGCATAAAGTACATATAAAGCAAATTGTAACATGGAAATAGTTACAGTTTTCTTGGTGTGTAAAGATTAAGCATAATGATTTTTCATTTTTTGCCTTTGTTGTTCTTGAAATTCATATAGTCTGTGAGTTGTTTGTGGGGTGCTCAGAGCTTTATGGGGTTAGTATCCAATTATCAGTGACTGCATATTATGTCTGTTCTTTTGTGACTGGGTTACCTCACTCAGGATGATATTTTCTAGATGCATCCATTTTCTTAAGAATTTCATAAAGTCATTGTTTCTGATAGCTGAGTAGTACTCCATTGTGTAAATGTACCACAATTTTTTTATCCATTCATCTACTGAAGGCCATCTGGGTTCTTTTTAGCTTCTGGCTATTATAAATAGGGCTGCTATGAACATTGTGGTGCATGTGTCTTTGTTGTATGTTGGAACATCTCTGGGGTATATGTTCAGAAGTGGAATAGCTGGGTCTTCACGTAGCACTATGTCCAATTTTCTGAGGAATTGCTAGACTGATTTCCAGAGTGGTTGTACCAGTTTACAAACCCACCAACAGTGGAGAAGTGTTCCTCTTTCTCTACATCCTTGCCAGCATCTGCTGTCATCTGAATTTTTGATCTTAGCCATTCTGACTGATGTGAGGTGGAATCTCAGGGTTGTTTTTATTTGCATTTCCCTGATGGCTAAGGATGTCGAGCACTTACTTAGATGCTTCTTAGCCATTCGATATTCCTCAACTGAGAACTTTTAGTTTAGCTCTGTACTCCATTTTTAATAGGATTGTTTGATTCTCTTGTGTCTAACTTCTTGAGTTCTTTGTACATCTTGGATATTAGGCCTCTATCAGGTGTGGGGTTGGTAAAGATCTTTTCCCAATCTGTTGACTGCCTTTTTGTTTTCTTGACAATGTCCTTAGCCTTACAGAAACTTTACAGTCTCATTAAGTCCCATTTGTCCATATTTGAGCTTAGAACAGGAGCCATTGTTGTTCTGTTCAGCAAATTTTCTCCTGTGCCTATGTGTTCTAAGGCTTTCCCTACTTTCTCTTCTAATAGTTTGGGTTTACCTGGTTTAATGTGGAGATCTTTGATCCACTTGTGCTTGAGCTTTTACAAGGAGATAAGAAAGGGTCTATTTTAATTCTTCTGCATGTTGGGTGCCAGTTGGACCAACACCATTTGTTGAAGAGGCTGTCCTTTTCCCATTGAATGTTTACAGCTCCTCTGTCAAAAATCAAGTGGCCATATATGTGAGGGCTCATTTCTGGATCTTCTATTCTATTCCATTGATCCATGTGCGTATCACTGTAGCAGTACCATGCAGTTTTTTTTTTTTTTTAACACAATTGCATTTTAATATAGCTTGAGGTCAGGGATAGTGATTCCTGCAGATGTTTTCTTGTTGTTGAGGATGGATTTCGCTATTCTAGGTCTTTTGTTATTCTAGATGAAATTGCACATTGCTCTTTCCAACTCTATGAAGAATTGGGTTGGAATTTTTATGGGGATTTCATTGAATCTGTAAATTGCTTTAGGTAAGAAGGCTATTTTTACAATGTTGATCCTTCCAATCCACGAGCATGGGAGATCTTTCTATTTTCTGAGATCTTTTTCAATTTTTTTCTTTAGAGATTTGAAGTTCTTGTCATACAGGTCCTTCACTTGCTTAGTTAGAGTCACATCAAGGTATTTCATAGTTTTTGTGACTATTGTGAAGGGTATGTTTTCCCTAATTTCTTTCTCTATATTTTTCTCCTTTGAGTAGAGGAAGGCTATTGATTGATTTGATTGAGATAATTTAATATCCAGCCACTTTGCTGAACTTGTATATCAGCTGTAGAAGTTCTCTTGTGGAATTTTTGGGGTCTCTTACATACACTGTCATGTTATCTGCAAACAGTGATGTTTTTACTTATTCCTGTTCAATTTGTATCCCTTTGATTTCCTTTTGCTGTCTAATTGCTCCGGCCAGGACTTCTAGTACTATGTTGAATAGGTAGGGGGAAAGTGGGCAGCCTTGTCTAGTCCCTGATTTTAGTGGGGTTGCTTCAAGTTTCTTAGAGTTAATTTTGATGTTGGCTATTGGTTTGCAGTATGTTGCTTTTATTATGTTAAGTTTGGGCCTTGGATTCCTGTTCTTTCCAAGACTTTTAACATGAAGGGATGTTGAATTTTGTCAAATGCTTTCTCAGCATCTAGTGAGATGACCTTATGGTTTTTTTCTTTGAGTTTGTTTATATGGTGGATTATGTTGATGGATTTCCATATATTAAATCATCCCTGCATCCCAGGAATGATGCCTACTTGATCATGGTGAATGATCATTTTGATGTGTTCTTGGATTTAGTTTGCTAGAATTTTGTTGAACATTTTTGCATCAATGTTCATAAGTTAGATTGGTCTGAAGTTCTCTTTTCTTGTAGGGTCTTTGTGTGGCTTAGGAACAAGGGTTATTGTGGCCTTGAAAAATGAATTAGGTACTGTTCCATCTGACTCTATTTTGTGAAATATTTTGGAGAGTATTTGTATTAGGTCTTCAATAAATGTTTGATAGAATTCTACACTGAACCCAACTGAACCTGGGCTTTTTTGGTTGAGAGGCTTTTGATGACTGCTTCTATTTCTTTATGTGTTATGGGACTATTTAGATGGTTTACTTGGTCCTGGTTTAACTTTAGTAGCTGGTATCTGCTTAGAAATTGAGCCATTTCCTCCAGATTTTCCAGCTTTGTTGAGTATAGGCTTTTGTAGAAGTATCTCATGTTTTCTTGAAGTTCCTCAGTTTCAGTTGTTTTGTTCCCAATTTTCGTTCTGATTTTGTTAATTTGTATACTCTCTCTTTGCCCTCTAGTTAGTTTGGCTAAGGATTTATCAATCATGTTAATTTTCTCAAAGAACCAGCTCTTGGTTTTGTTTATTCTTTGAATTGCTGTTTTCTTTCTATTTGGTCAATTTCTGCCCTAAGTTTGATTATTTCTTGCCATCTATTCCTCTTTTATTCTGCTTCCTTTTATTCTAGAGCTGTCCAGTTGCTAGTGTATGCTCTCTCCAGGTTCTTTTTGGAAGCATTCAGAGGTATGAATTTTCCTCACAGTGCTGCTTTCATTGCATCCCATAGGTTTGGGTATGTTGTGTTTTCATTTTCATTAAATTCTAGAAATCCTTAATTTCTTTCTTTATTTCTTCTTTGACCCTGCTATCCTTAATAGAGCATTGTTTAGTTTCCATGTGTATGTGGGCTTTCTGTTGTCTTTGTTCTTATTAAAGTCCAGCCTTAGACCATGGTGATCTGATAGAATCCATGGTAGTATTTCAATCTTATATCTATTGAGCCTTTTTTTGTGACCGATTATATGGCAGTTTTGGAGAAGGTGCCATGAGGTGCTGAGAAGAAGGTGTACTCTTTGATTTTGGATGAAATGTTTTGTAGATGTCTATTAATTCCAATTGGTTCATAACTGCTGCTAGTTTTACTGTGTCTTTGTTCAGTTTCTGTTTCCATGATCTGTCCATTGATGAGAGTGGGGTGTTGAGGTCTCCCACTATTATTGTGTGGGGTACAATGTATTTTTTGAGCTTTAGTAGGGTTTCTTTTATGAATTTGGGTGCTATTGTATTTGGAGCATATATGTTAAGGATTGAGAGTTCATCCTGACAAATTTTCTCTGTAATGTGAAAAAAGTGTCTTTTTTTAATCTTTTTTGATAAATTTGGTTGAAAATCTACTTTATTCCATATTAGAATGGATACTCCAGCCTGATTCTTGGGGCCGTTTGCTTGGAAGGTTTTTTCCCACCCTTTTACTCTGAGGTAGTGTCTGTCTTTGTCTCTGAGATGAGTTTCCTTATGCAGCAAAATGCTGGATTCTGTTTATGTATCCAGTCTTATAGCCTATTTCTTTTTATTGCGGAATTGAGTCCATTTATGTTAACAGATATTAAGGAATAGTCGTTGCTCTTTCCTGCTATGCTTTCATTTAGAGGTAGAATTGTGCCTTTTTCTTCTTTTGGTTTTCTTGCTTACATATTTTATTGTTTTTACTAGGATGTAGTTTTCCTCGTTGTATTGGGTTTTCCACCTATAATTCGTTGTAGTTCTGGGTTTGTGGTCATATATTGTGTAAATTTAATTTTGTGCTGGAATATCTTAGTCTCTCCATCTATGGTGATTTAGAGTTTTGCTGGGTGTAGTAGCTTGGGCTGACACTTGTGTTCTCTTAGTTCTTCATGAGGTCTGTCCAGTATTTTCTAGCTTTCATAGTCTCTGTTGAGAAGTCGGGTGTGATTCTGATTGGTTGGCCTTTAAATGTTACATGACATTTTTCCCTTACTGATTTTAGTATTCTTCCTTTTCTTTGCGCACTTGGCCTTTTGACTATTATGTGTCAGGAGGAATTTCTTTTCTGGTCCACTCTGTTTGGCGTTCCTATTGTCTTTAGGTTTGGTCTTCTCATTGTGTTCTGGATCTCCTGGACATTTTGGGTTAGGGGCTTTTTGGCTTTTGCATCTTCTCTGACTGATATGTTGATGTTTTCAATGTTCTTTGGCCTCTGAGATTCTCTCTTCCATCTCTGTTTGAAATGCTTGCATCTGTGACTCCTGATTTCTTTTTTAGGTTTTCTACCTCCAGGATTGTCTCTTTTAGTGTTTTTTTAAATTGTTTCCATTTCCATTTTAAATTCCTTCTTCAATTCCTTCATCTCTTTGGTTCTGTTTTCCTCTAGTTTTTGATTTCTTTGAGTGTTTTTCGAGTTTCCTCTTTAAATTTTCTATTTCTTTATGTTTTTACTTTCGTTCTTGTTTAAAGATCTCCATCATCATCTTGAGGTATGATTTCAGGTCTGAGTCTTCTTTTTCTGCAATGTTTGGCATTCTGCTGTTTGCTTTGATGGGAGAGCTGGGTTCTCATGTTGCCAGGTTGTCTTGGTTTTTATTGGGTAAGCTTTTTTGCTTTCCTCTTGCCATCTTGCTGTCTGTGATTATATATGGTCTTATTGTCAGTGATTGGTTCCTTTCTCTCCCTTGTACCTGGCCTGTATCCCTGGATCTCCGCTGTTTTATGTGGCAAATGGCTTAAGTGTTTGGTCTGCACACAAGGGCCTTCCGGGTGGAAACTGAGTCCCTATGGCAGAATTCCTGCTTCTCTGAATCAATGGGGGGAGGGTTGCATGCTTTCTGTGTGCCTGGCCTAGCCCTCTCTGTGACCAGGCTACTCGCAGAGCAGTCTCACTAGGCCTGTGTCCCTGGATCTCCACTGTTCCTGGTGACAAATGGCCTGAGCATTTGGTCTGCAAGCAAGGACCTTCCGGGGTGGAAACCAAGTCCCTATAGCAAAATTCCTGGTCCCCTGAACCAATGGGGGGTACGCTTTCCGTGCGCTTGGCCCAGACCTCTCTGTGCCCAGTCTACTCGAAGCACAGTCTCACCAGGCCTGCATCTCTGGTTCTTCCTTGCAATTCCTTCTTAAACATAATATACAAGTTCCGTGAGGCTAGGTCTACAGTTAAGCTCACTTTCTTAGTCTTGACTGTACCTGCCTCCCACAGACAGTAGTTCTTACATTAACCCATTTTTGGGATCTAACATGCCTGTGGCATGCGTGGGCTCCACAGATGTGACAAAACCAACAGTAAGCCTGATGCACCATTCCATGATAAGTTTTCACTAGTGGAATCTGAATCACTCTTTCTTTGCTAAGCCACTGTTTTGCTTGGAAAGTTTAATTTCAAAATACTGCTGAGAAAGCAATGCATTTACTTAACTATCTGAGCACCAACAGGTTTAGATGATAGTCAATAACCAAGATTTTATTTTCACAGACAGAATAAAAACAACAGAAGATAAGTGTTTCATGATACTATATCCCTAATTAAAACAGTGGCCATTTTAACAAGGTTTTACTTTTTTCTTCTCTGGAGAAAAGCAAGGTGTTATCTGAAATGCCTAGACCTGCGTATCTTTTTTTTATATGTATATTTTTATCTGGACAAAGACCAATTAAATGGATAGCTATTTTCCATAATTAACACACATTATACTACAGCAGAATCCTATTTTTTATAATGGCAATAATGCAGTATCTTTACTAACGGTTCAGTCCAATATATATATATATATATATATATATATATATATATATATATATTATCTGAATATTATAAAATTACTACCTCTTAAACCAATTTGTTGGTAATCAGTGCATTTATTTTAATGAACATACACATTTTCACTGTAGATGTTATGATATATATAAAATGAAAAATCATGTTTTATATTAATAAAAACAAACTGTGCATTTAGAACCAACTTATGTGTGTCTGTAGCCCTGGATGGTCAGGAGAGAACACATGCCTAGTATCTGTGAGGCTCTTGGTTTGATACATAACACTTGAAGAAAATAAAATAAAAATCACAGACTATGTTAAATGATTGATTGACTAATAATATTTTCACACCAGTAAAATGCAGTACACTTTTGAAAATAAAGCTGAAAGACTATTGTTATTTTAATCTTGGGTCATGTATTTGACATCATTGATAAATAATGTGAAAATATGCAGTTTTTACAATGAGGATTGACAACAATGGTTGTATAATATTTTTTGCAAGATTTTAGAAATTTATCACTAATCTGGGAGAACAGGAATATATGCATATTAAAACAGTGTGCTTTGTTAAATAGAAAAAAGAAACCAAAACAGCCAACCAACCATATACAACAAATCAACAACAACAGGATCAGGAAATACAGGAGCCAAACAATACGTTAAAAAAATTGAATGTAATTGACCTTAGCTGGAAACGTTCTGTAATACTTATGCTTTATCTGTTTTTGTTTTTTCAAATTTTAGCTGAGTTTGACATTGGAAGTTTCCTATAACCTTGCATTTGTTCTTCTTGTGGTGAACTTTGGTTAAAGAGTTTTGATTATTGTGAAGAGGTGCAGTGTATAGATTCTCTTAGTATTTAAATGGTTTTCAGAACTTACAGTGGATTCATGAGTGTGACACTTCATTAAGTTGTCTCTAAATGTTGTTACTTTCCATGGGCCTGTCTCTAAAGTATAGAACAGAATGTATTACGTGGCTTGCATCAAGTCTCTTGTCCCCTGGTACTCTTGATGGACCACCAGAGAAGGATGAGAGGAGAAATTTAATTTAGACAGCAGAGGACTTTTCCCGTCCAACCCACTCATCCCAGACATCTCAACACCTATCCCCAGGCACCAGAGACAAACAGTGATAAGTAAAGCAGAGAGGGATCTGGGAAACATGTCTACATGTTGCCTAGCTACTCCTCTGATTTGCATGAACCTTCAGTCTTCTATACAGCTTTTCGAAGAAGTGTTATTAAGCTTTACTTTTTTTCTTCATTGTCAACTTTACTCTCCTTGATTCTTCCCTGAAGGTCACCCTAGACTCACAGGACAATGGAACCTTTTTCAGTTGTCTCTGTTATTGCTACATTTTCACATGGTGACCTTGAAGGGTGGCCTAGCTTGACCGAGGAGAGCTTGTTGAGAGGCACTTGTGTAGAGTGGGGACTGGTATAAAGATGGGAGAACAGCAGCTCAAATCCTGCTCCCTGAACGCATTGTTTTCTATTGATGCTCCACTACAATGACCTTTCCTGCCTAGTCTATAGTTACAGAACAGACAGACTTCTATTCCTATAGAAGAGGCAGGGCAGGAGTGTTTAAAATGACAGGAAGTAAGTAAAAGCAAAACGTCTTTATATGTAGGTGCTTAGAATGCTGTCATATTTTCCTCAGACTCTTGGTTCTTTAGTTAGTCCCTCGGTTAGCGAGCATATCAGGGAAAGGACTTAACAATTCAGCAGAAGTATTAGTTTGTCTTTGCCTTTAGGTTCTGTATCCCACAAACAAGAAGATAAATATTTTCCTTTAAAAACTGGAACAATGCTCCTGTCCTAAGTTAGGACGTGATTGCACATAGCCAGAAAATTAAGGGTGTCGTGTGAATGCTGTTGACTGTCATTTGTTATATAAGACAATTGCAGTTTCGAATTTTCATGAGATTTTGTGTAGGAAAAGAACATGCAGTTACTTCAACTCAGATTCCAAATAGCCTCATCCTCAAATAACCACCTTCTAAACAATGCAGCAGGTACAGGATCAGTAAACAAGACAATGGTCATCCTAAATTTACTCAGTTGGGTTTTAGCTAAGAGCCATTTAAGACAAGAACAAAGTTAGATGACAAAGTACATGAGGAGGAATAAGGTTTTGGTGCCCCTGTGACTTCAGTACCAGAGTCTGCAGGTTGGCTTTTGATTTGTGGTATGCAACACCGTCACTACGACTTAATGTGCCAATTCCTGGTATTATTTTCATTAGTTTAGGATTATTTTGTTACTGCCTAAAAAGTACATCCACTGTGAATTCTCATTCTCCACACAGAATTCTGTGTTTCTTATTAGTGTGGGTGTACACTTGGAAAAGCTTTTGCGGTTCACTATTTAGGAGAGGTTTTGTTTCCAGACTACTGGCTGAATACCCAAGAAATATCCACCATTGTTGATATCCTAGCAAAACACACACTGTTGGGTCTCATTGCTTAAATATTCCCACTTCTAAAATTACCACCACACCATTGGGGGGTGAATGAATACACGATTACAATTTCAATTTGACAGTTTTAAAGGAAATGGCGTGGGGATTTAATTAGACCCTCTCCATGTGCTTCATTGATTCTCAGATGGGTTTTCATTCTAGCATAAGCAGATGTGGATTTTAACATGGAAGTTAGGTTTTCTTAGACCTCGGCTGGCATATTTAAATGAGCATAGGAATAAATAGTGCCTGCATAGCCCACTCCGAGAAGAAGCTGGTGTGGAGATGCTAGAAAGCAGTTCTAGTCTGAATCTTTCTCCTTTTGTGAAAGAAGACACTTGAAATTATTAAGAAAATAAGAACTGTCTTTTGGCACATGGCTTTGATGATACAGAATAAAAGGGAAATTAAGCTACAGTCAAATATTCTCATTTGGAGCCATAGCAGAACATTTCTGACTTTACTGAAAAAGGGATATTATTATAATTCTATATTTTTGGGTTAGAGAAATTGACAACTTGACATAGATATGGAACTTTTATTAAAATAAGTTACTGATTTTCGATCCCAGCAATTTTGAAGTAGGACAGGTCAATCTCAGTGAGGTCAGTGGCAGCTTATTCGACAGAGAAAGCTGCAGGCTAGTCAAATTGTACAATGAGACTGTTAAAACAATGAAACATATTCCTGAATATATTAAGAATGAAAGGTATTATATATTTTTGAATATGTTTTTTGAAATATATTTCCCCTCAAAGGGCAATGTGTTCTCATGTTAGAAGTCTTCAAGTTTTACTATTTCTCCCAATAAATAAATAGGTGCTTGGAATATTTTTCTTTTTTTTTTTTATTGGATATTCTCTGTATTTACATTTCAAATGTTATCCCCTTTCCCCCCACTCCCTTCCCCTTGTTTCCATGAAGGTGCGCCTTCTCCCAATTACCCTCCCCCTTCCCCTCAGCACTTTGGCTTTCCCCTACACTGGGAAAAATGCCTTCACTGGACTAAAGGCCTCTCCTCTCATTGATGCTAGATAATGCTGTCCTCTGCTGCATATGCACCTGGAGCCATGGGCCTCTCCATGTGTGCTCAGTGGAGCCATGGGTCTCCCATGTGTGCTCATTGGAGCCATGGGTCTCTCCATGTGTGCTCATTGGAGCCATGGGTCTCTCCATGTGTGCTCATTGGAGCCATGGGTCTCTCCATGTGTGCTCATTGGAGCCATGGGTCTCTCCATGTGTGCTCATTGGAGCCATGGGTCTCTCCATGTGTGCTCATTGGAGCCATGGGTCTCTCCATGTGTGCTCATTGGAGCCATGGGTCTCTCCATGTGTGCTCATTGGAGCCATGGGTCTCTCCATGTGTGCTCATTGGAGCCATGGGTCTCTTCATGTGTGCTCACTGGCTGGTGTTTTAGTCTCTGGGAGCTCTGGAGGGTTTGGTTGGTTGACATTGCTGTTCTTCCCACGGGGTTGCAGACCCGTCAGCTCCTTCAGTCCTTTCCCTAGCCCTCAACTTAATGTGTTTACAGTACTTACTGCTCACTATGGACCTGAGTCTGTTGACCATGTAGACATGATGGGGAAATAGCCTTCACTGTTCTGCATCAGATCAGACAGGACAGATACTAATACAACTAAATAGGTATGCCATGGATAATGAGAAAATAAGTTCCAAAAGAAAAACGCCCACTCTTTCTTAAAAACATATGTTGTTAGGGACAAATGGAGAAGACTGACTATTGAGAATGGTGAAAATGAAGATACTGGTGCTTCCGAAGACCAGTCTCACCCTTGTCATTCATTATGACTTTCACAGTCTCTCATAGGTCTTAAGTAACTGATTTTTTTATGTTCCTCTCTATTCAATTAGTGTTATGAGCATGCTCCTATGAATAAGAGCAGATAAGGAATATCTGTTGTTGACTGGGTGAGAAGCAACAGTCACTAGGTGGTTTTAGACCCTCATAGAATCTGAGCATGGCGGTCTGTGCTTGTAATTACAGTGCTCCAGATGCCATGAGAAGAGGATTCTCTTGAGCCCCAGGTCAGCCTGAGACCCTGCCTCAGAGCCAACACGTGAAACCAAATACACAAACTCTTTCCTTGGCTATTTAAAACCTGAATATTTCCTGTTTATATTCTCAGATCTGCCATGGATATTAAATAAACATTATCTGTACTCAATGATCAGAGAAGTGCAGAGAACAAGCCAACATTATTCCTGTAGAAGTGAACCCTGATTTCTCTCAAGTTTGCTGTGCAGTTTCTAGTAACTTAGAACTACAGCATTTCATTCATGTTTCAGTAAGTGGCTGGTCTCATGTCTTCTGAGAAGAATATCACTGGACAACGTAAGTCCTTGCATGACTCAGAATTCTGTCACTAATTAACTGGGCAACCCTTGGCAAGGCAAATAACTCCCTTTCTTGGACTTAGTTCTTCTTAGCTATTAGAGCCATTTAATTTATTCGTGTTAGCAAAGAAGTTTAGCTGCAAAGCCTCCCCAGAATGAGACAAAGATGTTCACATACAACCTTTCAGTGGAAAAGGCTTCTTCTGTAATCTCCACTTTAATTACAGGTAATAATTTATCTTTCATGAAGCTAGTGATTACCATATTGTGAATATAATCTTATGATCTCTAAAACACTTTTGAACTACTTGGAAACTTCATATAAATACACATATGTGCACAAGTGCTACACTACACTACACTACACTACACACACACACACACACAGAGAGAGAGAGAGAGAGAGAGAGAGAGAGAGAGAGAGAGAGGGAGGGAGGGAGGGAGGGAGGGAGGGAGGGAGGGGGAGAGGGAGAGAGAGGATATTCTAATAAATAACAAAAAAAATCTCTTCTAAACAGGTACCAAATTTAGCCTAGAAAAGCATCCTACATGCTTTCAAGCCTATATCTAATGTCCAACATCTAAGATTACTAACACAGTACAACGTTATTCTTGTTTATTGTCATTTGTAAAGGTTCTTATAATAAAAAGACCTTAAAGATATATGGACCAATATAAAGAATTGTCTTGGTTAGGGTTTCTATCGCTGTAACAAAACACCATGACCAAAAAACAAGTTAGGGACGAAAAGGCTTATTGGGCTTATATTTTCACATTGATGTTCATCACTGAAGGACAGAAACTCAAACAGGGCAGAATTCTGGGGAAAGGAGCTGATGCAGAGGCCATTGAGGCATGGTACTTACTGGCTTGCCTTATATGGCTTTCTCAGCCTGCTTATAGAAACTAGAACCACTAGCCCATGGATGGTACCACTCATGATAGACTGATCAATAATTGAGAAAATGTCTCATATCTGGACCTCATGGAGAAATTTCCTCAACTTTGGCTTCTTTCTCTCTGATAACTCTAGCTTGTGTTAAGTTGACACCCAAAACCATTTAGTACAACACTCAACCTCAAACTACTTTTATTCTGCTAGTGTATAGCCTTATATTTATTGACGGTCCACCTTATCCACTTTATCATTTCTGAAAGATTACTTGCTTGACATTCACCATTGATTAAGCAATACTCTCAAAAGAAAGAGGATGCAACGGATTAAAAGTAGGCCATGTTCAAAATTTACTCATCGACATGGAACTGTAAAATAATGGCTTTCCTGAATATCAAGGCCCTATGATGACTCATTGAGAAGGGAGACAATGTATTGAGATAAAACCAGAAAGTCCTAGAAGTGTTTCCTTGAAGTGGAAGTTTCCTTCACACCCCGGGATGCTCAGATATAGCAAACAGCAGGGCTGCTTCAGAGATGGTGCTCATTACTCATTTGCTAAGCTTTTATGAGTTTCTTTGATTAAATGTAGTTGAATGATCTGGTCCTCTGTAAACTGCTGGTGGTGAAAATACCAAAAGGATTGCCCAGTGTTGCCCAGGTTACAAATTCCTGGAACTTGGGGTATTGTGTAAACAATCTACCTGTCTTCCTTAGAAAGCAAGGGCAAAGCTTTGAGAAACAGCTGTGTTCAAAAAAAACCACTGAGAATCAAACGAATGCAGAGGCCAAAAGAGAAAATGGGAAATTAGGACTTCACAAATAATCTGATGGGAGCCACTGTTTGGGACATTAAAATGCTCTTATCATAGTTTTATAGTTGGGCAGTGTCAACTCTGATAAAGTGATCAGTACATGAAAATGAAGGATCACTGTTATACAAGCAACTTAGCCCAAATTTATTCTGATTCTCTGACCTTCCAGAAGTCATAGCAAATGGTCAAAAGCAAGTCAAGTTAGTTTCATGCTTGGTGCTTATTGAAGTTGTTATCTGACAACTCTGTCTCCCACCATGAGTTAGGTTCCCTGTGGCTCTAAGAGACTACTGAAAAAGTCTCCACATTTATTTTAATCCAAAAATATTAAAATTACACTAGTAATGGCACTTGGATAGTTGGACACATCTGTTGCACAAGCAAAATTTAAAAATTATTAGTTTGCACACCAGGCATTCAGATTAGGTTTCATTTCTGTATAACCTCCTAGTGTTCCAAAAGTGCAAATGATATCGGCAGAAACATTTCTCTATAAGGTTTTTAAGTAGCACACTATGCAGGAAATAAAACGGAATAAAATACTGGTATTTTATGCAGTTGATATAGTAAATCCAACACGCTACAAAAAGTATAAACTGATCTATTTTGAGCTGACTAGTTACACAAATCATTTCTAAATTATGAACATGAGATTCCTCATCAGTAATAGTCATGGGAGTATAGAAATTTTCTTTTTAAAATAAACTAATCAATTATCGGATTGAAGATTTATTATAGAGGGAGAGTTTAGAGAATTTTTTTCCATGTATGATGGAAGCTGATTGTGTGTTTCAGCCACTACTCTATAGAGAAAAATAGCTTCATAGTTCAGACGTTCCTTTGTGAACTGTGAAACATTGCATTGTTATTTGCAAGACATAAAGTAATCCAATTGCTCTTTAGATCTTTAGATTGCCAGACATCAGTCATTCAGGCTGCCAATGTGACAACAGAATTAGTTAGTCTTTATTCATGTTTAAAAAGCACCAAGGGAAATACATCACTGGCTTAGTTTATAGAGATGTTGACCTGTCTCTAAAACTAAATTTGAATTTCTATAGATAGACTTCTTCAGACCTACCTATTTCTTATAGCTTATCCTTAAAAGTGGTATGAGAACAGGATGTCAAATAGCCTCTGAGACAGAGAAGGAAACCAACTGACATGAAGCCTCAGACAATTGTCCACAGTTTTTCCTTGCACTGCGGGAGGTGAACGTTCCTGGCAACTGTCACTGTAGATTCAAAAATTTGCCCCAATACACAGGCTTAGGGGGTGCCTTACTGGGAATAATAGTACTTTTTATTGACTCTATTTTCTTTAGTTCTTTTACATTTTGTGGGAAATTTTAACTTCTTGGTTAAAAGTATTTTTGTTGGAATAAAAGCAGGACTCTCGGATGCCTGTCATATTCCTAAAAATGCTCTGAAGACTGACTAAATATATACATTACTATATATATATCAAGAGTTAAGACCCTCTGAATAGCATGTACTAACAATAAATTTAAGATTTCAAAAATCAGCCTACATCACTGCTACAAAAACTATACCTGTTATTGATATCACACAATCTGCTTTTGTGCGAGCTTCACTTGTGACAAGTATTTATTATACTTATCAGATGGCAGGGAAAGGGGCCCAACACTGACACTTTGAAAACAGTGGCAAGCACTACATGCAGATGGCCCAGGACCCATCAGATATGGGAGCAAGATAGTGCCTTGAGGTCCAAGCATTCATAGAAATGGAAAGGCAGTTAGGAGACTGAGACTATTGTTTTCAGAGGAACCCAATATTTTAGTGAGAAGCCTGAGGAAAGGGACTGTGGTGGGCAGGATCCTGAGAGATCCCCAGGTTCTCATCCTCTCTTATCCTCTGACAATAGCACGTGTGACAATGTGAAACTATGGTAAGGTATATTTCTCCACAGGAAAGATTTGCAGATCTCTAATCGTTCCGATCTAATGCCAAGGGAAGGAAATGTAAGTTAGGTAAGGAAAGAGGCAGAGAAATTTGAAGCAATAGAAAAGGTCTCTTGATAACCTGGTTGCTTGGAGAAAGTAAACCACTGTCGGGTAGGAACAACTCTGGTAAAGGCCGCTGGGCAGGGAATGATGGTAGTCTCGGGAAGCTGGTCACACTTTCACCAGACTAGTGAGTTAAAAGGGGATGGTATAGCAGGCCAAGTGCAGCTTCTACTATAACTTGATGTGTGACCTGGGCAAAAGACCTGACTAATGAGGACTCAAAGGCCAGACAAGGCAATTGTTGGACAATTCACTTGCGTTCTAAGCCACAGAATTCTCAGCATGAAGTTCTGAGACACAAACACATGAGAGATTACTGTTTTCGTGTGAGCAGAGCAGTTGCAAAGTCAAAGACAAACTGTACTCCAGGGAGGCAGATAAGTTGGTAAAGTGAGTTTGTTCTGCACAATTGGTGTTTAAAAATGAAAGCTGTGCATGGAGCATGCCTGTAATCCCAGTGCAGGGGGAGCAGAGATGGGGGTCCTTGGGGCTCCCTAGCCAGCCACTTTCGCTGCTGAGCTCCAGACAAGGATTCAGAATGTCAAATGTACACTATAGAAATGTAGCAGTGTTCAAAGTAACAGCTGATAGGCTGAAAAATAAGGCTGTATGTGAAGCTTATGGGGAAATTCTTAGGCAAATTTTCTCATTCTAATAGACACATACATACAAGCTTATGTGTGGTACTGGATTATAGCACTTTATCTGTTAATAACCCAGGGGGTAAATTAATTTCTGTCTTTTCTTCAAGCTTTCATCCAGTTTATATGTATATGAAGTAATATAAGCTTTTCTTAATTTATGTTATTGTTTTTATTAATGTGTTATGAACTCTTATCTACAATCATTGTTTTCTTTCTTTTCTCTCTCTCTCTCCCTCCCTCCCTCCCTCCCTCTCTCTCTTTCTCACTCTCTCTCCCTCTCTCTCTTTCTCTCTCTCTTGCTCTCTGTCTCTCTCCCCCTCTCCCTCTCTCCCTCCCCCTTTCCCTCTTTCTTTCTTTCTTTCTGTTTTAAAAGAATCTCACTTTGTAGCTCTGGCTGTCCTAAACCTCACTACATAGACCAGGCTGCCTTACAGAGATTCGCCTGCTTTACCTCTCAGGTGCTAGAATTAAAGGCAAGTACCATGGTGCCCAGTTTGTGTAAGACTCTTTACCTATATGTATTTATATCTTCATGATAGAGTGATATGGAGAAGATGCATGGATCTTTCCTTTTATTAAAGGTAAAAGGTCTCCAGAGGAGAAAGAATTGTATAGAACATTTCTGTGAATAAAAACTCACATTGCATTGTATGAGATTAAGTATTATATAAGTTTTATCACTTTTAGAACCTTCCCTAAAAATAAAGGTTATAAATTTATAACAGTCATAAAAATTACTAAACAGGGATAAAAATTTAATTAGTAAATTAAGAATTAACCAAGTGGATATTAAGTGATTACAATTAGCTTTTGATTCTTTTCATGCTGCTGATGTTAAAGTTATACATATTATCAAAAAACCATCTTTGTTTAACACCTAGAGATTCATATTCTATAGAACAATTTGTGACATCTTCTTTAAAGTGATTTGATATTCAACAGCTATGCCCTGGGTATATTGTACATTATGTTTTTGATATCTACAGTCAAGATGTAACATATGAAGTAATCTATGGGAAATGGGGTTTTGCAGCAATTAGATCTATTCTTAATATAAAACTCAAGTCTGGTTGATTTAGTATACTAGCAGAAAAGTTCTCAATGAGAACATATTTTACAGTAAGTCATATATAGTGATTCTTAGTATAGGAAGTTAGGGAAGAAGGCTTAAGTAGAATTGTGTCTATTGTGTGGATTAAATATTGCAAGATACAAATAAAATTAAAAATCCTGGATAGAAATGTATGACACTGTTTATAGTGATAGTGTTTGCATGAGAAGGTTGTAATATTTTATTTTACCTTGCACATTCCCCATTTTTTGGTCTTTTAATAATATACATGGATTTAAGACTAATTTTAAAAAAATACTGTGCTCAGAAACTTTTCCCAAAGAGAATCATGTTTAAGAACTTTTGAACTTAGATATGTTGGTAAATAACAACATATTACTGTGGTATTTCGTAATGGTTTTGACTGAATCTGTTGGATGGTTGAAGTGCGGTACAATGCAACCACATTTTACCTGTGTTTAACTGACTACAGAGACATCATATTAGCAGTTCACAGACCCATACACAACTGTGGATATATTTAATACTGTTTTAAGAAGAAATTAAAACAACTATTTAAAAAAGAAAAAGAAAGTTTCATTCAAACCAAACTTTTTTTTTTTGTTTATTTATTTGAAATCTGCCATATAAATCTCATGTTTTTAGATGGCATCATGGCTGGGTTGGAAATTTCAGGTGGATGTATACTACACCTTTCAGTTTAACACAGACCCTGGACCCCCATGGCCACCCTGATATGACCAATTAGGGTTCATACTTTTCTGCTAATCATATACTAGAAAGCACCTCTTTTTAAATTAGGCTATATGCTTAACAAATGTTAATTTATTTAAAAAATGCTACTTAGAAACAGTATAAATTGCTCACAACATTTCTAGTAATTTTAAGTGGAACATCACAACAGCATAATGAAATCAAGCAGGAAAGGCAGAGTTACATGTCTAGTGGAAAAAAAAAAAACTATGAAGAAAGAAGTTGTTCTTCCTATGGAGTTGTAAACGCCTTCAGCAACCAGACCCCCAAAACTCCCAGAGACTAAACCACCAACCAAAAAGTTCACATGGAGGTACCCAAGGCTCCAGCTGCATATGCAGCAGAGAATGGCCTTTTCTGGCATCAGTGGGAGGGGAGGCCCTTGGTCCTATGAAGGCTCAAAGCCCCAGTGTAGGGGAACGCTAGGGTGGTAAATTGGGAGTGGGTAGAAGGGTGGGGGAGGACTCTCATAGAAGCAGGGGGAGGGGGAGAGGATAGGGCTTTGCTGAGGGGAAATCAGAAAAGAGGATAACATTTGAAATATGAATAGATAAAATCACCAATTAAAAAAATAAAAAAGAAAGAAAAGAAACAAATTGATGTGATAGCTACTGGGCTACTTCAGCTCTGTTTTTCTGTATCTATGTTCTCTTTCTGTCTCTATTGATATCAGTGGATTATCTCTCCAGATCAGAAAGAAAGTCATCTCCCCCTAAGTGTTAGGTTTGGGCTGCTTTCAAGACCCTGGCCTCTGGGTGAGGTTAATTGTTTTGGAAAAGCCACCAATGCCTGCTTACTAAATCACATTCAAGACACTAATTTCATTTCTTTCCTGGCTGTGTATAGGTGAATTAGCAAAGCACCACTCCTTCCTTGTTTCCCATTCTTCAAGTGAAGCCTAATTAAAGAAATATATAGTTTTTATTGAGCTGCAAGAAAAAGGGACATGGGGCACAATTAAGTTTGCATCAATAATTAATGACATAAAATTATTAATGTAGCAAATATTACACATTAATAAGAAATATATTTTGTCACCAACTGCTGCATAAAAGCCTTCTTTCATAATCTATAATCCAAAAGGAAAAATGGAAAATAAAAATAAAAAACATTATATTACTGCCTGAGTTTATGGTTGTTAGAAAGAAGATGTTTTTACATTTAAACACTATAATTTCTAAGAGGTAATTGTTCTAAATAAGCTTTTTCTAAGAGGTGAATGATACAAGAATATTCATGTTTTTTTTCCTGTAACATGATCTTTACTAGACAGCTACAATGCGTATTTGCTTCTCTAATATTTTTTTCTAATAAATGACTACAAATTAAAGACAAAGACAGACTAGGGGATACCTTATGTCAATTTCCAGTCTTCTTTGGCAGAGCTTGAATTATTCTCTTCTTGATTTTAGGAGACAGGGATTTGACAACCAAACTAGCTTTTTGTTTTGTGGATTCTTACTCTGTAAGTTTTCTTAGCTACTAAAAATCTTTTGAGGAATTTAAAACTGAGGATGTGTTTCCCTGGCCCTCATTTCCCAGTGGTCTCTAGCCTATACGCTTTTTTTTAAAAATAAAAATTCTATCACGGGCTAGTTCAACTGACTGTATAGGGTATGTAATACATTGTAGCATGATGACAAAGGAATAAATAAGGAAGAGATTGTTAGCCCAGTGGAACGTGTTTTTGCCTTGGGTGGTTTGTTAAAAGAAATTCTGAGCCACAGGTCCATAGTCAAAGAGAAAGAAAGCCTATGAGTGCTCCATAAGTGAGAAACCCTAGACAGCTCACTACCTAAATATCACAGCTTCCATGTAGACAAATGGCGATGATGTGGCCCTTGTTCTACTGGGGGACGAGGGAGACCAACTGAGAAAACCAAGGGTAGAGTCACTGAGACAAAATTTATCATTTGTCTGCCTTTTTCCAGAACATGTGAGTCTTGTTCTTCCAGGGATAGAGTATGTAACATCCCAATCAGCATGGGGTATCAAGAGAAGGAGGCATGCTACTTTAAACTGCACTGGCATGTCTTTTGGTACAGCTTTAACTAGATCAGGAATTGGGGCCCATTTTTGTAGAACTGTACACACTAAAGGATTTTGACTTGTAAACTCTGCCCAGCAGTAGAGGTCAGTGAAATAGAACTTGTATGGTTTCAACAAACACATGCAGGTTTAATGACTATTGAACACCTCCTTTCTGGGTGCAAAGCATTGTTTGTAAGAATCAAGATAAAAATGGATAATATGTGAACATTACCCCCATATCTCTATTGAGTCAATTAACTGCTGACAATATAAGTAAAAGATCTGAAATCTCTTGGTTGATAATGAGGGGGGGAAAAAAAACCCAAAATCTCTAAGGTAGATTATGTAATCGCTGGAGGAAAGAGCTAATGAAATAAAATAAAAAACTCAATGTGGAAATTTAGCAATTTGAAGAGTTTGATAAGGCTTCCTGGAGAATGGGACATTTAAGATCACAATAATGAGTTGGGAGAGAGGCGAGAGGAAAGTGTGGGTGACTACATGCTTGGAGGGATGAAGAGGAGCATGAGGCTTAGCTTGTCTCTGAGCACCATGCACCCCAAGTAGTGAAAACAAACTCCCAGCAGGCCCATGGATTAAGGATGAAAAAGTTGCATAATGTTGAAGTTGCCTTAACATGACTGTTATAGGATAATCGATCACACTGTATACCCTGATTGTAGTATGGCTCAACCCCTAACGCACACCTTTAATCTCTCTGTCTGGAATATAGGCACACTCTTAGTACTCACCTTTAATCCTAGACAATGAAGGTAAAATTAGTTGTAGAAGAAAGCACCCAGGATTGAAAGTGATGTATAACTGAGTGGCAGATAAAGTGATAAATCAGAGAAAGATTTGACAGAATAGGGCATGTCCAGTGTTCATGAGAAGAGAGAGGAAGAGGAGGCTACTATAGAAAGACAAGTGCGAAAAGGGAAAGGAAAAGAAGGGGAGGCAGTTTCACTGGGAATGTTGTAGAGAGACAGATAGAAGGGAGAACAAGCTAGACATAGGTAAAGACAGGAGTCAGAAGATTAGTACAGACTGCCAAAGTTAGTATGTGGCCAAGCTGAGCAAAACCATCAAGGAGTTGAGAGAATCCGCAACAACTGAATTGAATCAGCTACTCAGAATTCAGGAAGAACTAGAAACTGAGCTTATTAAGCAATGTCTCAGAGGCTGAAAATATTCAGGACCTGTATTAGATTGCACAAAGACTAGAAGCTTCCAGGATTAGGCCTAGGTTAGCAGACTGAGGTAGTAAGACTCCAGAGACAACACTTATATCAGATGATGAAGAGGATGTAGAGAAGGAAGAACACTCCTCCATTGTTGGTGAGGTTGCAAGCTAATGCAACTACTATGGAAATCAGTCTGGTGGTTCCTGAAAAAATTGGACATAGTATTACCTGAGGACCCAGCTATACCACTCTTGGGCATATATCCAAAAGATGCACCAACATATAATAAGAACACATGCTCTACTATGTTCTTAGCAGCCTCATTTATAATATCCAGAAGCTGGAAAGAACACATATGTCCTTCAAAAAAGGAATGGATACAGAAAATGTGATACGTTTAGACAGTGGAGGACCACTCAGCCATTAAAATCAGTGACTTCATGAAATTCTTAGGTAAATGGATGAAATTAGAAAACATTCTGAGTGAGATAATCAAATCACAAAAGAACACACATGGTATGTACTCACTGATAAGTGGATATTAGCTCGCAAGCTCAAAGTACCCAAGATACAATTCACAGACCACATGAAGCTCAATATGAAGGAAGACCAAAGTGTTGTTGCTTTAGTTCTCCATAGAAAGGCGAACAATATACTCACAGGAGAAAATAGAGACAAAGTGTGGAACAGAGACTGAATAAAAGGTCATCCAGAGACTGTCCAACCTGGGGATCCATCTTGTATACAGACACCCAAACCAGAAAATACTGTAGATGACAAGAAGTACTTGCTAACAGGAGTTTGATATAGTTGTATCCTGAGAGGCTCTGCTAGAGCTTGACAAATACAGAGGCAGATGCTAGAAGACAACCAGTGCACCAAGAACAGGGTACTCAATGGAGGAGTTAGAGAAAAGACTCAAGGAACTGAAGGGGTTTTCATCCCCATAAAATGAACAACGATATCAACCAAACAAACCCTCCAGAGTTCCCAGGGACCCATGCCTCCTGCCACATATGTAGGGATTAATGGGAGGAGAAGTCCATGGTCCTGTCATGGCTAAATGCCCTAGTGTAGGGGAATGCCAGGGTGGGGAGGCAAAAGGGAGTGGGTGGGTGGGAAAGTGCCCTGATAAAAGCAGGGGGAGAAGGAATGGGGTAGGTGGATTCTGGAGAGGAAACCAGGAAATTGGATAACATTTGAAATGTAAAATTTTTAAAAATTGGATAAAAACTTTTTTTTTTTACACAAGTATAAGAAGCTCATGAACCAGCTCTTGTGGGGAGACTGTTGTGAATATCAGGGCTGGAAGCACTATTGAGTGTTGTCTCATTGATTCATTTGGTGAGTTCTTGGACTAAGTGGAGTTCGTGACCTACTTTTCCACTGAGATATATGTAAAGACCCTTAGATTTGTGCCCTGTGAAGGGTATGACAGTCCCATTAGGCAACAGCACTTGAAGCTGGATTCTCTAGTCTTTGTTTATGTTCTCTCTCTGTCTCTCATTTGTGCTAAGAATCAAAGCAGCACCAATTAAATTGTTTTCATTGTATTTCTTAGCCAGTCACAAAAAGGAAGTATCAGTAAGTATAAACATTTGCATCTTAGATGTTCTTCTAAAGCACAGGTGTTGAAGTTTCCCAGCTTGTGGGAGAACTGTGAGGTCCTTGGAACTTAAGGAGATTAGAACCAGTGAGAAGTTACACCACCAGAGATGGTTCCCCTAAGAAGACACTGGAATCCAAGATCACCTGTGTCTTCTATTTTAAAATGATTTATTTAATTTAATTTTAATTAAAATTTTACTTATGAAGTGTTCCATACATTATTAGTGTATAATATAGTATAGATTATATAAATATGTATATAAATATCCATGTATAGTATTCATGGTTGTCAACTTGTCAGCCTCTGGAATCAAATAAACCTAAGTATCTGGGCAGAAATGTGAAGAGCTTTTCTTCCTTCCCTCCCTCCCTCCCTCCCTCCCTCCCTCCCTCCCTCCCTCCCTCTCTGTCCCTCCCCCTCTCTCTGCCCACAAATAGAACCTGAAAGACTTTCTGAATAATCAATTTTTTTCAGCTTGTAGACCAATGCCTTCAAAGTTAACATTCAAAGAATTTCACCGTTAACATTCAAAACCATGCAGGAATGACACTGCTTCATCAATGCCCTCAGCTTCAGACTGAACTGAAGTTATAAGGATATGTTTCTCAAGTTTGTGTGTGTGTGTGTGTGTGTGTGTGTGTGTGTGTGTGTGTGTGTGTGTGTGTGTATGATTCAAGTTTGCACAGAGAGTTGAGAACCATTGATTTAGATCCTTCATATTTAGAAAGGTGGATATAATTGGGTTTAGTCGTGATATAAATATCATAAAGGAAAAGGTTATCAAGTTGAGCCAGTCTGAATCTTTTAAGAGATACTGAAAAATGTCCCGAAAGGGTACTGGTTCCACACTGAAAAGCAGAAGGCTTTCAGACACTTGCTTAAAGACTTAAAAGCAAAGAACTTGGATCCTTTCTATAAACCCAGCCATTTGATGTCAGGTTTATTACGTTTGATTTGCTAAAAGCTAAAATTTAACATTTGAGAAGACATTCCTTCGCTTTCTTGTCCAAAAGAATCTGTTCCTATCACATTATATGTTTTTTTTTTTTTCTATTTAAAATAAACTTTCCCAAATCCTCTTGTTTCTTACTAGTTTTTATTCTCTCCTTCACATTGGGAGTTGGTTTCACAGGAGTGGAGCCTCTGCTATCCTGCCCCCTGTTACATTTTTGGTAGTGATGTCTGCAGTCATTGAGTCAGTGAGGACTTTGTGTTCTACAGCATGTCATCTCTGTCACATACTCTATGCCTGGATGAGGGAGGGATGGGGCCACTTTTAATAGCATAGAAGGTTTCTCAGAGGTGCAGCTGCATTTGAGACAGAAAATCAATTTATCCTTCGGATGACATTTTCAAAAGGAGTGTATTTGGTAGCATGGAGTCTTCCGTTTGACAGGACTTGTGTCGAAATACTCGGATGCCTGGACGAGTGGCCCACTTTCCGTAGAGAGGTTGTGCCATTCAAAGATGCCCTGAACTGTGTGTATAATTTAGTTCTTGTTTAAATAGATTCTCTGCCTACACAAACAAGAAAGAAGCAGTGTCCTTGTGGGTATACTTGTGTTCAGCAAAGAATTTGCATGTGAATACACATGTGCACACAGTTCACAGCTTAGTGGGAAAAGTAATGTGGAATGCAGATTCCTCAAGTAAGCTAGTATTTATAATAATATCTTGTGGTGCTTGGTGAAGGAAGCACATCTGCTATGCTCTCACATATTTGAAATACAACGATTCACAATAAGATGAAAACAATATTTTAAAAATATGGACCATCAGTCACGACTTGTGAAAGGAAGGTTAAGCTGATGAGCTCGCTCCACACACAATTATACTGTGGAATGCCTCTCCTCATGATATTTGTTATCTGGGAAAATCATTGTCAAAGCAGTTTAGCTAATTCATTTCCATGTTTGGAATTAAGCTCCTTTAACAGTTATCTCCTTCCCCTTGTCTGTCTGAGACAAGCCTTATGCTGTCAGTGGGGCTCGCGGCTGTCAAAATTGAGATAGGGTCGTCAGCCTCCCGTTGTTAACTGCTGAGATAAAGACAGGGAAGCCGGAGCCTGCCTAGACCCAGAGGGAAGAGCCAAGGAGCCAAAGTTGGCTGTATTTGTGGGTGGAGCTAATATAATAACCACATAAGTGTAGTCAGTTTAATTTTACTTGCGTGCCTGCTTTCCCCTCTCCAACTCACCATCTGAACACACATCCACAAATGCCACATACAGTTCCTGTCATATGGAGGCTAAGTGTATGTTTTATAAATAAAGAAGATGTACTATTCCATACAGTTAGGTTTCATTCACTGTTTTCATGGATCAGAAACACCTGACAACAGGTTGTTTGGTGGGATAGAAAACAAAAGGAGCTAATAGACTTTTACTTTTAAATATGTGCTTGTTTCTGTACTATAATAAACATACTTCGAATTCTCATTTACTTTAAAATTGAGATGAGAGTTTCATGGAAGATCTTAGAAATCTGAAAGTTAGTAGTAGTAGAAAAGTTCTGAAACCAAAGTCCTTTTTTTTTTTTTTTTTCCTGGTGAAAGGTATCTCTACTTTAGAATTTTCTATAGGGCTGATTTTTTTCTCAGAAAATTATCACAACCTCTAAAATATTTATACTTTTACCCTTGAAACCCACTGAGTACACAACAAGAATATTCATCAATTTGGATCGAAAAAAGTACAAAATGAGCAAAGCAATATTAAAATGTCGTTATTAAGTTATTGACTATTGCAATTATAAGATGTCATATAAGGTGGTTCCTTTTGACCTACCACAGACATTTTGTCAATTGATTAAATGCTCTGAGACAATGAAATGGAAAAAGACAACTTTATTATAATGCTCCAGGCAGGGAATATTTTTATTTTGCTATTAGGAGCACATGCACATGTCAATGACCAATTCTATTTGGAGAAAAGACATGCTTGAGGATATGTATGATTAGGAAAAGTATTCCAGGTGAAATGTAGGTGTCAAATACACCCCTGTGCTATTTTTAGCTGACATCAGGAGTCATGTGTATTCTCTCTGGTTCAGAGGGAAGGGCTGTTCATTCCATCTGCTTCTAGGTGTCTCAGGCATAACTCTGCTGGGGTGGCATCTTTGGTGACCTTTGCTGGAAGTCTCTTCTGGCAGTATGGTACACCTGCACTTTATGGCATCAAACAGAATTGAAAAAGTGCCAGGGAAGTAGCACATTGACCATGGCATTTTCCTGATTTCTTGAAAGCCATTCTGGTCATGCCAAGGTTTCACTTTCTTGCAAGTACTTTGGCAGATGTGGGTCTACTGATTTCTACAATTGCTGTTGGGAACTCAATTTTCTTTAGTGATGGGGACAATCTGAAAGGCAAAGAGAATTCTTCCTCTTCCTCTTCCTCCTCTTCTTCCTCCTCCTCTTCTTCTTCCATAAATGCATATTCCTATAATGAACAATGTAACCCATCTTCATAAATTCCAGGTAATAGATAACAAATAACCCTGGGTGAAAAATACATTTGATATTTGAGAATAGTTGGAGATAAAATCATATTGACCACACACCTAAAATTTGATCATCTCTCCAAAGCTGCCAACTCTGAAAGGTAGTACTAAATTTCTAATCCTTTGAAAAATGGTCTGCTGAGTGGACCCATTGGCACACCCTCTCACATTTCAATAATGTTGGGACAGGAAGCTGTTACTTCCGGGGCAAAACACCTTTACAATGATTCATGGCTCTTTCTTTCCAAGGAATAGACAGTTCTTTGGTTGTGATTCATGTAATAGCTTTCTTATGTGTTTTGAGTTAATTAATCATGCTTCCCTGAGCTTTTCATCTGAGTTTCATTCCAGCTCTATTCATTATTTATCTGTATTTTTCTCCAAAATGTTCTTTTTAAAACATGAAAAAACCTAAAATGAACATAATGTTTATAAGTGTTTATAAAGTTGGCTTTGAGAAAAAAATTGAAAAATTCTTGACTTGTGAATTAATTTTTTATGCTTCAAAATAATTCTAGCTTATCATTGATTTCCAGAGAAAATATATTAATGAGTGTCTAATTTACCTCTAGGATGATTCTGTTTTGTTCCCGTGGACAATCTTGGGAAGTAGAATGTCATCCATTGATGCACTAACAGGCTTGACTCTGCTAGGAACACAGACGCCTTTTCAGCCTTGGGGTTCACAGTCAATCTGGATATGAATGGTGTCCTACATATACAACCCAGTTGTATGTGGATTCACAGTAGGGAGTCTCATCAAAGAGGCATGTGGGAGGGATAAGCTAGATCCATGGTGATGGCTTAGGTGACCATCCTGGACACCACCCAGCATGTACTCTAGTCTCTCAGTGTTAAAACACAAATAGCAATAGGACCTCCAACTATTGACAGCTGATTGTTTTTTTCCCTTTAGGAGATTTGCTGCTTTAACTCACTCACAAACTTAGAGAAATATTTACTCTGCCCATTTATAGCTGATTACAGCAGCTACTGTGCTCTTTAGGGGGAACAAATACTTAGGGTAGTTAATAAGAAATGGGCTATTGTTCGTATTTTTATTTGTAGTAGGATGAAGAGTCTTAGGAAGTCTTGGGAAATGATGTTTGTCTAGAGACAACAATTTAGAAGGGCAAATTATTTGGCAAGGGTTTCGAAGTATTTATTGTGCTTATAAGTTTTGTGTTCACTGTAAGATACGCAGCGCCACTAGTCAGTAAGTCAGAGTTTGGGAATCTGGCAATTGTGAATAGAATTGGCTGCAGTATTAAGAGAACAGGGATTGCAGTGTATGTGAAATTCCTTTTATGATAAATTATCTAGCTCCTGGCTACTGTATATGAGCTCTATTAACTGCCTATAAATTGTTCATCATAAAATCTAGTTCATTCCTGCTAATTAGGCCAAGGCTTTTAGAAAGAGTTTTCCCCCTCCTCTCTGTGAAAGTCTAGGATGACAGGAGAAGAGCTGTGAGAATATCAAACAAAAAAAAAAAAAAAAAAAAAAAAAGAAATCCTCTGCAAGCCATGCATGTTCGTAAGAAAACCTATGAATTTTTAAATATCTAGAATTAAAATTATTTGAGCTATTTTTTTAACCTGTGAAAATGTAAATCACTCTGTTGTAGTCATAGAAGGTCTGGGAAATCCAAATTCATTGTATCATTTTGAAGTAAATGCTGCCAATCAATAATCTGTAATAAGGAAAAGGTGCAGGAGATAAATCCGATAGGATGAATAAAGAACAAACACGTTCCAGTAAGACACATGGATGACAATATCTTCTGGCGGCACAGCTCTCTACATCACTTTAGTTTATTTTGTCTGTGAAACTGAACTTGTATGAAAAATTATCTTTGAAGAAGTCTTGCATTTGTTGCTGATCACCTTTGGGTTTTTCATATTCTATTTTGTTTGCTTTGGTGCCCACACAGGTGATCAAGTGGCAGGCAGTGAATGTTATGTTTATATTATCTCATGGTTTGCATTGCTAACAGGGTCCCTTGATACCGTTTAAGGTGCATCGCTAATCAACTCTCGCACCTCGAACCCCTTACATCCTCTGCATTTTATGAAGAGTAGACACATCGTGTCCCAGTTCTGGATGCCAAAGTGGTTGTGACTTCAGGAAGTCCCAACAGTCAGAGTCACAGGCTGAGTCAAGCTCTGTGATTGCTCCCCAGAGATGCAGTTAGCAAGCCTTCCTGACAGAGGCCAGAGGCAAGGAACAGTCAAAGGCTAGGTAGCTGTATGTTTGCACACGTCCCCATGCTTAGCACCTATTAAGGTGCAATTAAGAATGTCCAGAAATCTCATTGCATTTATGAACCCCAAATAATAGCACAAGGTGGAGGAGGAGAGGGAAAACTCAGTTCTAACCATAGGAAAGTTGTACACATTTAAAATAATGAGAATTTTCTCTTATGTTACTGCACATTTTCCAATGCACATGCTTATATTAGCAAACAGTTAAAGCAATTGTAAGACAATTAGGCAAATAATGCCAATTTTCCAAGATCATTTGGGCATATTACATTTGACTTCCTCTTTTCAATTCATGTTTTGACTTTAGACAGTTCTCCAGTCCAGCTTCTGGGTGATTTTTGCCACTTCTAGGACATTGCAGACCACAGAAGAGTGAATAGGCATTCACTGTAAGTCAGACCTTTAGGAATGCAGGGCACAAGAGCAAGGACACCACAGCAGTGTGACTCAGATGGACATTGGTTAAAGTCAGTACATTCCAAACTGGGTGACACTAATGTCCCGAAGGCCTTGACAGTGAACACCTTGGGGGATAAATTGTAATACCTTTTAAGAACTGTTTTCTTTATATTTTTGGCAGTAGAGAGATTTGCTAAATTCAGCTTAACTTGTTCTGCCCTTTGGAAAGACTAAAATGAGAAGCTATTAAAACATACTATTTCTTTAAAAAATTTTAAAATGAAATGTTTTCCTTCCCTAAAAATAAACATAGGTATCTTCTCTTATCTTCACGGCCATTATCGCTGTTATTAAATCAAACTCAAATTGTTTCTCATGGTTTGTGGTTCCAGTTTTCAGTAAGTTATTCTGTTGTGTTTGTTGTAGTTATTGTTGTTGTTGTTGTTACTGCTGTTGTTAAGAGCTGATTGAGAAAAAATTAACAACTATGATATTTTGGAATGAAATATTATCCCTGGGTATCACAAATTTTCGGACCCCAGGCATGCGATCAGCCTCATTGAATTGAGGAAGAAGAGTTCATTTGATGGGTCAGCAGAACCAACTACAAGTATTTGGCTAGAAGGAAGTGGCTGCTGTGGTATGAACATTTATGCGACAAGTCTATGTAAAAAAAAAATTACATTTCACATGGAATAAAATTTCTTATAGTTAATAATTTATGTTTCTGTGTACTGCCATTTTTCCTAATTTACTTTCCGCTATTATTTCTAGAATACTGCATGGGCCCTGTTACTCAAGGAAATGCTTCATTTAGATGTTAACTAAGAGTATACAGACCAGGCCTCTTGTGTGTCTTTTTCACTGGAAGTTGGGGGTATGTTTTTATTTCTGCTGTCATTCCTGATGGGATCAATTCTTTATAGGTCAGTACTTTTAAAACCATAAGGTAACTTGGGTTTTTAAATTCTCGTGCGTGCATATGGTATGTGTATGCACGTATGTGTATCTTTGCATGTATGTAGGCACATATGTGTAGGTGTGTTTGCACATGTTCACATGCATTTTTGAGGGGAAGTGCTATGGAAGAACATATGTAATAGTAAAACAGAAGGATGCTTTAATAAAGAATGCTGCCGTAGAAAGAATGGAAGTTAGTTGGGTTAGAGAATGCCAGAGCTCTATTCAAATTCATTCTTCTACTTTTTCTGACAAAGTAGCTGAGTTAGCATCTTAACATCAAAAGCAAAATCTCCTAGTCCCAACTTCTTAGTTAATTCCATTAGAAAGTGCTGAGTTTAATAAGAAAACATGTCCATTTTTTATGGCATTTTATGTTTTAAGATAAAACACCAAATTACTAGGAAAAATAGCTACATTTCAGAAAGTGTAGAAAGTTATGGAAAACAGCCAACGTTCACATTTAATGTGAATCAATGAAGTCGAACTGGGTGCTGTGTAGATCTTTGGGTGACTCCTGAAAATCATGAGCCCAGAGTACAGAAACCAACACTCACTTCTGAGAAAGAAAGAGCCCTGACATTGGCATTAAAGGACATGGTTCCTTTCTCTCAGTACTAGCTCAGATTGAAGCCTGAGACTTGGAGCTTACTCACCACAGGGGAAATATCCTGAGTTATTTGCTCTGCAGCAACAGCCCTGGCAAGCCTGCAAGTTATGTTGAGATCGTCAAATCTATAGTCCAGGATCATCTTTGTGAATCATGAAACCATATGTCACTGGTTGTCTGATTTGAAAGAGAAGATGGAAAAAAAAAGATCCCCTTCAATACACCCCAACTCCAACCTGGCAGAACTCATGATGTGAGCAAACAGTACCAAAGGCCATTGGACCATCTTACACCTTTCCTGTGTATGCATTAGACAAAAAACACTTTGCTGCTGCTTGATTCATGTAAAATACCAGAACTCCTGTAGTGCTAACAAGGAATAAAGATCTTGCACCAGATGGTGCCTCTTGTCTCCATCTATCTCTAGCCCAAACAATCTGCCAGAGTTTTGAAGAAAAATGTGATGCGATCGTGTTGCAAAGTATATGAAGAAACAGTATGAAAAGTAATCTGGCTGGAGCAGTGGGACCCAGAAGGAAGGGTTTATTATTGGTCTTTGGGCCTGTGGATAGGGCAATGCTATTTACATTTTGTTTAAAACAAAAGACAAACTGACGTATAGACATCCTGATGAGATTTCTCTTTGTGTCTTGGCAACACACTGACAGTAAATATAATTAAAATCTTAGGTATTCAAATCTGGGTATTTTGCTGATACAGCACAAAATATTTCAATGGTTTTAAAAAGTATTTGCAAAAAGGGTAGTACTCAAATTTTATACTGACATTAATTTTTGATACTAATTGGTGATCTTAATGTAGGTAAATGGCAAGAACATGGGTGCTTCTAAGTCTCTTTTGCAGAACATTTGAAGTATTTTCTGGATGAGTTGTGTATGTGCATTTGAGTGTATTTGTGGTGTGTGTGAGGGGGCGTTGTATGAAATTTCTACTTTTCTATGGGATTTTTGGAAGCAACAATGTTGCCAAATACCCTATGGCCATATGCTTTGATCAAAATATCAACAACTTTTTATCAATTTTATCAAATACCTATGTTATTCTTGAAGTGATTTAAGGTAAAAAAAAATTAGTAGTATAGAAAAGATGTCTTTTCCAAAAATCAGTCATTTAAGCCATAACAAGTATGATAGTGTCTCAACAGAAGTGATTTAAATGATGAGCCTAGAAAATAACTCTAACCAGGCAGGAAGTAGCTCATTGGTGTTCCTAGAAGTGTGGTCTGGGAACTAGAAGAGGTGATCGAAAAATTGGCAGACCTTTGAGATGAGACAATACATAAACTGAGCGACAGAATTTGGCAAGTTTCATGGCAGCTATGTTAGCCAAGCATGTGATCTTCTATCCAGCACTTCTTTGTGCTCCAGTTTACAGAATAACAGCCTAGGGCAGACTGTGTGAAACAAAACCAACTCGTCCAGATAAATAGTTGAGACACAGTGTCTACAACTTCATCATTTCACTGAAGGAGGACTAGAATGGAGTCAATGGACCCACCTAGGAAGAAGGTCTAGCCACTATCTATTTACATCTTAACCATGACTAGAGCTTTAGTGGTGGTTATGGAAGGGAAAGAATAGATCTTGGCAGAGGCATAGAGATGAAGGAATAGGGTAAAGTCACAGACTGAGTAGGCTGCATGACAAGAAGGCACATATTGCCCACACCCAAGATGGGCCTGGCTGATGGAATCACACACACAGAGAAACTTAAGCAGCAAGGAGGCTTCAAAAGCACCCGGCCAGAAAAATAATCCTGGCTTTTTAGCTTTGCTTTCTAGCTTTGCACTAGCAATGAAAGAAAAAAAAAGTCTATTTACAAATTCACAGCGAACCATGAAAGACTGTGGGCCTCAACCGAAGAGTTCAATATTAGGAATTTAGAACAGATGGGAAACTCTTCCCTATACATGTACGGAGAACGAAATTATCCTCTTCATATTTTCCAGTGCTGGAGACAACAGGACTCACAATCTTGCCTTTTTCTTTACTAGGTTAATGCTCATGAGAGTAGAAGAAGGACAAAGACCTGGTGGCTCCTATTGTTGTGGGTCACGAGGTCATGTTTCAAAGTTTTGAGGTCCTGCCCTCATTAGGGTTTGCAGAACCTGATGATAATCGGGATGATGTGATATTACTAAATACAATTATAAGTAAAACTTAAATTCTCTCTCTGCTCATAGCACTAGAAATGAGTAGTGGTTAGAGCTCCTCATTAGCTCCATAATATCTTGCTTTCTTCATTCACCTTTTAGTAGGGTTTTAATAATATTCTTAGTATCAACTGTATTAATGTTATAGATTATAATTACATTATTGCTTAATTTTACATCAATTATTTTGTGAACATGTTGTATTTTAATGAGTTATGATAATATCCATTACACATAGTTGTGTCTATTATTATTTCATGGACACACACACATATGCACACATGCACACACACACAAAACACAATGTAAAACAAACAAACGAAACAAAACAAAACTCTTTCAGATGATCTCTTCAGGTTTCTTGGTACAGGTGTCAAAGAAAATGCTTTTACTCAATTGAGAATCCATAGTTCTAGATTCAAGAGATACCAAAGCTTATCTAAAATACAGTAGAAGTTGTTTTCTTCAAAGGTATTTATCACAGATATTTTGATTTCACAGTTGAAAAACAGGCCTTCACATTTTTGTCTTCTTTTATCAAATACTTAACTCATCATTGGTTGTTGAGGACAGAAGGCTCATTCTATTTATCACTGGACACTGAGAAGAGTAGAAAATCATGTTGCATTTCCCTGAACTGTAGAAATCCTGATGCTTGCTGACTGTGAACCAGCTGTTGAATCAATACCTCGGACCAACTTACCTGATAAATAAGTCCACCTTTTAGTCTATTACCCTGTACAAAAATATATACCTAACAAAATGTTTCAACTTCCTTTGTTTGTCTTCTTCCTTCTTGACTACTCTTCTAAAGCTCCCCTTGACCTCTCTACCTCACATCATTTTGTTCTTCTCCAGGCATGGGCATCCTTTGGTAAGACGCTTGCTTTTGTTCTTGTTGCAAGCTATTGTGGCTGTCACATGGTGTGCTGGATGCTTCAGTGGGATCAAATTGCTATTCATCTACTGTCAGAGGTGGCAATGCAGCAGACAGAGGTGTTTGTAATTGAAACAAACAAAGCTTGTGCTGGTACAGATTTGTATGCAAAACCTTCACAACAAAACTAAGTAGCTATTTGCTTTAAATATGTCAATTAACTGTTACTAATGTACAGTGCACTTCTGGGTTAAGGATGATTGATAGTTACAGGCGGTGAAATGTTCTTAAACTACAGTCAGGAAATGTAAATGTAGAAAAAGGAAGGAGCCAGCAGCTGACAGCACTAGTTACAGGTTTCAAAACAACACTTGCAAGCCATCCCGCTATTGTTCTCTCTTCCTCATGCGGTCGGTGAGCCAACAACACACTAAAAAAGTTTTGGAGAAGAGAGAATGTTGGAGTATGAAGTGAACATCCTGGGCCTAATCTTATTCGCTTCACTCAGGCAGAACTCTTAGGAAGCACAGTGGGAGTTTTGCCTGAGTGGAAAGAATAGGCTTGTCTCTTTTAAATGCCCATCCTTGGATCTGTTGCAATTACAAATCTAATTAAAGGGAGAGATGGCTTCTCCCTTAGTTCCAGTGGTCTGTCTCACCAAACAGTCACTTTGTCACTTGCTCAAGGCTTGTACTGTCCAAGGGTTAAGACAAGGTTACATCTATGCATTTAAAAGGAAGAGTGTACGCAGGATAACTGGGAAGGGTTGAACAGAGAAGGGGAAGCTGATGGAGTTCTATTTCAAGAAAAATATATTAATTTTTTCTGGGAACTAAAATTACAAAGAGTAAAAGGAAAGAGAGTGAATTAACATTTTACTTAATGGCATGAATCTAATTTTTTATCATTCTACGATCAACATGAAAATATAAACTAAGTGCCTTAGATGTCTTGCTTCTAACTCATACTCACAGCATATGTTAATATAGATAAACCATGTCTCCGAAATTTGGCCACCCTCTTCCGCTAGCATGGGACAGTGCAGATCCGTAAGTCTCTATTTGACACTTGGTACAGTGCCTGGAACAGCACGTTGGATACTCAGGGAAAGCAGGATATGCATCTTGAATCAACACAATGGCCTGAGTGTTGCTCAGTTTTGGCAATTACTGTTAAAGCCTGCCATTTTGTTAAGACTATTTAAATCTGTGGACTCGGCCAGCTGACATGATTTAACCAAGCAAAATGTAAAAAACCTTAGTGCCAGAGACACTGTATAAGTATTCTTTTAGTCAAATACCAAAGGAAAAAGAAATTTTCTAGAAACTTAAATTTAATATTGAAGTCCATCCAATGTGCCTCATCTATATGTGCACATGAACATTTTTGTAAGTCATTCCATGTTCCTTTCGATCAAAATAGGGTGCAAGTGCTTCAAAGACAGGCAGCAAATGAGTCAAATTAACTCCTTCAAAGAATATATGTATATATGTATATATATATATATATATATATATATATATATATATATATGATCTCAAATACCTGTTAGCACCATCAACTATAAATCATAATAAAATATGATTAAACAGAAACTGGACACTAAATAAGGGAGTATTAATTAATTTACTTTACAATGAAAGAAACCACTGTAATTCAGTATTTTTTTATGTGTGACAGGTGGGTGAGTATGTAGGAATAATGTTAAATAGAGGCAAATAGCAAAAGCAACAATGTGGTTCTATGTTCATTCAATTTTTTTTTCTTTCTTTGATTAGACATTTTGTGTCTTTATATTTTATAGGTTATCCCCTTTCCTGGTTCCTCCTTCTCCCAACCCCCTCCGCCTGTTCTATGAGGATGATCCCCCTCCCACCCACCTGCTCCCACATCCCCACCCTGGCATTCCCCTACACTGGGGCAGAGAGCCTTTACAGGACCAAGCCTCTCATGCCTTTGATGCCTGACAAGGCCATCCTCTGCTACATATGTAGCTGGAGCCGTGGGTCCCTCCCTCTTTGGTTGGTGGTTTAGTCCCTGGGAGGTCTGGGGGTGGGGTTTGGTTGGTTGATTTGTTTATCCTACAGGGTTGAAAACCCCTTTAGCACCTCCAGTCCCTTCTCTAACTTCTCCATTGGGGACCTTGTGCTTAGTCCGATGGTTGGCGGCAAGCATCCTCATCTATACTCAATCATGTGTGGAGAAAACTTAGACAGGAGGAACCTCAGCTAAGTGTAGAGAGTTGTTGTATAAGAGGTATCTGAAGTACCCATCGTGTTTGTAGACTTGATGACTTGTGGAGAACTGTGCCAGCCACACATATGTCACAATCTCTGGTTCTGCCTTGTCTCTATAGGCTTCATTTCCAGGCTTCTGAGCCATGAAGCCTTCCAGATGGGTCAGCTACTGAAGAAACAAGATGCCCGAGGGAGACTAAGGTGCGGGAAAATAGAAGGAACTAGAAAATATTATCCTTAGCAAGGTAACCCAGACCCCCAAAGACATGCATGGTATGTACTCACTGATAAGTAGATATTAACCATAAAGTACAGAATACACATGATATAGCTCACAGACTATATGAAGTTTAACAAGAAGGAAGACCCAAGTGAGTACACTTTAATATCACTTAGTAGAGGGGAACAAAATAATCATGGTGTGAGAGTAAGGGACCTGGGTGGGAGAGGAGAGGTAGAGGGGAAAATGGGGACTGGGTCAGGTATGGCAGGGAAATAGGATAGAAGCCCAGAGAGACAGGAAAATGAATGGGAGTATGCAACTGCAGGGGTATGGGCAGAGGGAATCTCTAGAAAGTTCCAGAGATCTAAGGGATGAGAGGCACCCAGGACTCAATGGGGGTGACCTTAGGTGAAATGCTCGACAGTGGGGAATGAAACCTGAAGAGACCATCTCCAGTAGAGAAAAAGGGCCCCAAGTGGAGGAATAAAGCTACTCACACATCTTCAAAATATTTGACCGAGAATCATTCCTGTCTCAAGGAAATGCAGGGACAAATAAGAAACAGAGACTGAAGAAAAGGTCATCTCATGACCGACCCAATTTGGGATCCATTCCATGAGCAGGCACCAGCCATGACACCATTATTGACGTCATGTTGTGCTTGTAGACAAAAGCCTAGCATAGCTGCCCTCTGAGGGGCTCTACAAGCAGCTGACTGAGACAGATGCAGATACATTGGTATGAAATCAGGGACCCCTATGAAAGAGTTAAGGGAAGGATTCAAAGATTGGGTATGGCAACCCCATAGGAAGAAGCAAAGTCCCTCAGAGCTCCCAAAGTCTAAGCTACCAAGCAGAGTATACATGAGTTGGTCCATGGCCCTAGGCACACACTACCTGGTCTGGCCTCAGTGGGAGAGGATGTATCTAATTCTGTAGAGAATTGATGCACCATGGAGGGGGAGTGAGGGGTAAGGGGTTGAGCTGGAGGTAGGTAGGTTAATGAGCACCATCTCAGAGGCAAAGGGGAGGGGAATGAGGTGAAGAACTGTGGGAGGGGGCAACTGGGAAGTGGGGTAACATTTGGAAAGCAAATCAATAAAATAACGTTATAAATAAAAGGAAGAGGAAGAGGAAAGCCCTGTTACTTGTCATTTTCTCAGTGCATAGTTGCTTTCTTGGCACTTTCTCCAGTGTTAGTCCCTCAAGAAAGACTCTTGTACATGCCATTATTTCAGAGTTTCTAAGTGACCTTAACTTCTGTTCTTTCTTGTCCTCTCCAGCCTCAGCAGTGCTACTGTTGCCCCTGAACACTGTTCAGTAGGTTGTGTCTCTGTGTAACTAGACCCTTGGGTTGCGTGCCCCCCCCAAATTTTAAATACTGAAGTAGAATATTTTTCCCTTCTGGTTTAGCTGTGACTGATACAGAGAGAAAGATTGATTTTGGAAACAAAATGAGCACAGTTCCTATTGAATTATTAAAGAGATTGTTTTGTGCACTCAGAAATAGGCAGTGAGTGCTAAGAGCCAACAAGAGTTTCTTAGGAGCAATCATGACCAATTCTCCTTTATTAAATTGGTAGTTGAAGAAATGTTGGCATTCAGACATGAGTGAGGCCTTTGAAGTGATCTCTCCTGATGTCCTTGTGGTTAATAGACACATGTGTGCTGGATGATACAGCTTTAGTCAGGTTTATAGGCTGTAGGAAAATACCTAGAGGGAGAACCATGGCTGCTTTTCAATATTTGAAGAGGGATTAGATTAAATCTTTGAAACACTGGAGGCTGGAGCCAGGATCAATGTTTGAAGTTCAGGGAATCTGATTTTGGCTCAACAAGTGAAAGTGCCTTCTAAGAATTAGACACCCCATGAAATGGAAAAGACTCCCAAGGAGGAAGATGATTTCTGCCTGTTTGTATTCAGGGGCTCATTAGGAATGGAGGATAGGACTTCTTGTGGTGGGGGAAAACTTGAAATACATTATCCCCAAAGTTACTCCGAATCCTAAAAGCCCATGAGTACATGAATGTAGCCATTCTTGTTCTATATCAGCATGACATAAATTTAATTCTCCACAGACTTCAGAAGGAGCATGCACAGTCAAGCAGATAGATCACTGTCCTTACAAAAAAAGACTCAAGGATCCTCCTCTTTATAAGCACAAATATCCCATTCACACGAGAGTATTTTCTTTTGAGGAATATTTTTTAAGAAAAATAAGGAAAAGTATAAAACAAGCACAAAGGAATAGCATTAAATGATAATTGATGGGTATGTGTTTTAAAAATATGATATGAATACAAGAAATGACAGTTTTACCAGATACACTGAACCTGATATAAGAGAAAGGGGGGCATAGCTTTGCAGTGGTACAGGAGCTGACTTTCAGAACAAAACAGTTAACACAGGTGCTAATATCAACATTTAATAAGTAGGATCTCATGAAACTGAAAAACTATAAGGCAAAGGACACTGTCATTCTCACAAATCATCTGTAGATTGTCCTGAAGTTGTTCGTATTTTCATGTTAATTCCACTTCCCCAAGAAGGGCTGCCTAGTTATGTAACTCCAACTGAACCTTCTCATTTTAATGAGTGAAATAAAGGACAGCCAGTGACTGGGCAGGGAGAGGGGATGGAGAGAAGCAAGGTCTAAGAGGTCAAAGGACCAGAGGGCAGAGAGGCAGAGGAGGTAAGCTGACAGAGGTTAGAGGTCGTGACAACATGGAGATTCCCAAGGACCAGCTGGACCCAGGTGATATTAATTGACATTAAATAGCTGTGAACTATTTTATAGGTCTAGCATCTTATATGAAGGGCAGTTTGTATCTTTGTCTATTTACAGGCAGTAGTAAACCGCCAAGGGAAGGGAGCTGTGCAGATGAGTTTGGCCATGTTAGCAGGTTAGACTGGGTACCAGAGGAGAGTGCCACTCTGAACTAAAACCATGCCTGAAGAGTGAGACCCCAGGACCGATAAAGAGATAAACCCATTCTATTTTTTAATATTTACTGCAACAATCATCAGCCTACAGAATAGAAAAATCTGACAGAGGACTAATATCTAAAATATATAGAAAACTCAAGAAACCAGGCATCAAGAAAACAAAATAATCAACTAAAATAGGGTATAGAGCTAAACAGAGATTTCTCAGTAGAGGAAACTCAACAACCGAGAAACACTGAGATGTTCAACATCCCTATGCATCAGGGAAATGCAAATCAAAACGCTGAGATTCCAACTTACATCGGTCAGAAAGACTAAGATCATTAACATAGGCAGGATGTGTAATAAAGAGCACTCACCCATTGCTGGTGGAAGTACACATTTTGTACAGCTGCTATGGAAATCAATATGGTGGTATCACAGAAAATTGGGAATCAATCTACCTCAATATCTAGCTGGTCTACTCTTGGGCAGATACCCAAAAGGCACTCCTTCCTACCATAAGGACACACACTCTGCCGTGCTCATTGCAGGTTTACTCATGATAGCCAGAAATGGAAAACAACACAACATAGATGCCCTCAACAGATGCCATTAAAAAATTGACATCACGAATTTGCGGGCAAATGGATAGAACTCATCCTAAGCCAAGACTCAGAAAGATAGTTATGGTATGCATTTTTTATATATGGATATTAGCCATTAAGTAAATTAAAATCTGTAAGCCCAAAGAAGTTAGACATAGGGGAAAGGTTTGAGGGGGGAAACATAGGTCTTCCTGGTGCTGTGGTAGACTGAGAGAGGGATCACCTTCATGGAGGCAGTGGTAGGGGGAGGAGGAATGAGATTGGCAGAAAGGGGATAACATCTGAAATGTAAATGCAGAGAATATTCAATAAAAATAGGAAGAAAAAAAATAAAGATTTTGCTTCACTTCCAAAGGGGGGAAAAAGCGTTCTATTCACTTATCTCAGGTGAGCATATTTTTTGAGTTCGAATATAAATAGAAAACTGAAGAAACTGCACATTATGCCTGTTTTTAAAGTTTTCAGGGGTGTGGCTGCATACCTCTGTGCCGAGACTTAATTATCATGAGACATGAAGAATGTTGTGTTGTAGGTCTTCACGAAATGCTACAGAAATCCAGAGGGGCACATGGAATTTATTAATTCTGGAAGTGCAGGCTGGGTGACGGGACAGAACTGGTGGGGGAAATCGTCAGAGGGGAGGTGGCCCTTAAATTGGAAAAAAAAAAAGTAAAAGAAATTTTCCCCCAGGAAAAATATGAGAGAAAAAATTTCATGAGGAGAAGAAAGAATTTGTGAGAAGACGTAAGGTACTGTCTTCTCAGTGAAGTAACCAGTTTAATGTTAAATGCTAAACGGTTTCTTTGGGAAGCCAGGAGACATTGTCTCTGATAGATTGTGTGTAGAAAATTGCTCACAGATTCACCTCATAGTATGCTTTAAAACTAGATATATTTAGCTTAAATCTTCCAAATAATTCTTCCTTTCAAAAATAACCTATATTAGGATATTTTTTCCCACCAAAGAATTGATTTTGAATATGGATAACCACCTAAATAGAATGGGACATGATAATACCGAAATATTATCATTAGGGTATTTTCCTGAAAAATATGTCTTTGAGCTCTAAAATTTGAATCTTTCAGCCTTGACAACATGCTACCCCTTATGGTAACACATAGAGTAAATGACCTTTTATCTTGCCTAGATTTTTTTTTTTTTTTTTTTTTTTTTTACCTTTTCTATCTTGTGCAGTCTTAGACAAAATCACTGAAAAGATTAATTTTCAAGTAGACAGAATCAGGAAGATGGAAATTAAATACTCATAACCAGATGGATTTGCTTCCCCAATTCTAAAGTAATATTTATTGAATGTTTCAAATAGCAATGACTCAAACAATATTTGCAATAACCTATAAGTAATTCATTAAAGGAGAACACTAATAAAATGTTGAGGTTAGAAATATAGATTATTGGTGTGGAATTTATATAAGGCATGGCCCTAGGTTTAATATCCTGGCACCAACATGATTAAATTAAAGGGGCACAAAAAATCCATTGGGAAAAACAAATTTTGGCTAAGAAGATTTTATATTCTGAAATTCCCTAGGATTTTAATATTTGCTAATAATTTAAACCAAATTTAATGTTGTCTTCATTTGCACTGTTGAAATACTCTCCTTTGGATCTATTAATTTTTCCATTACAAACTCAAGTCACTTTTCCAGGGTAGTTTAAAACCAATAATTTAATCCACATTCTGCTTTAAAAAAATACTGTGTTTTGCCCAGATGTATTTTTCTTCCTTTAAAAAAATCTGATTTTAATTGCTAGCCTCATTTTGAAAAAAATCAATTCAATAAAAAAAATTGTTTTTGTCCCCTCCCCTTAAACTCAAGGGAAACATGGAAGAACAACCAAATGTGCTCTGCGTAGAGCCTTCTTTAATGTCTCACTTTTGTGCTGTGTGAAATCAAAACCAAACTGTTTGAAGCGGCTCAAAGTTTTATGTTTGAATTTCCAGAGTGCTTGGGTTCTGCAGTCATCTCTTGTGATGATTTTATTTGGCTCTTCTGGTATGCACCGCTGTATTAACACATGCTAAGTAAGGGGCAGTTTTTTAAATAGACATGCCTTTTGCTAAATCTGCCTCCAGTTTCGTCTGGGCCAAATGCTATTCTGGAGTTTCTAGTAGGGATGGCTAAGAAAGATGTAATGGGCAAAGAAGCTTATATAAGACAAAATGAATTTTATTTTACACACGAGGGTCATCTTTTGTTGCTCTGTCCCTTTGGGTGGATATATAATATTGTTCTCACTTGGTTATCTCTGTGATGTAAAACGATTTAAACAATCACCAAACATATTAAAGAACCTACTACCTGTCATTCAGCCCGCCTTTGCCTCCTCAAGGTGGCTGATATTATTTGTGATGCATTCATTTTCCATAAGTTATCATGCAAAATGCAGTGATTCAGGGCTAGTTGTTGGAAGTAGACTTTTAAGTGAAAACTCTCTTCAACATTACAATATATTGTTTACACAACACTGTAATAGCACAAATCTACATCAGACTAGGTGAATCAAAACATGGAAAATTGAGAAGATACTACACAATGTAGGCAGGAAGGCAGAACATGCATATTCCCAGCCTTGTCAGGGGCTATAACTAAAACTCCAGAAAGTTTAGGAAGTTCTCCCATGCGTCACACGTGCACACATGTCTGTGTGTACTTGTGTGTGTGTGTGTGTGTGTGTGTGTGTGTGTGTGTGTGTGTGTGTGTGTGTGTTGTTCTCTTGGCTTTCATGCACATGTATCTCCATTTCTCTCTGCTGAGTTTATATGCCTTCTTTACCTGAGCAGCAACACTAAGTTTTCTTTTTAACAAGTCCTGTGTTTCTAATTTCAGGAAAGACAAACCAGACAGATCCTTGCTGAAACAAGGACTGAAAGCACCAACCAATGAGTTTGCGTGGAGAGACCCATGGCCCCAAGTGCATATGCAGCAGAGGATAACATTTTCTGGCATCAATGGGAAGAGAGGAATTTGGCCCAAGGAAGACTCATTTTCCCAGTGTAGGGGAATGCCAAGGTACTGAGGTGGGAGAGGGAGGTTGGGAGAGGGAGCATCTTCATGGACACAATGAGAGAAGGAAAGTGGATGGGATTGTGGGAAAGGGATAACATCTGAAATGTAAATGCAGAGAATATATAAAAACAAAAACAAATGCAAAAACCAGAGTGTTTGCTCTTAGTTAATCTGAGGTTTAAGGTTTATTTAAGTTTATGAGATTTTCATTTCCAGGGGAAAGAGTATTGATTTCAGATATAGGGAAGATATGGGGTTTGTAATCAACCCATCAATAAGCAGATCCCTTAAGCCCGTTACAGTTCAGTTGTGAGTCTCCGCATCTGTTTCCATCCCCTGTTGGATGAAGACTTTCAGGAGACAGTTACTCTACTAAGCTCCTATTGGCAAGCATGGCAGAGTATCATTAACAGTGTTGGGGGTTGGCTCTCACATGGGCGGCTCTCTTGGGGCAGTCATTGGTTGCCTATTTCCTCAATTTCTGGTCCATCTTTATCCCTGTGCATTCTGTAGGCAGGACAAAATTTGCATCAGAGTGTTTTATGAGTGGGTGGATGTTCCTCCTCACTCCAATGAACGTCCCTCCTGGCTGCTGGAGGCGGGCACTTCAGTCTCCATATCCCTCCCAAGCCCCTCTGTTAAGAGTCTCATCCAGTATCTCCTGTTAATCCTAGAGACAACTCCCGTACCGTTTTCTGTTCTCTCTCTCAAGCCTCTCCTTCCTCCTCTCACATGATCCCCATTCCTTTCCCTCCTCACTGTCTTCCATCCAGTTCCCTCCCTCCACCCACCTCCAATGCCTATTTTACTTCCTCTTCAGGGTTAGACTCACACACTGTTTCTGGGTCTCCCAATACCTTGGTTTCTTTGGGTCTGTGGGTTGTAGCATGGTTATGCTGTATTTTGTGGCTAACATACACTTGAAAGAGCTCAGGGAGTCTTGTAGAAGAGTTTGAGATAGGATTAAGCAAGCAGGTGTGGCTCAAGGACACCACCAGAAGACCTATGGGGTCAACTAATGTGGGTTCACAGATGCTGAACCATCAACCAAAGAGCATGCAGGGCTGGACCTAGGTCTCCTACACATACCCTAAAGTGTGCAGTCAAATGTATTTGACAGCAGATGTGTAATTTGGTGTCCATGTAGGTCCCCTAACAAATGGAGCAGGGAATGGGTGGGGCTCTGTCTTTGCTTTTATTCCCTGCCATTGGATCACATTCCCCTAGCTGGATTGTCTGGTGGGCCTCAGTGAGAGAGGATGTCCTTCGTCCTGCTGGAACTAGATGTCCCAGTTGGTGGTGGTACCCAAGTGGGCTTTCATTTTCTGTGAGAAGGGGAGGGGTAACAGATGGGGGTATTTGTAAGGGGGGGAGGGAAGGAGGGAGTAGAGTGAATTCACAGTGTAAAATGAATAAATAAGTACATTAATAGAAAAAAAAAGTCAGTTCCATTCACTTATATGCACATAAATATAACCTGCTTTTTCTGCGTTTGTCATGTATTCACCAAAACATTGCTATGTAGAATACTTAAGAACATTTGACAGCATATTTTAAGGTATTTGTATATATGTTTGGCCTGCATCTTTTGTAAGTTTTGGCACTAGAGAGCATAATACTCATCACCTGGAGATTGGGGGTATATTGGCCAATACTCCACAGTTAACAAAGGCATGTGCAAAATGTATTGAATGCAGTAGTGTCTCCTTTGCGCTAATAGTAAAAGTAGCTATTATTAGTGTCTTTATATTTAGAATGATTTAGTACCATATAATCGGCATTTAAAAATCAAATGAAGTCATATATTTTAAGCTCAAGAGGAGTTACTTTGAAGTAACTCATAGGCACCCCATGAAGAATATAAACTATAGACATGAATATCACTTTCTCAAGGTTTAACGATAAAGACAAACCCTAGGAAAAACAGGCAAAATAAACCTCAAGCCATCTTTCCTAATCTTCATCATTAGCTAATTCTTCTTGGCTATTGGTGGCGCCTAGTTAACAACTGAATGTTAATTCAGTAGATCTCACTCAATTCACTTTCAAAGTATTTGACCTCATGTTTAGAATGGTGTTTTTGAAAAGAGCATGTGTTCACTTGTGTGTGTATAAAAGGCTGACAGCAACTCTTTCTCAATCCCTCCCTGCCTACACTGTCCTACCTGATACACTGAATTCTCACTCTCAAGGTGATAGCATTTGGAGGTAGACTTACAGACAAGTAGATTTTGGTGAGATTATGGTAACAGGCCCCATGAGATGGAACTAATTACCTATAAGTGACATGAAGTTACAGCAAGAAGCCAAACCCCCAAGACCCCTTTTCCAGGGATAGAAGTTGTTCTTAATCATGGATTGATTTTAGCAGCCTGGACTAAAGAGTAGCTTCTGTTGTTTCAGCCATTAAGTCTACGATGTTTTATTGTAGCATCTGGATTGACTAGGAATATCTTTAATAATTCTTTTTAAGCAAAAATGTTTCACATTTTTCTAAGCCTATGCTGAGTAGGTAAATGTGACTAAGGCTGTCTGAATTAATTTTCTTGTGGAAAGTTCTGCAAGCTGATGAGGGGAGCTTACGTGTGACGTTGTAAGTTTTGTTAGACAGGTCATTAAATTTAAACAACTCTGGGAGTTGATTCAACTTCATATCCAAGGGATGAGCCTGGAAAATGGCTAGTTCCTCAAGGTAAATGCTGCTCTGGACTCCTTATGAACAACTGAGTTTCTATAAGTATTAAGTATAAATGATACTAACCCTTGTACTAAATAGAATAAAAGTAACTTATGTAGAACTCCAGCTATAAATATGACATTGCCTATTGAAAAATAAATAGAATCAGTTCTTCAAGAGTTTATCATTTAACTAGGGCAATTTATGGTATTTGTTTTAATACATATGAGTATTTACCTACGCATTCTCTCCAAATAATCCAGTATTATGACTAAAAGAACAGAGTTGCAGAAATGGCTAACATTAAGTTTATGATGAACTAATATTTATTGTTGGAGCTAAAGACAGATTTCAACATCCTGAGTTCTTTACCCTATGAGTCAGGACCAGAGCACCATCTCTTTGACTGTGCAGATACCCACAATTTTCTCCCATAGTTACCTGACTTTGAGTGATTTCAAAAGACTCAGGAACTTGGATTTTACATTACAACTGAAGTGACAGATTTATCATCATTATCACCACATATGTGCATTTGTGTCCCTGCATCAGTTTATGTGCAGTTGTCCAGGGAGGACAGACAAGGGTGTTGCATCCCCTGGAACCAGAGCTACAGAAGTTTGCCATCTGCTTGCTGTGATTTCTAAGATGAGTCTGAATCCTCCACTAGAACAGTACATTCTTTTAATTTGTGGATTCACCTTTCTAGATCTATAATCTGTATTTCTTCATATTCCACTTTAATTTTTATTATCATTCTAATGTGTTTACTATCTACAAACTCAAATATTTAATAATAGAGTAGCTGAATGCAGGATTTTTGATCAGTCATAAGAAATCTGAGAGGGAGCCTTGATTCTCCCATCCCTTTTAAAATTTCTTCTTCTCACACACAATACATCCTGATCACAGTCTTTCCTCTACCCAGGCCTCCCGGTTTCCCCTAAAAGAAATCCCAGGTAAGTCAGGTGCAGACTTTCTGCTTTGACACACGTTGTATTGGATTATGCAACGTCCCAGTAGAGTAACCTGAGCATTTCAAAATGGTATGCCAAACACATTTGAGATGCTGGAGTATTAGATTGTGTTGTGAGGCAGGACTCAGGTATGGCAGGGAAAGGGATAAAATCCCTGTACATACTGGTGCTGACCAGGCAGAGAGAGGGGGCATCGTCTTACATTCCTTCAGTGATGTGGACAACAAGCAGTCAATACTGTGTTAAGCTCACATTAAAAAAAAAAAAAAAAAAAACTCAGGAGGATTCAACGCTGGAATTCTTTTTAGTTCTTTTTTTTTTTTTTTTTCAAAATAAAAACTGGACACAAAATGTCTTAAATTAGGGAAGAATTCAGCATCAAATGTTTCTCTTTGCCCTTATATGGATTTTTTGAAGGCTCTGTCTAAAATACCATGTACTTTCTATGCTGCCTTCATTGTGAATGCAGGCAGCAGCTTCAGCCTTTGGATGCCTTTCAAGTGAAGACACAGAACATAACAACACACTCTGTATTTCTTTGTAGTGACACACATTTTATCATGTGAGGGTCAGGCGTGGGTTCAAAATGTTACTCATTTAGGAGAGAAGAAATTCTGTTTCTCGGTGATAAAAACTCACAGAGTAAATAAAGAACAGGGAAAAAAACTGATCAAAACTTTGCAATGCTAGTGAACTGAAAACTTTTAGAGATTACATTGTATCTGACTGGACATTTCAGCATGAATGGTTATCTTTAATTCATCTCTCAACCTCCAAGGAGATGCCCATGACTGGGGCAGCCAGGCATTCAGAGCCTGGCTTTCAACATAGCCACTACTGTGTATTAGGAAGCATTATGGGGTTCCCCCTCAGGGGCCTGGGAAATGGCAGGAAGTGACCTCTGAATTGGACCATTGTCTAAGGAAAATTTTCAACCATCTTTGGAACTGTAAGAGCCTGGTAAGAGACACAGAGTCACCATACTTTGGCCATAAGGAGGGGTCTTTTTAAGGCTGGGCCAATCCTTCCCTACGCAGCTATAACCTCATGAATCTTTCCTCTCTCTCAATCTTCACCTTGTTTTGGAGAATAACCATGGCAATTTATTGTACCCCAAATTAATTTTTCCTCACCAAATTGGAATTCTTCATTGTTTCTGATGGACTGCATTTTAGAAAGCAGACCAGACGATTCCTGCCCAGTGCAGAGCAAGGGCATTTGCTTTACGCAGCATGCTCTGCTTCTGACCCATCCTGCAGTGTCCACATGCTCCCAACTTTGTCCTAAGTGACTTACAGAATGTAGGATGATGTATCTCATTTGTATACTTTTATTTTGTTTTACTTCAGAACTTCATAATTAGTGGGTTTCTGATAAAAAAACTAATCAACAGGCAGAGCAATAGCTTGTTCTCTGTCTACCGTATACTCTAGGAAGGTGTTCCAGCTGCTTTGCCTTAAAACTATATATATTAATACCTAGTCAGCCCTGAAAACATATGCATATTCATACAATTAAGATTATATAGACAGTGTAGGTTATGTTTATGTATTTAGGACTGTATCCATGTACAAGTGTATGTAATAACCACTAATAAAGCAAAAGTGCATGACTTTGATAGAGAGCAAAGAGAGGTATATAGAAGGGCTTAAAGGGAAGAAATAAAAGGGGGAAAATAATGTAATTATTTTATAATCTCAAAAAGTAATTGAAAATCTGCATTTAGCTTTAACATGTCTTTATTTCTAATGGAATAACAAGGTTGATATGTCATGCACTTTTCAACCTCATCATGAGTAAATCAGCAGCAGAGCCAAAAGGAGATCATGACAGAGGTAAGATTAGATCAGTCACTCAATCATAGTAAACCTAGTTCTCTTTGGTGGGTTTGTAGTGTGTGTGTGTGTGTGTGTGTGTGTGTGTGTGTGTGTGTCTGTGTGTGTCTGTGTGTGTGTCTGTGTTTGCATGTATCTCTGTGTGTGTTTGAGTCTCTGTGTGTGTATCTATGTGTGTGTTTCTGTGTGTGTGTCTGTCTGTACGTGTATGTATGAATCCTTGTGATGTTCCTATGTGTGGGGAAAGTGTATTCATATGGGTGGACAAATGTGTACGGTGGCCAAGCCCAAGGTTGTCATTGCGTATTTTCTTGGATCAATTCCCACTTCATATGTGGAGAAAGGTTCTCTCATTGAACCAAGAGTTAAAAGCTAGACATATTTCTATAGGAACTCCCTGTCTGTCCATCCTGTACAATGGGCTTGTAGGTAACTCACATCTCTGTCCTGGCCATTTCACTTGAGTACTGTGTTGAACTCTGGACTTCAAGATTGCCAGTGAACATAACATGAATGGGCCCTGATGTGTCTTTCATGGCTTCTCAGTACCAAACTTCCCTGCTTTGTTTTAGCACTACCATGATAATCTTTGTACTATCAAGACTCTTGGCTACAGTTTCTCAACTTTTTCTTTGTGATATCTTTACCCTGCTGCTGCAATTACCTTGGCCTTCTTTCTCGTGTCAGGGTTTAGATGCAATTCTATTGGTCCTCTAAGATCTTTCTGTGCCATGCCAGGCAGGAATTCTTCCAACACTCAGAAAGGTACTGTGCTATTCCTTTCTTCGATACGGTTTTCCCAGCAGGCTGTTGTGTAGCTCTTAAGGTCTTTTTGAGTTATTACCCTCTCAGGTAGATTCCCGAAAGCAGGGATTTTTATTTATTTTTATAGTGTTTATTAACTAAACACTATCATAGAATACAGATACTTTTAGTTTATGTTTACAAATGTAAGCAAGTGACTACACACACACACACACACACACACACACACACACACGATGTTTTTCAAATTTTAGCATAAAATGTACTTTATTATTATGACAGGGTCTCACTATGTAGCTCTGGCTGGCTTGGATCTCACAGAGATCTCCATCCCAAATTTGGAGTTTAAAGTTGTACACTGTCTCATTTAGCAATATTCTTGACATATGGAATAGTAAAACAGTGTGGTGATCCTTAACCTTCAGTTGGGGACTGAGAAGGAACTTTAAATTAGAATCACAAAGCTACTACTAGTAGTCTATTAAATGAACACAGCATCAAAATGACTTTGCTGAAGCCATAGATCAGTGCATTACTCAGACATCATCAAGGAACTTTCTTCTTGCCATAGATGGTAAGTAACATAGAAACAAAAATAGGACAGTATGTAGACCATGTGTAATTACATAGAGACCTGGACATGCTCAGCCTGAAAGTGAATGTCTATCACATTCTTCCTTTAAGGTTCAGGTACCTATACAGGAGAGGAGGAAGGTCTTTAAGAGTATCAGGTGGTAGATGGCTCTAAGGAAGCATTGTTTCCTAGTCAGAACAGGGCTACTGCGTGCACATATAAACTCACAGGAACTGACATGGCATATATAAAGCATGAACAAGTGCAACCCACACCAAATCCCAGCACTGAAAAAAAAAAAAAAAAAAAAAAAGAGGACACAAAATACCATCCCTACCAAAGAAACTCTTTGCAATTGATTCTAGCAAAGAGAGAGAAATTAATGTTTTTTCAAAAACATAAATACATTAGGTGATCTAAGGATTTATGCATGAGACCCCCATTACTCTCCAAAAGTGACCTATTATGTTGAATATGCCATGTCATCAACTTACATATGGGAAAACAATAGAGGTATACTATAGTGTGTATAAAATGTGCCTAAAGCTGTACACACAGGCCTGACTTGTAGTTTCTGTGTTCTGCCAACTGCACGCCCATCAGACTTTCTCCTTTAAGTGCAGCAGACATGTTCTTTTCACTTGAGTCTCCTAATTTCCCTTTCCTTTTCCATCCCGCTCATTTCAAAGGCTGCTTTGTTGATGGACTGTATTGAGTTGTGTTAGAACTTGAGGGAAAGTGAAACATGTTCCAATGAGGACACGGAGCAAACATGATTTGGCTTGTCCTGGGAAAGCATGAGATGGGGAACAAGGCAGAATGGACAAGAGCTGTGAAATTATAGTGTAGGGGGTTAGAAAGATCTCAATAGCTTTGCAACAGGTGGTGACAGAGGGGGACTGAGGAAGAAGAGCAGTGAGGCTCTAAATGACAATGTGCTGAATACAGAACAGGGAGAGAAAATGGATGGCAGAAAGGGCATCTCCGTCATCTTAAATGAGAACTGTTTGTATCCTCTTTCTGTGACACTAATAAAATTGTGGTTCCCAAACTATTAAAATGCTTGCTCAATGTCAGTCAGTGTTTAGAAAGCCACAGTTGAGAACAGGTTTGAAACTGTAAATACCCAGGGACAGATCCTTCCAGTGTTAGCCATTACACTTTATTTCTGAGGTAAGGGAGCCTATATATCTTTGCCAAAGGAGTGGATTTTGGGGCTCAGTTTCCGTGGTTTGTATTATACAAGCCCACAAGAGTACTCTTATGTAAGCAGACTTCCTCGGGAAGAGTCGGGAGCAACGCCGGAGTGATGCCTCCTGCTCTTGGGCCAGGTAGTTTTAATTGGGTCTCAAGAGAATTTCCTAGAAGTCAATGACTGCTCCAGATCCCAGAAGGGAGAGAAGCCTGTGAAACAAGAGGAAGAACCATTATTCCCAGGCCTCTTCTGACTCTTTCAGATACTAAGGATGGAGCAGTTTGTTGTGACAAAATCCCAAGTATCAGGAAGCTTAAATGAGGATTACACTACAAGCAAACAACAACAACAACAACACACAAAAAAAAAAAAAACACACAAAAAAGAAGCTAAAAGCTAATATTAGACCATTTAAAAAAATCCAAGTTTTGATTTTTGGCTAGGGATGGGTTAGAATTGGCTACTGATTGGAACATTTTATAACTAATGGGCTGTGGTTAATGAGTAGATTAAACTCATTGTGTAGCAACAAGGTATTGTAGCTCTGAAGTTGTTTGGACTTACAGAGGATTCAGAGGGTGTCCTTGAGAAGTCTCTGCTCCTTGGACTTGATGTGACAGTTATGGACTTCTCCACTGAAAGCACTTTGCAGACGGACAGGAGTGGGTCTAAAATCCCGTCGACGAGTTAGCTATTTCCTTCGACATGGGGGTGCAGCTTGCCAAAATATATTGAGTGCTGAAGACCATAGTTATTATAGCTTAAAAGCTTTTTCAGATATTGATCTGAAGCCTGGAGTGTCCCTCCTTATACAGACGGACAGAAGACTTCTGGAGTCAAGAAACAAGTGAAAAGGAAAATGAACACTGAGACTGTTGTGGTTTTTTTTTTTTGTTTTTTTTTGTTTTGCTTTTTTGCTGTTTTTTCTTAATGTGGAGTTTTTTTTTTCCTTCTGACCAGAAATGAGTTGATAGGAATATTGCAAAATTGTATGGGACAAGGACTGGCTGGGGACGTTCTACATAAAGGTCCTGCCTCCTACGTCTACTCAGTGCAGGAGGTGGGCAGATGGCAGGCCAGCTTGGGGGGATAATTGGAGAACAGAATGAGGGGACAGAGCGCGTGTATAATGCTAAGCTGAGATAACACATGCAGAAATCTCCAGCTCAGTGTCTGGCACAAAGTAAGGACTAAAATGTTCATTTGGCGTTTCTATTGTTGCCGTCATATATATTCATTTTAGCTCGGTGTTCAGAGCTGTTTGAGTGCTGTACCAAAAATCTTGACTTAACCTTCTAAGCAGTAATTTATGGATCTGGACAATGGCGCACGCACAGATAGTTTAAGCGGCATTGACCCTGACAGGAAAGGACTCCCTTGATTTCAGAAAAGTGCTAGACACGTGTCTTGGCAAACTCCCTTCCAGTTTTTGGAAGTATAAATCTGGGGTGCCTTGAGAATGACCCCCAGTGTCTTTCAGGAGCACCAGGTTAGCAGTTAGCCTTTAAAGGAGAAAATGAGAGACTACATTCCCTTTACATAGTCCTTCTCGATGGCGTGAGCCACAGGTTAATTCTAGATTAAGTCTACAGGAAGAGACGGCTTTCCCCAAAGCCAAGACACTAGTTGATGGCAGCAGAGGAATTACATATTTTGGCCTCTGAGTAAACACTTGCTCCCATCAGCATCAGCTAAGATGTATTTATCTCATGTCTAAGGTTTCTGGGTAGCTTTCTCAAACCAGATTAAATTGTAAGATGGTCAAAACATGGGCTGTCCTAAAAGGGGTATCTCCCTGTGCAGGGCAGTTGTGAGAGATCATTATGGTTGAATGAAATTTTATCAAAACCTTCCCACACCTAATTGCTGGCTGTCACAGTGCTAGCACAAAGGACTAGAGAGTTGTGTGTGACTAAGGTCTCTATCCCTGTTAGCTCCTGAGACCAGAAAAACAGTCATATAAGCACATTAAGATCCTTTCTTACACTGCAAGTCAGGTGAAAGTGGGTCTCATATGTGCTTGGGGAAGCTGAGACGTTGGGGTACACGGGGCAGCTTGTCATTCTAGAGTTCTGGAAGCTTCAGTGTGGGAACATGCTGTTTTAGCAAACATCCAAATTCCAGCCACAAAAGGCAGAAGATTGCTCTAGTCTGTGAATTCTTTCAAGTCTGTGGAGGAGAGAAAGAGATGGAGTTTTCTTCATTAATTTTAAGCAGTGATTGGAAGGCTTTTACTGGTGCGGAAATGAAGAGGACAAAATCAGAGAGGTAAAATAGTCAACAAGAGCCAGCAGCAAAAATAATCTCAGGTCATTAATCATTAAAAAGATGATTAGTTCTCCGAATGAATAAAGAAGTCAAGCTCGTGGGTAGCTACCTCAGTGTAGTTTTGCAAGACCACAGTGTCTAGTCCCTTGATTTTTTTTCCAGTAGAGTTAATTAGCCCAAACTCTAGCTGCTTGTTGCTTTAGCTGTCTTCAACTTGAGTTTTATTTTTTATTTTTTTTCATAAATACATTTAAAAGCTAATTATGATACACCTGGGTCTCATAGATAATACCTATGCAGAGTCCTCCAGAGAATTATTTCCTCAGACACCAAACACCTTTAAAAGAAAGACTGTCAGAGGAAATATTGCAGTATAGATTCAGGTGTTGGGATGTGTAGCCCATTTCAACTCAGTAGACAAGAAGGCGTAATAAGCTTTGGCTGGAATTAAAGGCTGAGAGGATCGGAGTGTAGGGTTTGCTTCCGGATGTTTTGGAGTCCCCTCTGCCCTGTGCTCATCAGCAGGTCTAACACAGTATATAGTGCAGCCGGCTGGTGATCTGCAGATGATGGGCTGTGTGTGCTTCCAGATCTGCAATGGAGACTCAGCTGCTGCAAGTGATGCCTCTGTCTAGGAAACGGGGCTAGTGCTCCTGTTCTGTTCCTTGTTCTGCTGAAAGCTATTCTAAGATTAAAGATATTTTATCTTATACAGAAGTGGTGTGCCCAGAAGAGGCCAGAGCTAATTTATTTATGTCCCAGTGAGGACGGTATAATCTTACTTGTTGCCAATTAATGTTTTGCTGCAGAGTTCAAGGGATGAGGAAATTTAGAAGCTAGACTTTGGATTTGCCCCATCATCAGGAAACCAATAAACAAGCCCCAGAAAAATACACAGTGAGGAATGGTAATGAACATGTAACGCTCACTGCCCATGGGATAGCAGAGTCTTCCACATCAACATACTCTAGCAGCTGAAGGAAAATCCCAAGGCCCTACGGAACAGGGATTTACTGTTATAAAGCTCTGCCTTGCATAGGCACAGACAACTTATATACAGTTGGCTTTCCCCAAGGGGGAGTTATATAAAACCAGGGTGTATTTATCAGCTCTATCTCTTTCTTCCCTGCCGGCCTCACCCCATGAGAGGGTATGTGGGTGAACTCAGGCTGGGAAAACTGCTTTGCCATGGGAGGGCCACCCGGGCTGTTTAGCCTGTGACCACTGCAGAATCACCACAAGAGCAACAGAAATGGGAGGGAGAATGGGATAGCCTTTGAAGTTCAGGGGCGAGAAGACCAAAGCTATTTTGGGTTTGACCAGAGGTAGCTTATACTTAGTATAACCTCTGCCCCAATATGTGGATACTGGGAGCATCAGACTACCTTGACTAAGTCAAAAAAGAAATGAAAAAAAATCAAAGAAAAGCTTATACAGCCTGGGTATGCAATCATACTTCTTCTTTGTTTTTGTTTTTTTTGTTTTGGTTTTTGTTTTTGTTTTTCTTGCTGCTCTTTGGTGTGGTGATGGCTGAGTGGGAGGGTTGGTCACTGGTTTCGTGCTTGGGAACACTGGGTCTCTTATAGCACTTGAAGGTGTGTAGGAAATCCTGGCTACACTTCCTGTTCACAGGGATAAGAAGCTTCCTAAATGTCCCAAGTGTCAACGCTGACTTTTCAGACTCAGGGTTCAGCTGTGTACCCTGTGGTTCTGTATCACGTTGAAGGCTGCCGACGAACCCCACTGCCTTTGCTTACTATCCCTGTGATCTTAGAAAAATTGTCAAATGGAGCTGAGGCTACTGCCCTAAGGAGACTCAGTGCCTGTCATGCACTGTGGTCTAAGTGCAGTGAGAGGTTTCCAGAAATGCCTAAGACACATGGAAGCGTAGTTCTTGTGAGATATAATCACAAATCTTTCATAATTACAGGATGCTTAAGGTTCATCGCCAGTTATGGTGGGCTTCTAGTCATCACATACCACTGGGTACAGTGGTTTCCAGAGATCTCTCTTTAACTGACTCCCCAAACAACCAATGGGCTGTGTGTCCAGACAAAATAAAAGCGAAGAACTAGAGAGACTAAAGAGCAGCTGATGTCACCTCGCTCTGCTTTCTGACCGGGGACACACTCTGAACGGCTGCTTGGGCTTCCCTTGCAATGCTCTGTCTGCAATAAAGACTGTGTCCTGTCAAACCTTGAGCCAGAGTTAATCCTTCGCTTCTTAACTTGTACTTTGTAATGCATTTGCTAGTGGCTATGAGAAAGGCAAATAACACAGTTGCCTTTTTTATCCTATTTAGCCCTTCTGGAGAATAACTCTCAGTATGTGGAAGTCACTGAAAGTCCAGCCAAGCTGAAGTCTAACCAAAGGGATCTGGTTTGGCTCTGTTTTCTAAACTCTGAGCCAGGCCATCAAAAAGGATTGAACACATATTCGGAGAAAAAATATTAAGTAATGAGGTGGGTGTGGCTGAAACCATGAAAAATCAATGCCACAATATTATTATTGGTTTGGCTCTTCCTCATTTATAAACGTTAAGTAAGCTTTAGTAGCTCAGTTTCAGCCACCCTGGCAGATTCTTCATTTTCTTCAAAATCTTGGGGATATTAGGAGAAATTTTACACATTTTTGTGCACATATTTGCCGCCATGGATGAGTCAGATGTACTTTATCTCTTTGCCTTGCATGTTGGAGCAAGTCAAGGCCTTTGTTCTAATAAATATTGAATTTTTCAAATCAAATGCTATGTGAGAATGAATTAGATAGGGAATAATGAAATGACTCAGCCATATAATATCATAAGATTTGACCTGTAATTTCTTCTAAGCATCTGTGTTTCTCGGAATTGGTATTAGCTATCAGTAGGTACTTCTAGGTTCTTTTGAGAAATCAGAATATGTCAAAGAAATTAATGTGCTCTGTAGATAAAACGCATTGGGCTTATGTTCTCTTGAACATGAACCTCTTCTAGGAACATGGAAATCTTCTGTAGGTCAATATCTAAAGGACTAGTTATGGAAAAGAGAAAAAAATGATGACCCTGACCTTGTAGAAAAGTGAGATCACTCTAACATAGAAATAATCAAAGAGAGAACAGAAGAACAGAAGAGATAATGAGCGCATTCTCTTGCTGAGGGACTGGGAAAGGTAATAGGTACTATGACTGTGTGTGTGTGTGTGGGGGGGGGGGGGAGAGAGAGAGAGAGAGAGAGAGAGAGAGAGAGAGAGAGAGAGAGAGAGAGAGAGAGAGAGAGAGAGAGAGAAGCATCAGCTCATGTTCATCCTGCTTAGTGCCACATTGGTACTTGGTATTGGTATTTGCTGAACTGTACTCATGGATAAAGAAAACCCTTTGACTGGAGACAAACACACACTAGGAAGTTATTATTCATCTCCACTGGTCTTCAAATTACTACCATATTAATACATTTAAAATATTTGATTTTATGTTTTAATCCTTCCTATTTACTGTTCCCAGCATGTTTTAAAATAGCTCTCGACAATGGAAAGAACCTTGTTATTTTACCAACCTTCCCTTCTATAAGATCCACAGCTTAGCAAAATTTTTGGTTTTATCTATAGATAACATTTTACATATGAAGTAATTTATTAGCCCAAACTATTCATTTTGTTTCTAGTTCAAATGTTACCCGCACCAGTCTCTTGCTGCTAGAGTAGGGATGTCATGAAGTACCACTCTCACAATTGTCAAGCCTGCACTGGGTCTCCTGAAGAAAGACTTGCATGATGCTAAGTTTAAAATGGTTGCCGTGAAATTATTGTCAGGATCATGACACTTGCCAACAATCATTCTTGAGAATCGCTGTGTTGCCAGACAGATTTCTTCTTAATATTGTCTAGGTCATACTTTCCTGTGGGGTTGTATGTGGGACAAAAGGTATATTTCATGTGTAAAGGTAAGGCTATATTTCTCTCATGAAATGAAATTACAGCTACACATAAACAGGATAAAAAATAAAACAAACCAAGGACTTTCCCAAAGCCTTCATACATTGCCTGTCCACATGTTTCTATGCATTCTGCTGGGAGAGTTACATTCCCAGAATGTGTATTTCAACTGACAACTAGTCAATGTCAAAGATTGAAAGTCGAAGATTTCTGGTGCTGCATAAAGTTGTATATTTTAAGCAGGTTTCTCAAAGGAACTAACCTGTTAAAATGTTACCCAGCTCTAGTATGTGTTAAAGTTTCCAAAATTTAGTTTTCAATGACTATTTTCATCAAATCTATTCACCTCCTCTGCACATACAAAATCATTTTAGTAGAAAGTCTAACTATTACCATTAATTCAATGTATACTTAATGTTCCTCAAAATCTGGAAGAAATCCAAAGTTGCTGATGATCTCCTTGCAAAGATGGTAAAACTTCATATTGAAGCTCCCTGCATGTGATGCAGACTGACAAACTCAAGTCTTTGACTCAAATTTTAATAAAGTATCCATGATTAATACAGGCATAATGACTGAAAATAGACTAAAGACAGAAAGAATTACACATAATAATTATAGAAGAGGGGCTACAGTATATAGAATAACTGACTAACTCAGCAGCCTGACTCAACCCCATCAACATCAATGTGTAAATAATAAACATAGTTCTGGGAGAAATTTTGGTTTGGGAATTTAAACCTTGTATACCAAGATGTTAACCACCTCTTTTGCAGCACCAAGTGTTTCTCATTGTCCTGATAGCAAATACCTCCATATTTTGATGCTTTCATTTTCTAAGAATACAAACCCATAGTTATCAGATAGAATGGGCTACCTCAGAGAATTTCTTTTGCAAGCAATGAATAGTATCCCTGTCTCTCCCTGACTTTGATAAAGTTTATAACTATGATTTGCATTACATGATTCATATATTTTGCATATAGATATCATGGAATGGTATATTCAATGCTCCAGAGTAACAATAACATGTGAATTTTTAATGGTAAAGTAAATCTTTGCAAGAAAGCAAATGATGGTAATAGATAACCATGTGTTACTGCACTTAAAATTTGCTAAGATATAAGCATCCTTTTCACAATGCCTCCAGTTGACTTCTTTGCATTCATTGGAGCTTGTGCAGTAGAAGGCTATGGGTATTTAAAGATAAGATTGATATATCTATCTATCTATGTATCTATGTATCTATGTATCTATCTATCTATCTATCTATGTATCTATATATCTATCTATCATCTATCTATTTATCTATCTGATTGTAGAACCCATGCTGTTTCAATAACCACATTATTATAGGAAGTTTAGCATTTTTACAAAAAAGAACCAAAGTAAGAATATGCCTGATTATTGTGGCTATGTTTGAAATATGCTAAAACCTACTTCATTAACACAGCAAAAAATTTTCCAACAGACCTAGTCCTGCATTTATAATTTTTCTTCATTGACTGAGAAGGAATGTAAAACCAGAAATGATGGTACCATAAAGGCTAAGGCTAATTCAGAAATGTGAAGAAGGTTCCAATTCTCTCCAGTTTTCTTTAACTAAATAGTATGTTAGATATATGAATTTCCATTATACCTTCTATTATCAGCCCTGAGTATTGTATAGTTTACAGCTCAGAATTAGAATCTATACACCCCTATCTATAAGATTAATTCAACCAGTATCAACTAAAATCACTTTTGATTGCAATGAAGTATCATGACTTTGTAGCCATGACCACTTCTAGCCTTTCCATGACTTCATGGAATGTAGGTCTCAAGTTCCATCTGAAATTAGAATTCTGAGATATTATCTTTGAGCTATTAGCACAAGTTAAGGAAATAGCTCCAAGGGAAGAAAGTCCACCTTTACTTCACTGTTTCCAGGAAAACAGAAGATGATGTTGAAAGGCCACTTCTTCCCATTTTAGATGTTTGTCACTTAGGTTAGCCTAGTTGTATCCAAGTCTTAGTGCAAGTAAGGTGTGGAGTGGGTGTTTGAATTAACCATGTAGCAGTAAAGTTATATATCTTTAAGAGAAAGGTACTAAGAGACAGACAGTAGTGTTTCCAGATGTAAGAAATCTTGTTCATATAAGAGAGTTCTTACAGTGCACAGGAAACAAGTCATTGTAACTGGGAGGGATGTGCTATACACGGGTATGATCTATCTAATTGGCTATGCCTACATGTATGTAAGAATATAGAATAAGTCTAAGACAGTTTGATATTGATTCTTACTCAGAATGAAAGGAGTTTATTGTGTATGGGTTTTGAGAATCCATTCAGGTAGTATCAGGATGGAAATAAATTTATTATATAATATTTTAAAATTAGAAGATGATAAAACAGATTATGAGAGTATGCATATAGTCAATATGCAACCTCTTCAGTTGTAAATTTGTATGAAAATATAATCAGATACAGATTCTAGATTTACTCAAATGTTAAAAATAGCTAAACTGAAAGGTTTTTGATATTTTTGAATAGATTTGAATTAGTAAAACTCAGTTTTGAAACCTCCTGTTCCATGCCATGAAACATACCATTGAATTTAAATTTCTACTGCTTCTAAGCACAAAATAAATCACATTTCATATTTTAAGGAATTGTTTTAATCTTTTATAACAGTATGCATCCTTCAGGATCTGAAGAATAAATAGACGAAAGAGAAAAAGATTTACATTTTGAATGTCAGATGTGAATATTTTCAATCTTTTATATATCTTCTTTCTCAGCCAATTATACTTATAGACAAACTGGAAAATTGTACTTGTACTTGTTTCTAATGAAATTGTTCAGAATGTTTTTCTATATTCTTGATTAAGTTTGTTGTTTGAGAATTTCATGCATGGGTATAATATATTTTGGTTACTAGCTCTCCCCATACATTCTTTTCACCCCTCCATTCCTATCAAAATCTCATCCTTGTTTTCAGCCCTCTCTCTAGACACATGATTTTGGTTTTGTTTTATGACCAGTTCAGTCATATTAACCAAGGTTATCAGGATGACCATGGATGTAAAAATAAAAGTTTCTATTAGAAAAATAGTTAAGAAATTTCTGTGCTGTGAACTTTTATTACTTTGATTTGAAAAAGTAAAATTGTGTTTTCTTCTTCCTCATAAATAAAAATATTGTCACTCTTTCACGAACTCCCACATAAAGAAAAATGGTGAAGAAGAAATACTACAAGACACAGAATACAAGATGAATGGATGTATTAAATGTCATCACAATTCACATAATGGCTTCTGCTTGTATTTTGTTGTAAGTCTGTGTGTCCAACAATGACAGGAACTTCTTGCCAGTTCAACCCAAGGGCAATTCCGCACACTTACTTTCTATATGTTAGTAAGCAATCACAGGAGTGACATACTCTTACCTTCTATAAGGGAGTGAGCTAATTACAAGACTAATCCTTTCAGAGGTCTCTCCCCATTTCCATCCCTGGGATATCGCAGTGTCTCAGGAGTAAAGGCAATATTTGGTTAATGTTTAGTTCTAATGTGTAGCAGGAAGAACACAGACATCGAAGGGGACACTGAATCAATAGTAAGTACCTATCAATAATGGAATAGTCCTTTGATTTCAATTATCTCTTTATTTACTTCGTATATTCAGTTTTGAACAAAAGAATAAAAGTGGCTTTTAAAATAAGATGTATTTTTTCTAATAATATGCAATACTTCGTTCTGAATATGGAGTTATCATTCATTAATTATGAATTAGGTCACATATTAATTTATAAATTCAGAAATATGGTCCAAATTACTCATGACTTTACATTATTGGTTAGAGTATGTTCTAACATATTTCTGTGTCTGCGCTATGCTGATTGGAAAAAAGATTTTGCATGATAATTTCACATTGTGGTTTTAAATAATTTGCTTAATTAGTCAAGAAAATTTCACCTATATTCAGACACATAATAAAAATTAAATATCCTAGAAGCTGAAAATCAAAGTAGTTCCGTTATTAATATTTGGATTTTCCTAGAGCTTCTGAATTTTTAACTTTAGGCAAATAGGCACTGGCCCAATAGCTTGGCTTTAAACTCTATCAGGCAGATTATTTTTATCTGTTTGGCCTTTGATGATCACATCCATATTTGTGTTTTCTGAAATCTTCAGCAAAATGCTTCACAGATACACTGTACTCAAAGCTAATATCAGGGTTGCCTTTTTTTAAACATTGGAAAGTTTACCCCAAGTGCTAGGCCATAAATTTACAAGGAAAAATTTTTATTAAATTATAACTGAGAGGAGCTGATTTTTTAACCTAGCAAACAAAAAAAAAGTCCTTCATGTAAGGCTGTAAAACCCATATTATTTACCAAAGAGACCTTTCCTGTCTCCCAGGTAAACACTTACAGTGTGCAGACTTGTGTAAATACATATTTAGGAGTGGCTAAATATGGCAAGGTATTTTTAAAGGCATATTTACAAAGCTGAATACATATATGGGCGTTTTGGTCTGTGGAAGCTCTACACACTGCTGTCTATTCAAGATTCCAACAGGACTGTGGTGGCGTGTGCTGAATACAGGGGTTGGATTTAAGCATTAATTTCTAAGCAAATTGCTAAAGACAGGTCCTTAGTTGTTTTAAAAGTGTGAAAAGTTTCAACCAAGGAAGATCAGTTTTTTTTTTTCAGCATGACTAGAGGAAGATTGCTCAAAAATTAGGCACTCACCCCTGACTGTCAAGATGCTGTCTGAGCGTCTTCTCTATAAAACAGTTATCATTTCATTTCAGCTCTGAATAGCCCATTACAGTATACTCAGGGAGTCTCTGCAGTATATGGGGTCAAATGGGATGTTTTGCTTATAGAGAAACCATCCTTCAGACTTTAGAGTAACTGCTAAGAACCTGCGACACTGTAGGTTGTTACAGTAGCAGTGACCAAAACAGCCTGTGACAATGTAGTGAAACTGTCCTGAAGAGTCTTAGGGTCTCTGTGTATCATGCTGAGAGAGGGTTTTCCTTTTACCTTAAGGAGAAAAAGAATGGGTTGAGGATGGAGGAGAATGGGAGAGTTTGAGGAAGAGGTATGGGAGAGCCTTGCTTATGTTGTCTTTTCTTCCTCATGTTCCTCAGAACGAATATGGATGCAACCCTGTGGGAGAATTCAGATGGAGCTTCAGGTACTTCAGACACCTTTGGCTAAGGAATCTAAAGGGAGCTTCTATTTCCTTTCTAACAGAGTATGCCGCTATTTCTAAAGATTCTCGATACCCTCCAGTGGGATAATTTAAAAATCTTTTTTTCACTAAGCCATATGGGTTTCAAAGGATATTTATTCAGTCAAATGGTTTCTCTATTAAAATGTACCTTGAGTTGGATTTCTGACTTCGCAAGACATTCATGATATCAATCAATTTTTTTTCTTCTTCTTCATTGATACAAGCATCTCAGTTTGCTTACATATTTTAGCCTTATAAAAGTGAAAGTGTCTTACTAACTTAAAAATTCATTGTGACTAAGTTGTAAGGACTCTGGACTGTAGGACTGTCAAACATGAGTACCGACGTGGTGCCCTTTAAGTCTCACGTAGCACCGAGAGCTGAGAAACAAGCTTTCCCAAGCAAAGGAAAACCTTCATTTTTGCCCCAAAAGTCTGAGCAGGTATAGTACCATTTATTTATTGCTTTCTTCGTCCCTTGACTTTATTCTGTGGGCTAAGTATCTCATTTCCATGTAAACTTCCAGTGGGAACACAAATCGCTGACACCACATCTACTGACAGCAACGCCACAACATAAATTACCCCGGGAAAATGCTGCTTTGGCTGGGTGGGGGCACGACAGGGAGAACTAAGCGAGATAAAAAGCCACTGTGTCGCTGCCCGGGCTCCAGCCCTGTCCCGCTGACCGCTGATAAAATTTATCACTGGGCCACATACGGGAAGGCAGCTGAAAGAGGAGTCGCCTGTGGTAAAACGTGTAACAGCAAAACAGCTAAGAGAGCATTGCTACTTCAACTGGAAAACAGTATCTGAAGCTTTGCTCCTCCAGCCCCAGAGAGGGAACGGGCTCCGGTACCTGTAGAATGAAATAGTAGCGATGCGCATCCCTAGAGCTCACAGGGCAGCTGCTCTGTCCAGTGTCCTAACCCCAGAGAGACAAGGTTACCCTAGCCCAGTAAAACTCAATCTGACTCTTCATCCTAAAACACAAGGTTTGCTGGGATACAATGCCAACGGGGAATTTTGTAAAGAACAGTCCAGTACATTGTCAGATTAGTTATTTTTGTCATGGTTCTGGACGGGTTTATTTGGAAATAAAAATGCTCGAGTTGTACAAATGAAATGTCACTAGCATGACAATTAAATTCTTTGTCCCTGAGTTAGGGTTGCTCATTCTTTCAGGTTTGAACATTGGGGAAGTTTACACTGCTTTTGCCTTGAGTCACTGTTTAGAAAGGTTTTAAAATAAAAGTGATCAGCATGTGGGAGAAGTTTACTCTTTTTATCAACTCTTGATACCTGTGACCCGTACCTAAAACACCTATTGATACACTCTTGATGCAGGGAAAAATTACACATATCCCTCCATCATCGTGAACTCAAGAGACGTCTACTTTTGTACGTGCACTGAAGAGGTTACATAGTTTGGGCAGACTACCTTCTTCAGTTCGTGCTAGAAGAGTTTCATTAAAGGTTACTTCATGCCCAACGTGAGAGCAATGTTATGAAACTGGCATTTTAATTTCCTACTCTTAACTTTGGTATCTCAGAATTTCATAAAACCTCTTAGGTTTGAGTCCATTCTGTGTGTCAAAGCTGCGCGTGTACTTTGTCTATTTTATCCATTATGCTAGTGTTTAATGTTTTCTACATGTAATCTGAAGTGTCGTTCTGTTTACTAAATACTCCTGGTTCAGGTCGTAAAGAATGTTATTTATATACCTCATTCATCAGACTGTGGCAAATCAAAACAGCACCGTCTACCCACACCCTAGAATCTGATAGGTATTTAGGGAGTTTCTATAAGTTAACTAATGTGCAACCTGACACATCCTTTGAAAATGGGTCTCACCTTATTTTACAAAGATGAAGTTTCAGATTTACATGTAACTGGTTAACACCTTCACTGGAAGACAGTATTATGAATTGCATAGAAAGATGACAGCTATATTCTTTCAAGATTTCAAACTTATGGAAAGCACATAAAGCCTTCGGTTTTGACCTTCCCTGACAGAACAGCATCATAGAAACAATGTGGGGCTGTGGAATGCGTGCTTTCTGTCAGGATTAACAAAGAGATGTTCAAAAGTCACTTAACCCCTTAGGATCCTGTTTGCTTTAAATGTAAACACAATGATTTACCAGTGAAGGAGAAGCAGTGGGCCACTTGTCTTTACGGGTTCCTTAAACATTTTAAGAAGCTTCTTATAAAAGGTTCGGAAAAAGAAAGGAAAGGAAAAAAGAGGAAAACCACGCTGCATTTCTGTTAAACTCAGAGCCAAGTCACCAGAATCCCCTTCAGTCTCTGGCATTGATTTTGCTACTGTAGTCAAGAGTACAATGCAATTGAAAAATAGTTTCTTTATATAAATTGACAAAGCAACCCAAGGAAGAAAAAGAAAAATAGGTAATGAATCTGCAGAGGATGCCCATTATGATGGAGTCAGCATCAGCTGACTCCGGAGCCCTGATCAATGTGCTCGCCTGTGTCTTTGAGAGTCTCTGCTTGGAAAATGGAAGAGGAAACGGAAGATGGAATACTTAGCTGCTGTGAGCCAAAATGGATTATTAATCGTCCGTAAGGAGTGAACGATATAGACTTTGGGGTACCTACTTTCTGACTGCGAGGCTCATTTTTAGTAAAAGAGATTCTTTGTGCCAACTTTTATATAAGAAGTAAAGCCAATTTATGATCTTGACTGAAAGAGTCTGATAGACAAGATTGATGGTTATTGCTGAAGATGCTGAGAGGGGATTGCTCCTTCTCTAGCAGCAAAGGCAAATGAAGGTCGGGGGGCCGGAGATCCAATGGACAAGTCCCATGTCTCTAAAAGCTAACCCCTAAACAGAGTTTTCCTTCTCCCCCCATCCACTGCCTTCTTCAGTATCTTGTCCAAATCCTCCTTATTTTCATATTTTGGGCCAGAAGAGAAGATGTCAGAGAACAGAATGCACAAGATCAGGGAGGATCTTCAGGAAGCAATAAAATGCTCCGGGTGATTAGCACACTGGAATCAGGCATTGGTGGTATACCTGGGTTCTTCATGGGGCCTACTTAGTAGTGACTGTGGAATCTAGTTAAAGGATTTAGGTAAAGATATTACTGAACACACTAACAAATTATTTGCACCTAAGAGGAGGTAGCTTAAGGCCAATAGAAAGAAGGACAGAAATAATAATACTGTATAAAAAAATCCCGCAGGCTTAGAAGTATTAGGAAAAAAATAAACACAGAGGCACAATACAGGCATTTGCAGTTTAATTTTTATGAGCATTATAATAATACAATCTATTGATTTAATTCTTTTATTTAAGAATATCCTAGAAGTCACAAATTCTGGAAATAAAAATAAGAGAAAAAATGTCCTCCTCACCCACCCCATCCCCCAACATTTTTAATATACGGAGAATTTGACCCATTATTACTTGGAGGTTTGCCTCTTATTGGGAAGCTTGAAACAACTGATATAAGCACAGAGTCAGCCTGGAGAGGCCTCACATTAGCTGTCTTGTTCTCCTTTAATTTGGGAAAGATAACCTTTGAAAATCAGATAACCAAATGCTAAAATAAGGCCTTCAGGCCAGCGTGGGCGGCCCCTCCTGTGTCTTGACAGTGTAGGAAACTCTAACCTCTCATGAGAAGACAAGACAAACTTCACAGAGCTGAGAGGTTTGGAGTGCTGCCCTTAAGCAATCTCAGGGTTGCCCCAGTAACAATGTAACCTCATTTTGACATGGCAATAGACTTAGGAGAAGTATCAGAATATTGGAAACAAACTTTATTGGCTCAACTGAGTATTATTATGACTTCTGTGGTTAAAATGAAGTTCTTGCACTTCCTACTTCTTTGTCAGTTGCATACAGGCTCCCTTAAATAATTCTTTATCTAAAAGGAAAATAACATGTCTTTGGCCAGTAACCTTATAAAGGCCATGGTGCTGTCATTAGAAATTTGGGTTATGGAAAAAAAGGAAATTGTGGCTTAAAAATTTGAGACAACTGAAACAAGAATTTGTATTTCCTTTTGAAAGTAAAACTTGTGAAACTTTTAGTGTTTGCTGTGTCAGAAAAATAAACTCAGGGATCTACACTCATTGGTTGTCCAAATGCCAATTCTGCACTTACATGAAGAGACTGAAGGGACCTCCAGCATGGTAATTGGAACATGAGTGGCAACTTAGCTAACATGTTCTCCTAAACATTTTTGAATTTACAGTTTATCATGATTTAAATTTTTACTGCACTGTTTATTTTATGTCAGAGGTCATTCTGTTAACAAATGGATTTTAAAAGTATATTTCTAAACATTATTATCCTCTTATTCATTTACAGACACTAGTCTGAGAAGCCATGAATATGACATCTACTTTAACCTAATATTAGCAAGCAATCAAGTACTAGTTGCTAATGACTGGGACTATACAGTACTTCCCAAGTACTCGGAAAGGAAAAGAAGACCAAGGGTGATTCCCCCTTTTATATCATATTATCCAAGGATATTTTACATATGTCCTAGAAACCATATTTAATAATAGACAATTTATTATTTACCTACCTACTCATATGGAGCAGATTGTCTAAATACCATGGCTTTATAAAGGTATTTCTGAATGAGTGGTGTTTTAAACAAACAGAGATATGTGATAAAAACTCCCTAAAGACAGTTAAGAACTGGAAACTTATATCTGCTCTTCCAGTTACTACATTGGAAAGACCGGAATAATCTAGTTGAAATGATTCTTAAAGCATCTATAATCAAGAGTTACACTTCAATTTTAGGCTTAATGGGCAGAATTAAGTATCATATTATCTTGAAAACAACATGTTACTGTGGGGTTTTCAATGTTGTCATGGCTACCTGAGTTCCACAACCTATTTTCAAGGAAGACACTCGGAGCCACTCACTTCTGGGATTCGGTGGAGTTATAACCATATGGCTGTACTTCACAAGCAAAGACTCTGCAGGCAAAGCTCTGATTGAGTCCAAGATACACTGCTGAAAAGGTTCCCTTACTTCATCTTTAAACATTTATTTATTTGCTTTACATCCCGCTCACTGCCCCTCCTCCTGGCCACCCCCTCCCACAATGACTTCTCTCCATTTCCCCTCCCCATCTCCTCAGACAGGCAACAGCACTTGGGATAGCCCTGCTCCAGTTGTTTCAGACCCACAGGAAAACCAAGCGGCACATCTGCTACATATGTGCTGGGAGGCCTAGGTTTAGCCCGTGTATGTTCTTTGGTTAGTTCAGTTCCTGAGGGTCCCAAGGGTCCCAGTTAGTTGACTCTGTTGGACTTTCTCTGGAGTTCTTATTCCCTTTGGAACCCACAATCCTTACTCGTATTCTCCCATAAGAGTCCCCGAGCTTTATCTGTTTGGCTGTGGATATCATCATCTGTCTACATCAGCTTCTGGGTGGAGCCTCTCAGAAGAAAGCCATGCTATACTCTGCAAACTTGACAGTATCATTGTAGTTTCAGGGATTGGTACTTGACGTGTCTAAACCTATGCCAGTTATTGGTTGGCCATTAGCTCAGTCTCTGTTTCATTCTCCCATGCCTGATTTTCTTGTAGATAGCATAAATTTTGGGTTGAAACATTCATAACTTCTTCCATATATTGAAAGTACTCAACTCATTTCATTTTTAGACCGTTTTTCTTTTTTTTATGAGTATATTTATTTTTTGGAGACTAATATAATTATATAACTTTCCCTTCTCTGGTCTTCTTTTAAACCCTCCCATATATAAATCTGTGTATACACACAAACATGCACACATATCTCTATCTATCTATCTATCTATCTATCTATCTATCTATCTATCTATCCATCTAATGATCTTTTTTAAATTCATGGCTTCTTTTTTATTGATTACTGTTACATGAGTATATGTATGTCTATATACATTCCTAAATATATAAATACTACTTTTTCTGTATGCTACATATATGGATTAGTTGACATCTGTTTTCAGATAACCAGTTGAAGCTGAGGAAGACTTACTACTCTCAGCACTCTTTACTTGTCTGTAGTTCTTTGTATGGGGTTGAGCCGTTGTGGCTTTCCTTATCCACTTTGGCGAGTCTATTGATGTTGTTCTTGTTTATCTCATGATGAGTGTATCTTATTGATGAGACATTCTGGGTGTAGCTTCAGTCGTTTCTAGGAGACACAACCCCACAGAAAACTCCTATTCCTCTGGTTCTCACTCCCGTTCTGTTCTTCCCTTCAGAGCATACCCTGAGCCTGACGTGGGGGAGTTATATAATCTGCTCCAAAAACACTACCAACTGGGACCCAACTGTTAAGATCCACAAGCCTATAAGGACTGTTATTTTTCCACTTCTAGTTCCAACTTTAGCTCTCTACATAGAAGATATCTGATAGTTCTTCAGAATAAACCCTAAACAAGTTCATTCACAGCTTCCAAATATCCAGTGCCCTTCATAGTCTTTTACAGGGATTCACTGATCTCAATTCTGCCTTTGTCTGTGGCATCACTCTCCACAGATTTGTGTCTTAGTGGCATTTTCAGGAATTGCTTGCTTTGCCTACAAACCTGCAGTCCGCCACCTGTCTCTGGCTTAGTTGATACTTAATGTATTAATGCTTATCCTGGACTTAAATGGCCATAGGAATCCTGCATAGGAATTTCTTCCTTTGAAACATGTCTTCACATATCTCAGAGCAATTTAACTTTTCTGTTACTGGTGATCGTATTTCTTTGCATTAAATCTCTTTGCAATTGTTCGTTCACTCCTCAGTCCATACTAGACAGTAAATGACAATAAAGTAATGACTCCAAAGTATTTAGCTTAATATTCACAATTTAGGATGCAAAGAAGAAAGCAAACTGATACATGTATATTAGGCTGTGAGACTTGCAATCGAAATTAACTGGATAAAGGGTCTGGGCTCATTCTCTGGTTTTGGTTTGGTTGTTTCTTGTTTGTTGAATGGGGAAATTTGGATGCTCTTAAGATATGAGCACAAATGGTGATCATGGAATAGCCTACAGAAAGTGAGATGCTGAGGAGCAGAAGCATGTTTTCTGGGGTGAGTCCCATCACACGTCGCATGTCTTCCTGCACAAATGTTTAGGATTTAGGAGGCAACTCAAGCCTCCTTAGCCACAGCCATATGCACTGTAAGTTATGTAACCATTTCATCGTGATGGCTACATCTCAAAGGCTTCCCTCTTCACATCTGAAGGGAAAGACTTCCTTTTCCACCCTTGTTCCTGTAAAGGTTCTGAGTTGTGGGGCATTGTTTTCTTCCTTTCCCTTTTGCCTCTGGTTTTAAAATAAGACATGATCTATTTCTATTTCTCCACAAAAGGAAATCTATATCATGAGTTATAGACTTCCTAATTCCATGATGAGTAATTTTCGTTTGGAACAAGGGTCCCCACACAGCATAGCTTTAGGCTAGTAGCATTTAGTTGGTTTACTATTTCAGCTGGTTTAATTTTGACTGTTTCAGTTTATGACCATTCATATGAAACAGGTTCACTTCTGTGGTTTTATAAAAATAGTTTCCTAAGAGACCCCTTAACCTTTCTACTCTTTGACATTCCCTTTCTTTTTGAGTCAAGTCAAATATGGAGATCAATTTTTACCACTAAATATTTTTTAATAGAATTATTTAAAGATAGGCAAGACATATTTTTCTCCATTCTACAAGTAATTTCACACTAAAAACTTTCTATTGTTTTTCATTTGCATTGTCTTCATCAAGAAGATATAATTTAAAAATTATACAATTTATAATTTTTATTATAATATCATAATATTATATAAGTTCTATAATTTAAAAATTCATAATAATTTAAAAGGTAAAATGTCTCTTTACCTGTACATTTACATGTACATTCATACACACCCTTTTGTGCATTTATACAGGTATAGAGATATAAAATATAATTATAAATTTGTATATCTGTATAGGTCAATATATAAAATATATAATGATGCTATAAGTTTTGTGTTTGTATGTGTGCATATATATTATGTTATAGAAATTGAATTGAATTTTAGGCCCTCATATATACAATATGTGTGTGTCTGTGTTCATTTGTTTTGGTATTGTCTATATATATATATTCCAAATCCTTATTTCTACAGCAATATTTTAAAGTTACATATACACACACATACATACACACACACACATCTGGAATTCTTGAAGGAAAATTAAGGTTGATAACCAAGCTATCAAGCTACAATCTATAGAATCACAGAGGTGAGCTATAGAGTAAGGGACTATGAGAGTCAGGCAGAAAGATCTCCCTAGGAAAGAGAAATAGAATAATTATGAATGAGTAAACAAAGCCAAAATGGGAAGAATAATTTGAGAGAGGAAGGGAGAGGACTAAGGAGGAAATATAAGAAGAGACAGAGATGATTAAGGATCTTTCGAAGGGTAATGTGGAAACCTAATGTAGTAGAAGCTTTCTAAAATATATGAAAGTGATGTCAATGGAATTGGCAAATAATGGGGAGAAAGGAGCCCCCACTGCCCACCTCTTATCACCACATGAAGCTTCCATTATTGGAACTGCTTCAGTGTAATTGAGATTTTGGCCCAAGAAGTTCCAAGAGGATCTCTAAATAATCTAGGCAGTGGCCAAGACAGGATGTGGTTGCTCCCCACATACTGACAGCAAGGTCCCGCTGTTGAAGACTACACCTACACAAATCATAGCACAAGAAGAAAGTGCATAGATAGATCTTTCACCCTTATGTGTTAGTACCTTTGATACAGGAATGTACTTACACACAAGCACAGGAGAAATGTAAACACCAAGCCACCCACAAATCCTCTTATCTACCATGGTGTGATATCTGCAAGATATTCTAGGTCAGTGGTGCCATAAAGATTGAGTGAAAAAACCAAGTGATATGTGATTTGACTTTAAGCCTACTCCATAAAATGGAACCTATAGCAGTCACTGCTTGGGCAACTAAGAACCTGAGTTTCTATAGTCCAGGGACCTAGTGCTAAAACAAATACTACTGTCCTATAAAACTAAACAAAACCCCAAAACACATAGCAATAAAATTTTCTTATTGACCTCTGTTACACTCATATATCAGTTCCTTGCTCAGCCATCACCAGAGAAGCTTCCTCCTGAATCAGATGGGACAAATACAGAGACCCACAATCAGACATTATGCAGAGAATGAGAGGCCTTGGAACACGCAGGTCTAGTTTGGATGTTTCCATTAAATCCCTCATTCAGAGCTCAGAGAACCCTATGGATGAGGAGTGGAGAGAGAATTAGAGTCAGAGAGAACAGAGGAGCATGGTCCTCTAAAACAACAGGATCACCTTGCGGATGTTGGGGCAGTAAGCACAAGACTGTGTGTGTCTGTATTAAATGTGACCCTAGAGTTGAAAGAAGTGGACATACCCTCCTCCCTAACTCAGGAACAATTCCTAATTAATAACAAATTGTAAATGAAAGTTTAGTTTTCTCTATGAGTGTTAAATCATGTCAGCATTGATGGCTAAGAGAAAACAAATATAATGATAGATTTTTGATATTTCTTCTCTTGTAATATCATGTCAGGGCTTTTATTCTTTATCTTATTTTATTTTTGTTGGGGTTGTTGTTTGTGAATCTGTGTGTCCATATGTTAAGCAAAGATGGTTGTTCCCAATTGTTTCTTGATCAATCAATAATGATGTCAGTGGCCAATGACTAGGAGGAAAGAAGGGGCAGGACTTCCAGGTTCCCAAAGGTTAGGAGAGACTAGAGGACAGGAAGAGGAGAATTAAGATACTTGGAGGTGTGGAGAGAGGAGAACAGACTCAGAGCTGTAGGCGAGATCTTCCAAAATTTAGGCAGAATGAGAAAGTGGCCCACTGAAGGGCAGCCCAAAAGTGTGTTCATAAGCAAGACCAATGGGCTTCAGAGAAGGTAGCCAGGTAACTAAGCTGAGGGCAGATTTAGAGGTGTTGAGCTAGGAGTAAATGTAAGGGAACCCTAGCAGCAGGACGCTTAGAAGAGCCCCACCACCAAGCCAGTAAAGCAAGTTACAAATGAGATAATGTGTTTTTCATCACTGGATCTGAGATAGCTCCTGAGTGGTTTTGTGCCTGCTACTTACCACGAGCTCAAAGTTGGTGCAGCCAAAACTCTGTGTAACAATGAGAGTGAAATTTTAACAGGATACATCAGTGGTTCTTTCAGGTAAGAGAGTGTACCTAAAATGAAATCACTTACTTGTAAGGCTTCTTCTTTGTCTTTCATTATGCTGTCCAGATGTGTATTCTAAATTGTAGAATTTGCTTAATGTGTCTTGAGCAGTAAATGAGGTTTATTATCTAGAAATCATATCTACATCTCTATCTCTATCTCTCCATCTATTCATCTATCCATCTATCTACTATCTATTCATTTACCTATCTATCATCTATCTATCTATCTATCTATCTATCTATCTATCTATCTATCCTTCTACTGTCTGACTGTTCATCTGCCCACCCACCCATTCATCCATCCATTCATCCATCCGTCCATCCATCCATCCATCCATCTTTCCATCCACACCTTCTATCTCTATCTATCTATCTATCTATCTATCTATCTATCTATCTATCCATCCAGCCATCCATCCATCCATCCATCCATCCATCCATCCATCCATCCATCTTTCCATCCACACCTTCTATCTTTATCTATCTATCTATCTATCTATCTATCTATCTATCTATCTATCTATCTATCTATCCAGCCATCCATCCATCCATCCATCCATCCATCCATCCATCCATCCATCTATCTATCTATCTATCTATCTATCTATCTATCTATCTATCTATCTATCATCTATCCATCTGTCTGCATACAAACACACACATTTGAGAGATGTATCTTTATATATTTGTTTGGATTGTGAAGTTACATCCTTCGATGGAATGTAATTCTTTGAAGAAATTGCCCTATCATTCACTTACTATGCAGGATCACTTTGCTACTCTATTTTGTGATTACATTTTATTATTATTTAGAATGAGCGTGTGTGTGTGTGTGTGTGTGTGTGTGTGTGTGTGTGTGTGCAGGTATGTGATCAAGAGTTGCTTTTCTCTACCTTGTAGGCTCTGGGGATTGGACTGTTGGACTCTGATCATCACATTTAGACAGCTAAGTCACCTCACCCCTCCCTCACTTTAGTTGTTTGTTTTGTTTTGCTTTTATCTTTTAATTTTTTTCACTAAGTCTAAATGTATTATTCAAAGGAGAACTACAGCAAAATTTCTGGGATCTAGAATATATGTCCATATAAAAGTGCCATGAATCATAAAATACAATATCAAAATTAATATTAACATTTTTATAACATAATTTAAGAGAAATGCCACTCTTTCTTTCTCCCTCCCTCTCTTGCTCTCTCTCTCTCTCTCTCTCTCTCTCTCTCTCTCTCTCTCTCTCTCTCTCTCTCCACACACACACACACACACACACATATACATATGTGTGTGTGAGTTTTAACTGTATAGAAATTCAAGTTTATCTAAATATTATACATTACATTAAATAGCTAAAAAACACTCTGAATGACTAGATCCTTGAAAATTTTCCTTTATAATTCTACTACATTTTGGAAGAATTGTTATGTATATATATATATATACATATATATACACACATATTTCTAAATATTTACCTACTGGTATATATTTCTAGTTTATACCAATACTTGAATATCAGTAATAAAATGCCTTGACATGATAAACAATCAATATGTTTCATGGGTTGAGTAAATTTTATATTAAATATGTGGCTTGGGGGTAGCTTTTCAGTTGTTTTGAATGTGGCTTTAAGAGTCCAATTCTGAATGTGCTTGTAGGTTTCTTAATAGAAGAGCGAGCCATCAATCTCATGAAGCAGAAAATACCCATCTAGGGGGTAACAATAGCAAGCAATTTCTGGGAGGTTGAATGGAGGTGCAGTATGTTAATCCTTTGGTGTGCTACATGAAGTGAGGAAGGCTTTGGTAAAATATGGTTTGCACTATTGATATCACTGAATTAGAAAAACCAGGAAGCTTTAACAAACAGCATCCCACCTAAAACATTCACTTCTTAAATAATATTTGGTGTTCCTAGCTAAATCTGAGAAGAGCTGAGACAAGAGTTTGCATCTTACTACCCTCTGAGTTCTCAGTCCTTCCCAGCAACAGATTGGGGAAAACATGTTAGAAAGTCAGATTTTGAGGCTGTATGTAAATTTTTGAAAAAGTAGTGGTGATAAAAACTTGCTTCTTCCTAAGATAACATGCAAGAAAGCATTGTGAGACTCAGGCATCTGTAAGCCAAGCCGCTCTCTGTGACACATTGTCCTTGCTCTCTAACGTAGGCCTCCTCTCACTTCTAATGTGTGAAAGGGGAGATTATTCAACACCGTGGTAGACACAGTTTTGTTCTCAAGAACACTGCGATATCATTAATCTTCTGGCTTGCCTGCACAGACGGGTTATGTGAATGCTAGTCTTTTGCAAGGCTATAAATAAAGTTTAGAGAGAGAAAAAAAGACAGAAAGAAAAGATGTTTTCCTGAAGCTTCTATTGCACAGTATGGTGCACATTAAGGGTGCAATAACTTACCAGTAATAACACTTTTAAAATCCTCTTTATGGGTTTTCAACATCTGTCTAGGAAAAAAAAAAAACTTGGCTAAAAATAGAGTCTGGTCTTAAACCACATCTTTCTCAAATTGTGTCATCCTATGCCTGTCCTGGCTGGATGGTCCCACATGACTACTTAGTTGCTTTATAGAATATCCATACTTTACCATCTACTTTACATGCTAAGCAATACTCAAAGTTATTGCCATAAATATTTGCATACTGGTACATTTGTCTATGTGTGTGGACTTACAGGTGTGTGGGGGAGGAGGAAGTTACTCAGGATACATGGGGAAGCGTCTGACCTGGGCATTACAATATATCTGTCATTTTTAATGCCAAGAATTTCTATTTGATAGCTGAATTGACCTAAGTTTTGTAATTATCCATGTTTAAAAATACTGCTTATATAATGCTACTACACAGAACATAGACTCAATGTTCTCATTTGACTGTGATACAAAAAACTTTCTCTTTGGTTGCAGCAAGGCTTATTTTTCCTGAAGACACTCTCAAGGGTTGGATTCTACCAACTTTATGAAAAAGATTCAGCGCCTTGACATTAGTGTAAATGTTGTTTAGAGATATTTTCCTGAAACAAATAGAACAAAAAGTAAAAACAAATTAAATTGTATTGCTATAGAAGAATCTTGACAATTTCTTTTCCAAAATATTTTGGAATTTGAAAATTCCAAAATGTTGGCATGTCCTGAATGAAAGACAATGAAACAAAAGGTATTGTTTCCGTGTTTTGAGTGACAGGTATTGGGGAACACAATTTTAGCTCTTCTTTTGGGGTGAAACCATCTTTTATGTGTAACACAATTTGCCAAAAAATAATTTCACATGCTCTACCTTAACCATAATTTTAGGATCTTCATTAGAGGCTTTGTGATATCATTTATTCAGTGGTCTTTGAATGTAGCTCCCTTCTCAAATAATCCGAAAGTGGGACTCATTGCATTTAATAACAGATTGGGCTAGGACAGTGAATTGGTATGGCTCATCTAAAATATATATATGTGAGGCTTACATGTAATTTGTCCAGTAATCAGGAAAGTAGAGTAGAAAAATCTCATCAAGGTAGGAAATAGTACTCTCAAGAACCTTCTAATAGCAACTCAATACCTCTATGAGGCTAAGACAGTAATTAGATAATTTTAAAAACGCATTGCAAGTATCAGCTTAAGGGACACAATGTAACTTAGTTTATTAATTAAACAATGAAGCAAAGAAAAATAAGAAAAAGAATAGTAGTTAACATTTATAATGCTTTGTATATGGTTATTTATCTCCTTTACTGCTTATATATTTTCACGAAATATATAATACCTCCTTTGTGGACAGATAAGGCACTATAATATTGAGACAGGGTAGACACTTCTTTATCACCTGATGTTTATAAAATGTAGAACTTTGTAAGGTAGAATTTTAATCTAATTTGGCCTGATTCTAACTGTACTCAACTAGGAACAACAGGACTGACTCAAAATCAGATGTTGGTTAGAGCAAACCACTTGTTTGGCTTTTCTCTTATTGGTCAATGACTTCCCCTCCCTTCTGATGGCCCTGTCCTATTGTTAGCCTCATTTTCACGGGCCTCATTGTTCCAAATGTGTACTTTTCATGAGAATACTAGATTTTTTTTATTTATATAGTTGACTCTTATAATTCTGTAAATGGATTATACCGCCAAAGTCCTTAAAGCAACATGGCATTATAGAATGATGTTGAACATATATAAAAAACTGTGTCTTATCGAAAAAAGAACCTCAGCTTTGGGAAAATGATATTTTCCCATTAAATATTTTTAAACGTATTGCTCTTTAAATGCTTAAATGACCATTGGAAGCATATTTGAAGGCATAAAATGTCCTTGTGTGAGATTTTCTAGGCTACTAAGAATTCTTTTTTAATGGGAATAACTCACTTTATTGGCAGGTTTTATAATATGCTCCCTGTCATCTCACCATAATGTCTGTCACAGTGACCTAAAGAACATTCATTGGAATTACTGGTTAGGCTGAGGTGTTATTTTGTAGGACAAATGGGGATCACACAAATACTCTATCAAACATGTAAATAAATATCTATAAGATATCCCTGTATTGATTTGACCAAAGGCAATTTAATCCAGGCACAAATTTAAGATATTAATCATACTGTCTAAAGACAGCATAGTGATACTCAGGAGATTGTTACTATTATTACATTAAAACACTACCAACTTGCTAGTTGGTCATCCTTAATTGGTTTGCTAATGATGATGCTTAGAAAGAACAGAGCAAGTAACTCAACCTGACATGTGAATAGTCACTGGTTTTAAATATTTCTGAAGGCTGCTTGCATCCCCATTGCTTGTATGTCCCAGAATTTCTTCCACACTAAGGAATGTTCTGGGTTCCTTGCAGCTGTTGTAACATAGCCTTACCCTATTTGAGGGGATCCGTGGGAAGAGAAGGAGACAAATTGTGACAGTGTCTCTTATCAAAGGACCACACAGTTGTTCGCCACTTTGACTCCATGATGGATTGTTATCTTGGCAGTTGACTGACTGATGTGAGGCTAACTGTCTGGAGAAACGCAGTGCAGAAGCCCAGTAGCCCTGTGTTATTGACACTTACTGGATAGTGTCGGGTCAATCAATCTTTCTTGATTGTCTGTAACTTCAGTTTTGTTTTTTGTTCAAACATCGTTTTCCCCACCTCATCAGAATGACAGGGGTAAAAAAAAAATGTTGAGACTGAGGAGGAAAAAAAAAAAAACCAAGTCACTGGGAAATGCTGATATGAAAAGATTCAGCCGCCGTGAGTGTGTTTGCTGAAGACAGACACCCGCCCACAGATGCTTATTCTGTGGGACACAGCAGCATTTCTGTATGTTTTTCAATTTTAACCCAGTAAATGGCAGTAGGAAAAAATCTGATTTTTATAATAAAATCAGATACATTTATCTTGAGGAAACAAGCAGCTCTTGAGGCAATCTTTAGAGAAGCCACTCATTACTACATGTTACACGTACGGGATCACCTCACCTGACGTTAGTTTGTAGGATCAGTGATTTCAGTGTACAAATATCGTGAGTTCTTACCTGATTAGCAGAGACCTGATGAGGTAATAAAATGCCTGCTGCTTCTGCTCAGTGTGAAGCTCCTAATGTGGAAAGGAACAGACCTTGCACTTCTGCTGGTGAGATACAAGAATCTGAATTGTAACAATGGTGTCTTTTGGAAGTTTGCAAACGTGTTTCTGAGATATACCTAATGTAAATGCACTAACTTTCAGCATGCAATGTGAGTCCTAATATCAGGACATACATTACTGTAACCACCTCAGAATTTCCTTTTGGTCAGTTTCAGGATTTATTTGCTGTATACTGTGGCTCCCTCCTAGCACACACCCAAAAGTAGCACCACACACATTCATATATTATCCAAGTGCAAAGGCCATACTAGTCTCAGGAGTATGTCCACATTAGCCGGGCAGTTTTCGAAGTGAGCATACACACTTTTCAGAAGTAAGGTGTGGCTGTGTACTAGTTTATAAAGTTTTTAGATTATTCTTTTATCAAGGCTTCTAAGCCTGTATTGTTTGCTCTTTCCAAGGGCAGGCTTCACTTTGCGAACCAGGCTGGTCTGGAACTCAGCATGCAGCCCAGACAGGAGGCTCCCCTTCTCTGCTTTCTGTGGGAGGGCTTGTGTGACATTCTTTCCCATAATGCGCGAAGACCTTTTAAGAACACAGTCATTGTGAGCAATTTCACAGCCTTCTTATTGATGGTATTATCAGTTTGAACCCACTGTATGGATGATTCTAACTTCGGTTCTGTACTATCCCAACCAGTAGCTGAACTTTGCTTTTTAAACAATGAATAGATACAGAAACCGGAATGTTGAATAAATGTGCGTGTCAAAGTACTTAGACATGCTATGAATGTTATGTTGTGGCCGTAACTTAAAATCTGATGCCAATTGATTTGTTAGTCATGTATAACTTATTCTTTCAAAGACACAGTCTGCTATGATATTACCAAATTATTTAAAACATCAATATTAAAGCACATAACATATATATTTTGATGATTTGGTAGGTTTCTTATCATTTGAAGGATGATTCCACAACAAAACTTCTAGTCTCAAGTTCCTTCCTAAGTAAGGGAGTAGAGAGAAAGCAAAGTTTGAATCACAGCAAACCATTCTTGCTTTGCCTCTGCCTGTGTACCCCTTTGTGCATAAACTGCTTGTTCCAAAGACTTCCTAGAACCATCCATTTTCTCTCGGCTATTACAAGGAGAAAATGTCACCCATATTTCCTCTCCTAGAGTTGCTTAGAAAGGGGTGAATGTTAATTTCAGCACTTTTGTCTATAAGTCCTAAAAGTGTGTATTTCTGAACCTCTGACCCAAAAGGCAAGGTTTTCTAGTGACTTGAAAGAAACAAGAAGCCCAAAGTGCTTCAGAATGCCAGAGAGTGTGGCCGCTGCTATTATTTCCCAATAAAAACGCAAGAGCTTCGAGTAGAACTTTTTTGTAGACAATTTTGGATAAATATCCGTACTTCTGAATGTATTTTGGACCTACTCTCCGAGTCATGCAAAGGACTATCAACCTTTTCATTGCTTTCCATCCCTACACTGCTTTCTAAGTCTCCTCATGTCTCAGGTGATCGGAGCTCAGTGCTGCAGAGTGACAAAGGCCGAGCCAGATGACAATGACTAGGATTTCATGTGGCTTGCACTCTGCTGGTGCTAGACCACCAGATCGTCAGGATGGGTATGGGCTGCATCTGTTAGGTGGGGCCTCGCTGTGTCTCTGCTTTATGCTGCCACATGGCTAGTGTTATTTCACAGTCTAGAGCCCTTTCTTATTTCCCTCTGTGCCCCCAAACCTTCACTCCTATATATTTCCTTTCTTCATAGTCCAACTCTCTAACAGCTGAGCTACTTAAATGACAAACAGTGACATGAATTCCTAAAGAAACACTGCAATAAAACCGTACTGCTCCAACCAAGAAGCACACCTTTAGAGGCCCATGACTAGTGGTGTTCAAAAGGCTTTGCAACCCCATAGGAAGAACAACATTCCCAACCAATCAAACCCTCCAGAACTCCCAGAAACTAAAAGCCAACCAATGAGCACATATGGAGAGACCCATGGCTCCAGCACAAATACAGCAGAGGACACCATTTTCTGACATCGATGGGAGGAGAGGCCTTTGGTCCATCAAAGGCTTGTTTCCCAGTGTAGGGGAATGCCAAGGTGCTGAGGTGGAGAGGGAGCACCTTTATGGAATTCAGGAGGGGGGAAGATGGGAGTGGGAGGAAAGGGGATAACATTAGAAATGTAAATACAGAGAATATTCAATAAAAATGAAAAAAAAATTCTACAAACATAAAAAAGGGCAGGCTTTACTCAATGACAAGTGTGAAGTTCTAATAGTTGCTCTGGTTGACAGTATCTCATATTTACACACACACACACACACACACACACACACACACACACACACACACACACCATTTACATTTCAGAATAATTCAATATAACTGGCAACTAAGGAAAGAAAAGACATAAAAATCCCTTAAAGACAAGGAAGAAAAGAACACTAAATCCAAATCAGTCTCTTACTGTGGGATATGTTGGCATCTTTTATTAGGCTTAATATTGGAACTTTGGAAAAGCAGTAGAAGTTAAAGCTACAATTTGTTTTTGTTAAGAACAAGAGAAAACAATAAAGTAAAACACAGGAGCTGCTCATCTTTTCCACATTCTTCCATAATTTTTTTCAGCATTCATTAATTCTTGATACTACATGTTTGTATATGTGCACTGACATTACTAAAAGAAAACTACAATATGAAATGTACAAAAAGATATAATATGATATGAATTAATTATAAATTAAATGGTTTTCAAGAGTTGCTAATAAGTTATTTAAATATTGTTTTTTGTTCTGTAACATAAAGGACACTGTCAACAGGACAAAATGGCAACTGGCAGATTAGGAAAAGATCTTTATCAATCCTACATTGAAGAGAGGGATAATATCTAATACATACAAAGAACTCGAGAAGTTACACTCTAGAGAGGCAAATAACCCTATTAAAAATGGGGTGCTGAACTAAACAAAGAATTTTCAACTGAGGAATATCAAATGGCTGAGAAGCAACAAAGGAAATGTTCAACATCACTAGTCATCAGAAAAATGCAAATCAGAACAGCCCTGAGATTCCACCTCACACCAGTCAGAATGGCTAAGATCAAAAACTCAGGTGACAGCAGATGCTGGCAAGTATGTGGAGAAAGAGAAATACTCCTCTACTGTTGGTGGGCTTGTAAGCTGGTATCACCACCCTGTAAATCAGTCTGGTGGTCCCTCAGAAAATTGGGCACAGTGCTACATGAGGACCCAGTTATTCCACTTCTGGGCAAATACCCAAAAGTAGCTCCAACATATAACAAGCACATGCTTCACTGTTATTTATTTATTCATTCATTTATTTATTTATTTATTTATTTATTTATTTATTTATCTATCTATCTATCTATCTATCTATATTTTTATTGGATAGTCTCTATATTTACATTTCAAATGTCATTCCCTTTCCCCCCTCTCCTAACTATCCTCTCCCACCTCAGCGCCTTGGCGTTCTCCTACACTGGAAAAACAAGCCTTCCCTGGACCAAAGGTCTCTTCTTTCATTGATGCCAGTCAATGCCATCCTCTGCATATAGCTACAATGCTATATGCAGCTGGAACCATGGGTCTCTCCATGGAGCTCAGTCTGGTATTTTAGTCCCTGAGAGCTCTGGAGGATTTGGTTGGTTGACATTGTTGTTCTTCCCATGGGGTTGAAAACACTTTTAGCTTCTTCAGTCCTTTCTCTAGCTCCTCCTCTAGGGTCCTCATGCTCAGGAATAATCCCAGATGTCCTTCAGCAGAGTAATAGATAAGGAAAATGTGATACATTTACACAATAGAGTACTACCCAGCTATTGAAAACAATGATTTTATGACATTCTTAGGTAAATGGTTGAAACTAGAAAATATCACCCTGAGTGAGGTAACCCAATCACAGAAGAACACACATGATATGCACCCACTGATGAGAGGCTATTAGCCCCAAAGCTCAGAACATCTAAGATATAATTAATAGACCATATGAAGCTCAAGAAGAAGACCAAAATGTAGATGCTTCAGTCCTTCTTATAAGGAGGAACAAAATACTCATTGGAGGAAATACAGGATGAAGAGTGGAACAGAGACTGAAGGAAAGGCCATCTAGAGACGGCCTCACCTGGGGATCCATTCCATATGCAGCCACCAAACCCAGTCACTATTGCTGATGCCAAGAAGTGCTTGCTGACAGGAGTCTGATATGAATGTCCCCTAAGAGGCTCTGCTAGAGTCATACTGATACAGATTAAGAAGCTTGCAGCTAACCATCAGACAGAGCACTGGGACCCTAATGGAGGAGTTAGAGAAAGGAATGAAGGAGTTTGCAACATCATAGGAAGAACAACAATATAAGCCAACCAGACTTTCCAGAGCTCTGAGGGTCTAAACCCCCAACCAAAGAGTACATATGGAGAAACCCATGGCTCCCACAGTGTATGTACCAGAGGATGGCATTGTCTGGTGTCAATAGGAAGAGAATCCCTTGGTCCTGTGAAGGCTTGTTTTCCCAGTGTAGGGAAATGCCAGGATGTTGAGGTGAGAGTAGGTGTGTGAGAGGGGGAGCATCCTCATAGAAACAGGAGATGGAGGTATGGGAGACTGGGGAACCAGGAGGGGGATAACATTTGAAATGTAAATACATAACTATCCAATAAAAGATATTGCTTTTCCTCAGTTACAATGTTATATGAATTCTTATTTAAGTAAAACTGTAACATCATTCCATGTTTCTTTGTAAAAAAAATATCATTGCTAGCTATTTTTAAAAATTCTCTGATAGTGAAGTGATAATTCCTCGAGTATTACCCAAAGGTTATTCTATGAGCCTTAATAATAATAATGTGATCATGAAAATTCACCTAAGATAGATTAGGCACTGAGACTACAGCGTGGGATCTTGGGGAATGTGTCATTCTAGAAGTGTTGACAGTATTGATTTTGAAGCAACAACACTGTTGACTTTATTTACAGGGACTCAGGGACAGGGAAGATGTGTCTGCTGTTGTCTAAGCTGATCAACCCTCTTCTGGAGCCCATCCAAAGTGTTGGATTGGCTATTGCTAACCAGGCTATGCTCTGTTCCCACATAGTCTAAGGAATATTTGTTTCAGTATAAGTGCTTGAAAGACTTTGACATAATGTCCAGCATAATACTTTGGTTAGAATGTTTTTAACCAAAAATATCATATATTTTATTAGGATAATCTTTAGCTTTAGTGATAGTTGTTCAAGGTGTGCCAAATGGTAAATCTAATCTACTTGCATTTGGGAGGTTATCAGAAAATAACCTAAGTACATTGGTACTATGAAATAATCGAGAGCTGGAGCTCTAGCTCAAGTAAATAAAGTCACTGTACAAGTGTAAATTCCAAAGTTCCAGCTCCGGTACTCATATAAAAATCATTTGGCTTTCTGGTGTGTACCTGTTATCTTAGTAGTTTGATCAGCAGAAGCTAACAGATTCCTAGCCTACGTCATGAGTTCCAGGTCAGGGAGAGGCTGTCTTGAAAAACACCAAGTGACCGGTGCCTGAGAAGTAACACCCAGTGTTGTCCTTTAGCTGTCACTCAATCTCCTACATACACAGATACACACACATACAGGTGCATACACACACATGGTAACAAATTAAAAAAAAAACACTTGAGTGAAAGGACTGCTAGAAATGTTCTATACTCATTCTTTATACAACAGCAATAATGTAATTCTAGTGAAGGTAGCAAAGCAATGAATCAAAAAGAACGAGATCTAATACCCAATAAGAAAGCATAGTAAGTGTACAGTCTGTCTTAGAGTTTTATTGCTCGAAATGACACCATGAACAGGGCAACTGTTTTATTCTTATTTTTAATGGATATTCTCTGCATTTACATTTCAAATGTTATCCCCTTTCCTCCCAAAACCATTCCTCCTCCACTTGTCTCCATGAAGGTGCTCCCTCGCCCAACCACCCTCTCCCAACTCAGCGCCTTGGCATTCCCCTACACTGGGAAAACAAGCCTTCGCTGGACCAAAGACCTCTCCTCCCATTAATGCCTAGGCAACTCTTAATAAGAAGAATATTTAATTGGGGTAGCTTACACTTTCAGAAGTTCAGTCCACTATCATCTTGTCAGGAAGCATGGCTGCATACAAGCAGAGCTGAGAGTTCTACATCTTGACCTGAAAGCAGCCAGGAGAAGAGGGCTTATTTTCTGCAGGCAGCTAGAAGGAGTGTTTCTTCTGCACCAAGTGGAGCTTGAACACTAGGAGCCCTCCAACAAGGCCACCTCTATCCCAACAATGATACACCTCCTAATAGTGTTACTTCCTATGGGCCAAACATTTAAACACATGAGTCTCCCAGGGACAAACCTATCCAAAGCACCACATTCTCCAACTTTTCTTGTCAAAATAATATTAAAAAAATCTTTAAAATAATTTGGTCATTTACTCCAATTGAAAGTCTTAATGTGAATACATAATATTTATCTGCAGTTCTACTCCTTTTTTTTGTTTGTTTAATAACAGATTTATACCCCAACTTGAGACCCATCCTATGTAAGAGAGACAACCCCTGACACAATTAATGATATTCATCTATGCTTGTAGATAGGAACCCAGCATAACTATCTCCTGAGAGGCTTCATCCAGCATTGGATGGAAATAGATGCAGAGACCCAGAGCCACACATCAGGTGGGGCTCAGAGAGTCTGGTTGAAGAGTGTGGGATAGAGCTGACTTAGTCAGAGCAGTCAATGATATCACAAGAAGATGAACCCATTGGGGCTCATAGAGACTGAACCATCAGCCAATGGGCATGCAGGGTTGTACCTAGAACCCACATATATATCTGCATCAGATGCACATCTTGGTCTTCATGTGGGTCCTCTAACCACTGGAGTGGGACTGAGTCTGATTCTGCTGCTACAATTGGATCACCTTCCCTTACCTGGACTGCTGGGTTGGGCCATAATTGGATGTGTTTAGTCCTGCTGGGACTAGATGTCCCAGGGTGGGGTGGTACCCCAGGGAACTTTCCTCTTCTCTGAGGAGAAGGAGATCAAGTAATAGAGGAGGCCTTTATAAAGGCAGAACTGGGACAAAAGGAGGGATGCGGCTGCAATCAAGATATAAAGTGAATAAAAAAATAAATTATTAAGAAAATAAAGATAGAGTTTCTCTATATATCCCTGGCTATAATAAAATTCATACTATAGTCCATGCTGGCTTTAAACTTAGAGATCCACCTGCTTCTTTCTACTGAGTAGTAGGATTAAAGGTGTGCACCACCACAGCCTGGCATCTGTAATTCTAAACATGGAAGAATGCTGTCATGTTTCATAATACTTTTGAATGATCATGCTGGATGTATAAATCAAAATGTCCCATTTGATAGTTGATGAAGTGACCTCAAAGACAATATTGATGTCTAGAGTGTGCTGAACTGGTTAGTTGTTAGTTAGATTCGTATTTTCCCTCTGTGGTCAGTTAAATGTGGCCACAAGACTACATTATAGTCAAAGAATGTGGACATACACAATGTACTCTGTATCATATTTCTGAAGTAGGTACATAGAAAACTCCCTGCTTGGTCCTGTAGACTATTTCTATCTGTCAACTCAAACGGAAGGACTCAGAAACCCTAACTTGATCTTAAGAGAAAGAAGCCTGTTTGCCAGGCCACTGAGGTTGAAGTATGTTCATTCTATTATTATTGTTACCTTAACAGTTACATGTCTAAGTAGAACAAGCTTTCTCCCTTTCTCAGTCAAGGAAATGAAATCAGAGATTTGTCACCTCTCAGTAGCAGAAGAAGGAATATGTCCTCCACCAGCACAGACCCATTTCATCCCTTGTCTCTGTTCCTGGTATATCTCTCATGTCTTCTTCCTTTCTAGTCTCACTGTTAGGTCTCTATGATGGGTTTGCCTCATCTTAGCACTCAGTGAAGCATTATAACTGAGTTCATAGGATGTCTTAATTCTTAACATGGGTTAATAAAATGAATATTTTTTATAGTTGTTCAGAAAGCCCCTGATTGTTCCCATCTGAACCTATAGTAAAGAACTGGAGGGTCAGAGGATCTGGGGACCTCTACACAGCCTTTGCTTGGTTGATGAGTTGTGCCTGTCTATTTATTTTTGGCAGTATATACAACCCAAGATAGTAGACATCCAAGGTTTCTAGTGCTGCTGTAGAAATGTATTGTTTGGCAACACTGTCTCCCTGTTCTCCCATGAGAGCTGTTGGGGGATCAGGGCAGACACTAACATTTTTCCTCTTTCTCATCCATATTGTTCAGGAATTCTGGAAGAAGCCGAAACTATTGGAAATAAAGATACACACTACAGTCATAGCTGAGACAGAGAGAGAGAGAGAGAGAGAGAGAGAGAGAGAGAGAGAGAGAGAGAGAGGGAGGGAGGGAGGGAGGGAGGGAGGGAGGGAGGGAGGGAGGGAGGGAGGGAGGGAGGGAGAGAAAGAGAGGAAGAGAGGGAGAGAGGAAGAGAGAGAGAGAGGAAGAGAGAGAGAGAGAGAGAGAGAGAGAGAGAGAGAGAGAGAGAGAGAGAGAGAGAGAGAGAGAGAGGAAGAGAGAGAGAGACAGAGGGAGGGACAGAGAGACAGAGACAGACATGCACACACACACACACACATTTTTAGAGAGTGAAAGAGAGAGAGAGAGAGAGAGAGAGAGAGAGAGAGAGAGAGAGAGAGAGGGAGGGAGGGAGGGAGGGAGGGAGGGAGGGAGGGAGGGAGGGAGAGAGAGAGAGAGAGAGAGAGAGAGAGAGAGAGAGAGAGAGAGAGAGAGAGAGAGAGAGAGAGAGAGAGACTGGCAAAAGCAGTTATAAAAGCTGACAAATTCTGAGACAACAGGGCAACGAAAAGAACCAGAAAATCACGTAATGTTAAGCTATAGCAGGCACAAGTGACACTCGGAACAAATGAAAGTCCTAGCTTTGAAAACACAAAAAAACACAGCTTAAGACTGTGTTTAGGAAGAATGCAATCTATTAACTACCACTATTTAGACAAGCACTCACTAACTCCTGCAGTATGGGTATTATGCTAAGTTCATTATAAATATTATCTCATTTTATCTGCAAATTACTCTTTGAAGGAGATACCATGTTTAGAAAATCTTTTACATGATAAATTAGGAACTTTCAAAAATAATATATTTCCAGAGTTAGGGCATGGCTGTCTTTGAGTCTAGATGTAGGGAGACTAACTCCTGAGCCAAAGATCTTAACTGGACATTATTTTAAATTATTGTCATATATTTAGGTGTGATTAATAAATATACCCTAAAGTCAATTTTTCAGTAAAATTTAATTGGATAGAGAAACTGAGAGAGTGGAATAATTTTGACTAGCTTTGTTGCTTAACAAGTGGGAGTAGGTAAAGTGTGGGGAACACACAGTTTCAAATAACATAGAAGGTGACATCATCAGCTGAGAAGGGCAGACAAGGAAGCTCCCAACCCAGCAAGGACCCTGTTTCCATCTCAGATAATTTTGTATCAGTCGCTCACCTATGATCACTTCTGTGAGTGCAATGACGGAAAACCATGAGTTATAATACCTCACTATGGGCTATTACAGTGCTGAGTGTATAATACCTCACTATGTGATATTACAGTGCTGTGTGTATAATACCTCACTATGGGCTATTACAGTGCTGAGTGTATAATACCTCACTATGGGCTATTACAGTGCTGAGTGTATAATACCTCACTATGGTCTATTACAGTGCTGTGTGTATAATACCTCACTATGGGCTATTACAGTGCTGTGTGTATAATACCTCACTATGTAATATTACAGTGCCGAGTGTATAATACCTCACTATGGGCTATTACAGTGCTGAGTGTATAATACCTCACTATGGTCTATTACAGTGCTGTGTGTATAATACCTCACTATGGGCTATTACAGTGCTGAGTGTATAATACCTCACTATGGGCTATTACAGTGCTGAGTGTATAATACCTCACTATGGTCTATTACAGTGCTGTGTGTATAATACCTCAATATGGGCTGTTACAGTGCTGTGTGTATAATACCTCACTATGGGCTGTTACAATGCTGTGTGTATAATACCTCACTATGTGATATTACAGTGCTGAGTGTATAATACCTCGCTATGTGATATTACAGTGCCGAGTGTATAATACCTCGCTATGTGATATTACAGTGCCGAGTGTATAATACCTCAATATGGGCTGTTACAGTGCTGTGTGTATAATACCTCACTATGGGCTATTACAGTTCTGTGTGTATAATACCTCACTATACGATATTACAGTGCTGTGTGTATAATCCCTCACTATGGGCTATTACAGTGCTGTGTGTATAATACCTCACTATGGGCTATTACAGTGCTGTGTGTATAATACCTCACTATGTGATATTACAGTGCCGAGTGTATAATACCTCACTATGTGATATTACAGTGCCGAGTGTATAATACCTCAATATGGGCTGTTACAGTGCTGTGTGTATAATACCTCACTATGGGCTATTACAGTGCTGTGTGTATAATACCTCACTATGGGCTGTTACAGTGCTGTGTGTATAATACCTCACTATGGGCTATTACAGTGCTGAGTGTATAATACCTCACTATGGGCTATTACAGTGCTGAGTGTATAATACCTCACTATGGTCTATTACAGTGCTGTGTGTATAATACCTCACTATGGGCTATTACAGTGCTGTGTGTATAATACCTCACTATGGGCTATTACAGTGCCGAGTGTATAATACCTCACTATGTGATATTACAGTGCCGAGTGTATAATACCTCAATATGGGCTGTTACAGTGCTGTGTGTATAATACCTCACTATGGGCTATTACAGTGCTGTGTGTATAATACCTCACTATGGGCTGTTACAGTGCTGTGTGTATAATACCTCACTATGGGCTATTACAGTGCTGTGTGTATAATACCTCACTATACGATATTACAGTGCTGTATGGCACAGGGCTAACATGCCACATATACTACAGTACTGTGTGATACACTGTAAAGATACAGTGTATATTAAATTGTTATGAGGCACACTGTAAAGATACTATGCATATCTGAAGGAGTGAAGAAGAAGGATGAAATGAAGAAAAGAATATAAGCTAGCAGGAAAATGAAGATTGTAGCACCGTGTTCTTTTTCACAGTAATGCCTGTGGCTATTTCTGAACAAATGAATGTAGGCTTACTCTTTCATCACATGTCCTGTCACTGACAACCTGAACATTAAGGAGTCTAAATGCTAGGGTCTTGGTATTTGGCAGTATCTAGATGGTTAGGCAGGGCTGATCGTTTGCTCTTTTACAATGTTTGACTTTACTCATCCTACTCCCAAATCAATAGCTGACCGACATGGGCGTAGGAGAAGGATATTATTATGGTGCCTTGCAGGAAAGAATTAAAAAGTGCAGCAATTTTGGGAATACTTTTAAATGGAACTTTCAATCTCCCTACCTTACACCAGGAATGGTAACTCTTCTGTCCTAGTGGAGAGAGTCATAGATCTAGGCAACGACTGTGTATTTTTAAAGGCTTATGAAAAAAATGTCCTCTCCCTTTGTGCATCTGTCCTACATATAATACACTCAGGAGATTGCAGAATGAAGTGAAACAGCTGCATATTTCTTGAAAATGTGGTTTAGGACACTTGGGTATGTTGTGATTGTGATTGAGGAGCTTTGGATGCATAGTCTCTGCTCATTGAGGTAAGGTAACTAATTTTCACCACTAATGCTAGCCAACACCACATGCTAAACCTTTTGGGAAATCAATTGGCATATCCTGTTCAAGATAGCTTTGCACTCTATGCGGCTGAGAAACACAGTGACAAAATTTTTGTCTTCGTTTTATATTCACTTTACATCCTACTCACTGCTTCTCATGGGTCACACCCTCCCACAATCCTTCCCCACATCCCCTCATCTTCTTTCAGATGAAGTCTGTTAGACTTCATGTCTCTCTGAGGCTGGGTAGTTCTTCTCCCATCAAGGCCAGAAAACAGAGCCCGGCTAGAAGAACATCTTTCATTAACAGGAAACAGATTTTGGGATGGCCCCCATTCCAGTTGTTCAGGACCCACGTGAAGATCAAGCTACACATCTTCTACAAATCTTCAGGGAGGGATATGTCAAGTCTCTGTATGTTCTTTGGTTGGTGGTTCAGGATCTGAGAGCCCCAATATCCAGGCTAGTTGATTTTGTTGGTCTTCCCGTGGAGTTTCTATCCCCTTCATTGCTTACAGTCCTCCTCCTATTCTTCAACAAGAGTCCTCAAGTCCCATCCACTGTTCAGGTATAAATGTCTGCATCAGTATGAGTCAGCTGCTTCATGGAGCTTCTCAAAAGACACATTTATCCTGTCATACATGTCCTTTTGGAACTGGGTTCCTTCACTTGGGATGATATTTTCAATCACACAACCATTTCGGATATCCATTTGAGTTTTTTTTAAAAGGAAAACTAAGTTTGTTTTTTTAAGAAACAATCAAGATGGAAGTGAATGTGCAGTTATAATTTGTTTACACGTAGCTTCATGAAACAGATCTAAATATGCCTTTTAATTATTTATGCATCTTCATCTATCTGTATTCTTATCTGTTTGTCTGTCTCTATTTGTTTCATTATTTCTTTGTTACTTTCATTCTCTTCCTCTCTTTATTTCTTTCTATCATCTACATATTTCCCACTTATAGTCTATCTATCTATCTATCTATCTATCTATCTATCTATCTATCTATCTTCTATCATTTATCTTTTCTTGGTATGAACATATTTTTTTTAAGCCACTGAATGCTCTTTCAATCATTTGTGGATGACTGAAAGTTCAAAGTTATGTTACAATAGTAGTTAACATGTTATTAAGATTCTACTGTTAAGTGTACAATACCACAGATTAGGTAAGTTAAAAAGAGAAGAAGTTGGGTTATCTTAGAGTTCCTTCTTGAGGTTGAGGATATATACCTGCTAATAGCCCTACTGACAGAATCCTGGGGTGGGTCAGGATGTCACCACATATATAATGTGTTCCCTGCTATCTCTCCCTTTTCTTATGAAGTGGTTAATATTCTGTCACATGAAGTTCTCAACCCTAATGATTTTGTCTAATTCTAATGATCTCTCAAATATTCCTCTCTAAACAAGATAATCAGATTATGTTTCTCATACTCATTTTCCCACAATGAACATTAAATTTCAGCATGGGTTTGCACTTTCAAACTTCAGCAAACAATATGACCATTTCATAGTGTTAGCTTCTGCAATGTGTGGCAAATGTCATGAGGGAAACGAACTCATCTTCTTAACAGTGTTGTTAGGTCGTGCAAATGAGGACTTGACTCTGTTCCATTCTTGGGGACACAAGGTTTAGTACTGATTGTGACAAAACAGACAGCACATGTGACTTTCTGCTGGATCTAGCAGACAGTTGTGTTACCGTTTGATTTACATGTTAAGAGAAGACTGTGGTATTGGAAAAACATGACTGGTAAACACATTACAGTTAGCTAGACATAGACATTTTCATTAGTGAATAGAGGGAGCCAGCCATTTTGAGAATAAAAATAGTATAAACTCTTAATTTACAGTGATGTAATCTGGGATCTGAAAAGAAAGTGAGAATTTTGAAATTTACAGTCACCACATGAACATGGCACCTTTCTTATAAAGACTTTCCGATGTTCTCCTCAGTGATGTTGGTGGGTCTGAGTACTCCATGGCATAATGAAATATGGAAGATATTCACAGCCATGCACTGTCTGTCTGTCTGTCTGTCTGTCTGTCTGTCTCTCTATCTGTCTGTCTTTCTTTCTCTGACAAGAGGTCTTTTTTTTAACAAAATAGACTTTCAATCATTTACTACAAATATGGAGAAACAAACTTGATTTTTTGCACCAATATTTTATCATGAGATTTACTAATTTGATTTGTCATTTGTTTAAGTAGGCTCTACTTCCACCCAGTCTTTAGGATTGGTTGTGCAAATATTCACATTATATATGAACAGAGATTGTTAATTTCTGCTCTCTTGTACTACACCAAGAACCTTTAGTACACTGCTGCAGACATCTGAAAGTGACTAACCTTACCTTCTTCTTGATGCGTGAAATGCCACTTAACATCTCGTTGTTAAAAAATCACTTGTCAGTCCCTGTCCTCATTGTGCTCCATTTTACATACAAATTAAAAAAATTAGTTATTGTTTCAATTTGGGAATATTTTATTAGGTTCTTCTTCAGGATTTTGTATAGTGTAATTTGAACACATTTACCTTTCTTTCTCCAATTGCACTCATTACCCACATCTCCACAGTTTCTGTTTGTTTGTTTGTTTGTTTGTTTATTCATTTATTTGTTGTGTTTAGAAGTGTGAACATATGGAAATCAGCTGATGGATGTCTATGCTATTTCTGGGTTATTGTGAATACACAAAGAATGAATATAAATGAGAAGGTAGGTAAATAATTTTGACATCATTTTTATTGCTTAGTTTTTCTATAAGATGAGTCTAACTATTAGGCATTAAAGTACAATCAAATGTAATTCATTGGTGTTTGCAAGATATATAATTAGTATGTAAAGGTACTAATCACTAGGACTGACAACCAGAGTTCTATCTACAGTACCCAACTGATGGAAAGAGAGAACCAATTCCCAAAGTTATCCTTTGACTTCCACATTAATGCTTTGGTCTACGCACTTACCCATGCACATATACAAGAAACACACATAGAAACACACACACACACACACACACACACACACACACACACACACACACACACACACACGACAGACACCCCAAATTCATACATGCCTCACAATAACTAAATTAACAAAGTACATTAAAAAACATGACTTATTGGCCTTAAGAGTTTATAAGGTTGATGAATTGATTGTCTGTAGGAGACAAAGGGCTTGAGATAGAAATGGGAAAGTTCGGGTATAAATCTTCCTTGTCTACCCTTTTAAAGGATATATTCATATATTTTATTTATACATTTTATATTAATTTATTATTTATTGCTGCTTTATTTACTATTGGAAGGGAATCGGAAAAATCTATTTATTCATCAACTGGTAAATGGTTAATGAAAATCTGATCCATACAAAAAAATGGAGTATTATTTTACCCAAAAGAAAATTAAATTTGCATGAAAATCGATGGACTTACGGTGTGTAATATTAAACAAGGTCCCTAAAACTCAGAAAGAAAACAACCCTGCATTGTCTTCCTATGTGGCCTGTAGTGGACACAGATGTAAGTGCAGGTACAGTACTGTCCTGAGAAGAGAGGCTGAGACAGGGCAGTGCTCAGTGGTGAGATGAGACTGCACGCAGACAGAAGGAAGCACTGTTATGGAAGGAGGCAGGAAGCTGATGGTTTACCTAGTCTAACCTCCACCATGACCTACCCCGCAAGTAGATAAGTGAATACAAATATATTGGATAGTTTAAAAGGGAAAGACCCAAAGCAAAGATCAATGGTGTTAGAATGACTCTTCTAATGGTTCAGGAGTTAATTGAGATGCATAACCTTCAGAACAGAAAGTTTATGCTTGGGAGGTTACCACAATCTGGGTGCAAATTGTTTCCATTTATTAGTTAATTACAGTAAGGTGAACACAGAAACCCATAACAAGGTAATGTGCAGAGAGTGAGAGATCTTCTAGATTCAGCAGGACTGAAACTACTATGAACTCACGGAGGCCAGAGCAGCACACACAGAACTGCCACAGGACCAAAGTAGACTCAATTCTAGATTCTATTACTGAGCATAGATGTAGATTTCCATGATAACCAAGAGTCTGTTTCCAGTCCCATTCACTTGCAGTGGAGAGCCTATACAATGCAACTCAGTGGTATTTCTGTAGATATTTATCTGGTTAATATTGCTTTATTTGGGCATTTTAAAAAAAATCTTACTGCTATTTTGCTAGTAAAATGAGATTTCTGATTGTGAGGTTTTACATTCAATCTCTCTCTCTCTCTCTCTCTCTCTCTCTCTCTCTCTCTCTCTGTGTGTGTGTGTGTGTGTGTGTGTGTGTACATTCTTTCTTTCTGCTTTTTAAAATTCAATTTCTTTGCTTGCCTGTTTGGTTTCTAAAGAAAGAGAGAAGGGGCATGGAGTTACATGCCTGGAGCAATAGAAAGAATGTGAGAGCAATTGGGGAAAGTTAAACAGGATTAGAATATATTGCATAAAATTTCCAATAAAAATATAAAAAGAAATGATATATTTTAATTTTTTTAATTTAAAATATCTTATTCACATAGTTTCTATTCAAGTTTCATTTTATTGTCATCCAGACAATATAAAAGTATATATATTTTTTAATCAGATAGTACAAGATGTAAAAGTAATTATACTGTGGATAAAAAAAAAAATGAGAAACCATTATCTTCTAACTTTTCTCAGTTGTCTTGCGACTTGTGTTCTCCATTTCTTTATGTGCTTGAATGTCAGTCTCCCAGTGTATAAAGATGCTGCCGGCAGAGGACTCAGTCGTGTAGGTGCCTGCTGTGACAGCATGAAGACCAGAGTTTGGACTCTGATGACTCATGTAAAATGCAGGCATGTGCGTTGTAATGTTTCTCTTCTTATATTCCCGCATGGAAACTGGATTTCTCATGGAAGGTTTCCCTTCCTTTGGGCAATAAGAATAAATCCTCTAATTAAGCTCCAGGAAAGAGCCAGAGTTCAAAGATGTCAGGCGTCCTAAGTCCAGTCCTTGGATGCTTTACTGGACTTTAAAAGTTCTCTAGTTTAACATTCAACCTGTAAAGAGAGCTGTCATGTTCAACTACTCTAATCAGCTTCCAACCAGAAGACACCAAATGAGCAAGCAAGGAAAGCGGTAGCTTTATACAAGAATAAAAAGCTTTATTATTTATTTCAGCTTTGTCTTTTTGCTTCTTGAATGTGTATCAGGTTGTGCTAAGTTTAGTATCACGTTGATTTTTGACTCAGTACCCTTAATGATCTTTTCGTAATTTTTACCCCAAATGTAAATTTTACCCCAATTCTTCATCTCTTTCTTCTATATTGTTTTTGCTTTCTCTTTTATTAAGTAATGCAAGGATAATACATACATGTGTGTGGGAATGAGAGAATAACATAATCTTAATTGATATATTCTTATAAGATTAATGTTTTCCCACTATCTTTCTATGTTATTTTTGAGGCTGTAGAAAGACAATCTCTTTCCTGGGACCCCTGGTGAACAATATCAAATGTGCTCGCATTTTCTTTCAGGACAATATTCAACAGGGATATATACTACATATGCCAAATCCAACATTTTGTTCCTGATAAGTTTGTTGGGCTCCCAGGAACCCGCACCTTAGCAGAAAGAATAAAAAGCACAGGCCTCATGATGCAAATATGGGAAAATCTGTCCACAATTTTGGCTTAACATCTGAGGGAAAACATTTCAGTTTAGTTGTAGAAGAGAAATTCTAGCCATTCCTCTGCCATGAAACTATGGTGTCAGTATAGATTACTTTTGATCTTAGTGCACACAATCAGTTACCTCTTTCTTTTCATATGCCCCAACACTTTGCTTGTTAAACACACAAGAGTCTTACTCCAGAAGAGAGCTAATGCCGTTTTCCATATGAAGCATGGCAAGAGTTTGTGAGTGTGTGATTCATTCTAATGTTCAACATTCAAACATACTTTGTTGTAACAGTCTTGACTATATAATCGTACAAGCGACATACCTCTGAAAAAGTAAAGTAGAGAGGTCACTTTTGTTGTTGCGTTTCTTTAAAATGAATAACAAACTGCTTTAGTGAGTGGCCTGGTGTTTATTCATCCCAGAATGATTTAATGAGACCTTTGACCTTGCTGTCATGGTTTCTGATGTTAGGATTGTCAGAGAAAGTGTTTCTTTGTAAATCAGCCGTCCATCTATTACCCATGGTATTTGGATGAGTCAAGTGGCTTGTTTACAGCATAGTTAATGTTTTACGAATCCTGCCTCCTGATTTACTTCAAGTACTTTATAATTATATTCCTTGAAAACAGATGCTTTTAATATTCAGCTTGAGTGTTTTATAAGCTATACAAATATTTTGTTTGTGGTATTTTCTGATGCTCACAGCCAAAATATGCTAGTCAATGTTTTGAAGATCATTTCATAATCTGAGAACCTAGGGCAATTTAACTTCTAGAGGCTTTCTACCAGCACAGAACCCTTAAATATCATAATATGCTAGATTGAAGAGGACCAGATCCAATAATTTAAAAACATTTAATTGTATCATGGTAAAATCTTGTCAAGTAAAGTCTTCCTATCAGAAAATACCAATGTTGTTGTCATTCTGACTCTCCTTCCCTTCTGCTGGGCTGATGAGTTTTCCCGAAGTCTTGGAAGAAGGAAGGACTGATTAAAACCACTCATTCTTGTACCACTAAAATCCACACAATGCTTTGAAAAAACACCCCTAATTTAGAGCTGTTAATACAGCTGTAATTTTATTTCTTGAACATGGCCTCTTGTAGGGTACTGCCGACCTATGAAAACAAACCAGTAATAGCCCTATTTGAAAACCACCCAGGGCCAATTGTCCTCTTTTCTTTTTTCTAAATAACCTATTAAAAGACTCCTAGCAGCTACAACAATAAGTAAAGGACAAGCCGTGAGCATTATGCTTGTGTAGCAGTGGTGGCAGCAGCTCCAGTCCCAGAAATACCCCAAACCGATTGTCCAGCAGTTTTCCACATCTACAGTACTCAATGCGAGCCATAGGTTTGCTGTTCTTTTACACTGAAGTGTATGCTGTTTATATCTATGATTTTTCAAGGTAAAAATAATTAAAGCCATTTTTATCTAATTCCAAAATAATTACAGTTTTAATATTTTACCTCGAGCATAGTTTTAGCCCTGATGCAGAACTATACCATTTACTTCATGAATGTGTGTGGAAGGGCAGCAGACAGTGCACATAAAATGCTGGAAAACCAGCCCTGTGTGCTTACTTGTGAGTAGCTGCTACATTACAGATTTGAAGGCTGCTGAATGTTGGAGCAAAGCAGCGGTATTTATCCTTTTCCGGAATGCCGCCTCTTCCTCTGGCATAGACTTTTACGTTCTGGTTATATTCTGTCCTATTTCCCCCTCCAGCTACTCATTGAGTCTGAATGACTTCAAGTTGAATCTCAAGCATCCAAGATACTTCTTAGATGCTGAGGTAGGAATCAGGCGGGATTTGCCAGCTGAGGGGTCTAGTCTCTAGTGACTGCTTGGAAAGGTGGTAGTCAAATGAAATGATTTAAAAACTTCAGAGTTACAGAAAAGGTCAGGAAGAATGTGGATGTTTACTCATCTATTCTGCAGAGATTCTCTCTTTTTACCCCCATTTTTTATTGGAAATTCTCTGCATTTACATTTCAGATATTATCTTTTCCCATAATTCCATCCCCCTCTCCCTCCCATTGCCTCCATGAAGGTGCTCCCTCTTCCAACCACCCTCTCCCACCTCAGCACCTTGGCATTCTCCTTTGCTGGGAAAATGAGCCTTTGCTGGACTCAAGGCCTCTCCTCCCACTGATGCCAGAAAATGCCAACCTCTGCTGCACATATACCTCAGGCCATGGGTCTTTCCATGCAAACTCATTGGTGGGTGTTTTAGTCCCTGGGAGCTGTGGTGGGTTTGGATAGTTTATAATGGATTCTTAAAGCCAAAATTTAAACTTTCAAAAGCACTTTGATATTTTAGAGACTAAGTTGCTATCATTTGGGAGTTGCCTGGCAATCTATTAGAAACAATGAATCTTTGTTACCTCTTTCCCTTTGTCTGCTTTCGTTTCTTAGTTCCTTCTTGTTGCCTTCTCTTCTGCCCATTATACAATCTGGAATCTCTGATCCATGACTGAGAAGAGAGGTCACAGATTAGCATTCCTTAGATTAGTTCTTGGGACAGGTAATAGTGATTCTTACCTTAGGAATGAAAAGACATCCCTGTGAATATGTATGTATCCCCAACAACAATGCTGCCCTCTAAAACAACTCCCACCCTGGAGAAAAAGTGGCACCTTGTACAGAGATGTCCCTACAGACACACTCAAATTCTCCTTAGCTTCCTGACTGACAAGGCAGAATCAAATTGACTTGAGATGTCCAACAGCACCACAGTTTGCCTTCAGTGTCTTTTGCTGACCCTTCACAGTACTCCTAAAGGAACACTTTGTGAATGAAATTATCTCAGGAACTACTATCCCTCAAAGTGGAAATAACCACACAGACATACACGGATATCATCTATAACTCTGGCTGGCTAAGTCAAGGTTTTCTTTCTTCAAAGCATAGAGGAGGGGGTGTGTAATCTCATTCTGTCAAAAATGCTGGAGATTTTCATACATCACGGTGTTTCAAAATCAATTACGAGCATAGTAGTGCTACGTTACACCAGCACTGAACAGATTCTTCAAGAAGCACAGTGCGCGTTTCTGACTCCTGTAATAAGGAAAGCACCTGAGTTGGTTACTGTGATCATCTTAAAAATAATGCTTTCCTGCTTTGGCAGAAAGTAAAAACTTATATTTTTGATCAAGAAGTTTGCCTTTTCTTAGCAGTGCAGGGGCAGCCTGTGACCTTCTCTGATTTAAAAGCAGACGTGGAGACTTGTGGAGGGCAGACATGGCTCACTTCCTGTGTGCTGTCAGGCCTGGCCTCAGACAAGATTTCAGTGGGGTTTCCACTCACGCTTGTGTGGTCTCCGCTCTACCCAGGGCTGAAACAGCGAAGCATCATTACTTTTTAAGTGTGGGTGCCATATACAGAGGTATCCTTGAGCTTTGTTTTTTGCCTTATATCTCTTGCACTGCAAATAGAAAATTGCCACCAGTATTGACTCTCTCTCAGACCCCCATCAAAATTTATTTTTAAGATAGAGATGTATAAAATGTTTCATTGAGACATGTCAAGTCACAGATTGGCGTTCCCCAATACTGCCCAAAATGATTTACCATAAAAATAGGGTTGAAATTTTTGAAATGACCAGTTTCTACAGTTAAGCATCGTGATAGGCAGGGGAAAGTTTAAAGGGGAACACCTCCACCAGCCTAATAAAAGTTGGAAGCTTGGGGGGGGGGTCACTTCCTAATAGGTGTAATTTCCTCCATTTTAATAAAGACATTTTAACACCTGAGTTGTATGCCAGATAACATTGTCATTTTTTCCACCGACTGGCTCAAATAAATGCTGGTAGGGGCCAGACTCTCTTCAAATACTGTTGCTTAATGCCAAGCACAACTAACACGCACATGGAAGAAGCCAGGAACGCAGTAACCTCCCTAATTATAGCCGAAGCCTCGAAGTCCACAAAGCCAGCAGAACTTTTTGGTCCTGGGCTCCTGGTGTGAATGGGGGTCAGGAAGCTGCTGGACCACGGGATCTCTCAATTGGCAGCCCTGCTTGTCTACCCCACCCCAATACAGTCTTTTTTTTTTTTCTTCTGAGCCTGCCAAATTCTTGTCCAACCCCAATTCAAATCTATTTATATTTGCCTTTTTTATTCCAGGGCTCAGATGTTAGCCCCTACCGTGTGTTGACCAGCACTAAATGTTACACTGAGAGACCAGCGTTTGCCAGCTTACTTGGTGGCTGAAGGCAGAAAGACCAAAGTATCTGGTGGGACCTTAATCTTCTAAGCGACATCCTGGCTTCAGAGAGGTGGTGGTGGCAGGGTTCAACTTCAAAGCACCAGGTCTACTGAAACTGAAGAATTCGAGAGGTTAAGATTTGACGCTGGCTGCAGCCCTTCAGCAGAAATGATGGATTCCTAGCCGTGGATGCAGACAGTAGAAGGGATGAGAACCATCTAGGGACTGTGCTCTTAGTACAGAGGGGTTCAAGGCCCACCTGCAGAGTGTCTGACTCAGCTGGACTGGGTCAGGCCCCAAATCTGCTTTAGTGATCCCCATGAGTGGTTGCGATGTAGGTGGTCCGAGACCCCACTTTGAGATGCAGTCCCGGGTCCACACTTCTCTCCCCTGCAACACTGGGCCGTGTTTCAGGGTATAGAAAGTTGGAAACCGATTTAAACAGGCTAGCAAAGTGCGGCTTTATTTCGGGTTTATTTAAAGCGTTGGAACGCTGAACTTTGTTGTAGAAGCTTTATTTAAAATTCTGGGGTAAGAGTAACCTTTTTTTTTTGAGTTCAATTTTAACAAGGAGCGCTATTTGAAGACTGTGGGCCTCGGTTTGTGAGGTCTGAGCATAAAAAGAAAATAAAACCCTGCGAGTTGGACCTTCTTATGTAAAACTAGACCTCGTTCTTTTTAAGAGGTGTGACCTTAGATCATTAAAATTTTTCTGAAGAGAACTGTTGGATAGATAGCTTTTCTGATAAAATTCATGGAGAATCTTGTAAGCAGTGTCTATGTTCTCTGTCCTGCACAGTGGTGGAGTACTTGAACAAAACAGGCTGTTTTAATGTTAAGTAGGTTGAATTCTCTGTAAAGCAGAGGGAGCAACTCCCAGATGCATGTAGTCTTTTCCTCAGGATTCAGGTCTTAATCTAGAAATCTGCTACCTGCCCCCCTTTTTTAACTTGGAGGCAAGTAGAGATAAATGAGTCACTGGGTTCGTTGTCACAGAACAGTGGACTCGGTTTGTTTAAATAAACCTTTTAAAACACAAATGATATATAACCATGCCAAAGAGATTGACAGGTCTATCCTAGTTTTTATTTGGGAAGGGGGTTAGAGTCCCTGAATAACAAGGTGGGTGAGGAAACATCACGTTTGTGGATGGGTGAAAGGGAAGATGCCCAAGGGTGTGATCAGGACAAAAAGTTACAGAAAAGCTAAGTGTTTGCCTTAACAGTGAAAGGTAACAATTGTGTCTCAGCGTCTGTGATTATGAAACAAATAGGGAGGATTGAGTCAATTGCCTTCTTCAGGGAAAAAGAGCAGCAATGTTACGGAAGGTATAAATGATCGTTTTTGACATAGGTAAAATATGAGATATGTCTTAGGTAACAGAGCATCACTGGGAGAAGTTTTTATGTGTCAACACTACTGAAGCACCTATGCTAGTCCGTAGATTTTGTGCAGCATAACACTTTTGTCTTACCCTTTAATACTCATTGGACTTTCACAGCTTGGGATTTGCTCATCTACTGAGATAACAGAAGTGGTCATCAGCCTTCATAATATGGCCCTTAAGACAGTTTCCCACATTATAGTGATCCTCTGTTGTATGACTATTTTGTCCCTACCTCATAACTGAATTTGCTAGTGTTATATGGTGCACTGCAAATCTCTCATCAGCAGGATGTCTGATTGTGACCCACAGGGTAGGGACCACTGTGCTGGAGGAGACAGTAGCATGGTTACTTAAAAGTAATATAAAGAATTGATGTTCCTAATATACCACTGACTAGAGACCACTGGATACGGTATTGGCAGTGCCATTGTGCACCTGTGCTCCTTTGCTTCCTAATTTGTGTAAACTTAAGGGAACAATGTTCTTTACATTTTATGGGACGTAGTTCGATGGTCCAGTCTATACTCTAGGGTGGGGACATGAAAATAAACGACACCTCACATTGCTTAGTGGCTTTAAATAAATACGATTAGGTAGCATTCTATGAAGATTGAAAAGTTCCTTATACTAGATTGCGATCCCACATGAGTTCTCTTTGTCAAGTATAAATCCATACAAGTGCCAGTACAAATGGTTGTCAATTGTTCACCAGTTTATGAGTGTCAGGTAGATTTTCATTTTGATTAAGAATTGTATGAAGCCAGTTGTTTCTATTACTGCTATAAAGCAGCTCATGATACCTGTATTGCTTGGAGGCAGTAGACTCACAACAGTGAGCCCAGCTTCCTCTAACAGTTCTCCTGTGGCCATCACAGACCCATAAAATATTTAAAGACCCCCTTCCCCCCTCCATTTAGTATGTATTATAAGATAGTTGGATACACTACTAAAAGCATATCTCAGAGCCTTCATAAAGAGTTCTGGAAAGAAAGCAAAAGACATTTAAAGCATCAAAGAGGCTGATGAATAGGGATGCCAGGATATTCAAATACATTTAGAGACAGTATTGTCAAGCTTGTTTTCTGAGCCATGATACTAAAGATAGTAGGAGCCAGCAAAGAAAAGAACTCTGTAGAAATGCAAATATCTTCAATGTTGAATCTATTAATCCACTGCACACTTTCTTCAGAATCATACTTACTCAGATGTACAGGCAACAAAAAAAGTATTTAGAATATTTGCATAATTTCAAACACCCAGTTCATAAATTATTTATTGGTCATGGTCAAATGAATGTTAGCTATTTCATAATTATCCTTTGTGTAAAAGGTTGCACGGCTTACAAGAAAATGTTTCAATGGCAATTGCATATCTGTAGCCTTCTTAAACAGCACAGAAATAAATGATACTTAATTATGTAGCACTCATGTACATTCTATCGTGTTCAAAAATTCCGAGAAAAATTACACTTAATTTGTAGGTTTACTTTAAATGAACACCAGATATATACAACAAGAAAAACAATACATGAGCTACCTTCAAGATTGAACCAAAATGCTAACAATCAACAGGACAGTACATGATACAAATCAAACCAGGACCTTCCTTGTCCTAGGAGTTTGAGTTATAAAATGGCAGAGCCCTAGAACAAGAAATGGTTTCTACAGTCACTAGTTCAGCATCTCATTCTCATAACTCAGAGAATCATGATATGGAATTCCAATGGCTTTTCCAAGCCTTACAGACGAAATATGTTTATGGGAGCTAAGCTACTAACCCAATACATCTTTCCCTATTTATCCTTGACTCTACTGCTTGGACAGTAACACTCCTTTTAATTAGACTAACAAAATCTTAGAGACATTTAGAAGGCAGTGTGCCTACAGTTCAATCTACAATAGTAATTTTAAAGAAGAAAAATACATAAAGAATAGGTGACATAGAAATGTTCTTTAGAACATTTTTTTCATCCAAATAAGAATGTGAATATGGGTCCTAACTCTAAAAGTTTGGTTCACAGAAACAAAACAAAAACCAAACCAAACCAAAACAAAACAAACAAACAAACCAAAAAAAAAAAAAAAAAAAAAAAAAAAAAAAAAAAAAAAAAAAAAACCCAAAAACTTAAATGGGTTCCTTTGAATGTTTGTTTTCATTGATTAATTAATCTTCTATTGCTGCATATTGAATGCAAGGATTACATCATAAATATGCATATGATTGGGATATTAGTTGGGAGTACATGACCACTTTGCATCGACTTCTTATTGTAGACTACAGGTGTTTAGACCCTTATAAGATAATTTGAAGTTGTGGTATTTTGTGTTTGGAAGACAAATAACACACTCTTACCCAGTGAGCATCAAGCACAACTTCCAAGCCACAGTAGGTGTGTGTATCATTGAGCTAGGACTTCTGTGAGCCTTAGACTGAGTAGGTTAGAGAACATATTTTTGTATTGTTTTGGAGATAATTTTGAGATCAATGATGGAGGGATGACTCAGTGGCTAAAAGTGCCTGTTACTCTTAGAGAGGACCCAGTTTGTTTTCCAGAATCCATATTTAGTGGTTCACAACCATCTGGATCTCTAGTTCCAGGGAATTTTAGACCCTCTTGGCAGCAAGACTCCTGCCTAATTAATTCCTCTGATGAATGGGCTCTTTGGTTATGTTTTTATTATATATAGTATTATAGTTGCAGTTATTTTTATGATAGCATTCAATGGAAAATTGCCTAGGTGTCAAGGCCCTAAGATGGTCTCTAGTCTTACTGACTTCCCAACACTGCATTGCAATAATTGGACAGTTACTTCAGAATTACTTTTGGAGAACAAATCACAGGAGGATTTACAGAATGTTTTTATTGATATAATTTCATTGATGAGCAAAGTCATATGTCTATTATCAGAAACCAAATATTAGGAGCATACATTTGAAAAAAAGCCAAGGGAATATAGCTCCTAGTTCTTTAACAATCTATAGCTCCCCGACTTGGAAACCTTATTACCTATCCAGATTTCTAAGGCAAATTTACAGCTTTGTATAAAATATAATTTTATCATAAAAACAAAAGGGAAAGGAAACATAATGTAGTTCTCTTTAGACCTTTTATGAGGCATCATTGTTCTAATTAGATTTTCAATGTTTAAGTACTTCCCAAATGGTCCCACCTCCTAAAAAACATCATAATGGAAATTAAGTTACATCACAAATTCAGAGCAAATCAAACAGCAAAACCATAAAACACTTAAAAACTTATTTACGTTAAATGTAAGTGGATCCGGAATCTGTTGTTTATCTTAAGTGTTCCTTTGTCCTGGTTTCTTGGATTCTGAAGGCTTGTAAAAGTGAAGGTTGTGCATTTGTACAGAGGGACAGAAGTTCTCCTTCAAAAAAGTTTGAAACACATGGTGCTGTTATGATAACTGTATGATGTGTAACTGTCCTGGGACATCAAATTAGGTCTTCAAGATCTGGCTTAAGGGACCAGAATTCAGTCGTATGCCTCAGAATGCTTCTCCCCTCTACTTCACATAGTTTCCGACTCTTTATTCTGAACCCCATAGACTTCAGCTCTTGACTTTACTCTCTGATTCCTTCTTCATTTCCCATAAAAAATGGCATAGATTTGGAGCAGAATAAGCTGAACACCCTGTTTCCTGTTTTCAGAAGATCCAGCAGCATGTGTAGGTTTGAACTCTTTCTGTTTCTGGCTGATTAAACTCATTTAAACAATGTACAGGTTCTCTATATAGCAAACAAGAATTTTCTCAGAAAAATAAATGCCATGCTCCAAAGCCTACTAATGTTCTATGAGCCTGTTCCTTCTGCTGCTTGTCATATGCTCTGGCTTATAAAGTCTTCTGCAGATTTATCAAAGAAATATGGTAATGTTCTTTAATTTGATATTTACCTCAATGGCATATTTTATGGTGGTATCATAGACTTTATCTCTTCCTCAGACAATCTAAAACTGTGTGTTTTATTTCCCCACCTGTAAAGGCCTGTGTTAAAGCAGGCACTCTAAATTCTACTTAGAAATCAGCACATTCTATCTTTAGTTCATCTCTTTGGCAATACCTTATCCTAAGAGACCATGAAGAATCAATTGATGTGTTCAATATTCTGCATGGAAATATCCACAGGTTTCTTAAGCGTATTATCTAGGTTCAAAGTTACTGAGTAACATTCTCACCCACTTTTTGATTATTTAAGTGTTAGTGTTTCTATAGATTTCAACTCTCACATCCTTAAAATCACTTTCTAAATCACTACTAAATAACATTGAGATCTTTCTGACATCTACTCCATGATTTGAAAGTCAAGGTTCCTGTATCTTCACTTTTTGCTATCTTATTTCTGGCACTAGCTTCTGCATTGGCTCTACATATGCAAAACAAAATAACAACTTAGCAATTAAAAACAGCCAAGATGGGGAGGAAACAAAGTGAAGATGGGTTCTTTTCCTCTAGTATTTTTCTATTAGACATATTAGTCTAAGTTACTTTGGGGTGCCTGCTATAAGGATGCCATTCATAAGTGTGCATGGTAAGATCTAAAAACACTTTAATGTAGAAATGTTTCTCATGTTTTCATCCATGTCATGGTTGTTAAACTCTCATCAGCCAAATAGTCCCAGAACCACGACACAAGGGCATTTGATTCACAGTAGCTCAGTTTGCTAGGCATTTGTGTAGTGGCAAGTTATAGATATAGTGATGAAAATGAGGAAATTCTACCCTGTAAGTAATCTTGTAGAACTGCAATTTACAAATTATCTTTTCTAAATATCTTAAGTGCCACATTTTTTTTTCTGTAGAGTGTTTAGAGATTATTTTCTTTTTTTTCTTTCATTTTTTAACAACTTTATTTTACAAAACAAAGATAAATGTACAGATTTTAAGCATTGTTTGCATAAAATTATACAATACATTTTTGTCAGTACTTGTTTTTCAGATTTTAAAATAATTTTTACATAAAACTGTATGAATATATTTTTTAGTCAGTACTTAATTTTTTTAAAGGTTTGATAGTATTCATTGAAAACTTAATAGTTACAATGAGCATAAAGTACATGTAAAACAAAATGTAACATGGAAATAGTCAAAGTTATCTTGTTGTATAGAGATGTTTTTGTTTTGTTTTGTTTTCTTTATTTCTTCGACTTCATACAGTCTGTGTTTCTGGGGCAGTGCGAGCCTCTGGGGTTAGCATCCCACTATCAGTGACTGCATTCTCACTATAGATAGTTGTTAGGGTACTCGTACGCGTGCGCGCGCGCACACACACACACACACACACACACACACACTCACACACACACACATCCTTTCCTTCCATATAAAATATCAATCTTGTAAAAACTTTATCAAGCAAGTTAGAGGTAAAATGTCATCCAACTTCTCAACGTTCCTGTCAATATTTCACACCTGTGTGGGAGACAGGTAGATGTCTAAGCAGTAGCTGGATAAAACGTAAACTGCAACCTACAATTAACTCACCTTCTGAATTGTCAACAAGACGACACTGCAATCCAGTTAGCCTATATTGGCAGGAAGCCTAATAGCAAAATGCATGTTTAAAATACCAAGTAGTTGGAGAAACACTGTATTAGTTTGCAAAAAACGTTATCATCCACCTGTGCAGAGGAAACATGCCTTTCCATGTTGTTTTATTTTAAATTCTAGGCCCTCTTTTCTCAGGCAAGATGATTCATATTTTACATACCTATGGCTTGTAAATATAAATATATCCCAATAAATTAAGGTATATGCCATAAGCTTCAAGAATACTTACTAAACTATCTTTAAACCATATATTCATTACTTTATTTTTTCACAATGGTGTATACTTATGTACTGATATATTTATTTACTGATTATTCTATCATTGTAGGTACAAAACAAAACTAATTTTAAGCAAATATTAGTGTATTTCAGCACATAAAGTTCAATAGTCACAGTAAATTCATATGAAAACTGAATCCATTCTTGAAGCATGATAATATTTAAGATATTAAAAAAATAATTAAATTAATCAAACATATTCTAAAATATTTGAGTACTGTATACAGCTAGGGTCTGATCTATAAAATTTCCCCAAGACCGTCTATTGACCTAAATTTGTATCATTAGGGTGAATCTACTTTGGAACCATCTGAGATTTGGAACAGAGAAAACTAATGTCGTTTAATAATTGAGAAATGCAGATGGCTGGGAATTTAGTGTGTCTTTTAATGAATGACTGAGGATATTTTACCATAAATACGGAGTGAGAATGAGGTGGTCATTAAAGTTTTATGAGACTGGTTATTTTAAACAGCTTGGAACAATAAAATCACCCACATGAGCCCATGACCACCATGTTAGTCTTTCTGCAACGATATTTTTATTACAAGACATTAGATTTCTTATAAAAATTTCTGCTAGTCATTATAATTTTTATTAATAATTCAATTTAAAATTCTAATAGCATCTCTTATGTTAAGCAAAGGTGTACTTAAGAGTTTGAGAGATTTATACATTATGTACAAAGCAGACCAGTGAACAAGTGTGGAGCTAAGATATTTGACCTTGGTAGGCTGGCATTGCTAGTGCTTGAGAAAAACAAGGTTTCTATTGAACACTTTTATTCCTGAGGGGGGAAAAACATTGTAATAATAAGGAATAATGTAAGCTAAACCTTCATCTCCTTTCTTTTATATATTTGCTATTTTTCCTTCTGTTTCTTTCATTTTCTGTTTTCATTAAAGCAACAGTAGGAACAACAATTATCACCAATATTCTTGAACAGTGGGTTTACGAAAGGAAGGGGGATGATTCATGATTTTATTTATTTTTTATTTATTTGTTACTGTTAGAGTCTAAAGACATTGTTGTTTCATACAGTATGGGGGCAGGAGATTATTAAATAAATAAAATCATGTAAGATACAAAGTAGTGGTTTTATTTTTAACCCCCTATTATATTAGTATTCAGATCTGTATGTGCTTGAGTTTGTTCATCATCTTGTACAGACATTACAACATGTATGTAAGGGCTTGATCCCAGGAGACCTCTATTGACAGAATCTACCTGTAGCCATTTCATTATAACGGGAGTGATTGACCTGTATCTTAGGTGTGTGTCTGTTTCCTAGACCATAACTAGTACTTTCTATTGGCTCCAATATTTCATGTATTCCACATATTTTATTAGGTTGTTTTTCAGAGCACCAGGAGAGATTTGTGGAACTTTACTAGTTTAAAATGCTCAGAATGAATGTGGTCAATCATTTAAAAAGGTAATTTAATTAGTAATGTTAAGGAATGTAACATATTTGATGAGCAAAAAATATTTTACTGCTATATTAGATCTTTGTTATGAATCTGGTATTTAAACATTATTTCATTGAGTTTTTCTGATTTTTAGAAAAGCATTGAGACACTTTTTGCAATGAGCCACATTCAATTCTAAGTCTTGTCGCTTTAAATTGCATCACACCTATACCATAGTTTCTGCACCATAGAGTTTCTTTTTTCTGCTAACCTCTTGAGGTCACAGTGGTGGTTTGAAGTCTAAGCAGCAATTCTCTTCAAAGAGTAACTCACAGCAGGACTTGTGCAATAAGGGTGTTCTTGATTCCAGTATTCACACATATTCTGCTTTGCTTTTTAGAAAATTTGGTTCTGAGGCTACTACAAAGGCAACATCCTTAAAACATACCACTCTCTATACCTCACTGTAGCAAAGGCTTAGATAATGACATTGGAGATGTACTGCTAGAATTTTTCCACACAAATAGCATTTAAAAACTACCTGGTGGAGACCTTGATCCATCCTGTGCTCTTTGCTCTAGAGTCCCTCCCATTCACCTTTGAGAAGGGCTTCAGGGTTGCCTTCTGGAGACAAATAGAAGAGAGTGTACCTTTCCAGCCAGGGATCCCATGTGTTTAAACATTTATTCTAATTGTGGGTAGAACTCAAAAGGAGTTGAATTTCAAAGTATGAAGTTGAGAATAGGCATGTTAGAATCCCACTCTACCAATTACCAGCTGCCTGAATTTAGGCCATTTGAGCCTCGGTTTCTGCTATGAAGTTAGGATGTGGTATAAAGAGGAAATGAGTTCATTCATATAATGATTCATGTCTTGTGTACCTAGTGCTACATATGCATATTATCATCTAAAAGACTATATAGTAAAGGTATATGTAAACCTTTATTAGGATTGTAGGAAGATTTTTTTTCAAAACCTAGATAGCAAATTCCCAAAAGATATAGTTACATTTTATGTGACTTAAAAGAGATAAGTGGAGTTGTTGTTATTAACATTTACATTAATTTTTCATGATTGATCATACAGTACAAATTTAAAAATGAAAAGTTAACTTAAGATATAATAGCCAGGGGGTGTCCCAGAATCACAGGATCACAGAGACAACTGGATTCTGAAGAGTTCTGACACAACCAGGATTACAGGAAGGGCAGGCTTCAGTCAGATACAGCAAGAACAGTTAACACTAGACATAACCAGATAGGAGAGAGGCAAGCACAAGAACTAAGCAACAGAAACCAAAGTGACTTGACAGAATAGAATAAAATCCAAGTTCTCCCACCACACCAATCCCTGGATGCACTAGCATACCTGAAAAGCAAAATTCAGATCTAAAATCCCATCTCATGAATATAATAGAGAAATTTTAAAAGGACAAAAATAACTCACTTAAAGAAATGTAGGAGAACAGAGGTAAACAAGTACAAGTCCTTAAAGAGGAAACAAATAATCTCTTAAAGATATACAGGAAAATTCACACAGGTGAAGAAATTAAACAAAACCATTCAGGATCTAAAAAGGGGCAATAGAAATATTAAAGAAAACACAAATGGAGACAACCCTGCAGATGGAAAACCTAGAAAAGAGATCAGAACTCACAAATGCAAGTATCACTAACAGAATACAAAAGATAGGAGAAAAAAACATCTCATGTGTAGAAGATACCATAAAAACACTTTCACAGCAGTCAAAGAAAATACAAAAAACAAAAAGCTCCTAAATCAAAATGTTCAAGAAATCCAGGACACAATGAACAGATTCAACCTAAGAATAATAGATATTGATGAGAATGCTTGCAGCTTATCATTGTACTGAGCATAAGAACCCCAATGTAGGAGCTAGAGAAAGGACTGAAGAAGCTGAATGATTTTGCAAATTCACAGAAAGAACAAAATTATCAACCAACCAGATCTTCCAGGGCTCCCAGGGACTAAAACACCAACTAAAACATGGGTACACAAGGAATGACCTATGGCCACAGTCACATATGTAGCAAAGAATGGCAGTGTCTGGCATCAATAGGAAAAACTTTTGGTATTGTAAAGGCTCATTTTCCCAGTATAGGAAAATGTCAGGGCAATGAGGTAAGAGTGGGTAGGTGTGAGAGTAGGATAATCTTTATGGAACCAAGGGGAATCGGGAGAGAGATGGGAGAGGGGGAAAAGTTATAACATCTGAAATGTTAATACATTAAATATTCAATAATTTTTCTAAATAAAAGAGAGTGAAGAAGATTCACAACTCAAAGAGCCATCTAAAGTCTTCAACAAAATTATAGAAAAAAACTTCCCTAACCTAAATAAATAGAGAGGCTCATAAATGTATAAGAAGTATACAGAGCACAATATACAAACCTATGGGACCAGAAAAGAAATGATAATTAAAACAGTAAATGTACACAACAAAGAAATCATATTAAAAGCAGTAAGGTCAAAATATTAAGTAACATATAAACAGAGAATTACACTAGACTTCTCAACAAAGACTCTAAAATCTATAAGATCTTAAACAGATTTCATATAGACCTGAAGAGAACAAAAATGGCACCCCAGACTACTATATCCAGTAATACTCTTGACTACAATAAAGGGAGAAACCAAGAAATTTCATGACAAAACCAAATTTAAACAATATATTTTTACCAATGCAGATCTACAGAGGATAATAGAAGGAAACATCCAACACAAAGAGTTAAACTACACCCAAGGAAAAGCAAGAAACAATTTTTTAATTCACAACAAATGCCAAAGAAGAGAACCATACAAGTATAATTCTACCTCTAACAACAAAACAAAAGGAAGCAATAATCATTCATCTTTAACCTCTCTGAATACTAATGGACTCAATTCCCCAATAAAAAGACTAACATAGACTAACAGACTGGATACTTAAACAAGATGCACTATTTGCTGCATACAGGAAACACACCGCAGTGACAAAAATAGACACTACTTCAAAGTAAAAGCCTGGGAAATTTTTTCAGGTATGTGATCCCAAGAAACAAGCTAGATTAGCAATTCTAGTATCTAGTAAAATAGACTTTTGACCAAAAGTTACCAAAAACATGGGGAAAGACATTTTATACTGATCAAAGGAAAAATCCCCCAAGAAGAATTCTTAGTTCTGAACATCTATGCCCCAAAAGCAAGGGTACCCATATTTGTAAAAAAAAAAATTACTGAAGCTCAAAGCACACATTAAACCTCAGACAATAAGAGTAGGAGACTTTAACACCCCACTCTCATTAATGAACAGATCATGGAAACAGAAACACTGTGAAACTAATAGAGGTTATAATGAACTTAACAGATATCTACAGAACATTTCACTCTAAAATAAAAGAATATGCCTTCTTTTCAGAACCTCACGGTACCTTCTCCAAAACCAAACATATAATTGTACAGAAAACAAGGCCAACCAATACAAGAAGATTGAAATAATCTCATACATCCTATCAGATCATTATGGATTAAAGCTGGTCTTCAACAACAACAAAAATACCTGGAAGTCCACATACAAATGAAAGCTTAATAACTATCTAGTACATGAAAATTTGGTCAGGGAAGGAAAAAGAACAAAATTAAAGGCTTTTTATAATTTAATGAAAATGAAGGCACAACATGCTGAAACTTATGGGACACAATGAGAGCAGTGGTAAGAGAAAATCTCATATTTCTCAGTGCTTCCATATGAAGTTGTAGAGAGCTTGACAGTACATTTTAATGTTCTAGAGCAAAACAAAGCAATTATCCCAAGAGTAGTAGATTGAAGCAAATAATGAAACTCAGGGCTAAAATCAATCAAGTAGAGACAAAGAGAATCCACAAACTAGGAGCTGGTTCTTTGGGAAAATCAACAAGGTAGACAAACCCTTATCTAGAGTAAATAGAGGGCACAGAGTCAGTATCCAGATTAACAAAATCAGAAATAAAAATGAAGACATGATAACAGACACTGAAGAAATAAAAAAAATATTAGAACTCACTAAACAATCCTATATTCAACAACACTGGAAAATCTAGGTGAAATGAATGACTTTCTAGACAGATACCAGGTACCAAAGTTAAATCAGAATCAGATAATCCATCTAAACATTCCCATAACCCCTAAGAATATAGAAACAGTCATTAAAAGTCTCTCAATCAAAATATCTGCAGGACCAGATGGTCTTAGTGCAGAATTCTATCAGAACTTCAAAGTAGACCTAATACCAATACTTCTCAAAGTATTTGGTAACATAGAAACAGAAGGAACTCTACCAAATATATTCTATGAAGCCAGATTTTTACTAATACCTAAACCACACAAATACCGAACAAAGAAAGAGAACTTCAGAAAAATTTTCCCCATCAATGTGTGATTGAAAATGAAATCCAAAAAAACAAACCAAAAAAAAAAAAAAAAAAAAAAAAACCATCAGAATGAACATTCACCATGATCTAATAGTTCTCATCTCAGGGATGCAGGGAGGCTTTCAATAAAAGAAAATCTGCATAATCCAATATATAAAAAATGTAAAGAAAAAAGCATGAAAACAAATATAGAGAAACTTGAAGGAATACCACTAAAATCAGAGAAAATACAAGGCTGCTCACTCTCCTCCTATCTACTCAATATAGTATTTGAAGTTTTAACAAAAGCAATTAGGCAAGAAAAATAGATCAAAAGAGTACAAATTGGAAAGGAGGAAATCAAAATATAGCTATTTACAAATGATATAATATTATATATAAGTGACCCCCAAAAAATTCAGAGAAGAATTCTTACAGCTGATAAACAACTTCAGCAAAGTGGCTGAATTCAAAATTAACTCAAACAAATCAGTAGGTTTCTTCTACTAAAAGGATAAATAGGCTGAGAAAGAAATTAGGCAAATGACACCCTTCACAATATTCACAAACAATATGAAATATCTTAGTCTGGCTATAACCAAGTAAGTGAAATATCTGTATGACAAGAACTTCAGGTCTCAGAAGTAATAAATTGAAGAAGATCTCTGAAGGTGTAAACATATCCCATGCTCATGGATCTGCAGGATTAACATAGTAAAAATGGCCACCTTGTTTAAAAAAATCCACAGAATCAATGAAATCTCCATCAAAATTCCAACTCAATTCTTCACAGAGAAATCAAGAAAAATTCTCAAATTTATCTAGAATTACAAGAAACACAAGATATCCATAACCATTATCAACAATAAAAGAACTTCTAGAATAACCATCCCTGACCTCAAGCTATACTACAGAGCAATGGTGATAAAAACCACATGGTGTTGGTACAAGGACAGATAGGTTGATCAATGGAATAACTGAAGACCCAGAAATGAACTCTCACAGCTTTGGTCACTTGGTCTTTGACAAAGGAGCCAAAACCATCCAGTGGAAAAGGACAGCATTTTCAATGAATGGAACTGGCAGTCAGCATGTAGAAAACTGCCAATTGTCCCATTTTTTAAACTGGATATTTTTTATTTACATTTGAAATGTTATCTCCTTTTCATGTTTTACCTCCTGAAACACCCTATCTCATCCTCCCTTCTCCCCGACTCTATTGACCCATTCTTATTTTCTCGTACAAAGCTCAAGTCCTAGTTTATAAAGGACTATCACATAAAACCAGACATGATGAATGTAATAGAAGAAAGAGCGGGAAAGGATCTCAAACACATTGGCACAGGGTAAAATTTTCTGAACAGAACACCAGTGGCTTATGCTCTAAGATCAACAATTGACACATGGGACCTCACAAAATTAAAGCTTCTGTAAGGCAAAGGACCCTGTCAATGGACAAAATTGCAATCCACAGATTGAGAAAAGATCTTTACCTCCCCTACATCTGATAAGGGACTAATATCCAAAATATATAAAGAACTCAAGAAGTTAGACCTAAAAGAGTATGATTGCCCCGGAGAGAAGAGATGGCCAAAGTTTTGATGATGGAATGAAAACTCACCAGCATCCAGAATCTATTTCCACAGAAAAAAAGAATAAAACAGACTTTGAAAAGAAGTAACCAATAGGAAAAGATTTTTCATCAATCATCAATATAGAAAATAGGACATAGTTTAATTTTTAGTTGAAAATTGTCTTGAAGAGTATGTCATCATGCTGAAGTACCTGGTTACAAGTCACAAGAATATTATTATTGTCGACCTCGAAAGGACGATCAAAAACTTCAGAGAAAAGTCAGGTTGAAGACATGTACTGAATCATTTGAGATGTTGCTTTGTATTGAAGTACACTGAAGCTGACAAGAAAATTAAATCGCCAAGTAAAGTGTTCTTTAGTAAATGCTGTAAATTTAGGAAATAGCAAGACGGGAGAAAAACTGGAGTAAGAGAACATGAAAGTTTGGAGAAGAACCAAGAAAAACCTTAAGTAGTTATACAAAAGAAATGCATTGCGCTAGTTAACATTTTCCAGAGAAACACAACCTTTATTATCACTGTGGAGATCATCTGCTCACCTAGAACTTGTGAATATGAACTTTGGCTTATTCAACTCTGTAGATAAGCTGAAAACTTGGAGATTCCTAAATCAATCCTCTTAACACAAGAACATCTTCTGAACATCCAAGGAAATGTTCATATTGTAAATATAAACTGAAGACATTTGCCTAGAAATTTCTCCTCTTTCTCCTTCTTTTTCTTCTTCTTCTTCTTTTTCTTCTTCTTCTTCTTCTTCTTCTTCTTCTTCTTCTTCTTCTTCTTCTTCTTCTTCTTCTTCTTCTTCTTCTTCTTCTTCTTCTTCTTCTTCTTCTTCTTCTTCTTCTTCTTCTTCTTTCCTCCTCCTCCTCCTCCTCCTCCTCCTCCTCCTCCTCCTCCTCCTCCTCCTCCTCCTCCTCCTCCTCCTTCTTCTCTTCTTTCTTCTTCTTTTTCTTTACAACTGAGGACATGTAATAATACATTTTTCTATTCAGGATTTGAATTGGTTTGATGATATATACTAATTTATGGAGGTTAATTTCTTTTGTTGATAGTTTACAAACTCAAATGATAATATCAAAAATATAAAGACTAGTTGTACAAATTACATGCTTCAGTCTGTAGGCTATTTCACCAGCACCACAAAAGAAAGAAAAACACTGTACAATAAAGATACAAATTAGTATCAGAGAAAGTATCTAGACTTTTATGGCTCAACCAAGTTGACATATAAAATAAGCAATTGTTATTTTTATTTATGTTAGCTTTTTTCCCCTCCATAAATAATACCTAATAGTCAAATAAAGACAGTAACAGAATTATTTTTTCTTAATGACATAATATGATTCTCTTGTGTAAAGCTCACCACACAAATTTTCTTAAGAATAGAAGTATTTCTATGATGTTGAACTCATATTTTGATATCCTTTAACTTCAATTGTGTGAATATTTTTTTCATGTAGTCAGTTCCATTTCTATTACATGGAACCTGGACATACATATTCATAATAAAATAATCAGAAAATTTTTGTGTCACTTACAGCCTATTTCTGAAACTGGTCATACAGTCATATCCATCTACATATGTATGTATATGTATATTTCCCTTCTTCTACCATACATTCTTAATTTGACTCCAGCAAGACTACTTCTCATTCTACTAATTGACTATGTTAATTTTTTGAGGTGATTCAAATCTTTATTTATAATGAGTCTGGTCCATCCTTAGTTCTACTTAAATTGTATAGTTTTCCATAAGCTATAAATACAGGGCTCAGCAATACTAACAAACACCAGGATTCTCTGCATTGTAAATACATGATTCCACATTTCTTTTTATAGAGCCGAACCTTAGTTTTTTTTCTCTGCAGCCAACATCAGTGCTCCTTCTATCACAGTCACACCTTTTGGTTGTTGACTAAAAGACACAAATTGTCCAAAATGCTCAGGTGACCATCTTAACTTTATTTCAAAAGCATTAGCATTGTGTTTTCTGGTGGAAGCATTCTTACTTTTGGAAAAGAAGCTCTGGTCCAATAAAGGTTAAACTTACAAGCAGAGTTAGAGAGACATGTGCTTATTTTTATTTCTTGATACTGGGTAAGTATATCCTGGCTGTAGGAGAAAGAGTGGCATGGGCTGGATGCCAAATCTTTGTACTTACAGACACTGAGAAAAAAATTACCAATTAAAGTTGGCATAGCAATTGATTCACCAAAAAGATTAGTTTACTGTTTTATCAGGCCAGATGTTTTTGGGTTGTGGAGAACATTATAATCCAGTGACTTTTACGGGTAGTAGCCCATTGCTATAGCCCTTGACAAGAGAAAACTGAAGTTTGTAGAATATAATAAATAAATAGACATTCTGTAAGTTAAAGACAATGGTTATGGCAGAAACATTTCTTGCAAGGAATTATCCAAAACTGTTTCTCAGTAATATTAAAAGTCTGTTTTTCTATCATGGGAATTATCCCTACCTTTAGTTGTTCACGCTAGGAAGTAGATCCATCTCAGGAATCTCTTATTGCCATGTTATGTTCAGATATTTATGAAATAGTGATGTGGTGCATCGTCTTGGATTTAATTTTAGAAGCAAAGTTTCCAATCCATATTGTTTTCAGAATAGTTATCCACTCTGTAATTTTAATTTGCACACTGACAGTAACATCAATTCTTTTATTCAATTAGGCTACATAGTATTCTCCATCACCAGTAATTTTTTTTAAATTGCATATAATTGCAGAGAAAAAGAGACAACCAGGTTCTACTGATTTGCTTCATTATGCCCTACTTGACACAGAAGAAATATTTTGAATACTTATTTAGAGTTAAAATTTCATTGGATGCATTTTGAATACTGGCATATATAGGATTTTAAATAGAGATCTACATTAAAAAGTTGACGTGATTTGAAAACTAGGGTGGATTTCAAGTCAGTGGATCTTGACAATGTTCTTAGCTTCATAAGCTTTCATGTGTAGATTTTGTTTCTTTGTACATGTGCTCCAGTAGATTTTGTTTTGTGTAAAATATGCAACACATATAACTTTTTAAACTTAATATTTGACAGGGACCTCATAATGTTTTGATCATAGCTTTTAGCTAAATGGCCTAGAGAAGAGAGATTAAAAAATAATGTTATTTTCCCCATTATTTCTGAGATTTTAATATAATGACATCATTATTTCTTTCTTTCCTTTCTTCTCCCATTTCTTTCACATACCCCTCCTTAATTTCTTTCAAATTTATACCTTCTATTTTAATTATTATTACATGCATGTGCGTGTGCATATGCACACACACACATGCACACACACATGCAAATGATATAGCCTTTTTAGTCTGAATAATGTTACTTATGTGTATGTTTTGATTTTTGAAAAAAAAATCACTCAACATAATTAAAAATCCTTTAAAAGCCTTTTGGCAATTTCTTCCTTTTTGATAAAGCAATACAACTAATCTACAAATTATGTGGACCATATGGAAAAGTAGGTAAAATATTGTTCTTTTTATTTATTAGCAGGAGAAAATGACCAAAGAATGAGGGGGGGATTCATCTGAAGAAAAATACTCTCAGTGTATCTTAAAGGAGAGAATGAAGTTAAATTAAAATTGTACCCCCACCGTAGAGGGTTTTAACTGTATCCTGGTGGAGATAGTCAGGGCACTTAGAGAGTGACTGGGGCACTCCTCACCTGGTAGCTGTCACCCGATTCCTGTGCCTCCTCCATCTTCACGACAACTGCACTGTCTTCATCGGTTGTGTCAGATTCAGTATCTTCTAGACTTGCATCTTTAAGTTAACACCTTAAGGCGACTTAGGACTGGAAGTGTGAACAAATGCCAAAGCCAGATTCCAAGGAACTCTCAATGCTAAGGTGTCAGAAAGCATTGTGATTTTAAGTTGTGAATTTTACTGTCAAATGTATCCACAATAAAAGAAAATCAGGTATCTTTATCAGGGTTTCCTTTTTACTTAAATTAATTGCAGTGAAGACTAGGAACAGCCCTCTACCCATGTTTAACAGCTATTGAGAGCTCTTTATCTGAAATGATTTTTAACCACCTCAAAAACATAATATGAAAAATTATGAGGCCAATTATGATCAAAAGCTACAGAAAGGTGACTAAGACTTTTTAACACACAGATTAAATAAATAAGTACTTAGTCTTTTACATCTTTGCTTATCTTTTGGGATCACAAAACACTTGAAGTAGAAAATGACTCTTTAAAATATATTTGAACATGAGTATATAACTGTCTATATGCACATATATAATTTAATTTGTCTCCTGAAAAAATGATGGTAATGGTCATAATGTTGATAGTATTCACATGCATTGGGGCTGTTATGTGTCAGTCTATGCCCTAAATGATTTGTTTGTACAGACTCATACCAACATCACAGCATCAGGACCACACCTTCTATATGTGAAGAAATTGAAAATTCTGTAGTATTCTTGGAATCACTGGTGAAGGTTAGAATTTAAACTGGGAGGTGTTTGAGGAATCCGATTTCAACTTCTGCATTTTAGTACCAGACTTTTATTGAGAAGATCAATTTACAGAGGAGATTGGTAGATATATCAGGGTTAAAAGCACATATTGCCAAGCCTAAAATTCTATCTCTGAAGCCAACATAATGGAAGGCAAGAATCTACAACTTTAAGTCTTGTTTTAGGATCTCTGCTCCTGCACTATGGTGAATGCACTCCTCTCACATATGCACAGTATCCAAGTAAATGAATAAAGAGATTAATGAATAAATAAATATAGTAAGAGAAGACAAAAATTCTTTCAGTGTCCCCAGACTTTATGATCTTGTTATATTAGTTTTCAAGTGTAGAAGAAGAAATTTGGCAAACACAAAATACTACTGCTCAATAGTTTAGACCCTTGGCCTCACATAAATATGTTGACAAGAATCATATTTCTTCTCTTCCTCTTCCTTCTTCTTCTCATCTTCTAAAACAGTGTTATTTGTATAACACCTTGATAGATACATCCCCAGACTCTACATTTCTTCCTTGGTGAATTATTCAGGCCAGTGTTTATGATGCCAACCTACCAAGAACCTGCCTTCACTCTCAGTATCATTTACAGCATTCCCAGAGTGCTCCTTTCTTGTTACTTAACTGGAAAAGACAAAAGTGACAAAAGTTACCAAAATGTGTCTTCCCACTTGCCATTGTGGTTATCAAATACTTTAAACAGTGAGCTTCTGAACTTTAGGCAAAGTTGACATTCCTGCCCTGGCTTTTACAACTAATTAGGACATTGTTTTCAAGAACAAACTTATGTCTATGAGAAGAGCAAAGTCTCAACTTAGTGACTGAGAGTCACTCAGAAAGCTACCCACAGAAAATGCTTCTGATCGAAGAAAGCAAATAAATGAAAACATTTGAGGAGTTCTGTTTCACAGTTCTTTGCTTTTTCTGAGCATATTTGTAACTTTTCCATGAAAATTGTAAGGAAAGCCTCTAAATTTGTAGAAGTAGAAGAAGAAGGAGAAGAAGAGGGAGAGGGAAAGGGAGGAGTAAGAGGAGGAGGAGGAGAAGAAGTAGGAGGAGGAGGAGGAGGAGGAGGAGGAGGAGGAGGAGGAGGAGGAGGAGGAGGAGGAGGAGGAGGAGGAGGAGGAGAAGAAGAAGAAGAAGAAGAAGAAGAAGAAGAAGAAGAAGAAGAAGAAGAAGAAGAAGAAGAAGAAAAGAAGAAGAAGAAGACAAAGAAAGAAATCCACAACTTTTCAAGAAAATTTCTCTTCAAAAGCCTCTAAGCAAAGGGCCCATATAAAGAGGACTGTTAGTCTGACTTACATTCATACAATTCAGAACCTAGAGATTTCTTTCAGGTTAAAAGCATGTATACAGATTTTCAGAGAAATGTGTTTTTTTTTTTTTTCAAGAGTCAAAATTTCCTTGTCCACATAGTTCAAAATTATTTTAGAAAAAGAAAATTTTGAGTTAATTTATGTTTAAATTATTTACATACCAAGCAATGAAATATAGAGTTTATACTGTGGAAGCCAAAGAGGATTATTTCTTTTATATAGTTCAATTTCTGAAAATAAACATCCATTTCTTATAATGAGGAAAAAGTGTTATACCAAAACAAGTCTGAGAAATCATTGGTTAAAATTCTGTGTGGCACTATTTTGTATTTTGATATGGATTTATTTGCTCTGGTCTATATAAATTTAAAGCATTGACTTATTATGCTCTTAATTCTTCATTCTTGAGACCTCAATGTCTCCCTGTGTTCCTTCTGCAAAATCACTAGCACCTTGTTAAAAAACTATGTAGCAAATATTCAAAGATAGTCTGGCTTGGAACAAACTCATATCATACCAGATTGAAAAACAAACGAGTCCTTGTACCAAGGTATATTGGTAATCCCTGGATATAAATGACATTATAAGGAAAGCTTTTACAGAGAAGGCAAGCCTATTGAACTCTCAGTGTTGGCTGCATAGTTCCCTTCAGTGTTAATGGCACTTGTGTTCACACTGTTGAGGAAACAGACATCTGTTATTTATTGCCTTCAGTATCAAATCCTTTATATCAATACATTTTAAAATGTTTCTCATTATTTTAGTTTGACATAAATTTTAAGTGGATACTCTTTTGTTACCTAAATCAGCTTGTAGCAATCAGAGTTTTTGTTTGCTTGTTCATTTTGCTTTGCTTTAACAAAAGTGGATTACAACTTATGCATTAAAATCTTTTGGTCAACATAACACTGAAGAAAGTACACTGAAAAACAGTGGATTGTCTTTCTGATTGGAGTACCTTTGTGTTTGTAATGGCCAAACCTACCATGTAAATTTCATGGTTTACACTCTGAGAAATATGCACAGGCAGTCTGTGACTGTTTATTACCTGACTTTTCTCTTCTTACTGAGATTTTGGAATATCTGGATAACTTATCTTTAGATCATTTCAGCCCTTGCTAATGTTCAAAAGAAAGTGCCTAATAAAGATATGTACAGCGCATGTGGCCATATGGTTGCTTAGAATAGTCTTGCTGTATTTCTTGGCCACGAAACAGTTGAAATGGGAGCACTTTCAAACTCTATGAAGAATTGAGTGGGAATTATGATAGGGATTGCATTGAGTCTGTATATTGCTTTCAGCAAAATGGCCATTTTACTATATTAACCCTGCCAATCCATGAGCATGAGAGATTTTCTCATTTTCTGAGATCTTCTTTAATTTCTTTCTCTATGGACTTGAAGTTCTTGTCATACAGATCTTTCACTTGCTTGGTTAGTGTTTATACCTCAATCACATGACTTACTTGCACAAGAACAATATTAGATTTCTCAGATGAGCTCTTGGCTTATCTCATTTACTCATAAGTAAAACTTTTAAGATGACATTTGTCTGGGGTGAAAATAATTCATTAAACTAATTGTTTACATTTATCAGTCTGTGCAAACATTTTTATTCATTGCAAGCAAAAGCTCGGAGTAGAATCACTAGCATACTACATGGAACAGTGTGTGGGTGGAAACAGACTGGGTAGAAAACAAGGAAGTTTTGAATCTAACGTTTCTGAGTTGTTCAGTTCCAAACTATAGTCTTTTTCCCCTCCCCCCTTCCTTTTTTTTCTTCTTGACTTCCCTTTATCATTTCCTCTTTCCTTTGTGCATCCATTTCTTCATTCTCTCTTTTCTCCTGTTTCGCCCATTTTCTTTCTTCCTTTATTTTTTATTATTTATAAAATACTGTTACTGAACAGAGCATCTAATTGATTCATTTATCTATTTTTGTACCTGGATAATTTTTCAGGCATGACAAAATCAGTAAAATGAAGGTTGACTACAGATCATAATGATTTTTATATTTTCTTAAAAGGTATAATAAATGGTTTGTTTGTTTTCAGGAAAAATAAGTAATAAATTCTAGAGGATATAGTTTTTTGTGTCAAATATCACAAGTTGCATCTTAAATACATATAATTTAATTTCATTAAATATTAAAGATATAAGACTTGAGGTAAATGAAGGTAGAAATGCTTTAATCCATTTTAATTTACAACTGGACATGGTTATGTTCCATTTCAAAGTCATTGTTCTTTTGAGGTGTATTCATTTTGACCAAAAATTCAAGATTTTTATTGTGCTATTTATATTTATTTATATAAATAGAAAAAAATATATTAATTAAAACATTTATTCATTGTTCAGCTTTTGTAGGAGATGATTATGTTACTTAGATCTTTGATTCAGTAACATATCTAAGTTATAAATCACTCTGTTGCTTAATGAATAGATGACAGAAAGGTTTACTGAAACATCTTCCATTGATTTTCAACTTAAGTTATTTCATACTTTATTTTGGATGGTCTCCAATTACAAATTCATTTGCAGTTCTGTTTTTTAAAACAATTTAATCATGACATTTACTTTATTCAATGTCCAATTAAGCTCATTCTACAATATGTCAGGAAGAAATCACATTGACATGACAAATACAAATTCTGCAGAAGATGCTTAGAGTCTGTCCTTAAAAGAAATTCTACTAGTGAGAACTGACAGGAAATTTCTCTGGATTAAAAACAAAAACAAACAAAAAGTGTGGGATTTGTGACTGTTATGTGCAATCCCCAAAGTTTAACATAACATTACGACAAGTGACACATCAAGACATTTAAAATTTCAGCACTATAAAGATTCACAATTATAAACACAAGTAGATGCATACCAAGTAGACAAAGGAATAGTTTATTTTTTATACATATGCAGACTTATCTAGTTTAATTTTCTCAAAATCTTAAAAAGAGAGAGGTAGAAAGAAAGAAAACCATCATTGTAATTTTAGTTTGTGGATTATAGTTCTAACTGTAGGCTGGTAGAAGGGTGTGGTGCCTGAGGTTGGATAACATCTGTGGTTGCCTTACCACAGTTAGTAGAGGGGCAGGGACCAAGAAGAACAGGATAGTACAGAGACACTGGAAGCTAGCCAGGTGAGGCCATTAATTAAGTTGAATGACTACATTTCATAATTTCGGAGGTACAAAATACCTCAAGCTTCTGGAAAAATGAAAACTTTAAGACATAACTTTCTTCAGCTTTTGCAATCAACTTCTTAAATATTCACAATTATGGGTTATTCAATCCTATATATGAAAGATATTCTTTTTCTGAAAATAAAAATTTGGGATTCGTGTCAGTGAATGAGCGCAAAAGGTATAGCTTAAAATGGTGGAGAAAAGAGCAATGAGGAAGTCAATGTCTGATCCTCACCTGGTTGAATAGCTATAATTATGGACTAAGAAAGAGAATTTGTCATGACTTTGCAACACTGGATCAGGAAGACTGACAAGTCCTTCACCTGGGTAAACTGGAGACACTGGTAACAGAGTTTCTCTGTTGGAGAAGAAAATTTAGTCCCCATCTGTAAACTACTTCATGGAGGCACAGCACCTACACAGAATAAACCACATGGCAGTAATTACCTTTGCAGCACAGCCTATGAGAGCATCTCTATATAGACACATTAACTACAGATTAACAGCATCCAGAAGACAAAACTGTACCCAGGATTGAACTACAATGATGCTAGATACTTGCAATTATTTAAACTGTAAAAGTCAAAAACACTTCACTTCACCAACTATGGAAAACATCAACATGAAGGTATCTCAGGATAGAATTCCTGGATATACTCTAATGATTTTTTAATGGATATTTTATTTATTTACATTTCAAATGTTTTTGTCTTTCCTGATTTTTCCTTTGGAAAACCTATCCCATCCTTCCTTCCCCTGTTTCTATGAGGATGCCCCCCCACTCCCGCCTCCCTGCCCTGGCATTCTTCTACACTTGGGTTTAAGACTTTACAGGATCAAGGGCTTCTCCTCCTATTGATGCCAGAATGTGCCATCCTGTGCTCCATACGTGGCTGGAGCTATGGGACCCCCATGTGTACTCTTTGGTTGGTGGTTTAGTTCCTAGGATCTGTGTGTGTGTGTTGGGGGGGGGTCTGGTTGATTGATATTGTTGTTCTTCCTATGGGCTTGCAAACCCTTTCAGATCGTCTGTGCTTTCTCTAGCTCCTCCACTGGAGACCCTGTTCTTAGTCCAATGGCTGGTTTCGAGCTGCCACCTCTGTATTTGTCAGGCTCTGGCAGAGGCTCTCAGGCTTGTTTTTAAGCTGTCATTTAATTAAAAGCTTACCAGATGGCTCTTTTTAATGGTGTCCAGGTATTATCTTTTTACTTGATTGATCCTATCATGGAAGTTCTTTGTAAATTCATACCCATTTAATAAGTGATCAAATTTTGCCTTCAGACAAACACCTGACCTGCCTGGGTCTGCACCAGGTCTTCTGTGTCTAGCTTTGGCTGTTACACTGATGTTTCTGTGAAGCTCCTAACAGTGGAATTGGAATATCTCTGACTCTAGTGCCTGGTTTTGGGAATCTTCTCTACCTATTGTGTTGCCTTGTCCATCCTCCATATAAGGGCCTTTGAATTGTATTATTATATCTTTAATTTTTATTTATTTGTTTTTGTCTTGTTTGGTTGTTATCTTTTGGAGGATTACTTGGTTCTTAAGGGGTATGGAGGGGAGGAGAAACTGAGGAGTGGTGTCGGGAAGTGGAGGAAAGGAAAACTGTAAAACTGTACTCAGGATAAATCATAAGACAGAAAAATCTATTTTCAACACCACTGCCACCGCCACCAACAGCAACAACAACACCACCAACAACAGCAACAACAGAACATTAAAAAAGGAAGTGCGTTCCAGACCTTCTTTGTTGAGATGGAGCATTTAATACCAATTAGAGAAGTTAAAATACTTGAAGACTGTGTGGTTCTATCACATAGTGAAAGGAATCTTTGAATTAAAGAGAAAAGATTTAGCTACCCATAGTATACCCTAGTGATGATAGGCCATATTTTCAACAAGGACACAGCGATGCAGGGCAACTGAGAAGATTCTTGAGGTAAAGGACGTAAAGAAATGAAGACTTCAAAGACTGTCCTTTTATATACTAAAGCCTCATAGCTCTTAATCATAGATTTTGACTATGTATGAGATATGCTTTAATTAACCATCTGGCAGGAACCAAGAGATTTATAAACAGTACAATCCAAAGTTGATTCAGACCAAATTCAAAAATGTAAAGAACTCATGCTCTTGAAGAGAAATAAACAATTGTGTGAAAATTCAATAAATAGGACAGCAGGGTCACACCCAAATTAACAATTTCTCCTTTTTATGGTTTTGAGGCTAGTTGTTGGTGCAGTTCCAAGGAAGCATAAAATAGAAGACAGCACCATTGGTCTCTAGAAGAGAGAAGAAGCTGAGAGATTCAGGCAGAGTTCATCAAGTTAGGACACTACAGACCTACAGGGTGGCCCGCTGAGTGTGTCGTTGTTCATTTATGTGGAGATTCACCATAGCCTCTAAAGGGAAGGGAATCATTAGTATTTCGAACATGTGAGAGATGGTCACAATTTTGTTTCCAAATCGTCGCTACAGCGTTGTAGAAGAGAGGCAGAGGCAAGTGACAAGATCTTTTCAGAGAGTGTCTAAGGTATGTATGGACAAGAATCCAAAAGGAGTGAAAGAATGAGAGGTGTTTATGGAGTTAAAAGGCGGAGAACAGAGAAATTCCAAAGTTTTAGGCAAGAGAACTAGTTAGGCTAAAGGTGAGTAACTGGGCTGTTGTAACATGACATGTTTCTTAGACGTATACATCCCCCTCTGAGCTCTGCAGTGAGGTAATATCATGACGATGTTTTGAGATTTTGAGACAGTTTTTGGAGAAATTTATTTTGATGTTTATTTAGAGGTAATGGTGTCAAAAAAGAGGTCCCCCCATTTCTTTAACTCTGTGTAATACATTACCAAATAAATGGATATGCTATGACTTTTCTGTCTGGGAAAAATACGTTTTTCTTGTTAAGGGTTTTATACATCTTATATAGCTTTAAGGTGCTTTGGGGAGAACAAAATTATGTAAATGTTGCATTTGTCTACTAAAAATTATGAGTCAATATGGCAAATGATATTCTATTATGTATGGTTTCCTGATACTATTAAGCCAAATTTCTCTGGTCAGGATTTATTAGAGTGTATATTTTAAGGTCTTATAGCACTGAAGTCTGGAAATGCTTAGTCCAAGTTATCAGTTCACAGAATGGTTGCCTCTGGTGTTGACTTTGTAGAGTAGACAGTGGTTAGGTAATTGATTCACAGGTATCTTTTCACAGGTATTAGTCCACTATAGACACTAAGAGGATGTCATTTCAGGCAGAGGGAAAATAATAGGCATAGCCTATGGCTAGGAATCCTTTTTGGCTATGTTTCAGATTTAATTCTGTAATGGTAGATGAAAAAAGTAGCTAAGACTCTGAGAAAAAACAGGAAAGCAAAACCAAGTATAAGGAGTGAGTTAGGGAATGTGGTAACTAAATTGAAGTTCATTGTTTTTTATCTTCATTTTTGTAGGAAAGCAAGATGTTCCAACCATAGTTATAGGGGTAGTCTCAACTTTATAGAGAGGATTTAGGAAGACTTCACAGAGGTAATTTTTTATGTTTTCTTTTTTTAAAAAACACATTGACTAGCCATTAGCTTTTCTGTAATATAACATCTATGTTGTGAGATTGTCTGATTAGATCTAATTTCTGCTCTTTTAATTTGAAATTTTGGGGATATTTTATTTATTTACATTTCATGTTACCCCCGTTTCCAATTTACCCTCCACTAGCATCCTGTTCCATCCCACCTTCCCTGCTTTTATCAGGATGCCCCCCCTTACCTTATCATCCTAATATTTCCTTAAACTGGGGCATTGAGCCTTCAGAGGACCAAGGGCCTCTCCTCCCATTGATGCCAGACAATGCCAGCAGATGCCTTTGCTACATATGCAGCTGGAGCCATGGGTCTCTCCATGTGTACTTGTTGGTTGGTGTTTTAGTCCCTGGGAGCTGTGGGAGTTTCGGTTGCTTGATATTGTTTTTCTTCCTATAGGGTTGCAAACCCTTTATGCTCCTTCAACCTTTTCCCTGAGTCTTCCATTGACATCCCCATGCTCAGTCCAATGGTTGGCTGCAAGCATCTACATCTGTATTCATCAGGCTGTGGCAGAACCTCTCAGGAGACAGCTATATCAGGCTACTGTTAGCAAACACTTCTTAGCATCCACAAGTGTCTGACTTTGGTGTCAGTATATTGGTTAGATCCCAAGGTGGGGCAGTCTCTGGATGACTTTTTTTTCTCCCACATTTTTTCCACTCCACCTTTTTTCCTTGTATTTTCTTTAGACAGGAGCAATTCTGGGTTAAAAATTTGGAGATGATTGAGTGGCCCCATCATTCAACCCTTGGCTTTGCCTGACCTCTGGATATGGTTTCTATATGTTCTCCCCCCATTTCAGCTAATCTCACCCCTTTAGGTCCTGGTGACCTCTTGCTTTTCTGGTATCTAGAACTTTTTGGTGGCTACCCCCAGTTCTCTATCCCCCATTGCTACACACCTCAGTTCAAATTCCTGACCCTGTATATATCATCCTTGTCTCCTCTGATACCTGATCCTTCCCCTCCTTTTCCCTCTTCCTCCTTTCTTCCTTCCAAGTTCCTCCCACTCTCTACCTCCCATGAGTATTTTGTTCCCCCTTCTAAGAAGGACTGAAGCAGCTACACTTTGGTCTTCATTCTTCTTGAGCTTCATTTGGTTTGTGAATTGTATCTTGGGTATTCTGGGCTTTTGGGCTAATATCTGCTTATCAGTGAGTACATACCATGTGTGTTCTTTGTGACTGGGTTACCTCACTCAGGATGATATTTTCTAGTTCTATTCATTTGCCTTGGAATTTCATGAAGTCATTGTTTTTAATAGCTAAGTAGTGCATTGTGTAAATGTGCCATGTTTTCTGTATCCATTCCTCTGTTCAAAGGATTTATGGGTACTTTCCATCTTCTGGCTATTATAAATAAGGCTGATATGAACATAGTAGAGTATGTGTCCTTGTTATATGTTGGAGCATCTTTTGGGAATATGCCCAAAAGTGGTATACCTTGGTCCTCAGGTAGTACTGTGTCCAATTTTCTCAGGAACCACAAGATTGATTTCTGGAGTGGTTGTACCACCTTGTAGTCCCACCAACAATGGAGGAGTGTTCCTCTTTCTTCACTTCCTCACTTGTATTAGCTGTAACCTGGTAATTTAAAAAAATATTTCACAACATAATGACTTCAATGTCACTAAATTACTACAAAGAAAACTGAGTCAGAAAAAAAGAAAAAAGAAAACTGAGTCAGTTGCAATGACTATTCTGTGAACAAGAAATACTTCCTCCAATGGAGGAGTTATGGAAGACTAAAGGAGCTCAAATGTTTTGCCACCCCATAAGAAGAATAATATCAACCAACCAGATCTTCTAGAGCTCCCAGGAACTTAACCACCAAACAAAGAGTACACATGGAGAGACCCATGGCTCCAGCTGCAGAGGATGACCTTATCTGGCATCAATGGGAGGGGAGGCCCTTGATCCTATGAAGGATGGATGCCCCAGCACAGGAAATGCTAGGGCTGTGAGGCAGGAGTATGTGAGTGTAGATGCACCCTTATAGAAGCAGGGGAAAGGGGTGGGATTAGGAGTTGTGGAGGGAAAACAGGAAGGGTGATAACATTTGAAATTTAAATAAATAATATAACCCATAAAATTTTAAATATAAATATTTTATTTAAAACACTAACAAAAATATGTTTGAAAAGCCATTATTCCAGGGAATATATCATCCCATGACTACTCAGAAAACACCCAAATTCTTCACCTTTTTGTCCTACCAAGCAGAGAACTAGAAAAACTATAGAACATTTTTAATGATATTAAAGACATTACAGGATAGAAAGTAGACACTACAAATCTTGAATATTTGCTGAAACCAATATAAAATATCTAACAAATAAATAAAAATAGTAATCAGTTTAAACCTCTAAGAGATCATCATAGAGACTTTATTCACTTTATTTCACCTTTGCTGTGCAGTGAAACCATCGATCAGTGAAACCATCGATGTCTAGAGTCTTTGAACATTGTTTTACTTTAAGGCATAAAATGCTGATACTTATTTTTAAAGCATTATAGTTAAAAGTATTAGAAAGTCTTGAAAATAATAATTTCGGCTAAATGGTATAGGAATGCAGTGTTCTTTGGAAGGAACAGGGCTGAAAAGCTAGTTAATGTGGCTGTTTATACTCAAAGGTTAGATGACTGATAACAACATGTTGTCTGGAGGCTTTGGCAATTAAGGTCCATGCTATCAAATGTTCTAAATGACACCAATCAGGAGCTGATAAGAAACCCTAATGGGCCTTTCATATCTGTATTGTAAGTAGGACATACACCAGGTATCATGCTCAGATTGTTACCTGCAAGACCTCATTCTGATAACTTAGCTTCCTGTTAAGTGATATGTTGCAGAGACGTCTTCAAGTTTGTTATCTCTTTTCCTATATGTATTCCACAAAATGACATTTTCCAATTCACCAGGTGCTGGCTCTGTGCATATGCTCCTGCATTACTACCTCAGTTATTTTTATCTTATAAATTTAAAAAGTTGAAAATGAACTGTTCATTTATTTTTGCAATCATGATTTAGTTCTAGAGAACATTTCCAGATTTTTTAAAATATATTTTTTCTTGCCATTTAGATATTTGAGTCTCTTCAAAGTTTTTAAAAATAATTTCCAAGCCTGATCTTTTTTTTTTTTTTTTTATCTTTTCATCAGAATTTCCAGCTGTCTTTAGGGCGTCTTCTAAGACAAGTCCAGAAACTGGCCTTTGAGGGTAATACTTGCCCAACATAGTCACACCTTTTGTCTCTACACTGCCTCAGTTCTCCCTGTCTAAGTCTCTGCATGGTGCCACTAATCTTTATCATCCATTTTTGAAGGGCCTGGTCCTGATTCCTCTCTTTCTGCCTCTTCATCTCTGTCTTTTCACCCTCTGTTTCCAAGGCCCATCAGCTGTCTCACGCTGTAAAGACAACAAGGTTCTTCCTTCCATTTCTCCTCTCCCAACTCACTTGCTTCTCTGTCATAATTTTGCAAAAGGAATCACCTTTAATATTTTCATATAGCTTGCCAGATAATGACTTCATGTTAACATATATCTGAATCCACAAAACTGAAACAAACAAGAATGACAGCTAGCTGGCCCCGGATTGTACTTAATGAAGGCAAATGATTATATTTTGCAATTCAACATCATTTATGATCAGGTTTGTGCACATATCTAGATTTTACTACCTATATTTCCTTTGTAGACATTCTTCAACAAGGTAAATGGCTGTTTTCCTGGCCAGGTAGGATCAATGCATGTCACTTAGAATGAATGACTAATATGTTCTGACTGCAACTACTATAGTTGTTTGACATATATGTACATGAGCATTTGAGATTACAAAACGTACTGAGTGGTCAACATTGATGTCATATACAAAGTGGTAACACTATGTAGAGTAAGCAGGTTGTATTGAGGTATCTATAGCAACAATCAAAGGGGGGAAAAGGCCATGACTTTCAGAGTGTGTTGGGTAGAGGATTATTATGGGAAAAACTGTTGGTAGGGAATAAAGTGAGCTGAGGGTAAGAATGTAATTATAATATAATTTCAAACATTAAATTGACTATCATAAGACCTTCAAACTACGTAAACATTTCTGATAGTTGTACTCTTCCAAGTCACTGCATATAATATGATAGTTAATTGTATACCTATATTATACCTATTAACTTATGGATAGAAATCCTGGGTAAGTTTGCCTTTATGAAGGTTTCTTGGCCTTTGAAGTACCTGGAAACAGCTGTTTCAGGGTTCAGAAATCCTATAAGAATATACTGCAGTGCTGGAAAAATTGTGTTATTTAAATACAGCAGATCAAAAGCATATATGCATTTTGTTTTGTTTTGTTTGTTATTTATTTATTTATTGCTTAGGATACATCTATAATGCTGACAATTGATTTACACAATGGATGGCTTGTGTGTCCACAATCTTTACCATGGACTGGAAATAATCTACTTCTGAAAACAAACAGTATAAAGTAAATAGACAAGGCAGAATAGGGTAGATAGCCTTTTTCTGTATTATTTAGAAAGGAATGCTGGCTGAAGACTTGGCATAGTGTAAGGAGCTGCTGGTCTGCACATGCAGAGCAAATAATTATTATATTAAAAATTAGAGCTTTAAAAACATTTGCTTTTCATCTGGCATCAAATAAAGTTTAATTGCAAGTTGCTTTATGTCATTTTCTCTTGGGGATATGTGTTGAAAAGGATACACAGGCGGCTCATACGCACACACATCTCATTATTTCTCAGTAGGACTCGAGTTTTTGCCACCTACACACCATTGGAAGTACATCTTTGAATCTCTGATTTAGGCTTACACTGGGCTTTTATAACAATATAATTCTTATTTTGTTACATGGTTTTTGTAGACTGTTTCAAAATGAGTTTCTAAATTGCCAACAAAACAAACCACCCAACCAAAACCCCTCAATGACTCTCAACAGTTTCTTTGACATATTTAAGCAAAATATTCTGTTCCCTTCAACAAAAAGTAACAAAATTCTGGGTTTGGGTTCGAATTACATTTGGCCAGCAGCTGCGTATAAAATTGAGCAGCAGACATTGCAACAAAAACAGATTATATGTGGATTCAATTTCTTTTCTGGACAGCCTGTCTTGTAAATATTTGCTTTTAGCATCAACAAAAGAGAGAAAGTCCTCTGCCCATCTCTAAGATTCAGAAATGGCTGGTGAGAAAATGTGAAGCGGCCATACATCGACTGACATAGTATACCCTACTAACTTTTCTTGATTTATACAGTTAAAAATATTGAAAAATGTACTTGGTATAGCTGTGAATTGTGTGTAGACATTCTCTGGGAGGCAGAGTAGAAAGTGGCTGTTTTAGATTTGTTAGAATGAAAGTCTGTATTGAGCATATATAGTCAAGACTTTAACTTGAATATGTGTAAAGAATATTGGAAATTATGTATAATGCTGTATAATGACAAGATCAGAAACATTGCACTGTATTGCCTGGATGTTCTGATTACAGTAAAGACATGCCAGTGACTTCCTGTTGGTCTGGGGGTTTTGTTCTTAACAGCTTACAAGGCAGGGAGAATCTTTGCCTTCCCAGCTTGCCTTCTAGGTCTGAGGTCACTGCCTGCTCTTTAGCTTCTACCCACAGTGGCTTCCTTTCCGTTTCTCCTATCTGCCAGAGCCTTCTACCAGCACAGCCGTGTTTCCTATATGGAGAAGGCTTTCAGTGCCTTCTTCCCACATACTCTGCTTCCTTCTGCCCTTTGGTTAAGCCTATCCCATCCCACCACCCTAGATTAGAGTCCACAGCTTTTCTATGTCTTCTCTTCACATTCTCTCTGTCTATCTCTCTGTATCTCCCCTGTCTCTGTCTATCTATCGCTGTCTCCTTCTCTGTCTTCTTCTGTTTCCCTGTCTGTCTCTTTCTCTGTCCTTCTGACTGTCTCCCTGTCTGTGTCTGTCTGTCCCTGTCTTTGTGTCTTTCTCTGGTTTATCAAAATTGACCTTATCAGTTACTATACCAGTCATGTGTCTGTGCCCTCTGTTTTTATACTCATGATGATAACACTAATGTGCCCGGGTCATCATAAGTACCTAAATATTTGTTGAATTCATACAAATAAAACACCATCTACTCAACTCTCATTGTGGCATTCTCATTTCTAGATGCCAGGAAACTCAACAGAACAAGTTATTTTCTGTAAAAATTTATTTTACTTGCTATCAGAGCCCAAGTCAGCACTCAAGGTGCCTGCTACTGTATTTGTCTGCCCAGCATATGCATTGCTGACTTTTAATGTCCAGTGACATACTCTGTCTATGAAAGAAGCACATGAAAAATCAAATAATTTTCTCGTTATAATTTAACTTCTTATTTTGTATAAAACACGCATAACCCCTTCTGATGAACATTTACCCTCAGGCTTGTCAAACAATGGTTCTCTAGCAATACAGAAAACATTGCCTTTTTAAAATGAATCCTGCCTTCATGCCTCCAGCCCGCTATCTTGTGCTCAATCCTCAATGGGCTCAAGGGGCACTTTGCCAGCTAGAAACCAGTGACCATAACACAAAGTGGAGCAAAGACTATCAGGAAAGTCTTGCCACTCCAGTTCCCCTAAGTACTCACCTTGGTGAGTTAGCAAAGGTCATCAATTTAAAATAAATAAGTGGAGTATGGTGGTACTAATGCAACAATCTAATCTAGTCTAGAGGATTAACTAAGTAATCTTGCTGGGGTCTGCTCTGCTTTAGGTGGGCACACATGTACACATCACCATGTCAGCCTTCCTTATTATTGTCCCCATAGCTATCAGCAGAACCCTTCCATTTCTATCTTATCTCCTACCTCCCTGTCCCTCTTCTTATCCATTTGGAACCCCTACCTAGAAGCTCTGGCCCTGGCGTTGATGGCGTGGGAGTCAGTGGCTGCCTTTTGAAGCATCTGGATGCACTCAGAAGAGAACAGCAGCCTCTTACTTTGGAGGAAGTTCTTGGGAACCAAGTTTCTCATTCTCAGGTTATTATCAGTTCCCCATGTTGTCAAATGTGACAGTTGGGGACATGGAAACAAAACTGTCAAAACATGTGGAGAAACAGCCTAGCCCCACTGAATTGTACTGCTAAAAACCCCTTAGAGTAATTTATCTCCTATTGTAACCAATACAACCTTTCCAAGAAGTAAAGTGAAACAGACTGTTAATATTTCACACTTACTGTCAAGATGAAACATTTTTTTAAATTGCCCTATCTAGTTTTTATATTTCTTTGTTTGTAGTGAAGGGTAAGAGTGTTGCTTGTGTTTAAAAAAAAATACAAAAACACTCTAAGAAGGCCACTGCCATGCAAGTTAGAATTTTGGCTTTTTTCCAGAGTATGTAGTGTCCAAGCACTTTCTTTAATAACAATAATAAGAAATGCAAACCTAAAACAGTTTTGGTCCTGAGTTTGCATTCCATCCATCTTCTTTGAAATGCTACAACATCTGGTTTTGGGGGAAAAAATCAAGTTCAACATGTTTGGAGAGAAAAATGCAGCCTACAAAATAAATCAGGGTCAAGTGTTGTTATTTCACGGATAATTATATAGCAGTCCAGTTTATTAGCAAATCTTCCATCATGCTTACTTATAGTCACAACTGTTGCTATTGTTCTTAGATTCTCCTTCGAAAGTGCCTAAATTATAGTGTTCAGGAAAATAAGGGACCAACTATTATTGCAAAGAATGCCATACAGACTTTCAATGCCTTAGTTCTGTAAGTTTTCCATCTTGCAAGTAAGATTTTGTCTTTGTTGTTTATTTTCCCAATTAATTCGTGAATTTTTTTTTTTAACCAAGAGTTACTTGGAAACAAAAAGACGCCCACAATAAATTATTGAAAAGAGAATGCTTGCTAGTTTAATTGCAGACCAGATGGTTGGCTCAAAGGGTCTTCTTACTGTGTTTCCATAGCACAGCAAGGAAGAAGGGGACAGGTTGCAGTGGCCTTGGTAAGCGAATACAAACATAGTGGAGGAGGATGAGGCACAGCATTTTGAGAAAAAAAAATTAGCTACTGTGAGACTTAATTAAAGTTCAAAATATACTAAGAGCTGATAAGGTATACTCAGTCTTCCAGGGTGTACAGATCATACAGAGACTGAGTACCTTTCAGACAAGACAATGTCAAGATTTAAAATACTTCCACATTTAAAATTCTCAGCAATCTTACCTGGTGGGTTGGTCCCTTGCTCATTAATTACTGAATATGCAACTGCTTCTCTTGCTCACTCTTAAGTCTCAGAAATTTTATTTCTTTAAGTTGTTGTTTTTTGTTACTCTTTTCTCCAGTCCTCTCAGATCAAATATTGATAAATGGCCTGATATTTAATAGGAAAGAATTAGTCAAATTGTAAAAACCAATTAGATAGGGAAACTACATTTACTACATTGTGTTTGGGAATTCTGCTGCTATATAAGCTAAATTAAGCTTTAGTCTTTGCTTAAAGAGTTAATGACAGCATCCTGTAAAATTTGTTGTTGTTGTAACTTAAAAAGTGAATTTAGGATGCAGTAGTGGAATACTATGTATTTATAAAGTACCAAATGTATGGCTATTATCAAGCTTTTGTTTATTGTAGATAGGCTGTCAGATAGTAGCTAAAAGTAAATAAATAAATATAATCTGCAGATGTGCGACGAGTTATCTGTGCAACAATGGTTTATTTCCAGGACTGCCTTTAGTAGTAGATAACCATCTAGGGTGCTCATTCCTGGGGAAGACTGATTCTGTCTCTCAGAAGTCATTAACTGCCTGTAGCTCTTCCTCTATGGTTGCTGTCTTGTGAGATTTCCTGCATCCATGTTGGCATGTTAACTGGTGCTGGTATTGCTTCGTTTTTGTTTAGGCAACAATACTGTTGATATTTCTCTGCTTATACAGAAGGTGTAATTTCCTCGCAGACTCATTGTCTCTCATTACAGTCATCTTTCTACCATCTCTTCTCTGATATTCTCTGAGTCTTAAATACTTAGATACAGAGGCTGTGTTGTAGATCTATGAATTGGGGTTGCGTCCCCCATAGTCAGCTGTTCATTGCATTTTGACAAACTGTGTGTGTGTGCACGTGCGTGTGTGTGTGTGTGTGTGTGTGTGTGTGTGTGTAGAAAAAGAGACCATGAATTTAGGGAGTGGCAAGTGGCAATGGACAGATTCTAAGAGGAGGACAGAGAAAATGATGTAATATAGTCTTATCTATTTACAGAAAAAAGAGCATAAATTTGAAAAGGGTGAGAAACACTGAACAGTTAAAGAAAGGAGATTAAAAGTACACACATATACACATCCTCACACACACAATTAATAAATAAAACATACTTATAATTATGCTTATGACTATGATAACCAATCATCAAAAGTATACATATTCTCATTTTATGTATCATTTTGGCAAACTTTACTATCTCAGTTTATTATTGCAACAATGTATACATTTAGTTCTGAAGATCCCAGACAAGAATATTGACAGCAAAAGAAGTTGGAGTTGACCATGGAAATATGGTAGTGGAGCTCTAAACTCAAGATCAACTGTATCTTAGACCCATATATGAAGGATAAATTGGCATTGTTTAATAAAATAAAGGCTACATTGCCCACAGGTGGGAATTCTCAAAGTCCCTTGCTGATGTCTGTCTAGTAGCCTTATTAAAAACCTGACTTTTTCCATCTTATTTTAGAAATTTTCAATTTAATTTAATTATTTACTCATTTACTTTATATATCATTCAAGGTCCTCACCCCGGTCATACCCAACACAACCCTCCTTCTGCCCCCCCACCCTCTGAGTGAGTGGGTCCTCCATGGCTATCCCCTACCCTGGCACTTAAAGACTGTGTGAGGCTAGGTACCTCCTCCATGGACGCCAGGCAAGGCAGCCCAGAAGAACATATCACACACACAGGCGACAGTTATTGGTATGCCACTGCTCCAACTGTCCGGGACCCACCTGAAGACCAAACTGTGCATCTGCCGCATATATGCATGGAGGTCTAGTATGCTCATGGGTAAAAATTTTATTGAGTATTTGTTGAATTACACCTAACAAAGTATTTAGGATGTTTTCTTCAATGTTTAGGAGTATAAGAATTGACAAAAAAATGTATATTTATGTGCATGTTTTAACCTTAACACATGAGGAAAAAGTTGAACCACATGCCCCAAATTGCTGAGTATGGGAAAATATAATGTAATATAAACTAATCTCTAAGGGAGTCAGTTTGAGGAGGTATAGGGTTCAGCTGTTAATAATTATACTTTGACCAATTTCTCATTAAGACTAAGTAATGTATAGCAAGTCATATTCAATGAACACAAATGATTAAATTTTGAATGATGTGGTTTGGATTTTTAATTACTTAATTCTATATCATTATCATCATCAAGGAAGGAGCAAGTGTTCATAAATGATAAGTTATACTATGCTTACAGGTTTTTGGTACTTATGTGTGACTTGATAGAATAATTCAATGATACCATGATCTGGAATGATTTACTATTTCATTTTTCTATGGTGCTTCTGGCATCAAATCAAGGGCGTCTTGCACACTAAATAAGGACTCAGCCATTGAGCTGTAATCTAAGATCTAATAGCACTTCTATGTTGGATTTAGACAAGATTTCATGAGAAAGACTTAGATGTCCTGCTGGCCTAAAACAGGCAGAGATCTTTGTTTGTCTGTCCCCACACCCAGTACTGGGATTACAGTTTTGCACCACTTGATCTTTGAACCTTGCATTTAATATTATTAACAACATTGACAAAGGTATGAATGGGCACGTTCTGTTGAGTTCTCACATTTCCTCAGAGTGGAAGTGATTGAACTATTTCTAATTACACTAGAGGAAGAATTTCAAATAAAATGATCTCTATTTGTATGACTGAGGAGTTATAAAAACATCATTTGATCTTTTCTTTTCCTTGATTATTTTTGCAACTGGTTCCTAATCTTTCGATCCCTATTCTTAGTTTTATTCTGGAGGGTTTTTCTGTCAATGTGAATGACCTCCTATCCAGAGACCCAGGCTTTCAAGTCCTTACTTTTGTTCCGTGTGACCTTTATGTCTAAGCAACTTCTGCCTTCCCACTTCATTGCTACATGCTGTGTTTTGTTATAACTGCAAACTTCTTCCAAAGTACTGCATTCAACTATTGTACTTTGTAATGTCTAAGTTTAATTTCTCCCATTTTCCATTTAACTTTTTTCCAGCATACAGTTTCTGAGTTTTTCTTTTTTTCTTTTTTTTTTCATTTCTGCCTGATTTCTCTCTCAGCCATCTAAGCAGGAACACTTTTGTCTGAACATACTACTGAACTCAACATGTCAATATCCCTAACAGTTTCGCCTTCTCTTCTCCTAGTATGCTTTTGCAAAGAGTACCAATATGTATGAACCTAATTGAATTGATACTAGATCCCTGAATTTCCATTCATCATGAAAATAAATAAACTTAAAAATAAATGACATTAGATATTTGTATACTGCGAAATCACCTTGTATCTGAGAAGCCCCAACAATACATCTAGGAACTGTCACTTGGATCCCAGGACTCATTTTTTTTTTGCAGTGTTTTGAATACTTTCATATATTCTACTGAATCCCTGGTCTTCCTTCCTTTGCCCAGAAAAAATTATATCTCTAACTTCAAAGAGAAATGTAAGCCATCCTGAATATGTTTACTCAGGCTACTTTTTAAATTGTAGATGTGTTCTTCTGTTAGAGTTGCTTCTTCCTGTTACCTGGAATGCTCATAATCTTGACTCCGGGTTTTCATTTTGTTTTACTCTCACAGATGATTCTCCACTAGATTTTTGGAGATAGTGTCTATTATTGAAACAATTTGACTAGACTGGCTACTCAAAAAGTCCCGGGGCTTTTCCTGTACCTGTGTCCTGGCTCTGGTGCAGTCCACTGCATGTGGCTCTTTGATTTGGGTAATGAGATGTGGTCCATAGGAGACAAGAATATGAGTGAATGCCTTTCTATATTCTCATACTACATGAATATTAAATACCTACTACCGTATACCTGGAAATGTTCTCTTTCTTGTCATTTGAACATTCTTCTTCTTTCGGCCTTTTTTTAAACATTCCTACTTTAGAGTTCTTCTATGAGTTTAATCTCCCCCTATAGAGGCTTTTACTACTCTAACATAGTTTATCTGAGTGTGTGGAAAACTTGGTTATAACTACTCAGTGCTGCACCTTCCATTCAGACTGTAGTTCTGCCTCACCCAATCACAGAATGTTCTCTAATACCCTCTTACTCCATAGACTTGGCAGAATTGTTATTTAGGATCGAGTGAACGTGTCTTACAATGCATAGCTGATTTCTAAATTCTTCAGAGCCTTCCAGAGGCTTCACACTACTCTTATGATAATGGAGGATGATGTCTAAGTTTTCCATGATTTCCACCCTGTTCATCACTTACTCAGTTTTTCCATGTGTTCTAGGCTTTAGATGCCTTAAATTATCTTCTTGGATGATCTAGACTGCATATCACGTCTAGGTTATTGCATGCTCTGTTTTTGTGTCTGGATATATTTTTCTGATCTCTGCTTCGAAAACCATCTTTGTGTCTTAGCCTAGAGGTATTATTGTCCCCAGATTCACCCTATCTTTCAGCTCAAGCTAGTTCATTATGCCTTAATACAACTAAAACTTCTTTTCATTTTTGTAATTCACTCTTATTTAATATACTCTGGTTAAACCAAAAACGTCTTAGTAAGAGTTACTGTGTTTCCCGGCTATAACCATCACCTAATACTACATAGTCCCTGGTACAAAATACATCCTGTTTAAAGAACTCATAGGATGTGAATGTTTCCATATGTGGGAAAGGCTCTATTTGACCAGAAGTAAATAAGATTGTAGAATGAAAAGTGTCTACAGTGAGAGTGTTACAACTACAGTCTGTATTGGAACAGATTAAACCCTACTTGTCTTTTGACCTGTGGGATATAAGGAAGTTTCATAAGGTTTTATCATTGGAAGAAAAGAATCATATACGTATTTCAGGTATGATTTTGGCAATGTTCAAATTCTGTTGGCCTGGTATCATTAACTGAGTGCAGCATTCTCCATGTGTGTCTCAGAGAGGACTGTGCTATGTACCACTGCATTTCTACTCACGTCTCCAGAGCTCAGGCCAATAATGAGTATTACTGTCTATGGAAAAAAGACTTAGGTAAGATAATTTGCTAGGATAGTACAGCAATTCATTCTCAGGTGACATTACAAATCATCCCAGAAATATTTTTCATACTATTTTTTTAGAGAACATAATATATTTTTCATAGAAAACATAACTATAACTGGATTTTACAACTGAAGAGTAATATGATACTAATAGAAGACCCAAGCTGAGTAGACTTGTTTTTCCACTGGTCTTCAATGACAAGATTCTATAGTTCCCTTTTCTCTACCACACTAAATTATAATATTTCTTCCACTTCAAACACCTTGATCAAACCTCTCTTCATACCTTTTAACTTCTTCCTCCCAAGGGGTTGCTGGAACGTGTGTTCGCAAGAGTTTTATCCCGAGCACAATCCATGTGACCTTCATGTCTTCTAAGATGATTTCTTGTAGGAATTCTAGTGATTTGAAGGTTCACATGTAACTTCCTGCTGAGCTGTTTAGCATGTGCAAATTGCCGTTTGACCCCCAATGTAACATATTTGTCACAGCAATTTCACTTCTAGTGAAATGAGTGACATTACTGCAGTACATGTGACTTTAGGCAGTGACTCCGCACATATAGCCTATCATGTGGCTCTGTCACAGTGTGTCCCCAGACTGATACCTACGCTTCAGATATTTCTTTTTATGTTTTTTTAATAAGAAGCATAATATTTCCATAGCTCATATTTGGAATGGTTCCTGGTTGGGAAGCACGTTATTAAAGCTGAACATATGGAGGTCTTAAAGTAGAACCTTATGGGGGAAAAACAGTTGATCAAGGCTATTTTGCAGCAGAGAAAAATTAAATGCATGTAACAACATGGTAAGGCAAGTTTAATCTTTATAACACTTTATAAGCTTGGATTAGTGAACTCGTTTCCTGGATAAGCTCATAGGCACATTGAAGCCTTCCTGTTTTGCAAACCATCACTATATCCACTGTTTTGCTCCCTTTTTAGTTTGCTTAGGAGCTGTCAGTAAACTTGCAACAGAAGAAGTCGAAATTCCAGTGATTGACTCTGGGGACAAAGTTGTAGGAAAAAGGTTGAAGTTAATTCTAACTAAGCAGGGCAGTGACATTCAAATCTGGTTGAGTTTCATGAATGTCAAGACCAGAAAACACCAAGGGCTGCACGAGATTCAAATCTAGGTACATGCTCAGTGCTCCAGATTAGAATCCAGTCACACACTCACTCCTCTCCACTAAGAAACGTTCCATTTCCTCAAAGGAATATAACGAGAAAATTGTATGATCTAAGTGTGCATAATGGTTGCCTTTATTTATACATCACAATTTTCTAAGAACCAGATGTCAGCACTGTGATTTGCATTCGTCATCCAAAGGCAAATAAAATACTATTTCTTAAGTATCTTCAGCAGTCGAAGAAAACACAAAAACATATGAGAGATACTGCTGGGAAATGTATAAACATAGGCAGCCAATGGATAGAAAGGACATCGTTTTGTTTTTTTTTTTTCTTCTTACAACTTTATCTAAAAAAGAGAAAGATACATGTACAGATTTTTAAAAGCATTTTTGGCATTAAAATTATATGAATGTATTTTTGTCAGTACTTGATTTTTTTTAAAGGTTTGATAGTATGCATTGAAGTCTTACTAGTTACAACAAGCATAAAGTACGTGTAAAACAAAACGTAACATGGAAATTGTCAAAGTGTGTATAGATTAAACATAATGATTTTTAAATACCAAAAATTTCTACAAGGATATCTTCTTAAATCTTGAGTTATTAATGATTTAAGGGGTCTAAGTGTACCCTACTCTGAGTGGGTGCAATACAGTTGTTGTTTTGTTTTTGTTTTTTCCCTATAGACTGAGGCTTCCACTTTTGGCCTTTCTTTTTTTGAGCTTCATATAATCTGTGACTTGTTTCTTGGGTATTCAGAGCCTTCTGGGGCTAGTATCCAATTATCAGTGACTGCACATTATGTCTTTTCTTTTGTAATTGGGTTATCTCACTCAGGATGATATTCTCTAGATACGTCCATTTTCCTAGGGATTTCATAAACTCATTGTTTCTAATAGCTGAGTAGTACTCAATTGTGTAAATATACCACAATTTTTGTATCAATTCATCTACTGAAGGGCATCTGGGTTCTTTCCAGCTTCTGGCTATTATAAATAGGGCTGCTATAAACATGATGGAGCATGTGTCTTTATTGAATGTTGGAATATCTCTGGGGTTTATGCCCAGAAGTGGAATAACTGGGTCTTCAGGTACGACTATGTCCAATTTTCTGAGGAATTGCCAGACTGATTTCCAGAGTTTCTACAACCCCACCAACAGTGGAGAAGTGTTCTTTCTTCTCTGAATCCTCACCAACATCTATTGTCATCTGAGTTTGGATCTTAGCCATTCTGACTGGTGTGAGGTGGAATCTCAGAGTTGTTTTGATTTGCATTTCCCTGATGACTTTAGGTACTTCTCAGCCATTCGAGTTTTCTTAGTTGAGAATTTTTTGTTTACCTCTGTTCCCGATTTCTTAATAGGGTTACTTGGTTATCTAGAGTCTAACATTTTGAGTTCCTTTTATATATTGGATATTCGAGCTCTATTAGATGTAGAATTGATAAAGATCTTTTATGAATCTGTTGGTTGCTGTTTTGTCATATTGACAGTGCCATTTGTCTTAGAATAGTTTTACAATTTTCTGAGGTCCTATTTGTTGATTCTTGATCTTAAAGCATAAGACATTGCTGTGCTTCAGGAAAAATTTCCCTGTGTTCATGGGTTCGAGGCTTGTCCTACTTTCTCTTTTGTTCATTTCAGTGTATTTTGTTCTATGTGGAGGTCCTTGATTCATTTGTATTCAGTTTTGTACAGGGAGATAAGAATGAATCACTTTATACTTTTCATTATGATGAGCACCAGTTGAATCAGCACCAGTTGTTGAAAATGCTGTCTTTTTTGCATGGATGGTTTCAGCTCCTTTGTCAGTAATCAAGTGACCATAGGTATGTGGGTTAATTTCTAGGTCTTCAACTCTATTCCATTGATCTACCTACCTGTCTCTGTACCACTACCATTCAATTTTGGAGACAGTAGTGTCAGGTGCTGAGAAAAAGGTATAGTCTTTTGTTTTAGGATTAAATGTTCTGTAGATGTCTGTTAAATCCATTTGGTTCATAACTTCTGTTATTTTTACAGTGTTTCTGTTTAGTTTCTGTTTCTATGATGTGTCTATTACTGAGAATGGGGTGTTGAAAATCTGTTATTTTTGTGTGGTACAATGTGTGCTTTGAGCTTTAGTAAAGTTTCTTTTATGAATGTGGTTGCCCTTGCATTTAGAACATAGAAGTTCAAAATTGAGAGCTCATCTTGTTAAGATTTTACTTTGATGACTATGAAGAGTTCTTTTTTAACTTTTTTGATAACTTTTGGATGAAAGTTGACTTTATTCAATATTAGAATGGCTTGTTTCTTAAAACCATTTGCTCAGAAATATTTTTTCCAGTCTTTTACTCTGAGGTAATGTCTGTCTTTGTCAGTGAGGTATGTTTTTTGTATGCAACAAAATACTGGGTCCTGTTTATGTACCGTGTCTATTAGTCTATGTCTTTATATTGGGGAATTGTATCCATTGATGTTAAGAGATATTAAGGAATGGTGATTTTTTTCCTTTTCATGATTTTTTGTTGTTAAAGGTGGAATTATGTTTGTGTGGCTATCTTCTTTCGGGTTTCTTAATAGAAGATTAATTTTCTGCTATTTCTTGGGTGTAGTTTCCCTTCTTGTGTTGGAGTTTTCCATCTGGTATCTTTTGTAAAGCTAGCTTTGTGGAATGATATTGTGTAGATTTGGTTTTGTCATGGAATATTTTTGTTTTTCCTTCCATGGTAATTGAGAATTTTGCTGGATATAGTAGCCTGTGCTGGCATTTGTGTTCTTTTAGGGTCTGTATAACTTTTCCCAGGATCTTCGAACTTTCATGGTCTCTGTTGAAAAATCTGGCATAATTCTGATAGATCTCCCTTTATATGCTACTTGACCTCTTGCCCTTACTCCTTTTAATATTCTTTGTGTGTGTATGTATATATGTATTTATGTATATATGTTTTGATGTTTTAACTATTATGTAACAGGATGAATTTCTTTTCTGTTCTAATCTACTTGAAATTCTGTAGGCTTCTTTATGGTCATCATCTCATTCCTTAGGTTAGAGAAGTTTTTTTTTTTTTTTTTAAATAATTTTACTGAAGATATTTACTTTTCCCTTTTTGTTGGAAATCTTTGCTCTCTTTTATATCTATTATCCTTAGGTTTGTTCTTCTCATTGTGTCCTGGATTTCCTGGATGTTTTGGGTTAGGAGCTTTTGCTTTTTGTATTTTATTTGACTGTTGTATCAATAGTTTCTATGGTATCTTCTGCATCTGAGATTCTCTCTTATATCTCTTGTAGTCTGTTGGTGATGCATGGGTCTATGACTCCCAATCTGTTTTCTATCTCCAGGGTTGTCTCTCTTTGTTATTTCTTTATTGTTTTTTTTTCATTTTTAGATCATGTTTGTTTTTGTTTTTTTCCAATTCTATCACCCATTTGGTTGCATTTTCCTGTAATTCTTTAAGGGATTTATGTGTTTTCTCTCTTATGGCTTCTACCTGTTTACCTGTGTTCTCCTGTATTTCTTTAAGGGAGTTATTTATATCCTTCTTAAAGTCCCCTATCATCATGACATGTGATTTCAAACCTGAATCTTGCTTTTCTTTATGTTGAGATTTCCAGTATTTGCTTTGGTGGGAGAACTGTTATGATACCCAGTAGCCTTGGTTTCTGTTGCTTATGTACTTATACTTGCATCTCACTATCCAGCTATCTCTGGTGTTAGTTGGTCTTGCTGACTCTGTCTGTGGCTTAACTCTTCTGTAAACCTGTGTGTCAGCACTCCTGGGAGTCTAGCTCTTTCTGGGCGGGATGTGAGTAAGGGGACCTGTGGCGCAGGGTCAGCTCCTGAGTGCAGATGGAAACTGGAAGAATTCTTTTTCGAGTTGGTTCTTGGTTTCTCTGTCATGAGAGCTCTGGTAGGGTTCTTCTTGAGCCATGTATTTGAGCAGAAGTGGTGGTTTTACCTGTGTTCTCAGGTGTGTCAGCACTCCTGGGAGAACAGCTGTCTCCCATTGGGATTTGAGTAAGAGGAGCTGTAGCACAGGGTTTGCTCCAGATGCCATCGTTAAGGTTCTTATAATAGCTCATTAAGTTCTGGATACTGAATGAGTTTTCGAGACTAAAGTTCCAAAAGCCTTCACAATCTTACCTAAAACAATATGAATGGATCTGTCACAGGTCTGAAATCAATGTATGTCTTATTTAGGTGTCTACTGCTGTGATTTAAAAAAAAAAATCCCAAAAGAAACTTTGGAAAGAAAGGCTTTATATCAGCTTACAGTTGTAGTCTATCTGAAAGATAAGTCAGGATAGGAACTCAATAAAAGGGATCTGAGGTCAGAAACTGAAACATAAGCCATGAAGAAATACTGTTTATGGTATTCTCCATGACTTGCTCAGCCTGATTGATTTTACAACTTGATATCAACTACCCAGATTTGAACACACTCATTCTTAGCTAGGCCCTCCTATACCAAGCATTAATCAAAAAAAAAAAAAAAAAAAAAAAAAAAAAAAAAAAAAAAAAAAAAAAAAACGAAAAAGAAAAAAGAAAAGAGAAAAGAGAAAAGAAAATGCCACCATAGTCTTTCCTATAGGCAAATCTATGGAGGTATTTTCTTAATTGCGGTTTCCTCTTTTTTAGATGACTCGAGCTTAAGTCAAGCTGACAAAACACTAACCAGCACAACCAGGCAGATGCTGTATTCAGTATGGCACTAGAGAAGAATAAAGATTCACATTTAATATAAGATGGATTCAACTGTGAGAGACATCATTAGAGTGCTATACAATTTAAAACAGGCGCATGGCTTGTTTCTAGAATTTTTCCGTTTAGTATGTTTAGACTGAAGTCCTCAGAGATAGTTGAAACCTTAAAAGATGAACCAAAATAAGGAAGAACTTTTGCATTGCGTATATCACCTTCAACCGGAGAAGCCAAGTTGTGGCACAAAAACCTTTAGATTGAAGAAATAAAGGCAAAGAGACATAAAATGGCAATAGAAATCTGTTATGTAACAAGAGGAGAACGATGATCATCGTTTGCAAAGGTGAAGAATTCATGGGATAACTTCTTTTTGGGAAATGGTAACAATGGATGGATGATCTCCAACTCTTTGAGTGGGAAGGAGACAGAGATGGCAGCAGCTCAGTGTTCAGGAAAAAGATGACTCATTGCAGGTTATGAAGGAATGTGCTTCCTCTCGGAGAGACATGCATCCTAAGGAGAAGAAACTTCATCTTTCTTTCTCTGAGGTTTGGGAAAGTTGATAGACAAACATCAGCAAGGTTACATGAGTATATTAGGAATGACAGTGGGGACATGGAATCATGTTAGACAGCTGCCATTGTCTTACGGATAGCCCTGCCATGCAGTGACTGCAGTGAGAGCCCAGGGTAGGCAAAGGGAAAACAACATATGTAAATGTTTTAGAGAATCGCTGTGAAAAACACATGCAACAGATCATGAAAACAAATCTCAACCATGGAACAGGAGGAGATGCATCTCAGCATCTGAGTTTTTAAAGAGCCCATCTGAGATGAGAGGCAAGGAAGAGACTAAAGAGAGGGTGCTTGTGTAGATAAATTTGCACATGAATATCTTAGAAGAGGCCATATGAAGAGACAGGACATACTACAGTCTGTAATTCCTGTGTACTACTAGAGGGTGGAGGTTTGAAAAGAGACATGGGGGCCAAGGGTGTGTGGAGAAACTGTTGGCAGATTTTAATTGCCTATTTGGAGGCTGGGAATGGATTCAGTTAACAACATACAAAATGACTATAGAAGGGTGATTGTAAAAATGCTTCAGATTGGTAAGCATAAAAGTGTAATGCCACCAATCTGTGTGTGTGTGTGTGTGTGTGTGTGTGTGTGTGTGTGTGTGTGTAGAAATGGGGAAAAGATCTTGATAAAAGTAGAGAAGGGTTTAAAATTCTTGAGACATATATAAGAAAACAAAGGCATAAGAAGTGAAAATGCTTTGCTGGGCCAAAGCAAAAGAAATTAAGGCTATACTCAAGGTACTTAAAAAAAGTAATTAATGTATTTAAATGAGGTTGCTTAATATTCTTTGTGTCTTAACAAAAGTTAAGATAGTTCTGTACTAAATTTTAGAGCAATATTAATACTCTTCTTCATGACTAATGTGTAGCTCCTTTATCCTTGAGAAGAGGCATCCTGCGTTTTTATTTGTATTAAAATGTCTAAAAGTCACATGTGAAGAATAGATGGTTAAAAGTTGTGCTTGGAACAAATGCTATTTCCATATAGTTCTTGAAAACTAACAGCAAACAATGAAAAGTTTTATATCATGATTATTTTACATTTTTTATTTCTGTAATCTTTCTCATGAGCATAGATGAGAAGGATGAGTTACAGAGGTGCTCAGAGGGCAGGATGGCTGTGGAGAGTGGGCTTTCCTAAAGTCCACAGAGAAAATGATAAAACAAGGGGCAAAGAAGAAAGAAAGTGTAAGCACGGGTGTGCATATATTTACATTGAATGAATTGTCTTAGAGTAGAATAATTATTTGTGTTTAAATAAAAATATTAGTTTGGGGATTAGAAGATGAGGCGAAAGGGCATGAGGGCCATCAAGGCAGATGTTAATGACAAAAATCTAGAGCTTTACATTATTTTTATTCATCAAATGAGGTCTGAAACAGAAACTCAGTTCTTCAGAATAAGTTTAGCATTCCAGTGGCACTCAACCTAAGACAGGAATTATGTTTCTACATGATTGACAAATCTTCAAAGTATATTAAGACCATTTTCACTAAAATGGAAAAAATAATCATTTTTTTCTTGGCTTACTGTGTCCAAACAACAAGATGCTGTCTTATTAAATTAAACTAAACCATTAGTAACTATTTGATTCCCTATTTCTTTCCCCTACGTCCTTTATAAGTCTCTTCAGTAAGTTAGAAAGATGTATCTTGCAAGTATTGATGCTACAAGCAAATCCCAAGATTCTTTGCATTACCCCGTGAGGTGTGTTAAATACAGTGTGCTGGTGCTAGCTCACATGTGTGATGGGATTCACACTGGCCCATCCAGGCTTCCTTTTCACTCACAGGCTCTCTGACCTCCACCAAGCATGGAGCTAATTCTTCTGGAAAAAACAGCAGAGAAGAAGCCAAACAGTACAGTGATCCCAATTAAGGCTGCCCTTTTGCATGTGCAAAACAGACACATGGTATGTTTTAAGAGATTATGTCTCTGAGTCAAGGGTAATCCTTTCCTTAAAAAACAAGGAAATTTAAATAAAAGTAAAATTTGATGGGCCATACATGACATTAGTTAGTTATGTATCTTTAACCATGTATTTTCTATAATAGAATCCTTGAAACATGTTTCATAATTACATGGCCAATTAAATGCTTAAGTATCTAAAGCCTGGTCAGGTTTTAATTGTAAATCTATAACTCGGTGAGTTAAGCACATATGTTCTCCTCATTTATTCCTTTGCCAGACTTACTTGAAACTCAAACGATATTGATTTCATTTATACATAATATGAGGCAATAATTTAGAATATGAAATTATGCATCAGTTATTGATGTGACAGCCTTTTCTTCCAATGAATGAATGAATGACCTTTATACTTTCACAAAAAAAACTCTGCTCATAACTAAGGCTTTATTTCTGTGTTCTAATATGTTTTCACATGTATTTGTGCATACATGTATGTAGGTATTGCATGTGTTTGTGTTTGTGTGTGAGAGAGAGAGAGAAAGAGAGAGATCGAGATAGAGAGAGATAGAGAGACAGAGAGAGACAGAGAGACAGAGAGAGACAGAGAGAGACAGAGAAACAGAGAGAGATAGAGAGACAAACAGAGAGAGACAGAGAGACAGCAAGAGAGAATGTGAAAATCAGATTGATACTTTGTGTCTTCTTCTCTTATTCTTTACCTTATTACATATTGAAGTTATTTACAAATACCTATTTTAAATGCATATTGGGCTAGTTTCTGTAATCATTGTACTTTGGAATCCCCCTGCCTCTGCAGCCAAAAAGCCATGGCTCCCTCTCTGCATGTTTGTGATTATTAGAAGTCTAAACTTTAGTCTTCATGTTTATTTTATCACAATTTATATCTTTAAATTAAAAATCATTATGTTTAATCTTAACACACCAAGAAGACATTCATTATTTCCATGTTATGTTTTGTTTTACATGTACCTTATGCTCATTGGAACTAGTAAGATTTCAATGCATACTATCTAACCTTTAAAACATTTCAAGTACTGAAAAAAATATGTTAATATAGTTTTATGCACAAGTGCTTTTAAAAATCTGTACATTTATCTCTGTTTTTAAAATAAAGTTGTTTAAAAATAATTATAGATATACATAAAGAATTTTTAAATGAAAAAATATAATTATCATTATTATTAACTGAATTTCATACCACTCGCCTTTCATAAGCTTTGAAGCTCACAATTAAAGGCCAGTGCAAATAGTTCTTCTGATTCCCAGCTCCCTCTCAACTGTGGCAATTTACAGATTTCTCCTCATTTTTCATTATCTCCAGTCGTAAGTCCTGGTCAGAAATCCTTTTTTTTTTTTCTTCAGTAGCTGGGTTTGCCCAAAGAACAAAGTCTTTTTATATATAGAAAAAAATAAATGTAACTGGAGACAATCATATTAATGCATATAGATAGATATTAATGCATATAGATAGATATAGATAGATATAATGGATGCATATAGAGACATAATTATGGTAATGTGAGAAGACAGTTTAGACCAAGTTTAATTTTCAATGCTTTTACATATTTTTTAGAGATGATGTGTTCACCTTTTATCTACATTAAGTGAATGTAATTTGGAACTGTATCCAATAGAAAGGCAATGGTATATGCATCTGTATGTATATATGGGACAAACTTAAGTTACCAGTATAGACTTTGCTTACATCCATTTTCCAGCTATGGTGAGGAGTTGTGTAATGACTCATCCACACAGGGAAAATGGCAAAGGAAATGCTGAGTTCACCAGGCTAAGTTCTCCACAAAAACCACAGACATTTAAACATGTGACCAAGACAAATCTGCTATATCTTACTGAACAAAGAACTTACCTTTCAGTTTTTAACTCCCCTGGAAAAACTATATTAAGGTTGTTTGTACTTCTGGTATAATTCCCCTACAAATTCACTTTTCAGAAAACCTTGCTCTGAGAATATATTCATAAATAACAATTGCTCACTGGAGTCACTTACTTTTCGAAACCCAGCAGCTTTGTGGTAGTTACTAGAAAGCTTCTTTTCAGCATAGAGGAATGCTAGGGTGGTGAGGCAGGAGTGAGGGGGTGAGAGAATCTTCATAGAGGCAGGGGGAGGGGGATGGGACAGGGTTTGCAGAGGGGAAACCAGGAAGGGGGCTGGAATTTGAAATGTAAATAAATAAAATAACCAGTTAAAAAGAAGAAAGCTCCTTTCTACTGTTTATATTTTTTGAACATATAAATTGATAAATATCTAAGCACCTTCATGGAAGCAAGGGGAGTGTTGGGAGTGGGGAGAAATGGGGTAACATTTGAAATGTAAATACAGAGAATATCCAATAAAAATGAAGAAGAAAGTAATTTAACAAATGCTGTTTCCTCAATATTAATACTATGCCTTTAAGATAATGCAATTATTTTCAAAATAGATGGTAATTATACACTATTAAAACTGTCTTTAAAATTAGAGAAAACTAAAAATAAGTAAGGATGCAAACTGAAGATATAATCTTTTAAATTAAAAACTTACCTTTTAATACATGTGATCCAGTCTATGAGTGTATGAAACTCAGCTTTAAACATTTTTGTAAAAAATTCTGAAGAAATAAAAAAAATCATATATTTACGATTGGAATTACTAAATATAATACTGAACAAAGAATGCAGGAATTGATGGATTTTCATAGATCCTGTGAAAGATCTTATATCTCTTCCAATATTAAGATTGAATAAAATTTAGTTGTTAATATTTAGTATTTTTCAATGATGTAAGCACACTGTGAATTCTATAGGCCAAATATATGTATATGTGTACATGTATATATATATATATATATATATATATATATATATATATATATATATATATTTATCTCCAGGTTATTTTTCCAGTTAAGAAGTTTATTATTCCCATAGCCCATTTTAACTGAGAAACTTCTAGGGTAAAGAAAATATTTCACATTCTACCAAAATTGAGGATACATGGTAAAGTATTAAGGAGCTGTTGTTGGGAAGGAGGGTGAGAGTTTAATGACAAGACCACTAAGTAGAACACTTATACATACACACACACACACTCTCTCTCTCTCTCTCTCTCTCTCTCTCTCTCTCTCTCTCACACACACACACACACACACACACACACACACACACACACATGTGTATGTTTATAATTGATTATATATATTTTTAATCAATATTATTGTAAACTAATCATGTAAACATTTAATAATAATATTAAGACAACCTGAATGAGACCCATTATGGTCCACTGAGAAATGAAGTAAATGTTAGCAATGTTTCAATTTTGTTTGGTTTAATCTACATAGAGCATCTTACTACAAAATGGAAATATTGTTACTAAATTTGTAGTATAAAGCAACAGTTCCAGATTTTTCTCTTAGTATTAGCACATAGTATTATAGTCATCAGGGTTTTAAACATTGTCCCTAAGGTTAATCTCTGTTATCATCACACTCTCTTCTCTCTTACTTTTCCTGGTTACTCTGAGTGGCAGGTTGCAAGCCTTCCTTATTATCTTGTTAAATCAAGAGGTGAAATCCTTTCAAGGCTTCTCCTTTTAAACATCTTTTATTGATGCTAATGTGCCAGATGGGAGAAATTAAAAGGATTCTGTTCTTTATGCTCCCATTTCCCACCATTTCCCACATCATTTGCTGGTTAAGGGAGCATATAAAAATGATAGGTGAAGCTCGCGGTTGTAAAAGTTCAAAAATTATGCTTTACCCTTTCTAAGGAAATCCTTTCTTATTTCATCAAGGTGGGGACCGGGCAGCTTCCGTTCCCTAATCCTTCTTTGGAAATCTTGACAAAGCTAGAGACTATGAAGGCATCACCTGCCCTGCTTTCTCAAACTTACCTCACGCTTAAAACCCAACAACTAGCAAGATGATTACACAAGAATCAATTCCCCCAGGAACATAAGGCTAATTTACAGTGTACCTAGATTCACTTAAATTTTACTTTTTTTCCTCTTCCCTTTGCATCTTCTAGATTCACTTAAATTTGACTTTTCTTCCTCTCCCCTTTGCATCTTTATGAAGTGTACCTTTGAGTGAAGGAGTACTCACTCTTGTACACCTTGCGGAAACAAGCCACTTTCTCCCCTACCTGCCTAGGAGAATATTTGCAAACCTTTGATCATCTCAAATACACAGCCACCAAGACTTTGATTCTATGCCAGTTGGATCCTGATTGGCTCCTCCGTCTGAACACCAAGCAAAGAGAAGAAGTTCTGGGACGCATAAAAGGGTTAGTCTTGTTATGGTGATAAAATGAGGTAACATAGTTTGAGCACATATGAAATCATTGAATTCAGTGTAGAATGGAATACATCTCCCCTCCTAGCACTTGCTCTTAACTAATTTGGTCTTTTTAGTTGATAACTATAGGTCTATAAAGGTCCAGACATATTTTGTAAGGTAAAAAATGCGATAGAAAATATTTTATTCCCTTCAATAGAATTTTCTTGAATTGAATGTGAGTGTAATACTTATCTTTGATTCTTTTCTTGGATAGGAATCAATGAACTGTCTTATCTCCTAAATGACTTGATTACACATTTATCTTCATGTCTCTGCTCCAGTGTTTCTCTACGTTTTAGAGTTCAGATTTTACCAGAGTCTTATAAGCAAACCCCACTAGTCTATGTTTACCTATACCTATGCCTGGAGAGTTTGGTAGGCATCATCCTACATAGCTTAAATCCACAGGAGAGGAAAAGAATGCATGAAAGCCACTGTCCTTGCTTGAAACTGAATTATCAGGAAGTGATATATATATTTTATTATATCGTCTCTAAAAAAACATTTATTTTATTCTAGTTTCAGTTTTTCTTTTTCTTTTTGTTACTGGTAATACCACTTATACATCCTTAAATACATTCACTGAAAAATATTTTTGAGAATAAATGTTAAATTTCATTTCTTATATCCATCTGTCAATGCGAATGAAGGGACCACATGAGACATAAAGTTTGTATAATATAAGTAGTGATCATGGTTTTTTTTGTATGATTCATTCTGCAAGAACACACGTAAAGATATGTTTTACATCTTTATTTCTTCCTTTGATATGTGTCTGTTTTATGTGCATTTGTGTGTTGTTCCCACAGAGGCCAAAAGAGGCTGCCGTGGCCCCTGCGTCTGGATTTGCAGGAGGTTGTGAGTGCTGGGACTAGGCTTGGGTCCTCAGGAAACCATCCTTCATTGTGAACTCCGGCCATCCTTCATTGTGAACTCCGGCCATCCCTCCAGGACAATAACATAAATAAATATAATCCCAGCAGCCCCTGTGAGTATACTTTGCCTTTTAAATTGACCTTACTCCCTAACCCAATTTCTAGATTATTTTAACTTGTCAACAGAATATTCATTTGAGGTTGCACCTTCTAAGGCAAATGTGGTGGCTTGAGTAAGAATGTCCCCCACAGGTTGTTTGAATAGTTGGTTGTCACTTGGTAAGCTGTCTGGGAAGGACCAGGTGGAATGTTCTTGTTGGAGGAGGAGAGGAGATGTGTCACTGGGGTTGAGGACTTGAAGTTTTAAAAGGCCATGCCATTTCCAGTGTGTTCCTCTTACTCTGTCTCTTATTTCCAGTACAATATGAGCTCTTAGCTATTGCTCCAACAGCACACTGCCTGCCTGCTACCATGACCCCTGCCGGGACGCTCATGCACTTACCTTCTGAAACTGTAAGTGAGGCACCACATATTTGTGTCCTTTTAAAGTTGCGATGATCATGTTGTCTCTTCTCAACTAAAATCCCAACTAAGATGCTGTAATAATCTCTAAAGAGAAGAGTGTGTTCAGAGTTCATTTTCATATCCATTTGTACTATGAATGTCTTAAGTGAAAACAAAACAAAACAAAAAAACTGAAAGCACAGAGTATCATGGCCAATGACATAGACAAGAAAAGACAACACACTCTAGGTTCCTGTCAGCATGTAGAAGACTCACTTCTACTCTTCATATGCAGTGGTGATTCGGTTTACACCCAAAATCTAAAGTTAGATCACTACTACTAATTAACTGAATGTTAAAGATCAATACTGAACTACGCATAATGAGTCCAGATCCCAGATTACAATGTTCCAAGTGCTTTGGACTCATGTTAGTTAGTTAGACTCACTCATTGTCAGCATTTCCTATTCTCATGAAAACAATAAGGCAACTAATTTAACGTCTGTCTTTTGAATTTTCATGGTATTTCCTCATTGCAATGGCTTGCCATGTCTCTATTTCTTTCTAATGATTTCTGATAAGCACACATGTGGCACTGCTTCGCCATGATGATGCAGAGTAGGATGGAGAAGCTAATGGCCGTAGAGAAAGTGCTTTTGTGTTGAAATGAAGAAAATGGCCACCAAACCCCAGACCAAGTAACTTATTCATCATCAACTAGGCACAATAGCAAACTTTGGGTAAATGTGGCAGGTGGGAACATCCCAGATGTTGGCTTTCCCTGTTTGGGAGTATTTTCTAAACTCATTAGAGTTGCTAAGATTGCCTAAAAAGGAATTGCTTTTCAGTGTCTGTGATTCATTTTCAAAAACAGCAAAAGAATATATTTGATCCCTTTAAAAAAAAGTATTAGTTGGCATCCACTGGTGCCAACTTGGGGCTTCTAGCTATCCCAATCACCTCCTATGTTTCTGCATATTTTTATTTTAGGAGAATTTTTAAATCTGCTGAGAGAAAACACACTCCAAGATTTATATCAGAAAAAAAAATTAAGACTTTTCCTCCTATGTGGTGATAAGAGGATTAGAAACATATAAACTAGTCTTTAAAGTTTGAGCTAGTCACTCCAATTGTTAAAGAAGGGTTCTTAGTGCTGCCAACACTTGAAAGAATGCACACCATCCATGTTTTTTGGAGGGGGGAGGGGCAGAGGGGGAAGGGAGGGGTAGTGGAGGGGGAGGGGATAGGGAGAAAGAGAGGGAGAGGGAGAGAGAGGGAGGGAGGGAGAGAGGGGGAGGGAGGGAGGGAGGGAGAGAGAGAGAGAGAGAGAGAGAGAGAGAGAGAGAGAGAGAGAGAGAGAGAGAGAGGGAGTTTCAGTCTGGCTATCTTGGTGTGATGTTTCAGGGATACAGGCTCTTCTTATTTACTGTGGAAAGTACAGGAAATTGCATTAAGAACTTTCCTACAGAAAGCTGACCTGATAAACTCTCTTTGCACAAAGGCCTGGACCAAAAAGAGTTTCATTATTGCTGTAGTTATCTGCTTAGCCATGGCATCTAGGGCCCTGTAGACTCTCCCCAAACTGTGGTTGCTGGTTCTTCTTTTTATATATTTTTTTGTCATAGTACATTCATCTTCTGTACACTCTCTCCACCAGAGATTTGTCAGCAACATACTCAGTGTGCTGGATCTGTGTAACACAACTTTGTTTGGACACAGGCGTATATAATGTAATATTATATTGGAAAGCCTATCAGAAAGTCACCTTGGCTAAAACCAATCATTTAAAACATGTCCTAAGCAAACAAATTGTTTTTCAAGATTATGGAAATTACAGAAACAATCATGTATGTAGCATTTTAAACATGGCCCTTTAAATAATACCCTCATGACAAATTCCTGAGGCATGTCATACCAGTGTATACATTCCCATCTGTGTCATGACAAGAGCTGAGGGTCACAGAGAGAAAGAAGATTCCCAAAACTTCCCAAGCAGGACACAAAGCACAGCATCAGGGATTTGATGACACATTTGCTGTCCACTGCTGCCCATAAAGCCATATTTTGTCCAGTTGTATAAAGCCAAAGAAACAGACTTATATACTTTTTCACAGGATAAGTCTATGTCACCAAGAAGCAGCAAGTGCAATGTAGCTCCTGAAGGCTGGTTATTTTCTGGACTGAAGACAGAGTATTCCATGCATACTTTGTTTTGCATACTTATATCCTGAAACTTTATTAGAGGCAATGTTTTAATTTTTCCGGATAGGGAGCCTCATATAAACTGGTTCACATTATTCTAAGTAAAAAATGAATATTTTTTAAAGTTAAGTATAGTGATATTCCAAGTAAATTTTACTTATTTATTTATTTATTTATCTATATTACTTGTTATTTTTACTTGAAAGACTCATTTATATAAAAGGAGACATCTTGTCTTAGTGTAATTCCTGGTGTTTTGATAGAAAGCCTTAGGAATTAATCTGTTCCTAAGGGTACAGGTACCCTTGTCTGTGACTTCTGAAAAAAACACAGTGGAAGTGAATTATGTTCTTCCCAGTAAAACTTGACTCCTTCATAATGAAGCAATAACAGTCAATGTATCATACTTACATTTCTGGTATAGTTATTTACATTACTTGTACTCAAACTTTCATTTGAGTTTCTCTGATTGACATTGTCCGAATGCAATATATATTTGACAAAGAGAACTCCCAGTCAAAAATCAGAGTTTAGCATTTAAAATACTGACTGTGGCAATGCATGTGACTCAGCTTTCTACACGTTAAAAATACAAGTCTTAATTAAGATTAAAAATAGTAAATCGCCTAAATATTGAACACATGCATTGCAGTCTATTAAATCAATGACTAATACATGCTTTTGAAATCTGAATAAATGTTTAAATGCTTCTTCAATTAAAGCCTGAAAAAGATATAACCTATAAATACAACTGTTGAAACTGGCTTTCTATTTGTTACTATAAATATGAAACATTTCATGTGCTACTAATAGTGTATTCTGCCAAATGCATTCACTTGAAGAAGCATATCCAGGTTTTCGGGTGCTGGGCAGCAGAAAAGAGGGTGCCCATCTTATTTCTCAAAAAGAAGGGGAACAATGCTGTAGAATTGGCAGGAGGCTGGTTTAATTTCATTCTTTCTCTTTTGAGGGTTCCTTCTACCCTTCTTCCATTTTTCTTCTTCAGACTTGGCATAAAATAGGAAGATACAAAGAATAGGGGAGAAACTGAACTGTCAAACTAGTAATGTCAGTTCATCAAACTATGTTCACTGACAGAGGAAAGGTGCTATGGGATTTTTTAAAATCAGTACTTTAAGCACAGAAGAGAGATTCTTGGAGGAAATTCTATCTGTGTAAGGGTAACTCACTCACTGTTTTTCTATGTAATGACTGAGAAGCAGCCATGTTGCGTTCTGTCCTACATGTACCTTATGCTTATGGTAACTAGTAGATTTCAATGCATGCTATCAAACTTCTAAAAGAATCAAGTACTGACAAAATTACGTTCATATAGTGTTATGCCAAAATACCTTTAAAAATCTGTACATCTCTCTCTGTTTTTAAATAAAGTTAAAAGAGAAAAAAAAAAAGAAAAAAGAAAAGCAACAAAAGAATAAAATATTGCTTCTTAAATGAATTATCTAAAATACCCAATAAAAAGCAGATGAATAGAATGGAATGAGTAGAACCGTTCTGATTTTAAAACGTTTTAGGTGCAAAGTTAATGAATGGAAATGTTATTTAGAAAAGACAACATCAATTAATGACATATGCTTTCTCCGCAAATAAAACTAATTTGGTTTAATAATAAAAAAAGAATTTCCTTAGGTTTAGAAACTAAAGTACATGTAAATCCTCCCCAGATTGTGCTCTGTGTTCATGGAACTACACATCTGAATCCTTAGGTCATTCCTCAGCCAGTTCACTTCCTGGATGGGCATGTCCGCTCTGCTTGTATTCACAGTGCCATGATTTGTTTGGGTTTGTTTACTGATTTGATTTCTCCAACTAAAAAGGAAGATGCTTCTATTTCTTATCTGTCACTTCACATTCTGCTTTTCCTATGAACCCAAATTGCATTACTATGCATCTAATGATAGACCTAAATGATATATGGATTTCTTTCAAATATTGGTTCTTTAATCATATAAAAATAAAGAGAAGAAATGAAGATAGAATATATCATTGGTGGAGAACTATACATACTCCCAAATTGATCTATCTGCTTATCTGCTAGACAGGTACTTATTGATGCTTAGTCTGGAATAAGCCATATCATGATAATGCTTAAATTCCAATTAATAACTTGTAAATTAACACTCTAATTTCTAAGTTAATAAAATATAGGTTCAATAAGTTCTTGTGGGCCATTTAGACTGTTTCCCTGAAGTTACCACAGCCTGAAGGCATCCCAGGAGTTCCTCTTCACACAAGGCAACAGGGCCACTGACATCACGAACTGAAGACCTCCCAGGAGCTCCATGGCATGCAGCGCAACTGAAGCAACAATCTGAAAGCATCTGTGAAGATCTGCTGCATACAGGGAAACAGACTCCTTAGTCTAAAGGCCTCCCTGGACTACAATTACACACAGGACAACAGCTTGACTGTTGCTCTAAAGTCACAACATTATGAAGGTCCCACAGAAGATCTGTTACAGCCAGGGCCACAGGCCTACCAGGAGATCTGAAATAACCTAGGGACAGAAGAGGCAGGCTCCAGACAGAGTCACCCAGACCAGCAAACACCAGGGATAACTAGATGGCAAGAGACAACCACAAGACCATAATCAACAGTAGCCAATAATCTTTGGCATCATCAGAACCCAGTTCTACCACCACAGAAAGCCCTGGATACACCAACACACATGAAAATCAGGAAGCTAATCTAAAATCCTATATCATGAAGATAATAGAGTCCTTTAAGGAGAATATAAATAACTTACTAAAAGAAATAAATGAAAACACGGGTAAACAGGTAAAAGCTCTGAAAGAGGAAACAAATAAATCCCTTAAAGAAATATAGGAAAACAAAACCAAACAGGTGAAAGAATTGAATGAAATAATCTAATACCTAAAACTGGGAGTAGAAACAATAATGAAAACACAATGGAGGCAACCCAAAAAATGGGAAACCTGGGCCAGAGGTCAGGAATTAGAGATGTAAGCATTACCAAGAGAATACAAAAGATAGATGAGAGAATCACTTGTGTAGAAGATGCTGTCGGAGAGATGAGCACAACTGTCAAAAAAAAATTCAAGACCTTAAAAAATTCTTAACCTAAAACACCCAGAAAATTTAGAACACAATGAAAATACCCAATCTAAGAATAATTTGATTAGAGGAGAGGGATGATTCCCAACTCAAAGGACCTGAAAACATCTTGAACACAATCATAGGAAAAAACTTCCCCAACATAAATAAGAAGGTGGCAATAAATGTACAAGAAGCCTATAGAACTACAAATTAATTTTTTCAGAAAAGAAAATCTTCTCATCGCATAATAATCAAAACACTAAATGCATATAACAAAGAAAAATATTAAAATCTGTAAGGAAAAATGGCCAAGTAGTGTATAAAGGCATATAAGGGAGGGAGGAAGGGACCTGGCTGGGAAAGAGGACAAGGAGGGGAAGAGGGAAAATGGTCAGGTATTAGAAGAGGGAACATGATCAGGTACTGGATGAGGGAAGCAGGACTGAAGCCCTGAGCACCAGCAGAAAGAATGGAAATAGGCAACCTTGGGAATTAGGTTGTGTGGGCGGGATTGTACCAGAGACCTTGGAGGTGAGAGCATCTCAGGAATCAAAGGAGGGACCTTAGATGAAATTATCTACAAAAGGGAAAGTGAACATGTAGAACCCACCTCCAGTAGAAAGACAGGGCATCAGTTGGCAACCCCTACTCACAGTCAAAAGCTCTGACCCATAATTGTTTCTGTCTGAAAGAACTGCAGGGACAAAAATGAAGAAGAGACTGAAGAAAAGGAGGTCTAGTGACAGGCCCAAAGTGGGATCCATATCAAGGTGAGACCCCAAGTCCTGACACTATAATTAATGCTACAGAGTGCTCACAAAAGGACCTACCATCACGTTCCTTTGATAGACCCAACAAGCAGCCGAAAGAGTCAGATGCAGATATTTACACCCAACCAATGGACAGAAGTTGCTGACCCCTGTGGTTGAAGTAGGAAAAAGCTAAAAGAAGGCGAGAAAGACGGCACCCCTATAAGAAGCCCAACATTTTCAACTAACCTGGACCCCTGAGATCTCACAGACACTGGACCACCAACTGGACAGCATACCAGCTGATATAAGGCCCCCAACACAGATAGAGCAGAGGACTACCCCCAAAAGACTGGGGGTGACAGGGAGTGGGGAGGTCTGGAGGGATGGTGGTGGGGGTGTAAGGATATCCTTATGAGGACAGGGGGGATTGGGGAGGAGGTATGGGAAGTGGAATAGTCAGAGGGTGAGCGGGAGAAGGGCATAAAGTCTGGGCTATAAAATGAATGAATGAATGAATGAATGAATGAATTAATGAATGAATGCTCTCCTAATCTAGCAAGGTGGCAGATCTATGAATAAGTTCCATTAAGTGATAGTTGAATGGTGTGATGAAGGTGTTCAGAAAAATACCAGGGGTAAGAAAACCCCTAGTAACATTCTGTGGAAAATGAGGAAGTTTAATGTGGCTGATGTCCAGAGTCTTGGAGGCATAGCTTAAAATTAAGCTGGTGAAGGGAAGGATCTAGTCATGAAGAATTTCCGAGTCATCCTAAAAGTTCTGAGTCTTATATAAGAATATACTTGACTGCTTTATGGTATGTTGGCCCCTGCTTTTAACTCCAGAACTTGGAAGGCTGAGGCTGGGCATCAAAAGTTGAGGGAATCCTGCTCCATATGGCGTCACCTGTCTTAAATGAACGAATGAAATAATTAACAGGAATGCTTCTAAATATATAAGAAATCTAATATACTTTCAATATAATCAAAATATTTAATCCATTAATATTATATATCATACACTCTGTATAGAACATATGTGTTCCCTTATACATAGGCGTGTGTGTGTGTGTGTGTGTGTGTGTGTGTGTGTGTGTGTGTCAGTTGGACTAGACAAGAATTAAAATACTAATTGGAGTAACAAAACAATCTAAGTTAATACTGACTCCAAAACTGAATTCTAGTGTATTAGCTACTCTGACATGAGTTTAGCAATGAAATTCATCTATTATTGACTATCTCACTTGCAATGGCATGAAGCAAAGAATTACTATCAAAATAAGACTAATATCAGGTCACACAGCAAAGCTGAAAAGAACATGGCTGAGAAATTGCTGAATTAGCACTTCTAGAATTAAGGGATTAAAAAGTAGAACCGGAGGCACAGCTGTGCATTTCCAGTACATCTCCTACCAAGGATAGAAAGATCAAAAGATAATTCTTTCTATTAATTGATTATTTACTAGGCGCTAGCCATTGATTATGTAAATGTAGTTTTTGTTAACTAAAAAAATCTCAATTCATTTTTTTAAATTTAGATAATATTACGTTTTACTTTTTTGAAACTTACTATGAGGAGATAATTTATCACTATTCACTGATACTTTACTTGGTTTTGTACAATGATGATATCTTGTATATTAATTTAGTTGTTCTCAAAGCTGGTGTGACCTAATAAATAGCTTAGTGAAACTTCTGTACAACTAAAATGCTTATGCTTTATCATTTAAAAATGAAAATGTCAAAGAAATCACTATTGGTGGTATGAGATGTTGAACTCCAGGCTACCAGGTTGTCTTTGAAAGAGTTTTCTTGTATATTACAGAAGACAATGACCTTGCTTTTCTAATGTTTTTCAGATATCTTTTAGGAAATGTGTGAACCTTCTTTTTAAATTTATTTATTTTTTCTTCTCAGCCCTTTCCCTTTTCACTGACAAGTATTTGGAAATGAGGAACTGATGAGCATTGCACACAAAGCTGTCCTTAAAATCTAGCAAACTTTATTTGGTATGAATGCTGTTTAGTAACTACCTTTATTTGTCAGATTTCAAACACAGTGTTCTATCGCTAAACTCATCTCATTCAACATGTGGTGGGAAACTTAACTAACTCACGTATTTTATGCAGTTTCTTTTCCATGGAGAAAACAGGGTTTTGTAGTGGCCTGGGTCAAAGTGTGACATTCGGAGTCCAGTGGTTCTGCAGACTCTTTCTTTTTAGGTTTCATTAATTCTTAATACAAAATTCTCCAAGGTGAAATAACTGTGGCATAGGAATTTCTACTTTTAGAGGAATCCTCATCAGCACTGATACGATACAACCAAAACGTGTAATGATGTGACATTTTACTTTTATGAAGTCATTCTCACCATTACTCAGGATGCTTTGAAAGACATGTAGGGAGAAGAGGGCACAGAGAAGTTGACAAGATCTGTCAGAGTGTAATGGAGCTCCATGCCAAGCCCAAGGACCTGGGTTCAATAACCAGGACCCACTAATACATGCAAAAATTAAGTAACTGTAACTTTAGTAAACTATAACGGAGAGAACCAGCATTACAGTTATGGCTTTTCCAATGGAGAGAACAAGGCAAGATGGGTTCTACTGGCTCTCAACAAGCATGACCATAAGGCAAGACAAAGATGCCACTATCCTTTTAAAGAACTTTGACGTCTCCTCTACTCTTCTGAAAGAAATAACAAAGCTATGTGTGTAGTCTACCAAGAAGTAAACCTTTATTTGGGGGAAATACTTCATCTGAGGTTTTAGCTGGTCTTTGGACACATGGGGAGCCTCTTATTCCTCCCTGTGCTCCGTAAACTCTTCCTCTCCTAACCAAAGCCACAAGCAAATGATGTCAGTGGAGAAGAGCTGTCCTACCATGAGCTTTCTCTGTTGTAAATTCAGATCACATTTCAGAGGACACATTTCAGGCAGTTTCTAAATAAGGTGCCTATTGTACTTTTTGATTAAAAGGGGATTATGGGATTTTATTCATATTTAAATATTTGAATAATTATATTTGTTTATATGGTAGAAGCAAATTTGAGGCAAGTGGCTTTCCAGCCAAAGACAGAACAATGAAAATCTTGGTTCGAATGAGTTATAGTTGGATTCAAAGGAGCAATTAATAGCTGAGGATCGCATTTTCAGTTTTCTAGGAAGGGAATACAGAAATATTTCAATAGTTTGTTGAGGTTGTGTTAGAGTGTTGCCTCAAAAGAGTTCAGCATGTAAGTAAACTCATGTAGTATTTGTAAGTAATTTCTCCGGGTCAGGTCTTCACCCACTGAAAGAACAGATTGGTCATGAATGAACATTAATCACACAGGGATAACTATTGTATGGGCCATAGTAGATACTTTTCAGATACTTGCAGTTCACACATCAAGAGCAACACTTTTTAAGATATAACTAACACTGAGAGTATGCAAAGGAACTTAGTCTTTTCTGTATTGATTATGATGGAGGTCTAATTAAATCAAATAAACATTATGTACACATAAGGTGCTGAACCACTGGAATAATGTAGTTGAATTCGTCTGAGACATGGATATAATTAAGGATTTTATGAGAAGTTTCAACCACACTGTAATAAAAAATTTATGCCATGCAATCACTAAAAGAAAAAATTAGTTTGTTTCTATGTACATATTTGTAATATGTTTTCTTACCTCATCTTTTGTAAGATTGTTTGTACACTTAGGAGAGTAGTCCTCCTCTGAAGCAGGAGTATTACCAAGGGTTCTGTCCTTAACAAAACCTAAACTGCACTTACACAACAGCTTTCAGTTGTCATAGCTCCTTGGCTAAGTTTCAGAAGGCATGGCCATCTTCTTACATGTCTGCTGTAAGGAGTGTACCGTGAAAGTACTAATTTGGAGTCAGATGAGCATCTCTTGCACAGCTTATCTCTGTTAACCAGTTGCTCTTTCCTGTAATGATCCTGATCTGCTGTAAAAGAAACTTCTGGGACGGTGTGTGAGAGCAACATGTATCTGTGTATATGTGGATACGTGTCTAGAATATACTTAGAAATTACACTAGGTTAGAAAATTGGCAGTAGTTGGTTCCTTTTCAGGGCCCATGACCTCACCAGCCATGGGCAGTTGGCTTGTTTCACAGTGCCAGGCATAAATTCCATCCTCCTGAGCACTATCTTAAGTGCAGTGTGTGGCTGGTGGTTATTTCCAGGATATAATGGCCACTCTTGTAGCTTTATGTGTATCTTGTCCTGTTGGATAGGAAGATTGATCCTTTTCTCTCTAAAGAGTTTGATTGCATACCTCCTTGGAATCTTCTGAGAGCTAGTTTTTATTTAATGAGGAAGATCCTAGTTTCAGCCCAATTTCTCCAAACCTTGTATCAAAAGCATTCAGTGTCTTTAGTGACAAGATCTTACCATCTTTTCCTAGAAGGTATTAAGGATAATAGAAATTGTCTGTACTTTCAAATGGAGTCCTCTAGGATTACTCTGAACAACAAAGAGAGGTTCCCAGTGGAAATGAGGCTTTTGCTAGAAACTCTGTCTTTGGGGGGACATTATTGTCCCAAGTGATATAATTGCAATAAAATATATGATGCAAACATTTATATACATATATAATGCATATATATATATATATATATATATATATATATATATACACATATACCATATATGTAAGTATGTATGTGTAAGTATGCAATTTTAAGAAACAATAAGATAATTCCCAATGATTTTGAAAGCATCCTTATAGTACTATTTATCACATTTTCTGTGATAAATGGTTGGTCTGCCTCTCCACATAAGATTCCCTACTGTATCTGTCCATGTCCCACTATTTTCTTCTCTGGTGCCCTGGTCCTTATTCCCCATACACCATTGCACTATGCTCCTGTTCACTTCCTGGTACCCACTGTTATATAAGTTATAAGCTCTCATCTAAGAGGAGCATCTAAAGCTGGTATCCACAAATAAGAGAAACATACAGAACTTTTCTTTCTAGTCCTAGGTTAACTCACTCAGCAAACTATTATCTATTTCCATCTATTTAACCATAAATTTCACTTTTTTAACATTTGAACAGTATTCCATGATGTATATGCACTATCCTTTTATCGCACATTTATAGTTTAATGATATTTAGATGGGTTCCATTTCCAGGCCATTATGAATAGAGCAGCATCAGACATTGCTGCAAGAGCAAGAGTCTGTGGGTGGGATGTTGAGTCCTTTGTGCTTATGCCAAGATGTCATATAGGTGAGTCAGGTCACTTGGGAGCTTTCTGAAAACCCCCCTTATTTATTTCCAGAGTAGCTGTTTCTGTTTGCAGCCCCAGTCCAATGGGGGCTCCCCATGTTCATATATAAATCTCAAAAGGTTGCTCTCAACATAGTAGTCTACTTGTGATTACATTTGAATTTGGGATTTAACCTTAGCAGGCAAAAACAACTACTCATCTCAAAAATTAAACAAAACTTCCCAGTTGTTGCCCTCATTGTACAACAGTAATTTCAGTGGGAAAGTTGGAAATTAACCAAACAAATAACACAATAGCAAATGTACAATTAATGTTCTGTGCAGATGAAAGCTATGTTCATGTCTTCCTTGTCAAGAATATTGAGGAAAGAGTTCTCAAGAACGACCATTCCATCTGGGTTTAAGACGAGAAGAAACTACTCAACTTGAATATTAGAGACGGAAATGTTTTGAAAATAAAAGTTTATTTAAAATCTTACTGTTAAGTTTAGAGAAGTTGATAGATTTTAGAAGCACTGAAGAGCACATAAATTTAAGAGATTGTCTACTTTAATAGTTATTAAGACCAATGCTCAGTGTAGTTTGTTCCATGGGTGTGCATCCTGGTCTAAAGAAAAGGAAGATATAGAACCAACATGGGCTTGTTCATGTCCTGGCTGTGGAGGCAAGGTGGGCTACTACCACTTGCTCTGCCCACCATGGGTTTCCTTTCTCATGGAGCTATATTGTCTCAAAGATTAAAAGTTCCCAATGTTTTGTCATCACAACAATCTGTACTGAACCTGAAAACTTTATCCAGGAGGACTAACTTGTATGGTGCCAGAAGGCACCATGCAAACTTGAAATAAAAGGGAAGCAGCCAATGGTTCTATCCAGGTATGATGCACATGAATTACAAAAGACAAGCATGGCAAATAACCCTTAGGGTACAGTAGTGGCACACATGCCTTGGTGATAGTTGAGTGCTCTCTAATTAACCTCAAGGCTTTCTTGACACAAGGGAAATCATACCTGAACTATAAAATTCAGCCAACACAATGAGTGTGACCTTACCCAAAATTTCCAACAATGGGGAGAGGAAACTCAAAGAAGAAAGAGTCCACATTTAGTGCAAAGAGAGGGCCTCAAGTGGAGGGACAGGGTTACTACCTCACAGTCAACATTTCTGACCCAGAATTACTCCTGTCTAAAAAACTGCAGGGACAAAAATAAAGAGATTGAGAAAAAGATTGTCTAGTGACCAGCTCAACTTGGAATCCATCTTATGGGAAGGCACCAAGACCTGACACTATTAGAGATGCTATGGTGAGCTTACAGACAGGAGCCTAGCATGGCTGTTCTTTGAGAGACCCTTCCAGCCACTGACTAAAACAGATGCAGATACTCACATCCAAGCAACAAAATAAAATTGAAAACCTTTATGGTTGAATTAATGGAAGGATTGAAGAAGCTGAAAGGGAGAGCAACCTCATAGAAAGACCAGCAGTTTCAACAACCCTTAACCTCAGGGAGCTCCCAGAGACTGAGCTACCAACCAGGTTGCAAACCTAGCTGGTCTAAGGCCCCTGACACATTTATAGCAGAGGATTCACTGGTTTGGCCTCAGTGGAAGATGCACTTAATCCTCTGGAGACTTGAAGCTCAAGTGAAGGGGGAGGCCTGGTGGTGGGTAGTGGGGGACCCTTTCAGAGGCAATAGAAAGGAGGAATAGTGTGGGTAACTGTCAGAGGAGGCACTGTGGACAATGGCTGCAGTGTACAAATAAAACATGTTTCTTTAAAACAAGAATAAAACTATACCATTTACAGAAAAATGGATATAACTGGAGATTTCTTATCAAAAAATAGCCAAGTGCAAAGACATAAATACATGCTTTCTCTTATTCTAATACCTAGGTTTTACATAGACACATAAAATTATACATATATATGTATATATAAGTGTAAAACAGAAAATATGAAGATAGAAGTAAACCTTTCTAGAGAGACAAGAGAGCAATATGATGATAATGTGGAGAAAACCCGGGGATAAAGAAGGTTTTAGAGAGATATGGTCAACCTATAATACTTAGAATATATATCATATATTATATATACAACCCAAAATATATAATAAAACTTATAGTTTTAATTATTACATTAAAACAGCCTAAGGAAAAATGATGACATCAAACAGTGTGGTGTCTTAGTATTCTGAAGCAGAGTGAATATCACAAACAAACTTAGTGAATATAGTCACTTCTAGGTCTTTAGAGAGACACGGAAACATGAAGACTCTCAAATTCTCACATAAAATAGCACAGAATCTGCATATAACCTATGCATGACCTTCCATATATTTCAGAATATCTTTAGATTGCTTGTGATATGTAATGATATGCAAATTAATTGCAAGATTGCTTCACTGAATGAGTAAGATGTGTGTGTGTGTGTGTGTGTGTGTGTGTGTGTGCACATGTATTGAGATGAAGTTTTATTATGTTGTACAAGTGAACCATACTAACAGTATAAGATATAAATGACAGGAGCAACAGTAGGGAGAAGAAAGAAACACAGTGTTATACCTATAATTTCTATAATTTTTTAAAGTCTAAAACTGTTTCAATGATAAGGGTCAGTAAAAAGACAAACTGGAACAAAAATCAAAAGCTCAACAAAACAACCAAAAACTTGAATGGTAATAAATTGTGTCCATTCATAAAAATTTGAGCAGATACGCTCAAAACAATATTTTAAGTCTGGAGAGAGGGCTCAGTAGGTAACCCCGATTCCTGGACAAACCTGGTGACCTAAGATTGGTAGCTGGAACCCATATAATAAAAATATATAGCAGGGCACATATGTGTGATATCAACATTCGAGGATGATGCCGAGGGCAAGGTTAGAATTGGCTGAAAAACTCTAATTGCACAGCATGAACTATGCAGCGTGGTGGCATAAACAGAAAAGATCCTGCATCAAAAAGATAAAATGGAACCCAGATGTTCTTCAGTAGATGAGTGGATACAAAAATTGTGGTATATTTACACAATGGAGTACTACTCAGCTATCAGAAAAAATGACCTTATAAAATTCTTAAGAAAATGGATGCATCTAGAGAATATCATCCTGAATGAGATAACCCAGTCACAAAAGAACAGACATAATATGCAGTCTCTGATAATTGGATACTAACCCCAGAAAGTTCTGAACACCCCAGAAACAACCCAGACTGTGTGAAGTTCAAGAAAAAAAAAAAAGGAAAAGAAAAAAACCATTATGTTTACTCCTTACACACCAAGAAAACTTTTACTAATTCCAGGTTTCATCCTGTTTTACATGTACTTTATGCTCATTGTAACTAGTAAGATCTTAATGCACACTATCAAACCTTATATAAAAAAAAGCCAGGCAATGACAAAATGTATTCATATACCTTTATGCAAAAATGCTTAAAATCTGTACATTTATCATTGTTTTTTTTTAAATAAAGTTCTTCAATAAAAAAAGAGAGATAAAATGTGAGAACTGATTCAAGAAAGCTGTTCTCTGATCGTAGCCATTCTGACTGCTGTGAGGTGGAATCTCAGGATCGTTTTGATTTGCATTTCCCACAGACTAAGGTTGTTGAAGATTTCTTTAGGTGGTTCTTGGCCATTTGATGTTCCCCAGTTGCAAATTCTTTGTTTGGCTCTGTATCCCATTTTAATAGTATTATTTGATTTTCTACAGTCTAACTTCTTGAGGTCTTTGAATATATTGGATATTCACCCTCTATCAGATGTAGGATTGGTAAAGATCTTTTCCGAATCTGTTGGTTGCTGTTTTGGTCTCTTGACAGTGTCCTTTACCTTTCAAAAGCTTTGCAGTTTTGTGAGGTTCCATTTGTCTATTGTTGATCTTAAAGCATAAGTCACTGGTGTTCTTTTCAGAAAAATTTCCCCCATGCCTATGTACTTAAGGATCTTCCCCACTTTCTCTTCTATTAGTTTCAGCATATCTGGTTTTATGTGGAGGCCTTTGATTCTCTTGGACTTGAGCTTTGTACAAAGAGATAAGAATAGATCGATTTGCATTCTTCTACTTGCTGACTGCCACTTGAACCAACACCATTTGTTGAAAATGTTGTCTTTTTTTCCACTGATGGTTTTAGCTCTTTTGTCAAAGATCAAGTGACCATAGGTGTGTGGGTTCATTATTTGGACTCTAATTCTACTCCACTGATCTACCTGTCTGTCTCCGTACCAATACCAAGCAGTTTTTATCACTATTGCTCTGTAGTAAAGCTTGAGGTCGGTCAGGGATGGTGATTCCCCCAGAAGTTCTTTTATTGTTGAGAGTAGTTTTTTGCTATCCTGTTTTTGTTTCTTTGTTTTGTTATTCCAAATGAATTTGCAAATTGTTCTCTCCAACTCTATGAAGAATTGAGTTGGAATTTTGATGGGGATTGCATTGAACCTGTAGATTGCTTTTGACAAGATGGCCATTTTTACTACAGATGTCAAGGAGCATTGCCTGGCTGGAGCCTGATATGGATGTCTCCTGAAAGGCCCTGCCAGAGTATTACTGATACAAATGAGGACGATTGCAGCTCACCATTGGACTGAGCTCATGGTCTCCAATGGAAGAGTTAGAAAAGAAATGAAGGAGCTGAAGGGACTTGCAAACCCATAGGAAGAACAACAATATCAAACAGGCAGACTCCTCAGAGCTCTCAGGGACTAAACCACCAACCAAAGAGCACAGGTGATGAGACCCACGACTCCAGCTGCATATGTAGCAGAGGACGCCATTGTCTGGAATCAATAGGAGCAGAAGGTTTTGGTCTTTGAAGGCTCATTTCCCCAGTACAGGGGATTGCTGGAGTGGTAAGGTGGGAGTGGGTAGGTGAGAGAGGAAGCATCCTCATAGAAGCAGGGGGAGCAAAGATGGAAGAGGGGGGAACCTGGAAAGGTGATAACATTTGAAATGTAAATACATAAACTATTCAATAAAAAAACGCCATAGCAAAAAAAAAAAGCTGTTCTCTAACATTCAAATTCATGATTATGTATACATATATACATGCATGAATGCACAAATATACCCATAAGTAAATAATCAAATAATAACTAAACACATAAATATAGTGATATTTAGCTCTTATCTCATATCTGCTAAAATTAAATAAAATATGCTTTTTTTTGTAGATCATCATTCAAAACTGAACAACAAAAAAAGGTCCTTTAAATATGCCCATGCAAAAGTCTTAAGTAGCTTGTTTTTTTGACAAGGAAATGTCAAGAGTTTGAACTCTGCCTCACATATCTGTGAACTGTGTGACAACGCATAAGTGTATAGCCTCTCTGGATTACTTTGTCTATCAACTAATGAAAGTAATGGTCATGTATCACATAGTCATTTTTTAGATAAAGTTCAGCATCTTTTATAGACAGATTAAGAATAAAAAACAGAAGCAATTGTTATTATTATGATTGTAGATACACATTTCATCTATTTTTTCTTATTTCTATACATGAATATTGAGAGACATGAAATAGTTTTGCATACTCAAATTTTTATATAAAACATAGGTAGGGAATTGTATCAAAATTCTCAAGCTTAAAAAAATAAAATTGAAATTTGGTTGTTGAATTGCTTTTTTATTCTTTTATTTATTTACATTTCAAATTATTTCTGTTTTCCCATTTTCCCCTCCACAAGCCCCTATACCCTCCTTCTTCCCCCCTGCATCTATGACGTTGCTTCTCTGTCCACACACCGATTCTTGACTCACCAGCCCAGCATTCCCCTATCCTGTGTCATCAAGACGCCACAGGCCCAATGGGTTCTTCTCCCAGTGATGCCAAATAAGGCAGTCCTCCACTATATTTCCAGCTGGAGCCATGGGTATCCCTCTGAGTACTCTTTGCTTGGAAGTTTAGTCCTTGAGAGCATTGTGGGGAGGGTTTGGTTGGTTGATATTATTGTTCTTTCTATGAGTTTGCAAAGTCCTTCAGTTCCTACAATCCTTACCCTAACTTCCCCCACTGAGTCCCTGCACTTAGTCCAATGGTTGGCTGTGTACATCTGCATCTGTATTGGTCCGGCTCTGGCAGAGCTTCTCAGTGGACTGTATCAGGCTCCTGTCAGCAAGCACTTCTTGGCATCAGCAATAGTGTCTGGGCTTGTAGTCAACAGATGGGATTTGTCCCTAGGTAGGGCAGTCCCTGGATGGCCTTTCCTTCACTCTCAGCTCCACGCCTTTTCTGCATTTCTTTTTGACAGGAGAAATTTTGAATAATATTTTTGAGATGGGTGGGTTGCACAGTGAATGACCAACATCGGTTTCTCTACATTATTGATAGTCATTCCACTTCTGTTTAACTTAGAACAGCAAAACCTAGAAAAAAATCTAATGTTTGGACTGTCTGGCTCAGTCAGACTTTAGACCAAGTACATTTTATTGACATGGTTCATTTTTCTGGGGAAATCCCATGGTCTTTCTCATCATCTTTGTTCTTCTTTTGCCTTTCTGTGGAACTCTGGCGTACTAAATGGGCAAATATAGTTTTTACCCTATTTTAATATTCTCAGGAATTATTCCACCATTCATGATTCTAGTGAGGCTTCTGAGCTTCTAAACACCTAGACTGCTGTTAGACCTGAACTAAGATTTCTATCAGAGAGAACCGGGATGTATATCTGGCTTAGCATTCTGACTAGGACTACGATTACCTTTCCAGAGAAAGCTTTTCCCAAGATCAATGTCCCCTTGAGTTGCCTCATATTATTCTCAGCATACAGTGTCTTAAGGAATTTCCTGAAATAATATATGTTCTTTCTTTATGAACATGAGTTTTATAGAAGTGTTTTACTACAACTCCTGTTGTTTTTCATTGGATGTTCCACCAACTTGTTTAATATAAGCCAGTCTGAATATTTGCTGTTGGTGGTAGTTGAGTTCTAAATACAAGTGTGGATAGTTTATTGGTTTAAATAGTGATTACTTTTAGGATTATAATTTAATATAGATGTAAATGATTAAGGTGGTATGCTCATGAGCACTGAAAAAAGAAAGATTTTTATAGACACTAATTACATTCCTTTTCTTTCTTAAAAACATGTGCTACAGAGACACCTCTTAACAATAAATTGATCTGAGTGGGGATTAACATCAATTGAAAGGTTTTTAAAAATAAATTGAAAATAATCAAATTACACGCATCTTTCCTTTCTGTACTTTGTGGCTGAGGACATATTGAAAGAATGCTACCAAGACATTGCTTTTCACATACATTCATTAGTAATTCAGAGATTTAGTAGCTGATGGTGATGCTAGTGTAATTAGCAGGGAAAAAATGGAAGAAATGCATGTTGCTATAGCAATATGTTCATCATGAATGATCTACAGCATAAACACCCAGATTAATTTGCAAGATGCCAGGTAGAAAGCCGCATGGCTGACTAGGCTACTCAGATGCTATGGTATTTGTTTTTATTAAGTATAAACATTACAGTGGGGCTTTCAAGGTATGTGTGCTTGTCACTGTCAATCACAGAGGAGATGCATTTCATATAATTTCATTTAAAATTTTTAACAGATGAAGAGAAGCATGCCTTTTCAGAGGAAAAAAAACCAGAAGAAGCATGTACAAGGACAGATGACATTTTGACACCAAAACAAATTTAACAATCTTCATGTTCACGGGCACAGCCAGTGACTATGTCATCTTAACTCACATCCTCCAATGTGCAAGCAGATTTAAAAACACCAAATTGGAAGTGGTGACATCGGGAAACCTCTTAAGAAAGCCCTTGTAGATATAATGAAAAGCTAGATGATATTTTAGCCCACCATTGTTTGTTACTAGAGACTTAAGAAATAAAAATGTATCCTTACCTCACTGAACATGGAAATGTGATATGTGGATATATTTAGGTGTGTTTTCATGAGCATGTCTGAAAGACACAGTTGCTGACTGGATTCTGGTTGAAGATGGTATTTTGAGGGCTGGGGCCAGACACATGGGATGGTCCTAAAGATTCACATTCTTCAGATTGGTTTTGGATAGTTCTATAGTCTTGGCATAAACACACAGCTTATTTATGATTGGACCTCCTCATTCTACTGTCAAAATACATTAACTAAAAAACTGGACAAACATTAGACAGGGCCAGGAACATGAATAGTTTGAGGCAAAAGCTCATGCATAGTATAGGTTCATCTTCAATTTATAACATTCATATTTAAGATCGCTTGGTAATGTCAAGTTTAGAAAGAAACTTTGTGAATGATATTCAATGGATAAAATTTTTGTCAATTTACTCCCATGTAAAAATAGTGCAAATTCTGAGATATGGGTAGATTTTGCTCAAGCATTGTTTAAAAGTATTCAGAAACATGTGAGGATAGCATCTTCTAGTGGGTGATCAATGCATGGTGTCCACAGTCAGTCACCATACGCTTCTAGATCACCTACATTACAGAAAAGCCATTGTTTCTGGGTAGCACGGAAGGTTGTAAGGCTCCCCAGTGCAGAAATCCTAGCTTTATGCCAGTAAGTTTGAGGTCAGAGTCTTCAAGGATACTGAGGACTGTCAGAGAGTTGAAGCTGTTTTCTCTTTAGTCTAGAGAAGGATTTGGTCTCTAGGACTAACTCCCAACATCTGGTTAAGCCATGTATGTTATGAGGCTTGGCTAAGAGAACTTCTAAACTTCAAGCCAGGCCTGGCATTCAGCAATACTATCATGAGATTTAGCCTGGAGGCAAGAGATTGCCAAACCATGTTTGGACCCTGCATTAGGAACACTAGAGAGACAGACACTGTGTGGAGGAAATTAACAATAAACATGTTGTCCTCTGGGCTTCTACAAAGGAAGACAATAAACTTGCTTCAGTCCTGGTTCCAAGAAAGGATGGGTTCCTTGAGGCCACTGTCCAAATAAAGACAGGGAGGAAGGCAGGGAGGCAGACCCTGAAGAGACAAGCAACTTTCATTGCTTGCCCCACCCTATTGGGAAGCCAAGGCTGGCCACCAGTGAAGCGGGTGCTAATCTAATCAGGATGTTTTCCTTTAACTTCTGGTGTGGCTTCATGTCTGGATTGAGAAGGAAGAAAGGGTTTTATGAATGCTAAAATTCCAGTAGAAATTGTTTCTGTGGGTGTCTGCCATTGAGCCAGTACAAGTTTTACCCTAGGAACATTGGTTTATGATGGATTTAGACTTTTTCTAACCTTATTAAAAATACCAAACAATGGTTCTCAATTTGGGATAATTTTGTGCTTCCCCCAGAGACATTTGGCAAAGTGTGAAGACATTTTCAATTGTTATGACTAGTTTGGAAGGACTTGAATGCTCCTAGTATGTAGTGGAAGGGGCCAGGGACCATGCTAATGCTCTACAATGCATAGCACATCTCTCTACAGCAAAACTTTATCTAGTCTCAACTACATTTAATATAAACTTCTATCTAGTACACTTATATTATAAATACTTAATACTGACATGGACCACATGCTAAGAAAAACATCCAAAGGCATATCTAAAGCCTAAAGTCATAAATGACATTTTAATTATCATCGTCAAGTGTCATATACACAAATTTACAAGGTGTGTGTGTGTGTGTGTGTGTGTGTGTGTGTGTGTGTGTGTGTGTGTAAAACATTCTTCTGGCCATCTGCGCACCCTGGTACTTGTTTGTGAGTGTGTAAATTACACTGTCATGTCACAGTGAAAAAGATTTTTAACTTACAGCAAACCAACCAGCCATTTAAACACATTTCAGATTATTTTTACAGATTTTAGGTATAACAGAAAAACCAATATTCAGTAAAAGCATAGTTTTTGAAGGATGATACCTTTACTTTCAACTTGTTATCTAAAATATGTCATATTCTTCATGCCCTTACTGCCTTGACTATATCCAACCTTACAAGTATGAGGTTTTAACTGTCCTAAATATTGATAATGTTCTATTTTTTCATTACTAGGTTATTTTGAAAGAGAACAAATTCTCTAGTTGGGAAAATAGTATCTTTAATTTCTAAAGTTTATATTTCAAGCACCGATATATAATGTGTCTTCTCTCCCCAACTTTTTATATATGCATGTATATGTATATATGAGTTATACACAATTTGAGTTTCACATCAAACCCCTCAGAAAGGCATAATTATCCTGTGACATAGATTATGTGAGATAATTTTGCTAAGATTTTAATTTAGATTACTTTAGTCTTGAGGTTTCAATATTTTTGAATGTATTTATGTGTGAGTTTGGGTGCATCTGTATGTTTGACTGTGGGACTGTGTGTCTGTGTGTCTGTTTTTGTCCATAGAAAGCCAGAAGCTAATGTTGGATTAAAATGCCTTAGCTGCTCTTCACATTATTTCTTGAGACAGGTTCTCTCCCTTCTCCTTTAACCTGGCTGGAATGGTTGGCTAGCAGGACCCAGGGATATACTTCTCTCTGTCTCCACAGCCCTGGAATTACAGTTACTTGCTACCACTTTAGGCTTTCCAGTCTTGGGGATGGAAATACCTGTTTATTCATCTAACTCTTTAGCTGTATTGTAGAACTATCTCCCAGTGTTTTCTACCCCACTAAACTGATTCTGACTTGGTATTAATATTAATTCTACTCAATGCATTTCAAGGTTTGTGACGCTCAGAATTTTATACAATGCAAAGGAAAGATGAGAACAAGCCTTCTTTTCAACAACTTTCTGACTCAGCTTTGTCTAAGTCTTTAAGTTTAGTTTACAAATGTGATTCTTCCTTCTATTCCAATCCTACCCTCTGCCTTTAAACAGGATGATCTTCAATAACTTAATATTTGTCTTTCTCTTGGAGTATCAAACACTCTTCTTACATTCTTCTTACATGATTTTAAGGGGTCATAGGAATTTCAGCAGAAATCTGTGTGTGTTTTTAATATGGATGACAGTGAAATCTGGCCACCCAGGAGAGAGTGAGAAAATTTTTGGTATGGAGGAACAAGCAATGACTTGTTCTGGAAAATTCAGTCTGAACTCAATTGAGTTTCTGGCCAGTTACATACTTTTGGATGAAGTAATTTCCAGGATTGCTGTTCTATCATCTGTAGGATGGAAAAATTGATGACAATATGAAGACAGGTGGGCAAGATAGAGAAAATGAAATGCATCACCTAGAAAGACACACAGATAGCAGGATAGGAGGTGGAGCAAAGGGAAGGAGTGCTCGCTTCTCTGACTTCCAGAAAGGCTGGGGTGGCTTGTGGCATTTTATTGCCTCTGTTTCTAAACCATGTGAAAAATTTCCATCTGCACAAGCTATTTAAAAATCGAAAAGAAAAATATTGACAGCCAAGGAGAAGAAGAGTGGAGTAGGGTAGTTGTGGAATCTCTTTCAACAATGCAATTCTTATTGTATTAAGAATATTCTATAAACCTTAATTTGTATGATTTTTGGTAAGCCTGTGTTAAGGAAAACTGTTGAGTGGTATATTGGGCCCTATGGAACAGCAACATTCAAGTTTCTTCTTGAGAATGAAAAATAATAAAAGAGAACAAAAGAGTTTACAAAAGAAGATAGGGATGTTGTCATGTTAACTAAGGGAAAGGAGCACATAGAGAAGGGCATGGTCAACAGAGAAGGGCATAGCATGGTCATAGAGAACGGCATTGTTAAGAACAAATGCCACAGAACTCCTTGCGACATATATTTTGTAGACAGGTGTCCCAGCTACCATTTCATCTTTACAAGTTGGAGTTCAGGTCATGGAATGATTTGGAACCATTCGGAAATTAAACCTGGGGTCAAAATCTTAGGGCTGTATTTATGCAGATGCTTTGCAGAAAATGTTAACACAGTAGATGTAAATCAGTGTGCTCATCAAGACTAGAAACTAGATACTTAAATAATCTATAACTAATATGTGTCTATATCTATAGCTGGTATGTTTTTGGTACAAAATCATTTTGAAGAAAAACAATACTGAACTTGAGTCAGTTACAGACTTGTGTATGAGTATGAACTAGAACAGAAAGGCATACCTTCCATGCAATTTTAGACAACTAGTAGTGCTTTTTTTAATTTTAATTCAAAAACATTTTAAAGAACCATAGTCTAAAGAGAAGTTGTGAGATTTATTGTCATAAATAATAATCATTCTTTACTTTACCTTTAAAAATTGTTACAATTTATCATGATTGTTGATTACCTCCAAATGTATCACTCATAACAGTTTTGGTAAGTTTTATAATTAATTTAAGGTAATATACACTACATATTAAGGTGGTCTTTCCAGTTTAATAATTACATATACATTTTCATTCGTAAACATTCAGTTCTTTGTAACAAAAATATAATATAATTGAGCAGGTGATTGAATATATAGTATATATTGGGTGTGCATAAAGTATAAAATAAATAACATTCTAAAACTCACATTATATCTTTTACATAACCCTAAATATGTATACTTACTTAAACAGTACATTGAATATTAAACCTTATCATGAAGAACATTGATAATGAAAACTTAATGTTCTGAAAATTATAGTATTTTATAGTAATTTATATTAATATTCTAGAAAACATAGCATGATTAAATTCTGAGCCAATATAACTTATTTTGTAGGTTTTCACTTCAATGGTATGGTTAACCTGATTCTGAAATGCACACCAGACTTTTCTTATGGTTTTCTTCCTAAGGATCATGTGAAGAGTGCTTAGCTGTTAGCTCTGTCAAGTGTGTGGAACTGGGAGGAGCCTCTGGTTGGCATTTGTACGGTGCTGCCAAAATTCTGGAATATTACCCTTCCCACTAACTCTATGTTGTACCATTGGTCAATCTCTATATTTGTGGTCTGCCTTCTCCACATATACTTAATGTCACCTTAAGGCCCATTATTATGTATGTTTACTGTATATTATTTGTTAGAGATTGTAATATTATGGAAGGAATCTGTCATGTTTATTGTTATATCCCAGGGTCTAGTGCTGTACCTGACATACAGTAAGCAGTCAATAAATCTTTTCTTCAATGAACAATTCAATTATGCTACACGTCAAAACTAATTTATTTTTTAAATCATCTTCTATTGTAGAATATAAGATGCTTCAGAGCATTGCAGTTGATTGTAGAGTTCCAAATGACCAATGCTGAATGTGTGAGGCAAACAATATGGACTGGACAATTTCTATTTGAGAATATATATTATATATGAATATACATTTATATATGCCCATATATGTATTAAACATTTATCAATCAATCACAATTAATAAAGAGGCCCTGAATTTGAAAAGGGGAGACAGAAAAAGAATATGAGAGGATTTAGAGGAAAGAAGGGAAGGAATGGAGAATATTATATTTCTCCAAAATTAAAAAATAATAAATAAAAGAACACTGAGGAAAACAGAAATTTGTTAGCTGATCATCTGTTTCATTATGTTTCCAAAGAAAGGCAACAGCACACATTTAAAAAGCTTTCTTAGTCTCAAGTATGCCTCGCTGTTACTAAATATTGTTTTAAAGCAATAGGAGGTAATAAGGCAGATGACTCTTCAGCTTGGAGCTACGGATATAGAAATCATAGTTGACTGCATGCTTACCAAAGCAATCTGTTTAAAGGAATGGCTCCTAAGCTGAGGGAAGGGGTTGATGGAGGCTCCCTTGTTTCCTCTGTCTCTCTGGGAGGTGTCTAGTGCCTCCCTGGCACTCTCTGCATCCATTCATTCATTGGCACTTCAGTACTGTGTAGAAATAACCATTAATAGTTAGACCTAACTTTTGGAGTATGGGGCAGTAGCCTCATATGTAGTAAATGTTTAATATCTGCAAGCTATGAAAATAAAGCCCTGGATTATTCTCCATAGATGCTTTGCAGTGTTCTTTCTGTACACATTTTTCCTCCATGTTCTTCCAAAAAAATGAAACAGAAAGGGATGGTACCTCATATCTATCATTTTATATATTGTCCTGTGGTATGTAGGAATACTGTTTAACTTCCATAAATTTAGACTCACTATATGGATTCTCTCTCTCTCTCTCTCTCTCTCTCTCTCTCTCTCTCTCTCTCTCTCTCCCTTCCTCCCTACCTTTTTCCCTCCTTCCCTCCTTCTCTCTCTCTCTCTCTCTCTCTCTCTCTCTCTCTCTCTCTCTCTCTCTCCCTTCCTCCCTACCTTTTTCCCTCCTTCCCTCCTTCTCTCTCTCTCTCTCTCTCTCTCTTTCTCTCCCCCTCTCTCTCTCTTTTCCTGAAAACCTTTCCTTACCTCAAACTGAAACACCCAAAAAGCAATAGGAAGCCTACTGTCCCCTTCTCTGTATTTAAGGCATCTGAAATAGAACTGGACTTTTGTTATATGAGGTTTTCATATGATGTGAGGGGAAAAGTTTTAACCTGCTGCCTGGTTTAAACAGTAATGGCAAAGACTAAAATAACCCAAGATTCCAAATGCGTATATGGAAATTAAAACACAATTTTGGGTAATTGCTGTAAAAACTTCCACTCCCTTTATACACCTTTAAACTTAGCCCCGGCTAGTGCTGCCCACAAAGGCGACGTTTAACTGATAGGTCTGCTCTGTGAAAGCCTCTTCCAGGGGCCACATCTTGAGGAATTTGGGGGAAGGGAAGTATGTGGTTCTCTCTAAATTTCATCCAGAACTTCTCTCCCCATCTGACCCTGGAAATTGCTGCAATTTTGGCTTCCTGTGGTATGCAGTTAAAAACGAAAAAAAGAAAAAAAAAAAAAAAAGAAAAACTAAATAAGAAATGGTCAAAATACACTTTACCAATGAAGGAAGCCCATCAACTCTCTGTGCTTTGGCTGTTTGCATTTTGGAAAACAGCCCAATTCAGTGATTACCAGGACATCAACCCTTCAGCTTTCTTAAATGATTTAACAACTAGGGCTACCATCATAAATGTGCATACATAAAAACTCAGCAGAAACAAATGATAAACTAGGTATAAGCAGTTCTCTTAAAACAAAAAGAAAATCCCATTTATTACACAATACTATTATAAGATATTATTTAACAAACATCTTCTCTTGAGAAGACTAAAGTTGGAGAAGACCTGGGAAGGGGACAGTATGAGGAGGTTGCCATAAAAAGAAAGGTCGCTGTGAGTCAGCCAGCTAAGTAGCCTGAGCTAAGAATATCACAGGGCTGCCTGCTGGACTAACACGGCTTTGATGGAAAATGACAAAGGAGATTGGCAGGGGCATGTGAACCCTTGCAGCTGTCTCATCTCAGGCATTCTTCCGCAGGGTGGCTACCGCTCGGGTTTTACCAGAAGCGGTCATTTAAAGAAGTGGACGCTGTGTCAAAATCACCTCAGAATGCAGTTTGCAGTAGAGGATCCGTTTGATTCGCATGTGTAGACCCTAACCGCCTTACAGCGCTCGCCCCGTATGCTGGCTGCTTATTTCTCCTACTCTCTTCTCTAACTCTCGTTCATTATTTACCTTAAGCTAAAGACAGGTTTCCAAAGTTCAAGGTCTTCAAATATTTCATCGCTTAAAACCCTGCATTGACTTAAACAGTATAGTATGAGTTGAAAACCCTTGATGTAAGTAAACACGTTGTATTATTTTATTTAATTGGCAAAATACATTTAGCTATTATTCATAGCAGTTTTTTTGAAATTTGAAATACCAATCTGGTAATTGCTAAATGAAGCTGATTGTGATATTCATTATTAATAACATGGAGTATCTCCTGGATGGTTTTGGAGTACTGCGAGGCAGTCTATAGCTCCTGGGGTGAGCCTCGTCTTACCATGTGGAGTAAATGCTTTAAAAAGAAAAGACAAATAGAATCATGTATTCATCACATAATATTATGTAACAAATTTTGTGATCTATAATAATATTTTATAAAATAAATAAATTTTAGAATATAATGGCAATAATAATAAAAATCTATATATATATAATTAAAAGCCAAGGGTGATGGTGCATGCGCTTAATCCTAGAACTATGTTTGAGGCTAGTTTTGTCTACCTAAAGAGTTCAGAACAACCAGAGCTACACAATAGAGAGACCATTTCTCAAACAAACAGATACCCCAATTATTTATAATTAATAATTAAATCTATACATATTGTGTATATTTTTATATAAGCTGATACCTAATATCTTTTTCCGTGACTCTTTCACACAGCCTTATTGTCCGTTATTCCTCTCTTCTTGGTCTTCCTCTGTATTAACCTCCAATCTCCATTTCCAAGTAAGACCTCACACATTCCTCTTCCCTCTCCGAGCATCTGTGAGTTTCTATCCCCATTGCTGGTGGTGTTTTTCTTTGTCTAATATCAGGTGCCTCTACAATTTAACTTTAAATCTGCTTTGGAGACCCCTACAGCATTGTTCCTTTTGGTCAGGATTACCATAGCTCTCTGGAGACTTTCATGCTTCCAAATGTAGTTTATCATATTTTGCTGTTTCTCTGAAGAATATTGTGGGATTTTAATTGGAACTGAATTGAATTCACTTTATTCCTTTCATAGGACAAACATTTTCACGATGTTAAGTCTTCCAACACATGAGTATGAGAGATCTTTCTATCTTCTAGTAACTTCTTTAATTTCTTTCTTAAGTAATTTAAAGTTTTCATTTATAGAGGTCTTTCATCTCCTTCTTTAGGCATATTCTTGGGTATTTTGTGTGACTACTGTAAATGAAAGTATTTCTGTGATGCTCCTTTTAGAGTGTTTGTTATTAATATATAATGAGGCTACTAATTTTTGGAGTTAGTTTTGTATTTTGCTACTTTGCTAAAAATGCTAATCTTTTCTAGAAGTTTTTTTTTGTTGTTGTTGTTGTTGAATCTTCTTTGTGATACATCAACTTCAATCAGGAACTGCTTCTTCTTTTTTTATTTGTGTCTCTTTGATTTTCCTTTTATTGCCTGATTGCACTAGCTAGACTTTATACAAACTAATTGGACTGAATACTGTGTGTGTGTGCATGTGGGCGTATGTTGTAGATGATCTGTAGGAGATCTTGGAGGGTACAGTATACCCTTGTATGGAATCTTCTAATTAAAAAATGTATTATCTTATGTACCATTCTGGTAGTGAAAATAGTTAAAACTTATTTTTAGCAAATTTCCAGAATATCACTTCCATAGCATAGCATAGGATACCATACCATGCCATACCATATCATACCGTATCATACCATACCATACCATACCATACCATACCATACCATACCATGCCACACCATACCATGCCATGCCACACCATACCATGCCATACCATACCATACCATACCATACCATGCCACACCATACCATACCATACCACATCATACCACACCACACCACACCACACCACACCATACCATACCATACCATACCATACCATGCCACACCATACCATACCATGCCACACCATACCATACCACACCACACCACACCACACCACACCATACCATACCATACCATACCATGCCACACCATACCATGCCATACCATACCATACCATACCATACCATACTATACCATACCATACCATGCCACACCATACCATGCCATGCCATGCCATGCCATACCACATCATACCACACCACACCACACCACACCACACCACACCACACCACACCATACCATGCCATACCATACCATACCACGCCACACCACACCACACCACGCCACGCCACGCCACGCCATACCATACCATACCATACCATACCATACCATACCATACCATACCATGCCACACCATACCATACACTCTGCACGTTTTTATCAACTCCAGATTCATATGTTTGAAGTTTGATTGGCAAAGTGATAATGTTGGGAGTGCAGAATGAGAGATATTTGGGTCAGTTATGTGTTACCATGAAAAGATAAATGTTGCTATAAAGAATGTTCAGGAATGTTCTCGCAGTTTTCTGTTCTTCTGTCATATGGGTAATAGTGTCTTTACCACACGCTGGAAGATGAAGGAGCTTGGGATCTCATCTCCCACAGTGATCTATTAGCACCTTGACCCTGGACCTTGCAGTATATAGACATATCAAAATAAATTTCTATTGCTTGTGAATTATCCAGCTTCTAGTATTTCTCTGCAGGAGCACAGGACAGACTAACGCATCCTGTGATATGCGTTACTTGCAGTTATCACCTTTGCACCAGCGATCTCAAACTTATTCCTCTCACATTCAATTTGCTATTCTGTAATTATCATCTTTTTCACACTCTCCTTCCCAGCTTCTGTCACCCATAATCCTATTTGATAGCTGTAAGACACAATCTTCGCAGTCTGTAGAATTTTTTGCACAAATGTTTAAGGGCTGAACTTTTAGTATTTGATAACCAACTAATGTACTCTTCCTTACCACTTCCTCTCAAATCAATGGCCTCCTTTTTTATGTTATTGTCATGCACACACATAGTGTGTATGTATACAAGCACATGAATACAATGTGCTAAGTCTATATTTTGTTGTTTGTATGTATATGATTTCAGGGCTGACCACTGACAACCAATTACAGAGTTCATCTCTGGAAGGCTAAATTTCCCTCTCTCAGCAATAACTAGGTAGTTTTAGTTATTTATTTTCGGATGGGATTCAGACAGACTTTCTACATTTTGAATTATCACACTGAGATGCATATTGTAGATGTTCATCTCTTCTTTAGGCAACCATTTCTACGAGACACAGTCTCACAGCAGACTTCCTGCTCCTCAGGTTTCCAACTCCTTTCTTTGTGATTTTCTTTAAGCTTTTGGTGCAGAAATTTATGTCTATCTGCTTTTGTATTGTTTCCAGTAGTGTTTTTTTTTTTTTTTTTTTTTTTTTTTTTTTTTTGTAATGTTTCCCCTTTGATGTAAAGCGAAGCTTCTTTGGTGAGGGCTTAGCACCACTTTATGAGTATAACAATTTTTTTATTCTTCGTATTTTGTCTGTAACATATGGTTTTGATTACTATAGCTTTGCAGTTTATTTGAACTTATAACATCCTCCCTCATAAAAGTACAAATTTGTGGAATATTTTATGAAGGTAAGTTCAAGTTTTAAAATATATTGGGAACTTAAGCACATTACCATTTTCATAACTTCTCTGAAATTTGATTCCCATTGTCTTCATACATTATTTTATACTTTCAGACATCTCCCTTTATATATGACAAAGATATATAATATATATGACAAAATATATAATATACATTTCAAGGAAAAATATAAAGAGATAAATATGGGTAAATATCTGAGAACATGGTATCTCTGTGCTGATGATGGTCAGCTGTCCATTTTGTCCTCGATAGTAACAGTGGAAGTCTATAGTAGCATCCAGATCAAGCTATGTTTAGTTTATGCAAAATCATAGACATTTCTCTTGTGACAATTTAGTTTAAATGACTTTTACAGAAGCTGGACATTTTTTTAAAACCATGATGACATTGGTGGATTTTGCTGGCTTTTATTCTGAGGCAGTGCCTTTGTAATTTACACTTGATTGGTTGTATTCATTTTAAATACCAATATACTGTTTATTACCCAACAAGGGACTTTTTTACTGCTACTTAGAATTAAATAAACCAAGACACAACACATCTTTAAAACACAATAGTTTATTTATGCAAAGAAAGACAGCCTATCAAACCTTCTACAGGAATGTTAAAATTCCACTGGGACTCAAAGCCTTTACTTTCTTTCCATTCATATAATTTTGGTTTTGGCTTGACACTTAGTACAATATTCACTTCAAAGGAATATCCCTTCCATTTAAAGTAAACAGTCATTGTTTTACACAGATACTTAATTTTTTCCCTCTGGCTTTTGCCTCTTTTTTTCCAACCCAGTACTTGCTACAATTACAACTTGAACACATCAGGTTAAAAAAAAAACTATTGTTTTGTTTCATACTTTGATATGAATATGATTTATGAAAGATCAAATTGTTATATTTTGTTTTTTTCCAGTGACTTCTGACATATACAGTTTCTTAACATGTTGAAATAATACTTTTATTACAGAGGATGAGTGTGAAAGAAGCAGCTACAATTAAAATGGGATACATTCTGGCTTCAGGAATCCAAAGTCAACTTAAATAAGATGCAAGGCAATGAATTTTCTTCCTGGGGCTCAAATTCCGTAGGGCTGGAAAAGCCAAAACATGCCGTTACAGAGGTCTTAGTTTCATTCAATGTGGATCTCATAAAGTAACTTAAAATTCTCACTTCCAAGGAACCTCCTTAGTAATCATCAAGTGAGAGAAAATTTGCAAATTTGCAAATTATCAATCCTGACATGTGCTTTTCTGTCTCAAAAACAAGCTGATAAACTGGGTCTGACTATAACTGATGGCCAGAGTGGTCTAAACTACATGACGTATGGCCATGTCAGACTCATTGAGGTATGGGAATTTATTTTTGTTCTACTTACCCTGAAAATCTAAAAGAATTGCATTCTTATTAAGAAGTCTGACTCAGAAGACTCTCTCTTTTTTGTTTTGTTTTCTTTTTTAATTGGATATTCTCTGCATTTACATTTCAGATGTTATTTCTTTCCCCCAATTGAATCCCCCTTCCCTCTCCCATTGCCTCCATTAATGTGCTCCCTCTTCCAACCATCCTTCCCACCTCTGCATTCCCCTATATTGGGAAAATGAACCATCGCTGTACAAAAGACCTTTCCTCTCACTGATGTCAGACACTGCTTCCTCTGCTGCATATGCACCTGGAGCCTTGGGTCTCTCTGTGCAAACTCATTGGTTGATGTTCTAGTCCCTGGGAGCTGTGGTGGATTTGCTTAGTTGATAATTTTGTTCTTCCCATGGGGTTGCAGACCCTTTAGCTTCTTCAGTCCTTTCTCTAGCTCCTTCATTGGGGTCTCCGTTTTCAGTTTGATAGTTAGCTACAAGCATCCTCCTCTGTATTAGTATGGCTCTGGCCTCTGAGAAGGCATCCATATCAGGTTCTTGCCATATAAGCACTATTTGGCATCAGAAATAGTGCTTGGGATTAGTGGCTGCATATGGAGGTGGGGATCCCTAGATAAGGCAGTCTCTGGTTGATCTTTTCTCCAATCCCTGCTTCTGTATTTGTCTCTTTATTTCCTCCCATGAACGTTTTGTTCTCGCTTCTAAGAAGGGCCGAGGTATCTACATTCTGGCCTTTCTTCTCTTTGAGCTTCATAAGTTCTGTGGATTGTTTTTTGAGTATGCTGAACTTTTTGGGCTAGTATCTGCTTATAAGTGAATATATACTATGAGTGTTCTTTTGTGACTGGGTTACCTCACTCAAGATGATAGCTTCAAGTTCCATCCATTTGCCTAGGAATTTCAGGAACTCATTGTTTTTAATAGCTGAGTAATACTCCATTATATAAATGTACCACAATTTCTGTACCCATTCCTCTGTTGAAGGACATCTGGAAAGCTTCTAACTATTATAAATAAGGCTTCTGTGAACATGGTAGAGCATGTTTCCTTGTTAGATGTTGGAGCTTCTTTTGGTTATATGCCCAGGAGTGGTATAGCTGGGTCTTCAGGTAGTACTATGTCCAATTTTCTGAGGAAACACCAGACTGATGGTTAAGAGCATTGACTGCTCTCCAAGAGGTCCTGAGTTCAATTCTCAGCAACCAGATGGTGGCTCACAAGATTATTAATATGAATCGTATACTTTTTAGATAAAGCACATTTGGTTTTGCCAGCAAATTGAAAATATTTTGAAAGTGGAGGCAATTACCTTTTCTATATAAAAATATTGTGATGATCAATATCTGGACAATTAGACAAGTTTTTGGACCATAGGCTTGTCACAGAACTTTTTATTTTTCTCATAGGTAATCACATAAATTTTTGAGGAAAATAATTTTGTTCCCAATTTTACTTCACATTTTCTATCCAAAGGCTTTTGCAAATAGTCTTAAGGGCATTAAAATATGAATGTATAAATATGTCTCCCAATAAAAATATAAATACATAAATATATATCTGAATCTTTTAAAATATAGGAGATTTTATTATTTGTATTCATACATTCTTTCACTGGAAAAACACACTCGCTAATGCTTATTATTAACATTATGGCATTTGTTCTGAATCAACTCATGTTTATGGTCTTGTCTTACTCTTATTTGATGTCTCTTTCAAGTTATGATTATGAGGTAGTAAAAAGGATGTATGAGAGCCCAAACATAAGGGAAATACTTGTAAATAAAGAAAGAGTTCAGTGGGCACAGGAAAAAAATCACTTCTTGGTGGTAGGTATTAATCTCCTTTGATGTTGTTTCATGAGTTTGGGCCTATGACAAAAATTACATTTTTCCTGAGAAATTAAGATTCAAAAATACTATTTTAATTTATAGATTGCGAATTTTTCTTACTGACTATGCCCTTTGCCTTACAGAAGTTTTCCAGTTTCATGAGGTCCCATTTATCAAAGTTTGATTTTAGAGGCATTGGAGTTCTGTTTTGGAAATTTCCCCCTGTGCCAATGAGTTCAAGACTCTTTCCAAATTTCTTTTCTAATAGATTGAATGTACCTGGTTTTATGTTGAGATCATTGATCGACTTGGACTTGAACTTTGTGCATGGTGACAAATATGGTTCTATTTTCATTTTCTACATACAGACAGGCAGTTGGACCAGCACCAGCTTTTGAAGATGGTTTCTTTTTTCTATTGTATATCTTTGTCTTCTTTGTAAAGATCAAGTGTGCATAGGTGTGTGGTTTTATTTCTGGATCTTCAATTCTATGCCACTGATCAAGCTGTCTGTCTCTGGACCAATACAATGAAGTTTTTCTGACTATGTCTCTGTAGTGGAGCTTGAGGTCATGAATGGTGACCCCCAGCTGTTCTTTTATTGTTAAGAATTGTTTTCAATATTCTGGAATTTTTTTTTTTTTTTAGCCTTTCTTGATGAATTTGAGAATTGCTTTTTCCATGTCTTTGAAGAAGGTGTTGGGATTTTGATGAGAATTGCATTGAATCTGTAGATGGCCTTTGGTAGAATGGCCATTTTTACTATGTTAATTCTGCCAATTCATAAGCATGGAAGTCTTTCCATTTTCTAAGATCTTCAGTTTCTTTCTTAAGAGACTTGAAGTTATTGTCATACAGATCTTTCACTTGTTTGGTAAATGTTGCCCCATGATATTTTATAATATTCATGGCTATTGTAAAGAAAGTTGTTTTCTTAATTTCTTTCTTAGCCTGTTTATCATTTGCATAAAAGAAGGCTACTGATTTGAGTTAATTTTATATCTGGCTCCTTTGCTGAAGTTGTTTATCAGCTGGAGAAGTTCTCTGGTAGAATTTTTGGGGTCATTTATGTGTACTATCATATCATCTGCAAATAGAGAGACCTTTATTTTTTCCTTCCCAATTTGTATACTCTTGACCTCGTTTTTTTGTCTTATTGTTCTAGCTAGCACTTCAAGTACTGTATTGAATCGGTATGGGGAGAATGGACATCTTTGTCTTGTCCCTGATTTAGTGGTATTTCTTCAAGTATTTCTCCATGTAATTTGATATTGGCTGTTGGTTTGCTGTAAATTGCTTTCTTAAATATTTATGTATGGGGCTTGAATTCCTGATCTCTCTTCAATTTTTAGCATGAAGGGATTCTGTATTTTGTCAAAGGACATAGTAAGTAAGACAAATCAGCAACCTACAGATTGGAAAAAAATTCTTCATTAACCCCACATCCAATAGAGGTCTAATATCCAAAATATACAACGAACTCAAGAAGCTAACCACCAAAAACCATACCACCCAATAAAAAATGTGGTATAGAACAAAACAGACCATTCACAACAGCGGAATATTGAGTGGTTGAAAAGTACATAAAGAAAAGTTCAATGTCCTTAGTGACCAAAGAAAGGCAAATCAAAACAAACCTAAGATTCCACCTCACACCAATCAGAATGGCTAAAATCAAAAGCTCAGGTGACAGTGCATATTTGTGAGGATGTGGGGAAAGAGGCACACTCCTCCATTGTTGGTGGTATTGCAAACTGGTACAAAACAATTTGGAGTTTTCTCAGAACATTGGAAATAGATTTACCTAAAGACCCAGTAATACCACTTGGTAATATACCCAAAAGAGGCCCTACTATGCTGCGGGGCACATGTTCCACTATGTCCATTGTGGTCTTATTTGTGATAGCCATAACCTGGAAACAGCCAGGATGTCCCATGAGAGAAGAATGGATACAGAAAATGTGGTTCATTTACATAACAAAATACTACTCAGCTATTGAGAAGGAGGAAATCCTGATTTTTGCAGGCAAGTGGACAAAATTAGAAAATATCCTGATTGAAGTAACTCACATCCAAAAAGGCATGCATGGTGTATACTTACTAAATGGATATCATAAAAAAAAGTATAGAATACCCAAAATACAGACCACAAAACTTTCAATAAGCTGAAAGGCCTGAGTGAGGATGTCTCAGTCCCACTTGGGGGAAGTAAGCAACCACAAGGGGGGAGGGAGGGATTTGGAAGGGAAAAGGGATGACTGGTATTGGGTGGGGGAAAAAGACTGACGCCCAGAAGGCCAGCAGAAAGAATGGAAACTGGCAACCTTGGGAGGTTGGAGATTAAGAGGACCTTTCAGAGTATGCCAGAGATCTGGAAGGTGTGAGAATCTTAGGACCTAAAGGGAGGTACCTTAGATGATATGAAGGGGAATCTTAGGGTTGTTTGTATTGGAATTTTCCTGATGACTAAGGACTTTGAACCTTTCTTTAGGTGCTTCTCAGTCTTTCGAGATTCCTCTGTTCTATACCCGAGTTTTTGATTGGGTTGTTTGATTTCTTGGTGGATAGCTTCTTGAGCTCTCTAAATATTTTGGATATTAGTCCTCTATCAGATGTGGACTTTTCTGTTATCTAATTTTCTATCTATTATCTATTTTTAAAAGTTTTTTTGTTTATTATAGATACTTTCTATCAGATGCATGGCTTGTGAAGACATATTTCCATTTTGTATCATGCTTCTATACTTCAATGTTGATGTCCTTTATTATTTAGAAGATTTTTAATTTCACATGGTCCCATTTGACAGTTGTTGAATTTACTGTCTGTACTCCTGGGGTCCTAATATAAATCTTTTGGGATGCCTATAAGTATAAATATATTCCTCATTTTCTCTCCTGTCAGATTCAAGGTATCAGGCTTTATTTATAAGTCTTTGTGTCACTTGTATCTTAATTTTGTACAAGGTGAACGATTAGTGTTTCTCATTAACATGTTGATCACCACTAATGTTTTTCTCCCATTGTGTGTTTATATGACCAATATGTCTGGTTTCATGTCACTAACATGATTCTACTACCATAACTTAAAATAAATAATGGTGATACTTCTATCACTCTTTTATTATTTAGGGTTGTTTGGACTACTCGTGTGTGTGTGTGTGTGTGTGTGTGTGTGTGTATTTTCCTATTAATTTTAGCTCATCTTTTCAATTTCTAGAATTGTGTTGGAATTTTGATGGGGATTGCTTTGAGTCTGTAGATTGCTCTTGATAAAATGGCCATTTGTACAACATTAATTTGGCTAATGTATGAGTACGGAAGATCGTTTCATGTTTTGGTATCATATTTCCTCATTTATTGTCTTAAAGTTTTTATTATGCTTCTTTCACTTTCTAGATATATTTTAGAATATCTAATTTTAAAAATTTTGCTGTTGTAAATGGACTTATTTTCTATGTTTTTTTTTCATTGAGATATAAAAATATTTGTCATTTATCCTGGGAATGAGGACCAGGAAAGGATGGAAAATTGAAGGCAGGATCCATGATGATATCCAGGATTTGGGCAATCTCTCTTAATAAATATAGTTTCACACACAAACTTATTTATAGTGTTTTACTAAATTAGGGTACATTTAGCTACTCAAGAGAAAAGCAGAATTCAATCTACCTTTTTAACCCGAATCTGACTATGCTGACTAGCAGACCCAAGTCTTCCTCTACCAGTTTTATTGAAACATTCCCTACAGTTGATGGTGTATTTTCTTTATTATGTGGAACTATGATTATCCACCTGGATTCTCTACAACATCTATCATGAGGTGATGTTAGATTTTTTCAAAGACATTTTCTATTCTGATAAGATATCTAATCGTGTGGTTTCTGTACTTTAGTTTATGTGATGGCTTATGTTTACTGATTTATATATGTTGAACTAGTCTTGCATATCTGAGCTGAAGGCAACTTGATCATTTTGGATAATATTTTTGGTGTGGTTTTTAATGCAGTTTGCAATTGTTTTATGCTCAAGACTATTTTGTTCATTGTTGTTATTATTACATAATATTTCATATTTCCATACAGTCATCTTTAACAATATAAACTAACTGAACTAGCTAGAGCTCCCAGGGAATTAAATACCAATCAAAGACTACACATGGAGGGACCCATGGCTCCAGATACAGATGTAGCAGAGGATGGCCTTATCTGGCATCAGTAGGAGGAGAGGCACTTGGTCCAGTGGTGGCTTGATACCCCTTTGCAGGGGGATACAAGAGCAGAGTGGGTGAGAGGGTTGGGGAGCACCCTCATAGAGGCAAAGGGGAGGGAGAAAAGGGAGATGGAATGAGGGGGGTGTAGTGAGGTAACCAGGAAGTATGATATCATTTAACATGTAAACAAATAAAATGATTAATAAATAAAGAAAATTAAAAGGCTTCTTTTAAATACATTTTATTGAGAAAACTTTGATTTACCTTCATTAGATAATGCTTTAATTTGTTTGCTTTTGTCTGGTTTTAGTATCAGGTAATGTGGATTTATTGAAAGAATTTGGAAATGTTTCATTCTTTAATACATTATAAAATATATTGAAAAATATTAGTCTTAAATCCCTTTAGAAAGACTGGAAGAATTCTGCACTATATCTACATGTTCTTAGCTGACTTGTAGTTGGTAGGTTTAAAAAGGAATTGATTACTCTAATTTTATTGTTATAGATATCTTTAAATTATTTTTATTATCATAATTAAAAATTTTAAATTATAGATATTTAAACATTAGATCGTTTTTTAAGATTTTAATGTAACTATTTTTCCACTTATTCAATTTGCATCCCATTTATTACCCACTCCAGGACACATCCCCCTTCTCTTTTCCTCTGAGTGGGTGCCCATCATCCAACTCTGTTGCTCCTATTTACCACTCCCTATCCCCACCCCTGCAGATCAAGTCTGTGACCTAGGAGCATCCTCTCCCACTCAGGCTAGACAAGGCAGCCCAGCCAAAGGATGATATCTCACCAGGTACAGGCAATAGAGAAATATACAACAAACACTGAGACAATTCAAGACCTTATAAGGATATACATTAAAACCTACACTGTGGGGTAGTCCAAAAGTTCTTGCCTATAGTGAAGATTTTTAAAGCATACCTTTATAAGGATTTATTTTTCAAATTTTTTATTGGATATTTTCTGTATTTACATTTCAGATGTTATCTCCTTTCCCCAAGTCCCATCCTCCAACCCCTTCCCATTGCCTCCTTGAAAGTGCTCTTTCTCCCAACCACCCTCTCCCACCTCAGCACATTTGGCATTTCCCTACACTAGGAAAACAAGTTTTTGCTGGACCAAAGGCCTTCTCTCCTCTGCTGCATATACACCTGGGACCATGTGAACTAATTGGTTGGTATTTTAGTCTCTGGGAGCTTTAGTGGGTTTGGTTAGTTGATAATTTTGTTCTTCCCATGGGGTTGTAGACCCTTTCAGCTCCTTCAGTCCTTTCTCCAGCTCCTTCATTGGGGTCCTTGTTTCAGTCCAATGGTTAGCTGCAAGCATCTTCCTCTGTAATAGTATGGCTCTGGCAGATCCTTTGAGGAGGCATCCATATCAGGTTCTTGCAGGTAAACAGTACTTGGCATCAATATGTGGGTTTAGTGACTGCATATGGGATGGAACCCCAGGTGAGGCTGTCTCTGGATGATCTTTTCTCCAATCTCTGTTCCTATATTTATCCCTTTATTTACTCCTATGAGGGTTTTGTTCTTCCTTATAAGAAGAACTGAGGCATCCTTCTTCTTTGAGGACTGGCCTTCCTTCTCTTTGAGCTTCATAAGTTCTATGAATTGTTTTTTGGGTATTTTGAGCTTTTTGGGCTATCAGTGAGTACACACCATGAATCTTCTTTGGTGACTGGGTTACCTCACTCAGGATGATAGCTTCAAGTTCCATCCTTTTGCCCAGGAATTTCATGAACTCATTGTTTTTAATAGCTGAGTAGTACTCCATTGTGTAAATGTACCACAATTTCTATGTCTATTCCTTTGTTTAAGAGCATCTAGGTTCTTTACAGCTGCTGGTTATTATAAATAAGGCTGCTATGAACATGTATCCTTGTTAGATGTTGGAGCTGCTTCTGGGTATAAGCCCAGGAGTGGTATAGCTGGGTCCTCAGGTAGTACTATGTCCAGTTTTCTGAGGAACCACCAGATTGATTTCCAGAGTGGTTGCTTTAAATAGCCTCAGTGTTTGTTATATATTTCACTTTTTATTTTTGATTTTATTAATTTATGTCTCCCTCTTTCTTTTGCTTGATTTAGCCGAAGGTTTGTTAATCTTGTTACTTTTTAAAGAAAAGAACTCTTCATTACATTAATTATTATTATTTTTTTTAAGCAAACACTGGAGGAAAGGAAAGAGACTGTCTTACCTGGGGATCCTGCCCATATACAGACACCAAACCCAGACACTATTGCCTATGCCAAGAAGTACTTTCTCTTTTTTCCCCATAATTTTTATTAGATACTTTGTATTTACACTTGAGATCTTATCCCTCTTCCACCCTGCTCCCATCCCCCTCCCCCTCCCTTTGCCTGCACAAAGGTGCACTCCCTCCCAATCACCCACTCTATCTCACTGCCTTGGCATTCCCCTACACTGGGAAAGCATGCCTTCCCTGGGCCAAAAGCCTCTTTTCACACTGATGACACTGCTATCTTCAGCTACATAGGCAGCTGGATCAATAGGTCTCTCAATGTGTTCACAAAGGTTTACTCCGTGGGAATTTTGGAGGGTTTTGTTGGTTGATAATGTTGTTCCCCCCATGAAGTTGCGATCCTTTTCAGCTCCTAGGTCCTTTCTTTAGCACCTTCACTGGGGTCCCTGGTCGGCAAACCTATGGAACTAGAGACTATCATCTTGAGTGAGGTAACCCAGTCACAAAAGAACATACTTGGTATGCACTCATTTATAGGAAGTACTTTCTGACTGGAACCTGATATAGCTGTCTCCTGTGAGGCTCTGCTAGAGCCTGACAAACACAGAGGCAGATGCTTGCAGCCAAACATTGAATTGAGAACGGGGATCATAATGGAGGAGTTAGAGAAAGAATGGAAGGAGTTGAAGGGTTTTGCAACCCTATAAGTACAACAATAACAACCAACCAGAATTTCCATGGACTAAACCACTATCCAAAGAGTACACATGGATAGACCCATGGCCCCAGATGCATGTGTAGTAGAGGATGGCCTTGTTGAGCATCAGTGGGAGGAAAAGCCCTTGGTCCTGCCAAGGCATAATGCCCCAATGTAGGGGAATATCAGGGCCAGGATTCAGGATGGGGTAGGTGGGTGAACATTTTCTTAGAAGCAGGGCCAAGGGAATGTGATAGTGGGTATGGAGGGGAAACCAGGAAAGCAGATAACATTTGAAATGTAGATAAAATATATTCAATTAAAAAATAAAAGGCAAAAAAAAATTACTAACTTCAGCCATGATTTTGTTTATATCTTCTTATGTACTGGCTTGGGGTGTTGTTTGTTCTCTTTCTTAAGCAATCAGGGGCACCAGTAAGTCATTAATATGCTAATTTGCAAGTGCTTTGATATGGATTGCTTTTCTCATGTCATCTCAATTCCTGCATGTTGTACTTTATTTTTATTCCCTTCTAGGAAGTTTTAAAGTTCCATTTTGAGGTATCATTGACCTAATTTTCTTTCTTTAGTGTTATGGAATGTTTCCCTAACCTTGTATATTTTCTGCAGTTTCTATTGCTATTGAGATCCAGCTTTTTTAAAATCTGTTATCAGAATTTCCAGATGTTTATTTTTAATATTTGTTGATATTTACTTTGTTGCCTAATATGTCTTTTGCTTGGGAGAAATTTTCTAGGGCTTCTAAGAAGAAAGTGTATTCATTAGTGTTTAGGATAAATTTATAAGTATCTGTTCCACATATTATCTTATGATGTCATTTAGCTACAAATTTACTCTATTTCACTTTTATCTGACTCATCTGTCTATGGGTGTGAGAGTAGTACTGAGGTTTCCCACTCTCACTGTGTTGGGTTCAATATGAGGTTTATTTACAAGATCATCACTTAGTAGTTTTCATTTTCTCTTAATGAGTACAGCCATGTTCTTCTATCTCTTAAGATTAGGTTTTGTTAAAGTCTATTTTGTCAGATATTAGAATAGCTAATCAAAAATATTCATTATTTGTTTTGTACATTTAAGTTTTTGATTATTATATGACTTGAAAGATTGTTTTGTGGCCCATTATGAGTTGCATTATTTTTGTATCTTGAACATAATAGGTTTCCCTTTCTTAGATTTGAATTTTTTTTTTCTTGTATGGATTTGTTCATAATATTTTATGTCTTTCACTTCTATACCTGTGATTCATAAGTTGGTGATTTATCGTTTGAATTTGCTTGGCCCAGGAATGGCAATATTAAGATGTGTGGCCTTCTTGGAAAAGGTGTGTCTTTGTTGGAGTGGGCTTTAAGACTCCCATCCTACCTTCCTGGAAGCAAGTCTTCTCCTGTCTGCCTTTTGATGAAGATGTAAAACTCACAGATTCTTCATCCCACCACTGCCTTGTTCCCACCTTGATGATAATGGACTGAACCTCTGAACCTACAAACCAGCCCAAATTAAATGTTGTCCTTTATAAAAGTTGCCTTGGTCATAGTGCCTCTTCACAACAGTAAAACCATAACTAGACAAAAGTTGGTACCAGAAGTACGGTACTGCTGTGATTTGTGTGACCATGCCTTTGGTTGGAAGAATGCGAATTTTGGAACTTTGGATTTAGAAAGCCAATCCAAATATTTAAGTGGGGTTTATTGGTTCATCCTAGAGGAATATGAAAGACCTTGCTACTGAGACCTCTACTTATTCCTATAAAAGCAGACAGGTGAAGACTGGCTTCCATGGAGCTAAAATGAAGGTTTGAAAGCTCACTCCCACAATCACACACTTCTACAGGCAATGTCACACCTACTCCAACAAGGCCACACCTTGTAAAATGCCCACTCCCTGCACCAAGAATATTCAAACCATCAGAGCTGGATATTTTTATAGTGCCCTAGAAATCTGTGTTTTACAGTCCTGATGTCATTTTGCTTTGTTTCTGTTTGTTTTTATATTTAATAGTGTATTTGACTGAGTGTTCCAATTCTTTTTGAGTGTCTACAATACATGATATTCTCAGTTTCATTTGATACAACTATTTCTGCTGTGACTTTCCTTTCAGTTTTGTTTCAGTTCATGAGGGTTCTTTGCTTTGTTTTGTTTTGATTTTTATTTATTTTGAGTTTTAGTTTAGTTTAGTTTAGTTTTTCTTCTGAGGATACAATAATTTTTATTAATTTCTGCTTAAAACCTCGAATTGTCATTATTTCATTAAACTGCGTGTCTTTGGATTCTTTATTCTGACATTTATATTTATACTCATTTGAAGTTCCTTGAACATATTTATATTTACCACTTTGAAATAATTGTTTTCTTTACCAACTAAGTTATTTTTTTTCATGGAGTATTGCAGTGAGCTCATTAGTTTCTGGACCAATCATATTGTCCTGTTTTCTCATGCTGTTTGCAGTTTTGTCATGGAGACTGATGCTAGATACCATTGATGTCTATTCCTATAGAGATCTGGTCTCACCTATGTTCAACTTACCTTTCTTATTACTTCAGTTATCAGTGTGTAGGAGGGTTAATGATTCATTGATATCATATTTGGGGAAACACTGTAAGGTGTAAATGGGGCATCATAAAGGGGCCCCAGATGAGTTTGGGATGGGCGAAATCCTTAGCTCAGGAGGAAACTTTCTGTAAGGTTAAATATGTTCCTTGCCAATTTTCAGAATTTGGTGAAGGCTTGCCAGGTTATATGTATAATCATTTGGTGCCAACAGACAAGAACATATCTGTTGGTTTGAGGAACATGGTTCCACATAATCCACGGGAAGAATTTGGTGGATGAAAGCTACTCTGAGCAGTTTTTACTTGGAGATTAGGTCCTGGACTGCCGCATGTTCCTCAAATAGTCTCATATGTGGGGTAAGCAGGCATGTGGACAGACTGGTTCTGTGGGTCCCTATGTAGAGGTCCAGGTTGCAGGATACATAATGGTTTTCCAAGTAGCATATTATAGAGGGTGGCTATGAGGTTAGTCATCAAACTGATTGGTTCTTGGTGTTTCTACCAAAGATCTCAAATTGTAGGATACAACGTGGCCACTTACAGTCTGATCTTAAGTGCTTCTAAAAGGTAAATGGGATGTAAATATATAGGAAATTTTCAGTAGATTACTAGGTTAGTATTGGACTCACCTTAATGTTTAATAGACATCATTATGGACACATCAGGTTACTTTTTATATTTTTCTGCTCAATAGAGAATAGGGAATTCTGGGTGGCCTTATCTTCCCTGTTTGATCATTTGGAAAATGGACTACTGCTCCCACATATTTATTCTAAAATGTATTCTAATATTATCTTCTTCAACAGACATGAGTGGCTCCAGTAGTTCAACCAAGATTGGGTAGAACAATGTGGCCTTTCTGTGGCCCCCTGAAGCTAAAGAGTGATAGACTTTAAAGGAAGTACCTTAAGGAAGAAAGTGAAGAATACTTGACAGCAATCCAATTTTTGATAGGATGAGGAAAACTAGATGGAGGAGGAAGGAGACTTGTCCATGAAGTTCCTGCTTCAATATCAGGAGGAATAATCTCTAAAATCAAATCTCTAGCTAAAACTGTTTGAAATGTTGTTGATTGTATGGTTTCTTTTCCCCAGTTCCACTCTACTGTCTATCAAAGGCAGCTATAGTCTGTATATACTGAATGTACCTATGACTAAATTAGAGTTTTAAAAATGTATGAGAGGCAAAGTATGGGGACGAGGTTTAAGGGCATAGTTGACTGACTCCAGTTCTAGATGTAGATAAAAGTTATAATTTTAATGTATTTATTACAAAGATATTATTTATTATTTGCTCAGTACAACTCAGTACTGCAGTATGTACTTCAATTAATATATTTACTTTAGTAATCATGTTATTCTTTTACATTTTAAATGATAGCACTCATCGTGGTTACCCCTCCACAACCCCCTCTTCTTCTTCCCCTTTGCCTCTATGAGGGAGCTCCTCCACCCACCTACCCACTCTTGACTCACACTTCTTACATCCCCCTACACTGAGGCATCAAGCCTCACTCCCCTCCCATTGATATCTGATAAAGCCATCCTTTGCTACATATGTATCTAGAGTCCTGACTCTTCCCATGTATACTCTTTGGTTGGTGGCTTTGTCCCTGGGAACTCTGGATGGTTCAGTTAATTAATATTATTTTTTATGGGGTTGCAATCTCCTTCATCTCCTTTAGTCTTTCCCCTAGATCTTGCGTTTGGATCTCTTGGCTCAGTTTGATGGTTGGATTTGTGTTCTAGAAGATGCTTGGAGGTTCTAACCTCAGTTCATAATGAGATATCAAAGACTCTATTTTTTATAATGCGGTATTTTTTACATTCTTTTGTCTGGAGACTCTTGCTATCATTCCATTGATATAAGATTGGCATTCTTTTTTAAAGTTTCTTGTCATATTTTCTAGTTCACCTCACAGTTCATAATTTCCCAACTGTGTGTAACATACGGAAGACTAGAATGTCAGCAAATGTGTGTTGAAAAACTTAACATAGTTGTATCATGCATGAGTGCAGAATGTTTGCCCTTGACTTTCACTTGTAACTAACAGAATAGTGGGACTTTAGACATGTGTTTTACTTTGTTTCACATGTGTTTAATATGCTTATTGTACTGTGTTTGTCCTTCCCATTGGAAAGGTAAAGGCAAACTTCCAGAAGTTTGTTTTATTACACACTTGGAGAATGTGTAAATGCTTATGACTTTATTTTTTCCATAGATTTATAAGTCACAGTTTTTCTCTCAAAAGTAGCTATATTGGCACCACTACAAACTTCTTAAGCAAGAGGATAATGCTTTAAAGTAAAAATATCTGGTTTTGTTCATGTAATACACAGTTAGGCATTATGTATATTTTTGTTCTTTTTTGACTACTACAGTCTATGCAATAGATATTAGTATTGTCTCCATGATTAGATGCTTTTCAGCCATTTGTCTTCAATTAAGTTTCCATATGTTTAAGGCAATGAGTTACAAACACAGAATTTTGGCATTCACATGCATTTTATTTCACTGCAAACTTCTATAGCATCTGAAATTATTTAATGATCAAAACAGTACTTGATCTTGTCAATATTGCTATTTCCAAATAACATATGAAAGTAGAGATGTCCTTTTTTACTCTGTTTTCTCATATTAATTATCACATGAAATTGAAAAACAGAGTAAAAAAAAAGTTTTCACTCTTAAGTAATTACTACTTGGCATCCTAACCTGAGAAGACTTAAGTTAATGAAGAACATTAGTCCTATAAATTCAGAAATATAGTTTAAAGTCAGAGTGGGAGAGGATTCTGCAGTTATGCTTAGTTTAAGTTAATAGCATTTACCTTTAGTAAAAAATGATTATATTATCTACATTAATCACAAGAAAATTTAACTGGAAGAGCTCTCTGTACCTGATTTGCTTAACCACTGAGTTTATGCAAGAGTCTCAAGACTCTGTGAAGTCATTCCAATGTTCATAAATAAAAATAACATCATATTTCAACAAGTAGATTTACAGGCCTTGGTATAATAAAAGCATTATAATCAGGATGTCTTTTATAAGTAATAGCACTTCATCTTATTTTATTGTTTATTTTTGAGACTATAATTTTATTACAACATTTCTCTCTTTTCCTTTCTCCAAATTATTTGAAAGAGCTCTCCCTGATCTCTTTCAAATTCATGACCTCCCTTTTCATTAATTGTTGCTGCATTCCTTTAAAACTTTCACAAAGTTCATAAAACTGTCAATATTATACTTGCTCTATTACCAATTAATTTGTCTAATTATGAATATTCCAAGTTAAGAATAGAATATGTTTATGTCCCAGAGTAACTGTGTGGAGCAGAAGCCATGGAGCTGGCATGAGTAATAAATTAAATCCCACTGGGAAAGTAAATTAAATGCTCTATGTAAGGTTTAGGTGAAGGCGTTAAACTTTTAGGACATAAAGATGGCAGGATTTATGAGGGGAAAAGCCAGTTGGTTAAAATGAGTCAATCAATAAGATAAAGATTCTAAAGGAGAAAGAGAATCCAGAAATAGAAAAGGATCATAGGCTAAGCTAATAGACTGGAGACACATATTCCAAAAGCTCAATTGGGACAGAAAACTAAACAATAGAAGGATAACAGCAGAGAGAATCTGCCTATAATATAAATGTCAAAAAAAGCAAAATTTTGGGGAAGCCAAAAGACCAAATGGTATATAAAGGACTATGAGCGGGATACAGTAGAGACAATCTTGGAATATTAATTACTGTATAATAATAAAGGCCAATAGTAGATTGTAGTGGATCACAGATGAAATTCACAGTATCAGTTAAGAAGAAAGTAAACATTTTAAAAGTCTATGAAAAATCTGTTTAATTTTGAAATATATCTTCTGTTGAATCTGATTTTGAATTTATTAATATCTAAATTGCCACTCAGTGACATAACAACAATACCCCCAGAATACTGTTCTAGACTCCCATCATGCCTTGCATTGTGATAACAGTCTTTAGGTCTTATGGTTCTCCTTTTCCCCTTAAGATGATATCAGAAATTTTCTCAATCTTTGCTAGGATCTAGTTCATTTTTCAGAGCTGAGAATTGAACTAATACTTTGTAGTCCTGTGTACTTTATATAGCCATTCTTAGGACTGTAGAAAGGAGACTGAGTAATTTTAGTTTTTTTCTTAGACATTGGCAACCAAAATTTACTGTAATTCTTTGTTGTTTTCTTCTGCATCAAGCTATTCTTTTTCATCAATTTCCCATCAATTGCAATCATTACTATGCCATTGTCTTTCATCCTTATGTTTTAGGTCCACTTGGTTCTTTCTGATTGCCACCACAATTATTTAATGATAAGTTTTATTGATAATAGTTTCCTAGAAGAATGCTTATACATGCTGTACTTCTTGTAGTTCAGTAGATCAAAGGAAAGCTATTTAAATTCTTCTGTCAGGTTTTAGTTTGTATTTTCATCTCTCAGGGGTTTCTCTATCTGGGACTTGGATAGAGTTGTAGGCTCTGAGCCAGCTGGAAGCTGGACTGATTTTTCTGAGTGGAGCCACAGTACTCATAAGTTAGTATAGGATTTCAGTGGTTTTCTGTTTTCCATTAAGCATTTAAGAAACACTCAAATGTGATCAGCATTTTGCAACATAAGTTCTCTATAACATTGGTAGTCCCTGAACCCACAACAGCTGAATGGGAGGCACAGTGAAGGCCCATGTGTTCAGACACTCAGAGCTATATAAAATTTGTTCAGGAATGACAGAAGGTCACACATCCAAAATCATTTATGCAAAAATAAAAATGAGCTTGATAGCCTTTCTTTAAGAAGACACAAAGTTGGATAAATTGAGAAGGACATGAATCTTGGAAGAGTTGGGATCGGTGAGTATGATCAAAGCACATTTTGAAATTCTCACAAACGTTAAGAGGTGATAGCTTTGATTCCCTCTTTAAAAGCACATAATCCATATAATAAAATCAGACCACTACAGTAACCATGTCTTGAAACTACAGTGATAATTATTTTCACATAAATTAAGTGTTAGGTCTCAGTGTATTGTCTTAACTGTAGCTGATTAAATTAATCAGAAAATTCTTAAATAGGATAAGATGGCATGATGACATTTGATACCCACCAACCCTTTCAGTTTTCTCTTTCAGACCATCTCCATTCCATTGAGTCACTTGCCTCTCGATAGAAGCACTTTCTACCAGAATAGCTCAGTGTCATACTGGGTCGGGACTCAGATATGTGATTTTCCTATTCTTGCTGTCCTCCATTGTGATCTTGCTAGACATATTTCATCTTGTAGAAGCTCACTTGCTAAAACTCAACCTCCTATCCTACCCATCCTACATTCCTTGAGGATGCTGATATTTTACATAGACCACACACCCCTCGATTTTACTGTGACCCTACACAAACTTTCCTTCTAGCATATCTCCAATTCTTCTCATCTTCTACTAGCAAAAGTGTGTATTTACTGCTATTATATGTACCTAGGCTCTAGAAAGGCAGGGTTTAGAAAGGGCAACAGCAAACAAAGACAAGAATGCCCACACAACAAAGGCAAGGACCCAGAAAAGCACCACAGTCATCTTAAACATCATATACATAGATCCCAACACAAAACTACATCTTAAACAGGCAAGACAACAAGGGTCCTCCACAAGTCAGTAAAATTATTACAGTAGTATCTGCATCATAAATCAAAGACAACAAAGCAGTAGTCATGTACATGTGTAAAGAACTTAAATAGGCTATGAGTAAATCTATTAATAAAGTCCATAAAACACAAAGAGTTTAATAAAATAACCAAAACAAACATGAAATCAGAATTTAACAAAGAAATAAAGTCTTCTGCTTTGTTTCTCTCTGTCTGTCTATCTGTCTGTCTCTCACACACAAATAAAATTAGGGATGAAAATTTTAGGATGTCAAACAATAATTCAGCAGTAAGCCTCAGCAACAGATTTTAAAACACAGAAGGAAGACTCATAGACGCTGAAGATAAGTTAGAAGAAAGAAAAAATGTTAAATCTAAAATAATGAGGTACAAAAAGTGTGGAAAATCTTGAACTCAATGCAATGAGAAAATTTATAAATAATAGGGATAGAGAAAAGAAACCCAGACTAAAGAGATAGAAACTATATAAAACTATCTTCGAGCCTTTCCAGTCTGAACTGGTCCACTGAGCAGACTTTGAGCACTGGTTCTGCATCCAATCTAACAACACCCAGAGAAAGCCTGTCACCCGGGTGTTTTAACATGCCCAAGATCCAGAACACTGATCACAGTTGTGCTTACAGACCCAGCATTGACGCATCAAAGAGAAAACTCAACTCCCAGAAGAACAGACACACCAGAATCACTGAAACTCTGACACAGTCAAGGACCTCATGAGCTTTGTCATATCAGGACGTCAGTATCTTAGAGGCAGCTTGTCTCCCAGGAGCTTTGACACACTCAGGAACCCAGTATATCAGGATCACAGAGACACGTTTACTCAGAAGAGTTCTGACACATTCACTGTTACAAGAAAAATAGGCTCCAGGCAGAGACAGCTAGAACAGGTAGTAATAGAGATAATCAGATGGTGAAAAACAAGCACAAGAACATAAGCAACTGAAGTCAAAGCTATTCAACATCATCTGAACACAGTTTTCCCACTACAGCAAGTCCTAGATACCACAACACACATGAAAAGCAAGATTCAGATGTAAAATCACATCTCATGATGATGATAGAGGATTTGAGGAAGGACATGAATAACTTCTTTAAAGAAATACAGGAGAACACTAACAAACAGGAGAAGGAATAAAACAAAATCATTCAGGATCTCAAAATGGAAATAGAAACAATAAAAAAATCACAAAGGGAGACAATCCTGGAGATAGGGAACCTATGAAAGAGACAGGAATTATAGATGGAAACATCAAAAACAGAAGGCCACATATAAATGGAAGCTGAACAATGCTGTACTCAATGATAACATGGACAAGGAAGAAATAAAGAAATTAAGTACTTTTTTAGAATTTAATGAAAATGAGGCACACATATCCATACATATGGGACCCAATAAAAGCAGTGATAAGAAGAAATCTCATAGCTCTGAGTACCTCCAAAAATGAACTAGAGAGAGCATACACTAGCAGTTTGACAGCACACCTGAATGCTCTAGAAAAAAATCAATTATACTCAAGAGAAATAAAATGCATAAAAATAATCAAAATCAGAGCCAAAGTCAACCAAGTAGAAACAAAAGCACTATATGGCATATCAATAAAATGTTCTTTAAAAAAATAATAAGAGAGATAAACCCCTAGTCAGACTAATTTGAGGGCACAGGGACAGTATCAAAATCACAGAATCAGAAATTAAAAAGAGACACAAAATCACAAACAAAAGAAATTTAAAAAAATCACCAGACCCTACTGCAAAAGTCTATATTCAACAAAACTGAAAAAAAAAAAAAAAAAAAAAACTGGATGACTGACTAGACAGATACTAGGTACCAAAGTTAAATCAGCATCAAATAAACCATTTAACAGTCCCATAACCCATAAAAAAATAGAAGCAGTCATTAAAAGTCAACCCTGTCCAGAAAATAACCCAACACCAGATAGGTTTAGTGCATAATTCTGACAGACCTTAAAAGAAGACCTAATACCAATACTCTTCATAATATTTCAAAAATAGAAACAGAAGGAACACTACCCAGTATGTTCTAAAAGCTATAATTATGCTTATACCTAAACCACACAAATACCTAATAAAGAAAAATAACTTTAGACCAATCTCCCTTATGAATATTGATGCAAAAATACTCAATAAAATTCTTACAAATAGAATCTATGAACACATCAAAATGATCATCCACCCTAGTCAAGTAGGCTTCATCCCAGGGATGAAGGGATAGGTCAATATGAGAAAATCCATACATCTAATCCACTATATAAACAAAGTCAAAGAAGAAAACAACGTGATTGTCTCATTAGTAGTTGAGAAAGCATTTACCACAATTCAACACCCCTTCAAAGTTGGGGAAAAATCAGGAGTTCAAGGCCCATACTTAAACACTGTAAAAGCAATTTATAGAAAACTAGTAACCAACATCAAACTAAATAAAGAGAAACTCAAAGCAATCCCACTAAAATCAGAAAGTAGACAATGATGACCACTCTTTCACTACCTATTCAATATAGTATTGGAAGTTCTATGCAGAGCAGATAGACAACAAAAGAATGTTAAAGGGATACAAATTGGAAAGGAACATATCAAAATATTACTGTTTTCTGATGATATGCTACTGTATTTAAGTGATCCTAAAAATACAACCAGAGAACTCCTAAACCTGATAAGCAACTTCAGCAAAGTGGCTGGATATAAAATTAACACACACACACACACACACACACACACACACACACACACCAATAGCCTTCCTCTACTCAAGGATAAACAGGTTGAGAAAGAAATTATGGAATTGGCACTTTTCACAATAGTCACAAATAATATAAAATACCTTGTTGTGACCCTAACTAAGCAAGTAAAAAATCTGTATGACAAAAACTTCAAGTCCCTACAGAAGAAAATTGAAGATCTCAGATGAAAAGATCTCCCATGTTCATGGATTGGCATGTTTAATATAGTAAAAATGGCCATCTTGTCAAAAAAAATATATAGATTCAATGCAATCCTTATCACAGTTTCAACTCAGTTTTTTATAGAGTTGGAAAGAGCAATTTGCAAATGAATTTGGAACAACAACAACAGCAACAAACAGGAGAGTAAAAACTATTCTCAACAGTAAAAGAACTGCTGGGACAATCACAATCCCCAACCTCATGCTGTACTACAGAGCAATTATGATAAAAATTATATGGTGTTGGTACAGAGACAGGAAGGTAGATCAATGGAACAAAATTGAAGACTGAGCAATGAATCACACACCTATGGTCACTTGTTCTCTGACAAAGGAGCTAAAATGATCCAATGGAAAATAAACAGCAAATGATGCTGGTTCAACTGAAGGTCAGCATGTAGAAGAATGAACATCAATTCATTCTTATCTCCTTATAAAAAGGTAACTCCAAGTGCATAAAGGACTTCCACTTAAAACGCAGTACACTGAAACTAACAGAAGAGAAATTGGGGGAAGATTCACAAACAGATAGACACAGGAAACAATTTTATGAACAAAACACCAATAGCTTATGCTCTAAGATCAAGAATTGGAAAATGGGAAATGCAGGGTCAGATGCTCCCAACCCACTATTTAGACTAAGAATGGGGTCCACAATGGAGGGGTTAGAAAAAAGACTGAAGGAGCTGAAGAGGTTTTCAACCCCAGAGAAAGAACATAAATATTAACCAACCAGAGCCCCCAGAGCTCCCAGAGACTAAACCACCAACCAAAGAGTACACAAGGTAGGATTCATGGCTCCAGCTGCATATGTAGCAGAGGATGACCGTATCAGGCATCAAGGAGAGGAGATTTCCTTTGCTCTATGAAGGCTCAACACTCCAGTGTAGGGAAATTTCAGGGTGGAATAGGGAGTGTTGGGTAGGGGAACACTCTTATTGAGGCAGGAGGAGGGGGTTGGAAGAGGGGGATTCCAGGAAAGGGGATAACATTTGAAATATAAGTAATGATAATATCCAATAAAAATGATTGCATTAAAAAGTCTTCTATAAGTGCCCCCAATCTAAAGTAAGAGGTTCTTATCAAGGTGAAAAAGAGAAGAGCATGGAACATCAAATAGGGCCAGAAAGGAAATTCCATGAGAGGCATAATCAAACATTAAATGTTACAGAAGAAAGTACATATATGAAAAGCTTCAAAAGTAAATGACCATGCAGTATATAAAAGCAGCTCTATTTGAAGAGCACCTCCAGAAGCCAGAAGGGCCTGGACAAATTTTCTACAAACACCAAGAGACCACTTTTACAACCCTTATCAAAACTATGAATTACAACTTGCATGAAAATAAATCTTCCAGGATAAAACCAAATTTAAGAAATTTCTCCCTACTACTCCAGATTTACAGAAGTCATTTGCAGGAAAACTTCAGTATGAAAGAAGTTAAATACACCAAAGAAAACATAAGAAATAAATAATAGCAGATCAGTAAACTAATAAAGGAGCCAAACTCTGTCAACCAAAATAACAAGTCAATAAACACTATACATTAAAATTCTCAATATCAATTGTCTTGATTCCCTAATGAAAAGACACAGATTATAAAAAATCAATTTATCTTTTACCCAACTTTGAGGAAAAAAAATTCTTACCATAAAAGATAGACATCACCACAGAATAAATAAGAAACAAAGTTATTTTAATCAAATGGACCCAAGCAACAAGAAAATATAGCAAATTTAATATCTGAGAAAATATACTTCAAATAAAAAATTCAGAAGACATATGTATGGAAGGACACTATATACTCATTAAAAATCATCTAGAGAATATGGCAATATTGATATTTATGTAATCATCACAAGGGTAACCATGTTCATAAAATAAACACAGCTAAAATCAAATATCTAGTTGCCGACAATGATTGTGACTTCAGTATGTGACCCTTGCCCCTAGGCAAATTACCCCGACAAAAACTAAACATTGGCATTACTATGTCATGAATCAAATAGACCTACAAATATCTAACAGAACATTCTACAAAATGAAAAACAGTCTACTTTTTTTTTTCAGCAGCTCATGTACCCTTCTCCAAGGTTGACAATATTTTTGATAAAAAAGCAAATCTGAACAGAAAAGAAAACTTCATCTACACTAACTACCTAAGAGACCACCAAAATCAAATACAGGAAAACTGAGAAACTTGCAACTGAAATGGGCCTAGAGAGAAATTGAGAGGGGAATTAAGAAAATGTTAGGATTGGATGAAAACAAAACAAGAACATCAAGATACAGCATACCCAAACCAATGGGAAAAAAATGATAAGATGAATCAATGAAATTAAGAGTTGGCTATATGAGAAAATCATCAGATTGACAAACTCTTAGTCAAATTAACAAAAGAAAAGACACAAGTTAATAAACTTAAAGATACAACAGGGTATGAATGAATATAGGACATTCAAAGAATTAAAAAGGCATTATTTAAATATGTGTACTTTACCCAAACTAAAATCCTAAAATATGTGAATTATTTTTAAATATATAACCTAGAAAAGTTAAATAAATATCACATAAGCAGTTTATTGAAATATAAGCAGCTTTTGAAGTCTCCCAATATACGTAAATAAATGAGTACAAATGCATGCCTGAGGCCAGAATTCTAGGAGATCTTCAATGAATAATTAATTGTAGCATTTCTTAAATTATTTTGCATAATTGAAACTAAAGAAACTTTTTTTTCAATTCTTTACATGAGGCCACGGATATTCTGATAGTTAAATCACAACATTATTAATCAATATCCCTTATGAAACATATATAAAATCTTTAATAAAATAATTGTGTGGTGAATCCAAATACAAATCAAATGGATTATCAATTATGATCAAATACATTTCACTCTACAGGTAACAAAAGAGTGTTTTAGCATATGTAAATTTATAAGTGTAATCCACCATATACTTGAAAGAAGTAAATGTAGTCTAGTATATGATTGAACAAAAAAAAAAAAGGCACCCGATAATGACATTAGATAAACATGAAGCCTTTGACAAAGTGTAATGTTCTTTCCTAATTAAAACCCTGAAAGGTGAAATATACAGGGACTATTCCACAACATAAAAAGGTAATGTATAGCAAGCTCAAAGGCAAAATCATCCTAGTGAAGGAAAGGTCATAGCATTTCCATCAAAACAGAAACAAGACAGGAATCCCTCTCTCTCTATTCAATACAATACCAGAAAACAGTAGCTAGGCTATTAAGAAAACTGAATGAGATAAAGAAGATACAAATAGGGAAGGAAGAAGTCAAAGACTCTTTATTTGCACATGACATGATTTATATATAAAAGACCATAAAACTCTACCAGGAAACTGCTCAACCTGAAAACACTTCCAGCCAAGTAGCAGGATGTAAAATTTGTATCAAAATCAGTATCCTTCCTTTATCCAAACAGACAGAATGCTGAAGAAATCAGGGAATTAGTGCCTTTCACTATAGTCACACCATACACACACAAACACACACACACACACACACACACACAAACATACACACACACACACACACACACACAAACACACAAACACACACATATATATCCAGGATTCCTAAAATGATCTTTGATGATGATGATTATGGTGATGGTGGAGAAGATAATATTAGGATACTATCATTCTAAGTTTTAGAATTGAGTTATAGTAATAAAAACATGGTATTTACATAAATATAGACAGGTAGATTAAGGAAATTGAATTGAAGACATAAACAACTCCACATCACCATTGACACCTGATTTTTAAACAAGCCCCAAATAAACACTGGAGTAAAGAAGCATTTTCAATTAGTGCTCCTGGCCATACTACACAGTACTTAGAAGAGTGCAAATAGATTCATATTAATTACCATGCACAAAACTCAAATCCATATGTTTCAATGCTATCAAGATAAGACTAGAAACCTGAATCTGATAAAAGAGAAAGTAAGGAATAGTCTTAAACTAATCAACACAGACATGGGCTTTCTGAACAGAACACCAACAGCAAAGACACTAAGAACAACAATTCATAAATAGAACCTCATGAAACTGAAAAGATTTTGTCAAGCATAAGATAGAACCATTCAGGTAAAGCAGCAAAGCCACAGAATGAGGAAATATCTTTTCAAATTATATATCTGGAATATATAAAGAAGTAAACACATTGAACAAGAAAACAATCAAATTTTAAAAATGTGTTGCAAAACTAAGCAAAATTATAGCAATGAAGTCGCAATGTAAATAATTTTATGTCGTGGAAGTCACCACAACATGAGGGATAGTATTAAAGGCTTGTCCATTAGGAAGGTTGAGAATCACTACACAAGGAAAAAGAAGAGACTCTTCTTAGGGAGGGGAAATAGAATATATTGGAAGGGAGAGACAAAAGGGAAACTGGACTGGGATTCAACAGGGAGGGGCATAGAAGATAAATATGAAGAAGGGAATTCAGCAAGGGAGAAATAACACTAAAGGTCATATGAAAAGCGTGGAAATTTAGTATGGTAGAAGCTTCCTACATTTATGAATATGAAAAGACTCAAAATGAAGTTATCAAATAATAGGAAAGGCAATGCCTCAAAGAGACACCTTAAGCCACAGAATAAAACCTTCAGTCCTGTGAATGGGTTACACCTCATTGATTAAATTGCCTCCCCTGGAAGTGCCCAAAGAGACACACATTCAGAAAAGCCCAATTTTCTTGGAGTGATCTACAACTTCTTACCTGCTCTTCTGTATAGATCCCTGAGTCCTGAGGAATGGAATTTGATGAAGACATTCCATTTTGGACTGAGTGAAGCAATGGTATGCAGGTGGCACTGTATTTGGAATGGGCCTTATATCCAACCAGTAAGTGATTTTTTTATTCCCATATTTGTGTTTCTACGGAACCAGTATAGGGAGTTCACTGTTGTTGGTCACAGGACTCGGAGCCAGGAGAGTTTGATGTATTTCTGAAGTAGGCATAGTATCCCCAGTACCATTAATGCTAGTCGGTAGGAGTGAAGCCTCTAGTTAGGCACCAGGTCAACTTCTTCATGTTTAATGAGATACATCAAGTGTTGTTGTCAGCAATAAGCTCTTCCTTTCCGATCATAGAGAGTGGCCTTAAAAATAGCCTGAAATATTTGGGGGAAGTATATCTTTCTTTTTCTTCTCTCTTGACTTGAATTTTGCATGTTTCATTGTATTAAAGAGAGAAAGAAATAAAGAACATAAAGCTGGTTGTATTGAGAGGTGGATTTGGAGGAAAGAGAAAATATAATCAAAATATATTGTATAAAATTTTCAACAAAAAACAACCATCCCTTGTCAGGCAATGGTGGCCACTCCTTTAATCCCAATAGTCAGGATACATAGGCAGGTGGGTCTGTGAGTTTGAAACTAACGAAGCCTACAGAACTAGTTTAGGACAGATAGGGATACATAGACATACCCAACCTTGGGGGAGAGAGAGAGAGAGAGAGAGAGAGAGAGAGAGAGAGAGAGAGAGAGAGAGAGAGAGAGAGAGAGAGAGAGAGAGAATAAAGATGGCAAGAAAAGGAAAAGGAAATAAAGAAAGAAGGAAGGAAGAACACAGAAAGCAGGGTACAGAACATATTATCCCTTTGCTTTATACATTTTATTTAATTAAATTATAAAATCAAAATGATAACATCTGTCCTAGTTTGTTTTCTATTTATGTGATAAACATCATGACCCAAAGCAACTTGGTGAGAAAAGGGTATATTTAAATCTTATCTCTTATAGTCTGATGGTTGGCTGTGAGGATCTACATCTGTATGTCAGGAACTGGAAAACCCTCTCAACAGCCCTATCAGGCTTCTGTCAGCTAATGTTTCTTGTCATCAGCAATAGTATGGGAATTTGGTGTCTACAGATGGTATGGATCCCTCTGTGTGGCAGGTAGTCTCTATGGGCTCTATCTCCCCTTTGTTGTACTTTTCAGCCAAAGTCATTCCAGTTGGGTCCTGGGATCCTCTAGCTTCCCTGGGGTCTGGGACTTTGTAGTGGCTGTTCCCAGTTCCCTACCCTCCACTGCTACACACCTCTGTGCAATTTCCTGATCCTCTGCAGTTCTCTCATCCTTCCAATAACTGAACCTACTCCTCTTCCATGTAGGATTGAAGCATCCACACTTTGGACTTCTTATTCTTCATATAATTTGTGGGTTGCATCATTGGTAGTCTGAGCTTTTGGGCTAATATCTGTTTATCAGTGAGTAAATACCATCTATGTTCTTTTGTGTCTGGGTTACCTTACTCAGGACAACATTTTCTAGTTACATCCATTTGTCTTCAAATTTCATGAATTCATTGTTTTTAATAGCACTCCATTGTTTGGCTGTGCCATATTTTCTGTATCCATTCTTTCTTTGAGAAAAATCTGGATTCTTCCCAGCTTCTGGCTATTATAAATAAGGCTGCTATAAACATAGTGGAACATGTGTCTTGGTTATATGTTGGAGCATCTTTTTTGGATATATGCTTCATAGTGGTATAGATGGATCATCAGGTAGATCTATTTTCAATTTTTTTGAGGAACTTCCAGATAACTTATCTCTTAATTAGGGTTTGATTGCTGTGAACAGTCACCATGACCAAGGCAAGTCTTATAAATAACAACATTTAATTGGGTCTGGCTTACAGGTTCAGAGGTGCAATCCATTATCATCAAGGTGAGAACATGGGAGCATCCAGGCAGGCATGGTGCAGGAGGAGCTGAGAGTTCTACATCTTCATCCAAAGGAAGCCAGGAACAGACTGGGCATCCTCAGGCAGCTAGGAGGAGTGTCTCCAAGCCCATCCCCAGAGTGACACACTTCCTCTAACAAGGCCATACCTTCTACTAGTGCCACTCCCTGGGCCAAGCATATGAAAACCATCACAACTTATTTAGTAACTTCCTTAACAAGACTCTAAAGAGTATGTATGCTCAATGATATGCATAAAACTTAAAGGCTACTTTTGGCACTCACTGAACATAACTCTAATTATCCTAGATTATTTGTATTAGATAATTTAAATGACTAAACTCGTCATTTGCTGTTTGTCATTCATTGTTACCTATGCTCATTTTTTAAAATGTATGTCTCTAAATTTATTTTAGATTATAATATAATTAGACCATTACTTTTTTCTTTTCTTCCCTTTAAAAACTTTCATAAATGCCTCCTTAATCTCTTCCAAATCTCTGGAGTCTTTTTACATTAATTATTGTTATATGAAGATTTGGTCATATAAATACGTAGATCTACATGTAACCTACATATAAACTACTCAGTCTGTATAAAGTTACTACCATGTATGCTTTCAGAGCTGTTCCTTTGCATTGGATAAGCAATTGATATGTGCTTACTTGGTGAAGACTGTTTCTCACTTTTTCATCATTCAACATTTGTCCATAGTTTCTTCTAAAGGGTTAATGTTCCTGGGCTTCACATATCCCTGCCCATGTTCACATGGTTATAGTTTAGGTTTTGTGTGTGTGTGTGTTCTAAAATAAGACAGTGGATAAGATTTGTAATTAATACAGAAATTAATTAATTTTATTGTGAAATTTTTTTATACACAGTTTATTGGTCTTCATACCATTCTTCTTCCCCAACCATTTCCATGTTTTCTTCTTTATCTCTAATTGTCCAAATTCCAATCCCTTGTCATCCATATTGTTACACTTCCTGCTCTTCAAGGTTTCTTTTGTTCCTTATGTGTTTTCTTTCTAGCTCTAGGACCTCTGTTCACATAAAAGCACCCCACATATATACACATATAACAATTATATCAACATATGAGAGTGAACAGTGAGTATTTTTCTTGATCTGGTTTGCTACACATCTTCATAGTAACTGGTGAAAATCTAGTAATGAGCGTTGCAAACCCATAAAAAGAACAGTATCAACCAATCATAGCTTATAGGAACTAAAGTACCAATCAAAATGACACTTGGAAGGACCCATGGCTTTAGATGCAAATATAGCAGAGGATGGACTTGTTGGGCATCAATGGGAAGAAAAGCCCTTGGTTCTGGGAAGGCTCTATGCCCCAGTGCAGGGGAATGCTAAGGCAATGCAGTAGAAAGGCAGGAATGGGTAGGTGCTTGAGGGAGCACTCTCATAGAAGGAGGAGGGTGGAGGAGAGAGGGGTTTATTTTGGAGGGGAAACCAGGAAGGGTAATAATATTTAAAATGTAAATAAATAAAATATCCAATAAAAACAATTGTTCAAAGGACAAATTGTCTTCAAGAAATGAATTGCTAAACTCATCAAGAAAATTCATGTAGAACTTAGAGGTAGAGATGATTTTTCATTCTATGTACGTTTTCAATCTGTAAAAGTAAAACATTGAAAAATCGGTTTTGTTTAAATGCAGCTCAGATTTCTATAATAATTGGTTATTATAAGAAAATTTATCACTTGTGAAGAAAAAATAATCTGGTTTTCAGTAAGATGGTTCTTCACTAGTATCCATGTTGGCAATTGCAACTCCATATTTTATTTGTTTGTTTGCTCGCTTCATTTCATCATTGGTGCTCTCTGTATAGATTTTCTTCTGAAATTGGTTAAAATTCTACTTCTATCTCAATTTCCATATTTTTAGAGTTATTTTTTGGTTTTTGACAGGTTCATATATCTATTTAATTATTTTTAATTATTTTAATAAATGGTGAGATTATCAAATTAGCTTTAAATGCACATCTTGATACCCATAGCTGAGTACAATACTTTATCCTAAGGAAAATTTTCTATTTTTTCCAGTTCTTTATTTGTGTACAGTAATTATTTTTTTTAAAAAAATCACATGTTGAGGTCTTTGATCAACTTGGAGTTCAGTATTAGGCAGAGTGATAAATATGATTCTATTTGCATTTTTCTACATGCACACATCCATTTTTAGACCAGCACCATTTTTCCAAGATGTTTTCTTTTTTCGATTGAGTATGTCTTGTTTCATTATTAAAATAAAAATAAAAATCAAGAGTACATTGATATGGGGACTTATATCTGTCTCCTACCATGAAGTATCTATCACTATAGAGCTGCTTGAATTCATGGATTGTGAAACCTCACCAAGGTTTTTCATTGCTCAGAATTGCTTGAACTGCATTTTTTTTTTTTTTTTTTTTTTTTTTTTTTTTTTTGCTTTTCAATTTGCAGATTAGTATTGTCCTTTCAAAGTCTTTAAGAATTATGTTAGGATTTTGATGGGGATTATATTTAATCTGTGTATTTCTCTTAGTAAGATGGCCAATGTTACTACAATTTTATTATGTTAATTCTACCGATTCATGAGTATGGAAGATATTTTCATCTTCTCCTATCATCTTCAATTTCTTTTTTCACAGCTTTGAAGTTTTTGTTGTACATGTCTTTCACTTGCTCAGTAATGGTTACCCCAAAGTATTATATATTGCCTGTAACTAATGCTTCCCTAATATCTTTTTCAGTTCTTTTGACAAGGCCTGCTGGTACTATTCATTATTATTATTATTATTATTATTATTATTACTATTATATCATCATAATTATTTTATCTTATATTCTTTCTCTTTACTTGAGTTGGTTATCAGTGGTAGAAGTTTCCTGGTCAAATTTTTTGGGTTGCTTATTTATATAATCATATTGTTTACAAGTAATGATACTTTGACTTTTTCCTTCATAATTTATATCTGCTTGATCTCTTGCAGTTATCTTATAGCTTTACTTAGAATATAAAGTAATATATCGAATAGATATTAAAAGAATGGGCAACCTTAACTTGTTCCTGATTTTAGTAAAATTACTTTGAGTATATCTGAATTTTATTTTATGTTGAGTTCAGCCTTGTTGTAAATTACATTCATTTTGTTAGATCTATCCATAATCTCTCTAGGACTTCTAACATAAAGGGATATTGGTTTTTTGTCAAAGGTTTTTCTTCATCTAGTGAAATGAATTTTTTTCTTTTTTTCATATATATGGTAAATTATATTGACTAATTTTCATATTTTGAGCCATCTCTACATCTTTGAAGTGAAACTTACTTGATCATCATGGTGAATGATCTTTTAAAATGTGTCCTTCGATTTGGCTTGCATGTATTTTGTTGAGTGTTTTTGAAACTATGTTCACAAGGAAAATGTATCTGTAATTCTCTTTTGTTGTTGTTGCTGTTATTGTTGTAACTGTGGTTGTAGTTGATGAATCTCTAGGTGGTTTTGGTATCAGGGTGACTGTAGCTCACAAAATGATTTTGGCAATGTTCCTTCTGTTTCTACGTTGTGAAATAATCGGAGGAGTACTGCCATTAACTCTTGAAATTATGGTAGAATTCTGCTCTAAAGCTGCTTGGTTCTGGTTATTTTCTGGTTGGGCAAGTTTTAATGGCTGCTTCTACTTAATTAGAGCTTTTAGGGCAACTTGTGTTGCTTATCCTGTCTTGATTTAACTTTGGTAAGTTGTGTCCATGGAGAAAACTATCCATTCACATTTGATGTTTCTAATTTTGTGCAGTACACATTTTTAAGTTATGACCTAATAATTTTTTTAAATTTTCACTATGCCTGTTCTGTTCACATTTTTATTTTTGATTTTGTTAATTTGGATATTCTCTCCATCTTTTGGTTAGTTTGGCTAAGTGTTGTCTACCTTGTTGATTTTCTCGTTTCACTGATTCTTTATATTATGTTCTCTCTCTCTCTCTCTCTCTCTCTCCCCCCCCCCTCGTTTCTCTTGTATTGCTTTTATCCTTCAGTTTGATTATTTCATGCTGTCTACTCCTTTGAAGTGTGTTCACTACTTTATGCTCTACAGATTTCAGGTGTGCTTCAAGCGGTATGAGATGTATCCTAATTTTTAATGTAGGCGTAGCACTAGAAACTTTTCTCAAGCATCACTTTTCATTGTGTCCCATAATGCTGAGTATGCTGTGCATTTATTTTCATTAAATTCTAGGAGGTCTTTATTTCTCCTCTATTTTTGCCTTGACCCACTGAGTAAAGAGTTGTTCAGTCTCCATGAGTTTGTAGGCTTTCAGTTGTTTCTGTTGTTGAAAACTAGTTTAAATCATGGAGGTTTAAAAGACTGCAGCATTTTTCAATTTTCTTGTCTGCCGAGACTTGCCTTATGGCCAACTATGTCATCAACTTTGAGGAAGTTCTATGAGATGCTAAGAAGAAAACATGTTCATTTTGTGTTTGGGTGAAATGGTCTGTAAATATCTGTTAAATCTCTTTGGTTTAGTATATCGGCTACCTCCAGTATTTCTCTGTTTAGGTTTGTCTGGTTGATCGTGTTTATTGTTGAGAGTGGCATATTAAAGTCTCCCAGTATCAATGTGTGACAGTCGACTTGTGACTTAAGCTTTAGTAATGCTTCTTTTACAAATGTGAGCACCCTTGCATTTGTGTCATGATGCTAAAAATTCATACTTTATCTTGGTGTGTTTCCATTTGATGAGTAGAAGATATTCTTCATTGTCTCTTATGACTAATTTTGGTTGTAAGCCTATTTTGTTAGATATTAGAATTGCTAAATCAGCTCGCTTCTCAGGTACATATGTTTAGGAAAACCATTTTCTAACCTTTTGGCTGGGAAAATGTCTAATTTTGGTGGTCAGATCTGTTTCTTGTATGCAGCAGATGGAAGGATCCTATTTTCACATCCACTAAGTTGTGTACTTCATTTTTATTGGGGAATTAAATTCATTGATATTGAGAGATATAAATGATCATTAATTACTAATTTCTGATATTTTACAGTTGCTGCTGATGTTGCCAATGCTGCTGCTGGTGGTATATGTATGTATGTATCCCATTCCCTTCCTTTGGCTTTATTATTTAATTCCTGTGTACTTATATGTGTAGTTAACTTTCTTTGGCTAGAGGGTTTTTTTTCCCTAGTATCTTCTTTGATAGGGCTGGATTTATAGATGATACTGTTTAAATTTGACATTGTTATGAAATATTATTTTTCTCCAACTATGGTGTTTGAAACTTTTCCTAAATATAGTAGTCTAACTCTAACATCTGTCACCTGTTAGAGTCTTTAAGGCACATATCCAGGACCTTTGGATTTTAGAGTCTTCTTTGTGAATTCAGGTATAATTCTAATAGATCTGCATTTACATGCTACTTGACCCTTAATCTTTGCATCTTTTAATATTGTTTCATTGTTCTATGTCTTTAATATTTTTATTATTAAGTAGTGAGAGGACTTTCTTTTATGGTTTCAGCTATTTGGAGTTTTCTGTTTCTTGTGTAATTATAGGCATTCCCTTCTTTAGGATAGAGAAATTTTCATCTATGGTTTTGTTGAGACATTTTTCTGGGCCTTTGAGCTGGGATTTCTTTCCTCCTTTTTTGTAGTTTTTGTTGATTTCTATTGTTTTTGGGTTTAGTCTTTTACTTTCATAGTGTTCAGGAGTTCCTGGATGTTTAGCATTAGGAAATATTTAGATCTAATGTGACCAATATTGTAAATTGTCCTGCAGCTGTTTGTATTTGATGTTAATTCCACTTCTCCAAGAAGTGCTGCCTAGTCATGTAGTAAGGTGACTTCATTAGAAGCTTCTTCCTATTTTAATTAGTAGAATAAAGGTGAGAGACAGTGATTAGGCAGGGAAAGGGAAGGTGGAAAGAGAGGGTTGAGAGAGAGAGAGAGAGAGAGAGAGAGAGAGAGAGAGAGAGAGACAGACAGACAGACAGACAGAGGCAGAGACAGAGAGATCAAGATGAAATTCAGGAAAAATGAGCTAGATTCAGGAGGACTTAATTGACATTAGGTAGCTATGATTATTTTAAGGATTTTATAGATCTTTTATCTGATCTGTAAGGCAGTTTATATCTTTGTCTATTAGATGTAATCTTATTGCATAGAGGGTTTGTGGATTGAGAATTGAATACATAGACCTGTATAAAAAGGTTTGGGCCTTAGAGTCATGTTTGTGTTGAGCTGGGTGGTAATTCCATTTGGCATGGAGACAGTCACATGGATGGAGTGAGACCTGGGGGTCTGTTTGGACGAAGTGACAGTGTGTGTGCTGGCTCCATGCTAGAAGCAGGACCCGAGGAGTGAGACTGTGGGGCAGATAAGAAGATAAGCTGTTCAGTTTTTTAATATTTACTGCAACAGATGATTATATTTATTCTATTATATCTTCAACTCCTGGGACTCTGCCTTGCATCCCCTGTAACCGGCCAGTGACATTTGTATCTCTGGTTCCTGTTCACTGACCTGGATTTTTTTAATTTCCAGGGTCCCCTCAGTTTTGTTTTCTTTACCTTTTTTATTTTTATTTTTACAACTTGAAACCTTTGTTCATATTTTTTTCAATTCTTTGTTTCTCCTTGGCCTTCTTGGTTTACTTTACAGGATTTATTCATTTCTTCCAAATTTTCTAAGAGATTTGTTCAGTTTTATTTAAGGACTTATATCATCTTCATAAAGTTGATTCTAAGGTCTTTCTCTTGTGCTTCTGTTGTGTTAGAATACTAAAGGGTTGCTGTAGTAAGATCACTGGGCTCTGGTGCTGATATATTGCCCCAGATGTTGTTGACTGTGTTCTTATGCTGACATCTAGGCATGTGGGTATGGGGTGATTGTAGGTCTAGATGCCAAGTTCTGGATGTGTCTGGGTTGAATGGGTATTTTGTTTTGTGGGTTTCTGTTTCCTCTCTGGTATTGTAGCTTGTGCTGTCTGTAATGGAGCATGGGGTCCTCACCTGCTAGAGACTGGACTTCTGGTGACTAGCATAGTCTTGGCAAGCAAAGGGGTCTTCGCCCAAGTTGATGGTTAGAATTCTGGAAGTATTTGTTATCTCTGACCTAGCAGGCGTCAGTGTCCAAACGTAGTGCTAGCACATGAGGGTTATTGTGGGTGGGGAGGACCAAGATATTAGAGGAGAATTATGGATGAACAACCTACCTGGTCTTCTGGCAGGTGTGGCCTGTGGTTGGGCAGAAATTGTCTTCCAGATTTGGAGACTGAGACTCTGGGAGGTGGAGGAGAGCTACTACTGTGTGTACAGGGGTTGTCTTCCAGAGCTGGTGACTGAAACTCAGTAAAGTGGGAACGGGTCAGGGGAGAATTGGGTCTGTGGAAGCTACAAGGTGGGAATGTTCTCTGTCCATTTGCTGTCATCATTTTCCCACAGGTGAATCCTGTGGTAGAGCAGGCCGATGTTGGTTTAAAGGAATCAAGGAAATGATGGAAGTCTGTGTGTGTATGGGCAGCCTACATTGTCTTTAGGCAAGCATGGCCTATGGTTGGGCAGTGGATATCCTCATTTGAGTAGTTTTAAATCAGATTTTATTCAAGGTCTTGGTTTCTGGAAAAGTTAGCCTTTAACATAATATTATTATGATATGTTAACCTTAAGAAAGCACCATTTTCTTGTTGTTTTAATGTATATAAAGTTTTAGGTGGCAGATTCAGTACATTTCAAGTTTCTAGGCACTACTAGAGAAGGAGAAAAAAGACCAAAACCAATTCCTATCTCTTAATATTATTCCAAAGCAAGTCAAAGATGGTTTTCTTCAGAGATATGCTAAATTGTCATCCTATTTGGGCTTATGAGAATATATACACATATACATACATACATACATGTATGTCTTATATATCTATATGTTTGGATAAATACATATATATGTATATATATATGAATATACATGTATATGTATTATATATGCACATATGTGTGAAATAAGAGACAGTTCCTGAATGTCAAGATATCCAAGATATTTAATATCACTTCTTATGTTGTGATTTTGATAAAGCATAAACATGCTAGATTGCCACTTTATAATATGTTACTGTGTCTCAGCAAATTAGATACATTTCTATTTGTATTTCTCAAATGATAACATTTACATTACTCACTGGGCAGGTGGTGGGTGGAAGTTATAAAGTGAAAATTCTGGTTTAGCAACTCTAAGATTGAACTGAAGTTCTGGATTTTTAAGCAAGCTTTCAGACAGTAAAAACGTTGCTTTCAGTTTTCCTTACTTTGTAGAAAGTGAAAAAGAATTATAGGGTCATTTGAACTAGATGATTGCTCTTGAGTCACCCTTCTTTTCTAATCTGAAATTTTCCATGAAGGCAGCAGATTTGCTTGGTAATCAACATCCTGGCGGCCTGCCTCTGCTCCACTCCCCCAAGGTCTTCATACTTGTTCTGAGAAGACCAGTTAAGAGAACACTTGCTCTTTAACTTATGGTCATGTTAGCCTAATTGAGATTTCCCCCTGGAAAATGACGATTTCCATCAAGCTGGGCCGAGATATTTCTACAGCACAGCATTGCCACTGTGAATAACAATTATTTCATTTGTACATTATTAGAAAATGCCCGTTTTTCCTCATTCAATGCTAAAGTCAGTGACATGAAAAATATCGTTGGTATGAGTTTTTAGTTGGCTCCATAATTTCTTTTAGAACCTTGTAAACAAATACACTACCCTGTCCACAGTCTTACAAGAATCTAACTTTTATGTACCTTATTTGAAATGTATTAGTGCTCAGTTAATATTTATGATCCATGAAGATTGAAGCTCACCTCTTCTCCTATATCACATCACCTCCTTCCCAGAGCAACAAACTGTATGTGGTTGCCTCTGGAAGCCATAGGATCATATTGGCCTTCCACTAGCCAAAGCTGAATTTCTTAACATCTTGTGATCTGAGATTGGCATAATAGTACTTTGGGTGTTTTGATGTAATTCAAACTGTTTAAATAGATGAAGGCCAGGAAAATATGTTCTAAGGTCACGCATGTTCTGAGAGTAGTACTGTCAACTTAATCATTGTTATGCACTTTTAGTTACTCTAACAGGAAGTGAAAAGCCCCAAAATGGACACAGTGTGACAAGATCTGAAAGCATGATGCTCTTCCTGACACTGATAGACAGTCTTTGACCTCTAAGGTATTTCTGGCCACCAGGTCATCCCATGTATCACAACCCAATCCACAAATGTGATAGTTCCCTGAGTCACACTCGTGAGGTAGCACATACCATTCTGACCACATTAAGACCCAGCCTGCATTCCTCTGGAGTGTTCACTACTCCCCTATTTTTTGTTGTGGCACTGATATCACAGTGTGTGTTCCGTATGTGCAGCACAGTTCATCAAAAGCTGTCTTTTTTCTTTTCAGAAATCTGTACTTACTATATTGAGCTGTAACTGTGATATCTGAAGGTAAAACTATGTGAGTAATACAATCTGACATGCTCTATCAGGATCCTGCACAAAGCAAAACATTCTGCTCTTGAGAATGACACCTAAAAGAGCATCCTTATAACAAGTAAGTCATGTTGCTCATGTTACTCCAATCTTTTCAGGGGTAATAACTGGAGACAAATTGTGTTGCTAGTTAAGAAGACACCACTAGTCTCGCATTAACCTGGCAATAAACTGCTGTATTTATGTGTTTTTTTTTTTCTGAACAATCAAGTCAAGGTAATTCAATTGATTGAGAAAAAGAATGTCCTTTAGCTAATTTCACTCTTCTGACCAGATCAGATTTACTCCCAAGAGCTTAGTCTTAAGAAAGTGGAGGCAGGGCACTCCCTCTCCCCCCCTTTCTCTCTCTCTCTCTTTAGAGAGAATACTAAATTACAGTGTATAAGGAGCTTCATTAGATTTGGAAAATGAGGTTATTTGGCCTTTCTAGTCTGTGACTCACCACAATGCTAGTTGCCAAGTTCAAAAAGACCACTGGGGTTTCCTTTTACCTTGTATCCATATCACTATCAGGTCAGGTAGACCAGTTGTAATTTCTCTGGGCTTCTGACATTACTTCCCACTGACTGTGCTTCTCCCCATTCTGTTGCCTCCTGTCAGACAGAATTCGCTGTCCTCTTAATGACACTAAGAACCTTGCACTTCTGAGTAGACTTGCATGGGGTTCACCCAAAATTTCTGTAACCCCCAAAGCGTTGCATTATATCTATTCATTGCATATTATCAGTTTTCTTACTTTCTGTCCTCTGCTGAGTTTTAACTTCAGGAGCAACATTAGGAAGAGCCAATTGGGTGTTAGGAGAAACATAGTGCTATGCCCACTAGGCAGGCTGCATATACCTTTGTCAAGAACAATATGCTTTTGTCAAAAATCCAGTTCAATTGAATCTGCTCTGCTTTCTGTGACAGTTACAGCTCTGCCTGCATTCTGGATTCTTTGTCCATTTAAGTACCCCTCCCTGTTGCCCAAAATGGCATCTCACACTGTCTCAAGTTAGCCTTTACCCTTCCTGATGTAGCTGTTACCGCTTTCTTTATTAAACACTTTTAAAGTGCAACCATGAGTGGATCATATCAAAGTGCACTGCATATCATAGTGTTAAGAGAAAAAAAATAGTTTATATTTCATGAATGTCACCATGTTAAAGTGCATCATTCTGTGGTTTTTAGTTTATTCATATTGTTTTGATACTATCACAGTCTGAATCTAAAATATTCTTGGGACCTTGCAAGGGAAGCCAGCATTAGTCAGCAGGCATCCCTGAGTTTCTCTTGCTCCTAGTATCTGGCAAACACTGATGTAAAATTATACAATATGTATCCACTGTTTAAAAAACATTTAATGATTCTAGTGTTCCAAGATTTGTCTATATTGTAGTTTTCATTTTTTTCTTTTCTTTAAACTCATGATATTAAATTTTATATATTTATAATACCTTGCTTAAACTTTTGTCAATGGACGGAATGTTATGTTCTTTCTAGCTCTTAGCAATACTGCTTCTATGAGTGCTCACTAGCAATTCTTTTGAATGAACATGCAGTTTTAATTTTCTTATGTATACACCTGGTGGGGGGTGGCTGGATTACAAGAGTGATAACAGATAAACTCTTTCTGAGAGTAACTATACCACCATCTTGTATTCTGTCAAAAACAAACATAACCTTTCTACATTTTACCATCATATTATTTTTTAAATAGCCATTTATTTTTGTGGATAATATTTCTGACATTTATCCAATATTCAATTTTCAGCTCCCTAATTGCCAATAATGTTGAGCACAAGGTTTCTTTTTCTTTCTCTTATTTTAGGAAGGTCTTGAAAAATAACCACCAATTAAATTTATTTTAAAAATTCTTTCCTGTGTAATTGTAATAACTTTTGTAGTGCTGCATGTCGAATATAGGCTGGAGCACCCTACCCAAGCTTCCTGCCACTATGTCCAGCCCTAAGTTGATTCTCTATTACTGAATTTGAAGTAATTTGTCCCACGCTGATGAACACCTCTCATACCTTTTTGATGACATCCTTTAATAAATTAAGGTTTTCAGCTTTCACAGAATCTTCCTCTGACAGCTTTCAATTTTTTTTGTCATGTTAATAAACCACTCCTCAAACTAGGCTTATGGAGATATCTAAATAGAATTTCACCTACAGTTTTATGGTATTTACCCAAATTTAGATCATTTGTTAATCTTGATCTGGTTTTTTTGGACATTCTATCCAGTGGTGAAAATTTGTTTTTTTTTTTTTTTTTTTTATGTGGTAGTCATCTTTCAGAAAATATCTTGAAAGGCTGTTCCTCCACACTGAATTGTCTTCACAACATCACAGACAAAAACTGATCATCGATATATGGAGACTCTCAGTGCCATTCTTTTTATATGTGCATCTATTCTTGCTCAAACTCACTTTTTCTTGATTGCCTAGGCTTTATGACAAGTTGTAAAAATGAGAATTAATCTTTCTCCATATTTGTTATTTAAGAGAAAAATTGAGTTATGTTCGGCCCTTTTTACTCCATATAAAATTTGGGAAGAGTTTACCCATCTATAAAATAGGTAGTTAGGATTCTGATGCAATTTTGTTTCATATGTTAACAACATAAGGAGCTCTGGTTTCAATATGTCTGATATTAAAACTCACAATCTAGATCATAGGGTGTACTTTGATTTACAGTGCTTTTTATTTCAATGAACACAGTTTCAGTTATTAAGGAACAAGCCTTGCACTTATTTAGGTTTCTATTTAAGTAGTTATTATATTATTATAATTAGATTTTTTATAGAGCTCATTGGTCAATATATTAATACAGCTGATATTACCTCTATTTACTGTGTATGTTATACCCCTATGGAATTGTTTATGACAATACCATTTTAAATGTTGACATACAGAAGCTTCATCATCAAATGCTAAATTACTCATGGTCAGAAGTAAAATTTTGATATTTTCCCCAGGACTACACATTTAATAATTCCAACAGGCTAAAAATTATCTTCCCTAGTAAGTGGTAAGTGATAGCTCAGTGCATGCTCTTCTGTGCCCTTCATGCATGCTTACATTTGTGATCATAGTGATATGATGCTTCATGGTTTACAGCTGAGGAAATAGGAACACATAACTGTTAGGTACCTCAGACAAAGGGGTGGCTGAAAAGTGCTAGATATGGTGTCCGAAGCCTGGGAACCTGGCTCCTGCTGTCTACATTTTTCTGTGCTGTCCTCTGTTTCCTATTACAATGATATGGAAATAAGTTGGCAAAGACCTAAGCTTGGTGGCTGAGGAGAAGCTTGACATTTTTAGTGCTTTCATCATCCTTCTCCAAATACTAAGAGCCTACAACATCAGAGTACCCAAAAGATGATGAAACATGCAGGGAAGAGGGATGGAACACCATCTGAGCAGGATAAGTATGGTATGAATAGCTTCACACATGTAAGAAATGACTTTCATCTGACGATTGTTTAGGAAAACTATGAAGATAGCTTTGGGTCTCCATGCACTCCCCTTTATTTTATGCCTTGTAACAAGCCATTTGAGTACTAATGGTCACTCCTGTAGGAAAATTTTTTTTTCTCTTTCAATATTATTATTTTATGGTTTATGTATCTCCAGAAGAGAACACATAAATTTGTGTACTGGTCCTGTTCAACAATGTGGAGGCCCTGTAGTCTGTGGGCTTAATATTTGTCGTTAATTTTGGAAATATTTGTAGCTGTTATTACACAAGATATTTTTCTACCTATTCTCTCTGGTAAAATTGGCAAAATTTAAATAACAACTTTCCAAGTTGTTACAATTATTGATAGTTTTGTTATATATTCATTTTTATTACTGCTTTCCATTTTATATCTGTTTGAAGAATTTTTAAAATATTTTCAAATTTATTGATTATTTGTCTTAATATGTGTGGCCTACTTGTATACCATCAAAGATATTTTTCATTTCTTTGCATTATTTTAGATTAACTGAAATTGACAAACAAATCATGTATTAAGGTATATAGCGTGATATTTTGGTAAACATCAGTGTGTTAATTAGCATGCCCATAACAACATAATGCTTCCTTTACATGTAATATTTAATATCTGCTGCTTATCAACTTTAAAGTACTCAATGAGATGTATCAACTATATTTACTATGTTATACACTAGGCTTTTTGAACTGATTTTTCCTGTATGGCTGAAACCTTGTGCATTTTGGCTAGTATTAGTTTTCTACATGGTCATTTTCTGTAAGTAACCATTTAATACATTTCTATTTGATATTTTGAGTTTCATATGCAACAGACATTATGTGTGTCTATTTTATAGTACTTAGCATGATGCCTTCTACATGGATTCACATGATCACAAGTCAAGAGTATGATTTACTTCCTGAGAAGAAGATAACACTCCATCATGTTTCTGAGGTACACTATTTATTTTTGTTTCCAGGCAGGGTTTCACGTAGCTTAGATTGACTTCCAAACTCACTGTGCAGTTGAATCAGACCTTGTATTCTTGGCCATCCTTTCTCCAAATTTTGAGTGCTGGGATTACATTTTTTTAAAATTCAAAATCCACCGATAGACACTTTATTAGTTTCACATAATTGTTATATTGAATAATGTTGCAATGAACATTAGGCTATAGATTTCTTTTGAGGTATAATTTATTGATTTTGTGTTTAGGTCAGAAAAGATGCTATAGCATCTATTTTTATATTCTACTTATTGATGAAGACCTACCCTCCTTAAAAGTGTGCACATAAGTGCACATTACAAAAGTGTTAGTTTCTATTTCCTTTACTGTCACAAAATGATTGACAATAATAAACTTAAAGGACATTCCTTTTTCTAATTAGAGATTCTTTGGTTTATACTTTGAGAGCACACTCTTTTAAGGTAGGGAGGACATAGCAGTGATACAACTATTAGACTAACGTTCTTTATATTCAGCCCAGGCTGACATCACTTGCTTTGATACTACTCACATTCAGAGAAGAATGTCTCACCGCAAGTTAACCTCTCAGGAAGCACTCTTAAAGACTTAGAAACTTCTCTCTAGGTAATCCCGAATCTTGACAAGTATTCGTTCTGTCTCCTATTGACCTCATGGATTTCCCAATTTTTTTACTTGTCTCTGTTTGGTCCTGTACCTCACTGAACTTTTATCTTATTGTTAGTTTTTTGAGAATCTCATTCAGTCTGTTTGTTCATATTTAATGATTTCCCCAATTTTCCTAAACCTGTCCTCCTTTCCTATTCATCCTACCCTGAGTCCTCTTTGGTCTTTGCTTTGTAGAAGTGAATCAAGTACAATTTGCCTGTCTAGAGACTGTTGGACATATAATCTTCCATTGGAGCTCAGTTGACTTCTTCCCAGGTCCACATTCTTAGAAAGCTGACTTGTCTTCCATCAACATCTATTATCTGTCATCTTCCTTAGTTATAGTTGAGCTCCATGCATACCTTCTTATTAGCTTCAGGATTTCTGTGTCACTTGAGGTTACACAGTCTTATGCATGTTGTCACAACTAATCTGATTGTGTTATGAGTTCTTATATGTTACTACTACACTGCCGGGAAATGCTGCAAATGTCAGCCTTGAATCTTCAGTTTCATATGTTCCATTTGAAAGACCCATACAAATTGAGAAATTGGTGAAAAACAACTGAATGGGTGGTTGAAGGGAGGATAGGTATAATAGATTTCAGGGGTGTAAACTATTAAAGAAGAATATGGAAAAGAATTTTTTTAAAGTGAGGGTTGAGAGGACAGAGTAGAGGAGGAAATGCTTAAAGGGCCAAGTAATGAAAAAGTCATTTTAAACAGCATATGGAGATCTAATATATACATACATGTACACACACACACATACATACAAAGAGTTAAACAGGAGTTATATTAAAACAGGACAACAAAGCTCTTACTAAATACCATAAGGAAAAAAATACAAAACCCCACTGGTGGGATTCTATCTTTGGAATTTTTTGCTCAGTATGTCTTATACATAATATTGCAACATTATAAATTATTAATAATTCTCTTGTTGACCACTCCCCATAAGTAACAAACAAACAAAAACATGATGGTAAAACCACTCTTTTGAAGATACTATACATATGGATTATAGGAAATGGAGAAATCAAGCTGGTACTGACCTAGATATTTCATTCCTACTGGATAGCTTTCTACCAGTGGAGAAAAAAAATCTTACATTTTATCCAACTGTGAATCATGTGAATTACAATATTCTCCAGGTTGGCAGGATATTTTCATAGGTACAATAGTGGCATAAATATCACAGTAGTAACCAGCAGCTTTCTGATTAAATTTAAGACTCACGCCACATGAGGAAAGTCATGAGTATTACTGTTATATGGTCCAAGAACCTGAAGATAGATAGGTCATAGTCCTCAGGAAGTCACCTAAAACTACTGATCTTCTAAATGTACATAGTATTAAATAAACTACTAGAGAGTATCATTGTTTTTATAAATTAGCCCATCTCAACCTTATTCAGAGAAGATTAATTTTTGTCATAGATGGCGAGTAAAATGGAGACACATTTAAATGGATCAAGGTGCAGCAAAACTAAAAAACTATGGAATGTTCAGCCCCAGATGGGACGTGAACATTATAGTTCCTCTTCCTAAGATCCAAGGTTCATTCAGAAGGAGGGGACAGAAAGATTTTAAGAGTCAGAAGTGGCAGGTGACAATCATTGAACTTCTTAAAGTTTTCTTGTTTTAAATTCTCCTAGTGTAGTTGATTAGACTCTGTATCTTTGGAAATCACAGTAGTACTTCAATTTTTTTTTGAAGTATTATGTTTCTATGAATATTCATGATCTTGTGGCCTAGCCTACATCTGTGTATTGGAGGATGTAGGAACATTTCTATTTTTTTTACACACCAGATTTTATTTCCCTCCTAGTCCACCTTCTGACTGTTCCACATCTCATGCCTCCTCTCCACTCCGCTCTACCCCTCTTTCCCCTTGGGTGGCCCTATCTCACCTACTCCACAAGACTTCTAAACTTCCTGGGACCTCCAGTCTCTTGAAGTTTAGTTGCATCTTGTATGACTGAACACAGTCCTCTGCTGTATATGTGTTGGGAGCCTCATATCAGGTGGTGTATGCTGCCTGCCTCGTCCATCATCCAGTGTCAGAGATCTTGGAGGTCCAGGTTAATTGTGGCTGCTTGTCCTCCTACAGGGTAACCATCCTCCTCAGCTTCTTCAATCAATTTTTCTAATTCAACCACAGGGGTCAGCAGTTTCCTCTTCATTGGTTGGATGCAAATATCTGCATCTGACTCTTTCAGCTGCTTGTTGGGTCTTTCGGAGGGTAGTCATATTATACCTCATATACAGTATGTACTCAGTAGTAAGTGGATATTAGCCAAAAATAAGTACAGAATACCTAAGATACAATCCACAGAACTCAAAAATATCAACAAGCTGAAGGACCCAAGTGGGAGGGAGAAGAAAGCAACCACGAAGAGGGGAGGGGTAGGAGAGAAAGGGGGATGGGAGGGGAGAAAGAAACATGATCTGGTATTGGGTGGGAGAAAATGAATTAAGTCCTGAGGGCCAGTAGAAAGAATGGAAACAGGCAACCTTGGGAGGTCGGAGGTTGAACTGACAACCCTGCAGAATGTACCAGAGACCTGGTAGATAAGAGACTCAAAGGGAAAGACTCTAGATGAAATTCCCTACAATGGGGAGAGGGGATTTCTAGAGCCCACTTCTAGCAGAAAGATAGGACATAAAGGGACAGATAGGGTTGCTATCCCACAGTAAAAACTCTGACCTAAAATTGTTTCTGTCTGAAAGAGCTGCAGAGATGGAAATGGAGAAGATCCCGAGGAAAAGGTCAGAGAGGTCCAAAGTTGGATCCAGCCCAAGGGAAGGCTGCAGGGTTATTGGGTATCCGCATCTGCTCCACCACAGGGCAGAGCTACTTGGGGAGGCAGGATATGGGAAATTTAATCGTGCTTACCCCACACAGTCCCTGGGTAGGTGTCAAGCTGAAGAAGGGCTGGCAGAACACTGCTCTGTGGTGGGGAAGCACAGTCTGAAGTCCCGAGCATGGATAGCTGGATCTGTCTTGGAGGTTCCGGGTCTTGCCAGGAGGTCAGGGTTGTCTGGTTCTCAGGCTCTTGGACACCCAGGTGCTGCAGGAGTGGGGACCTGCAAGCTGGATCTAGCCTGGGACAGAGGTGGGGGAGGGGAGTTCTGGCTGGTTCTGTGGGGAGGGTTCTTGGTTTGATGGTGGCAGTCATGGTTGGAAGTGCAGAGAGGCCTTCTACAGGAGACTAGATGGCTGCTCTGTAGGCGAAGGGATTCTCTAAGACCCCTCAGAGGCCTTCTACAGGAGATTAGATGGCTGCTCTGTAGGCAAAGGGATTCTCTAAGACCCCTCAGAGGTCTTCTACAGTAGACTAGATGGCTGCTCTGTAGGCGAAGGGATTCTCTAAGACCCCTCAGAGGTCTTCTACAGTAGACTAGATGGCTGCTCTGTAGGCGAAGGGATTCTCTAAGACCCCTCAGAGGTCTTCTACAGTAGACTAGATGGCTGCTCTGTAGGCGAAGGGATTCTCTAAGACCCCTCAGGGCAGATCCCAATGAAAAGAGGCAGTCCATAGTTTTAACACATTTATTTTCATGGCAAAAAGGGGATGAGTAAAACCATACCCCACTTCTCAGGGTGAGCCCGTGATAGAATACCTTTTGCAGGAAGGTGTGTCTGGAAAGAAAGGGTTATTGATTCAACCTCCAGGCTTTTATGTACCTCATTATAATGCAGATCTGTATTGAGCCTATGGAACAACCTTCTACCCTTGGAGAAGGGGTTTGGTGCATTGCCTTCAAGTGACTGATGGCCACAAATCAATGGAGGGCTGTGTCTAGGGACCTGCCTGCTTTCCCAGGAGCCAGGAGAAACACCTTCCATTCTCTAGGGTCACCGGGTTTCTAGTCTTAGCTCAAGCAGAATCCAGAGAGATTTTCACAGTCCCACGGGAGGCCCGAAGGCCTGACACTATTACTGAGGCTATGGAGCTCTCACAAGAAGTCGGAACATTTGTAATGTTATTTTTAGACCCACTTTTATTTATAGTGCTTTAAAGATTCTATAAAGTGCTATGAGGATTGGCTGTACTGGTAAGGACATAATGCTTCTGGAGTCTTTGGTGTATTTTCTATGCCAACAAGGCTCAGTTTGGCTTCTGTGTCTGAAAAGAAGACAGGTTTGAAGCCTGGGTACATGTAGATTGACCCAGAATTTAGCTTAACCTCGCCAAATGGAAGTCTTGGTCTTCAGCTGCAGACAAGATTCCATAGTCCTCTGTGATGAATGCGCTTTCATAGGTTTTGATACTCAAGTTAGTATGTAGGTGTATATGAATGTTCCTAAGGTTATACCCACATATGTGGCTGAGGCCCATTAGAGGTGATTTCAAACTAAAGCCAAAACTGCCAGGTTTCAAGGAAAGGCTGAGAATCCTGGGGCCTGAAAGCTGCTGGTTGAAACACTCCTGTTTTTAGTATCTCATCCTATTGGTGCTCTAGAGCCTGGGATTAATAGAACCAACCTTGTTTTAGAATAGACCTAGTGTGTGGAATTTTAGCATAGGGCCAGGAATTGCCTTTTTTGGGGGGGGAGACAGGGAGGATGCTGGCATCAAATGGAGTTTGATTTGTGGAAGAAGAGCTAGATCTTCATTATAGGGGAAATAGCTTATAATATGAGGCTTTTTGGATCTCACTGGATGGTAGTGGACCAAGATCCTGGAATCTTGGATGCTGTTATGGTACGCATGCTGACATGAAGATACTGGAACCTGAGTACTCGGTGTGGGTGTACCATGGGATGTTGCTCTATAGAGGTCAGTGACAGTGATGTAAGTTGGGGACTTAGTCTGTGAAGTGTCATAGGCTGAGATCTGGGGGCTAGTCTAGAATTACGATGACCTTGGATCCTCAGCCCACGATATAAATCCAGATGTCCGCATGTAGCTTCAAGTACCAATCCAAAGCCTGAGGCGTCACGGCGCAGCCTGTTTCTAGAATGGGCAGAATCTTGAGGCCACAGTAATTATTCTATCTAGTACAGACCCAAATACTGTGTTTACAGGCTTGTTCTTATTTTAATAAGGCCTTGGAATCTGGATTTTTATTCTTGTGTGCTAGAAAATGCCAATAGCTGGGTTTGTGCCAGGCAATATGGAGCCTGAGCCAGTGGGAGAAGGCTTGAAGTGGAAGACCCCCAGGAGCTTTTGTCGTTTAGAGCTAGCTTATAGCTTGGTGTTTGAGGCTGGCCCAGTGCTGCTGCAAGTCTGAAGTCTGTAGCTATGGAATCAGCCAAGTTCTCAACTTCTCTGGGTTGGATCCAGAGTAAAGCCTAATGACGATTCTTTTCTGAATGACTCTAAATCTCTGTATTTATTAACTTGGTTTCTGGGAACGGCCATTTTATCTACATATTCACATTTTCTGGGTTTGTTTTAAAACAATCTATAAGCAAAATTTTCTAAGATTTGATTTCATGTCATAATTGAAACTGGTAGTCACTCATGTGTATTGGAATCCTGAAATACACAATTAAGTTAAACCTTATAAAAAATAACTAAGAATGCAATATAAAGACAGGATATTTCTCTCTTAACTACGTAGCCATTAGATCTGTTGCGGAAACTACATGGGGCAATTTCAAACCAGAGGAAAAATTATTTTATTTCCACATACTAAGTTGATTCATATTTCCCACTTGGGTACTTGATAGAATTTACAATTTATTTTCATATGTATAAAGAATTCTGCTTTAATTTCTCTTTTGACATGGAGTAGATTTATAAGAAATAGTGGAGCACTGGGTGACTCATATTTTCCTACGATGTGTTTTGTGTGTGTAACATTCTTCAAGAGAACACATTAATGCAAGTTTCACTGAGATATCTCAAATTGGGGCCCAGTCTATATTCCTATCATGGGTGCTTCTTAGTACAGCAAACTTTAATGGACGACGAACATTATTAGATCAAATGAGTATAAAAGGTCTTATGTGGAATGATTTTGATGTGTTCTGTACATTTGTCCTGGATTTTTGTCCACATTATGCAATCATTATGCATTTGACACAGTATGTCAACTTTTAAAATAGTTTCATGTTTAAGGAAACATGAAGACTGGATTGCTCATAAAACAAGAAGGAGATAGACATAATTCCTGCCTCTCTCTGACCCCCTTCGAGTGTGTTGCAAAAATTATAGCATTCCACCTTTAGTGTATAGTAAAAGCTTATGCTGAGTTAATTTTTTATGATTAAAGAATCAAGATAAATAGGCTTTAAAAGCTATTTTGCATTATGTGTTTTCTGATTTGATGAGGCATTCTTATTTTTGAAATCTATTTATTTAGAAATTGGAAAAATTCCTAAGTTTGTCCATTGTATGTTATGGTTTACTCCAGTAATCATAAGTATAAAAAGAAAAAATGCTATATATATATATATATATATATATATCAGACTAGCTTCAGAATGGTTTTACTTTATAGTAGGAGAAAATTATCAAGAACACCTCACATGTGCACATGCACACACAAGCACACACTCATACACACACGCACAGGGGGTCAGAGAGATGAACAGCTGTCTAGCAGGGCTGATGAGTGAACAGGGAGTGGGTGGAGCTGTCCACATTGCTAAGGTGTTCTGCACACCCTTGCACAAATGTCTCCCTTTCTTCTCATTCCTGCCTCTTCAGTGTAACCAGATATTATTTTCCAAGTGGTGAAACATAGTATTACATATGCGTTTGAAAAGTTTTACCTCTCCTGTACAATGCATGCACAATAATTTGGTACAATGCCCTGTGTTGGTTATGTTTTCTTGACTAGATGATCATTTAATTTTTTTACGGTAGGGATATTTAGATATTGAAAACCACCTCATGTTACAACTGGGGTTGAATTGCTGTTGTATCCACTGCATCATCTTGAATAAATGATAGGGGGAATATTAAACCTATAGATTAAATTTAGCTTTCTTTACATCCTATATATTTCAAATAGCAAAAATTTAATAGTATATTTTCCAACATTCAAAACCTAGTCTTAAATTCAATGATGTAGATAAAACATATCATTGACAAATGAGTGTAAAGTTGTGTCTAAGACCTTACAGTTAACACAGCATTCATTATTAGGAAATCAGATATTACCCATGATAAAACATATAACAAATGTGGATACATGGTAAGATGCTGTCTTTCTCCCCACGAAGTCTTGCTGGATGCATAGGAAGGCTTCTAGACGTACAGAAGAGATGTCGATTGGGCCTCCATTCGACTGGTGCTTCAGTAGTGTTGACATCAGCTCCACTGGCATGCAACAGGAGAAGGAACTTTCACAGCACAGAATGAACAGCTGTGAAAAACAATAAGCCGACGCATTTATAGAGTTACCAAATTTCTCTATATTGTCCTAAAGTAATGTCAACACCTCACCCATGGGAAATAGGTTCCACCTTCCAGGCCTCTTCCGAGGCTGCTTTGAGCGAAGGGTAGCTGCACTAAAACAGTAGATTAAACTTACCAGAGTTTTCTTAGCTGACTGGGCTACCATTCAGGACCCTTGTCTTTGATGCATGTCTTTTATCTATTTGAAGATACATATTCTAAGCTTGAGAAATTTTTAAATTTTAAATTATAATAAGCTGCTTTTATAAATTTGGGGTCTCTTTTTATGGAACAATTTTTCTCTCTTTTAATTACTCCTCTTTAGTCGATATTCAGCTGTCATTCACATTTGCTTTATCTAATATATAGCCACGTGGTTCAGAACAGGAACACAGGGGGTGGAGCAGGAAGCAGTAGATATATTAGATATTTAGTAATGACACTGCAGTGCTAAAGGGAACTTTCTCGTACATTACTTCACATCTGAGCTGAACAGAGGATGCTGAGAAAACAAAGAAGCTTCATTTGAAGGTACAACCCCCTCACACCCCAGAAATGAAAACTAGATTGTTCCAAAAATACTAAAGGAGTAGCATTACTGTAGTCATAGAAAGAGTATTGTTAACATTGTAGGAAACTGTTGGTGATATGGACAGAGTCTTCTCAACTATGCAATAAATATGTTTTAAAATGTTGTATCCTGTCCTTGGGGGAGATAGCAATTCCTACACTGTATTGTTAAATACTCTGACAACTACAAAAACTGTAGATAGTTTTCTCAGTGCTCCTTAGAACTTCACCATAGGTTTGGGGATTTTTAATACTATTGAGATGTTTATGGACTATGCCACGAAACTTGTATTTCAGACATTTACCTGGCTCTGTTAAGAATGTCCACATTTTTCAAGAATTTAAGAAGCCTCATGACAGATCTGCCTATTACAAATGTGGTGAATTACCAGGAATGTATTAATTATTTGGAGCCAAATTATTTTCCTTGAATATTTATAGATTGTACTCTTGCTAGTAAGATGATACAAACATTTATATTTTACTTTTTGGAATAAGTGACATGTAAACATCAAAATGAAGCCACAAATTTCGAAGTTATGAATTATTTCAAATGTAAAAAGAAAAAAATCAATCTCATGCTAGTTTCCATCCTCCGTGGCTTTTCTTACCACAGTCTAAGCATTCACACTGGGTTTTGTCCTATACATTCTCAGATGTGTCTATATGTAGATGTATCCAAGTGCATTGTAATATGAATTTTATATGTGTATGGGCTTTGTATGTGTGGTCATAAGCTTACTGAGAGATGTAAGCTGAGATGTAATACTGAGATGCTTACAAACCTCTCCTATTGACTATTTCATGTGCAGTTTGCAAAGGTTTATGAGGCTGTTTTCTGAAGCATTATTTGTATATTCAAAGCAGAGGTAAAGAAAAAGAAGATTTATGAATCCAGCATAGGTTTAAATAAGTTATGGTGCTTCTATAAATGTGGAATGTTGCATTGGTAGAAAAAATTGTGAAATACACATAAGCTAAAGTGTTAAAATGGAAATATAAAAACCATGCATTGTGAGGTGAAAGACACCAGAGAAGAGTATCTAAATGATAATCTTCATGATAAGCAACAAAAATAATAAAGATGTTTGAATGCCCACTTACTTCCATATGTATACACACACACACACACACACACACACACACACACACACACACACACACACACACATTTCTCCTCAAGGGAAATAAACAAGGAAATAAAATGATTAAATTTAAGAATCAAAATGGGTCATTTTTACTGAAATCCAAATCCAAACACTGGTATAGATAAAAACAAAAAATAAATGTAGATAGATTATCTATGCCTAAGGAACATTATGCAAATATGTGATTAAGACCTCAGAAGTTTTTTGTTGTTGTTGTTATTTTCTGAATCATAATTTACATACAGGAGGAAACAGTGGGCAAGATTCAAATGTTCTCGTATAAGTGGTACATCTGTAATGCTGTAGGAGAAAAAGCTCATGATGGTGAATCACAGTCTTTAAAGGTTGAACTACTGCTGATTTTATTTGTTTATTACAGAATTCTTGTTTTCTGAAATTTTACTACTCATTCTATATTGTTAAAGGAGACAGAAAAATAAACTCTTTTAAAACTGTCACTGAAGTCCTTCTCAGATAGGGTAATTGAAGAAAATGACTCCAGTTTGGTGTCTTTCTTAGTTGGGAGTTGACATATTCATTCTTGGCATGAAGGTGACTCATCTACCCTCATTCCTCAATCCACAACCTCTTTTATTTCCTAGGTCAAACAATTTAAGGCTAAATACATACTCAGTTCAGTAGCTCAGGATCTTTGTAGCTATAAAGCAACAATACAGAATAAATATTTACAGTTATTACCCTACAGCAATCATGTTTTTAAAAAGCCCATTACAAAATACACTGGAACACTGGCCTTATTGTATTAATTTTAATTATTCATGGATATGTTAAACATCCTAGTGAATAAAATATGTTGCATTTCTGTAAGTCTAAACTTAGTTGAATTAGGCAAGCGGGTGAAGAGAATTGAAGGTCAGTTATCCAAACATTTCAAGAAAAGTATGCCATAAACAAAAATAGTTCAGCGTGCAGAAAGAACATGATTGCTCGCAGTCAGAGGATAGTGTTCACTGCAGTCCACAACGAGGACAGACTGTCTGCAAGTCCAACTAAGCATCTAACAAGCAAACTCTTGCTTTGCATTTATGCAGTTTATGTCTTAGCGTGTATAATGTGCAGTCTTTCACACCGAATGGAAATTGCGTTGATTTTCTATTCTTCTCTCTAAATGAATCAGTAAGCAAACCCAGCAGTCTGAGATCCCACTCTTCCTCAGAGCCACTCTTTAGATCACTTTCACCTCGTCTGTATGCACTTGGTCATCATCTTTGCTTGAGATCCTTGTTAAGACTCTGCACTAACTTATTTATTTCCTATCAGTCTCCTATGTTAGAACCTAACTGCTTTACAAAGTCCCTGAAGCAACCACTGCGCCTCAGTGATGAGCACCAACAACCTTATTCATATGAAGACTCTTTCAGTGAGTAAGTTGTTAATTCTTGTTCGTCCAGTTACAGGGTGACCAACCCATCCCTGTGCATTTCCTAGAAAGTCGTGCTTGATCTGTATCTGATGTTAAAACAGACTCTTTAGCTAATTTGGAAATTTCATGGACATTCTTTCTTCTTATATTGCCTGTGTTTGAACGTTTCTTGTTAGGGTCCCAGTGACATTTATAAAGTACGATTCTGGATCACGTTCTTTCTGTAGGTCCTGTGTTTGGATGTTTTAGTGATTTTGTTCTGAGTTCTCCAGGTTTGTTTTCTGCTCTGTACATTTAGCTATCGATTTTGCTAGATTTAGAAACCCTCTGAAGACCACTGTGTAATAGCACGTACTTGGTCTCCAAGCCCACTAGAGATTGAGGTGGGAAGACCCAGCTCTATAGGCCTCCTGAACTTCATGAAACCCATTTTGATGAAACTTTAGGATGAAGAAAACTAATTGATGACAGAGACAGAACAGCAATTTCAGGGAGGATAAGAATCATGTAGAAGATAAACTCAAGAAATGCATACACTCTAAAACTATGAGGGTGCTTATTTTTTATATTATTAAATTATTAAAATCTTAATACATTTGTTTATTTAACTGTGAATTTAAAAAAGACACAGAACCCCTATGAGAACAGAAAGTCTGAAAGTTTTAGTTATTGATAGATTCCCCCAAACTATATCTCAGTTTAATTCATACTTTAGTGAATGAATATAAATAAATTTTTTGATGGGGTATGACTTATCTGGGCATTCTAATTAGAGCCTTGTGATGACAGTAACTCTACTTAAGTGTGGCCAATTAGGCGACAAACTTGTGGCTGGCCATGAGAAGAGCCACTGTAAAGATCAGTGTTATTTGACAGATTACTCACTACCCTTGCCACCAAAGCAAAGCAGAATGTAAGCAAATGGCATGGCTAGAAAAGGCACTGCACACAGATCCTTACACATCACCTCATGTGGCACACATATGTTAATCACCGTTTATGTGGAGCGGCAAGGTGGCCTGTTAAAGCCCCTGTTGAAAGAAATAACTCCTGAAAGTTGTTCTTTAACATCCTCATGTGCCTTGTGCAACATGCATACTCCCAACACACAAAAGTACACATCACAAGCCACAAATAAGCAAAATTAAGTTCTCTACCTTAATTCACCTTCCACAGCAATTCTGATGACTACTTTATTGATTTTCTTTTTGCCAATACCATCAGCAACATAAACAACATAATCATGGTCATCTCCAGTCTTTACACCATTAACATTTCACAGACACAGACACACAAACACACATACACCCACACACACAAAACCTGGCTTAATATTAAGAAATAATGTATAAGTAGTATGAATATACAATACATATATGCATAAATATTAAAACCTGTTGTTTGTATGTTTAATAAGTACAATAACATTATTTGTATTTTTGAACTTTGCAATTTAAATATTTTTGAGAAGCACCACGTTTTCTTACCATTATTTTACTTGGTTTGTTTTACTGTAGTTCATCTTTCCATTGTAGAAAACAAAAACTTGGCTGTACTTGACATGGCTCACATTGGTCTTTTTAGTTCTGACTTTTTACTGCAGTTACAACTTGATACAACTTGTTACCACACACACACACACACACACACACACACACACACACACACACAATTTTTTCATCTATACATCAAATGCTATAGTTACCAAACTTGTTTGATGTTCCCCTTTGTCTTAAGTCAGTGAAAGTGCACTTGGCTTGCTATCATTAATTAGTGTTGCCACTTGAAGGTAGGCATACCCAAAGCCCTGTCTTTGTCCCCTGTCATCTCTCATATCCTGAATGGTGCAAGCCTATATTCAGTTTGTTTCCAATGGTCCACTGGACACCACCAGCTGGATGTCATACTTGACCTACATTTGCACTTCTTCCTCTCAGATTTGTTTGTCTTTCTCTGCTTTCTATTTAACGGCTGCAGCACCATCTTAACAATCATTCAGGCTCAAAAGCTTGGAATGATTTATAAGTCCCTTGGGCCTCATCAGTTGCCAAGACCTGCAAATTACTGTTCCATTCATTCTGCCAAATTGGTTCCCACTGCTACTACCCTAGTTTAAGCACCATGACTTCTAGACTTTTCACAATAGCATGGCTTGTTTTCCTGCTTCTAAGTGTCTTTCTGCTACCTAGGCATCCTGTATCCTGCTTGATTAACTTTCCTAACACACAATTCTGTTCATAATATTTCCCTGTTTGAAAGCTTTTAACAGCTTTTTGTTATTGTCAAATAAACTCTATCTGCTTTAAGCCGGAATTCTTGCTTCTCTGAAAACTGACTTGTTTATCCCTTCAAATTTATTAATGTTGTATTTAAGATGTCACATATGCCTATCAAGTAGAAAATCTCACTGTTTCTTTACCTGTTTGTATACTTTAGGCCAAAGTGTGATAATAAGCCACTATAAAATCTTTCTGAAAGTGATGAAGATTTATTTCTCACAGGAGGTATGTAGTACTTTCGGCTTGGCAGAAATTTCTTTGTTTAGTGCAGCCCCTTAAAGACCCAGGGTATGAGACCAATCGTGTTCCTCACTGTCGCTGTTTGGAAAGGACGTTAGAAGATTCTACACTAACAGATGCTATAGCATAGGAGTGAAATATATCACTGTAACTGACAGCTCACTGACCTGAATTAATCACGTTTCTAAATGATCCTAAGGCACAGTAGAAAATTCAAAAAGAAAAAAAAAAAAAAGACTCCTGATACTGTTAATCACCACTAATGGCCACTCCTCTTCTGATATCTGTTTCTAGCATTTTCTCCTGAAGTATTTTGCTCATCAAGTTTAAAGTGATTTTTATTGTCTGCTTGCCTGACATTTGTTGTCTATTCTAATTCCCAGTATAACTCACATTTCTTCAATGAGTTCCTTGTGGGTTTTTTTTAGACATATATCTTTCTTTGCTCAGTTTTACTATAGTCCTTAACTGTTGAAATAATTATTTATGGCTTAGCATATCAATCTTATAGACCAAACCGTATGCTCTATTCACCATCAAATACATGGTAATTAGCAATGAACACATAAACTCATGAACTCGGCCAGTGGATTGTGATCACTTATAGCTTTTTATTGGCAGGGAGGAGGAAGTACTGGGTTTTATTACTTATTTATGAGAAGAATATTTTATTATTCTCACTGTGTGCAAGGTTGGATTCTACACACACATAGAAAATGGTTTCTACATGTATGGTATATGTATATTTATATCTCTTATGTATATACATACAGTTAGCAGATCATAGCTTGTATGGTATAAATATAGGGTAAATTAATTATGAATCTGCCTTCTTCTCACTCTGAAATTGCTGGCATTGCTATTATAACTCTTTTAACTCTTCTTTTTCTTTTGACAAATGGTTTATTTTACCATGGCTCTTGTATAGTAATAAGATACATAGTTTAGAGCTATTTTATATGCAAGATATTTTATAGACTATGTATAAAAATCTGAGCAGTAAAGATGAAACAGTGACATCCAGATGTCATACCTTTCCTACTCCTTTATCCATGTGTTACTGGATATGTTGCCTGGTTATGTTACTATGGAAGACACAGTGTTAGATTGGGAGTCTTGGGAGAAACACAGGCCCTGAAACAATCCATTCATTCTGTTAACATGGTTCCTCATGCCAGCGTAGTTTGCATGTGTAACATTTCCTTCAACAACTGGGGTTGGAATCAATATTTCTCCAACAGTGCACCTGGTCTGGGTTGATTAGGTTCTCTTTCATGGGTGAAATGTTATATTCATTCAAAAGTTTGCTTCATTTCCCAGATATTTCAACAGTTTTGAAAGAGAGCAAAGAACTCAGTCAAGTTTATACAGAGATTTTTTTCTTTTTATTCATTTCCTACTTATAATTTTAAAGTTGTCATAAATCTATCAGAAAAACAGTTGGCTCTTTCTTTCTTTCTTTCTCTCTCTCTTTCTTTTTTTCTTTCTTTCTTGATTTATTTATTTTCTTGGATATTCTCTGCATTTACATTTCAGAAGTCATCCCCTTTACCCCATCTTATCCCTCCTCCCCTCTCATTGTCTCCCTGTCCCAACCTCCCTCTCCTACCTCAGCACCTTGGCTTTCATCTTGGCAGACAACTTTCTATCCTCAATTCTCCATTTCGTCCGGATAAATGACAAACACTTGCTATTGGTGGATTCCTGCAAGGAGGGTAACTTGGTGGTAGGAGTTATTCCCACTATCTATGTTCCATCACAGCCTGGCATGTGTTTCTGAACCTTGGGCTCCTCCCATATGTCCTTAGAGTTTCACAGCACATGGTTGCTACAACAGTGTTTGAGAATTTTTTGCCTCTGTACTGGTAGTAATTCTAGGATTGGGAGAAATAAATGTTGTTGACTGACCTCAAGTTTCTGTACTTTAGAGCCCAGTAGTTTTTGTACTAGAGCCTACTTTTAGGTAGGAAACAAAACATGACTAGAAATTGGTTGAAACTTCATACTTAGTATGGTTATAAAATATGAGCAACAGAAATAATTTATTCAAGAAACAAGAATGGCATCTGAAAATATCAATGTCTTTATTCTAGATATAGATTAAAGAAAATTAAAGAGAGAAGTATCGTCATTAACATTGCATCATCATATATCAGAAATACATTTATTTTGTACTATTTTTTGCTGTAAATTTATATTTGGCATCATCATTTAAACAATAAATTTTTGTGAACATTTTGGAAAACTATGTTTCTTTGGGGAATGTATGACACACGTTTAAAGAAGGAGTTTTCTGTACTTGCTCATTTATTAAATTTAGAACTCAGAGGCAAGTTTTAAGATAATTCATGTATCTAATACCACTCATCCATAAATTTAGATTAAATAAGCAATTGGAGTTTTGTTTACAATGTTTGTCAGCTTATCAAAAAGCATACTCTTTTCTAACATGTATGGTTTGAGTATATTTGGGACTACACATTCTATCTAGATATATAATCAATAGCATCATTATTGAGATGTATGGGATGAAGCTTGTATACACACTTACTTGTATGTGTAATCTCTATGATTGGGTGTATTGTGAGTGTGCACATCAAGCATTTAAATGTATATTCAAAGAGAACATAAAAATGGCAGTTCCTGATTGCTTTAAAATAAGAAGAAATACAAATCGTGTAGTTAGCAGGAGTTTCAATTCCATTCTGAGGCTGAGATGGATGTTTTCTTTAGATCTGAAACACATATTGGGTCCACAGAAAATAATCCAATCAACCATAATGCACAGACAAAGGGAGCCAGTATTCTGACAATAGTCGCTAAGTCATTACTACTGGCAGGTAAGGGCTTGCAAAACCTATGTTTCTAGGGAGAGTCAAATATACCTGGGACAAGGTGACAAGACACAGTTCAAGGTAAGGAGGTGACATATTGTGTTATGTTTATCTGCTCACTCGACCGCCAATTAAAGCACATAAAACCTAATATGTGATCATACAACAAATACTGACTATTTAAACTATATCCATGTTACTTACAACTGCACAATTCTAACCAGCATGTAGATTCCCTTTGATAAAACAGCATGCGTTCATAAATCAAGTTCTTTGCTTTGCTTTCAATTTGATGCCAGAAAATATGCTTGGGCTGTGATTGTTAATCTCCTAAACTAATATTTTTTTTTCTGCATTCAATATAGATTTTAGGTTAAGTTGAATTTATGATACAGAAAAATTCTTGTTTCTCTTTTTTTTTCCAAGAAAATATGTGACTAGGTCAACATGAAAGTTTCTGTCACCTTTTTTTTGAAAGTTGTAATCCTTTGTCAGTCATTCACTATTCTTCCTAAGAATAGAATACTAATAATTTCTGCCTGCAGAGAATCATGAAGACTTGGTGGTAAATGAAAATGAACTCTGGAAAAGAACTAAATCCAACACTCTCTGCTATCTAATTATCTCAGCATAATTAACTGTTTGCTAGATTTAGTGCCCAAATTCTTTTTTTTTCAAACTTAAATTTCATAGTCCTTTTGATTGCACAGATATGATAGTCTACCATGTATGTGAGCTGCAGAGAACGCATAAGGAGTAATTAGATTCACCTGGATTTCTTTCTTTTTAACTTCAGCTCCACCCCCTAAGCTTCAAATGCAAATTTAAAATATTGCTTCTCCACATACAATCACACCGTCATTATTTCTCCCTTCTTACTAAATCACAACCTTGAAAATGTGTCTAAATAAAAACAAAGAAATCACACATTTGAGGATAATTAATGCTTTCGGTTGAGAAAGATGTCTCTGTTCTCCAGACTTGTTTCCATGTCCACGGCAATCAGCGCTAATCACTTAGGTACCTACAAATTCTTCATCAGATTTCACCGTTTTCTCACAGAAGTAATAGCTTATCATTCGTTACTTTTTTTCCAAAGTTCCAAGAAGGAGGGGAAACAAGTCACCCAGCTTCCTTTCTTCTTGACCACTAATGCAAGCGTGCAAGAAGCCGGAGAAATGGCCAGTGAGTAGGAGGAATGCAAATATTCATCACCCTCATCGCTGTTTTGACAGAGCTATTAGACTTGTGCAGAACAGCAAGATTGTTCCAATTCTATTCTCCCAAACATAAGTCTTAAAAAAAGAGGTTACATTTGTGACTGTAGATTGTGGAGCATCCAATCTGGCATCCTGAAAATCCATATGTAAGCCACACTTATATCTTAAACCTGTCAAACAAATAAATGTACAGAAGCAGTAATTTATGTACTTTATAGACTGTTTTGCCCTTTTAGAGATAAAGCCTAATTTTCAAGTGTTGCTATTTTAACTTCTGGCATTGCCTGGGAGATAACTGAGGTTCAAAATGTGAATTTTACAAGTAAAATGTGATTCAAAAATTGATTTACCCTGTTCTCACTGCATGTGAGACGGAGTAGAGAAACGCTGGGTGCCTGTGAGCTTCAGACAAGGGGAAACATATTGCTAAGTACAGAAGCCGCGCAAAACTTTGCAGGTTTTCAGTTTAGACGTGAACTTGAGCCTTTCTCAGTTCAAGTTCTGTTTAGGGCCGGCAAAACATGACTTTCTGATTCAAAGAAAAGGCTTAAAAAGGCTTATAAAACAGACTTGCAGGCTTCTTGTACATCAAATAGCTCTTACACAATGGCATTTAGATGATTTAAGTGTAAATGAATCAGAGACATATGGATTGCATTTCCCTTGAAGTACGCAGCGGCTTTAAAATGAGGGGAAAACACACTTGCCAAAATCTTTTTGGGTTGTGCTGCATCAAAAACATTTGGAAAATGACTTTAAATGTTTGGAAGAACCCCAGACATCGGGTTCAGCCACCCCTGGAGATTAGATCAGTGTCCCTTATCCAATAATAACTAGGCCCCTGTTCTGCAAAGACGTTTCTTTTAAAATGTCAAGTTCCAACCCTGACACTCTTGAAAACCAAATTTCTTGATACTTGAATTGCTAATTCAATGCTATGGTCTCATTATGGAGTCTTCCCCAGAGACCAGGAATCCATTTTGTGTTAGTCAAACTACCAGAAGCATAGTTCAGTTTTTGCCCATTTTTTTTTTCAAGTGTGGTTAAAATTTGAGCTTTCTCTGTCCTGGAGGTAAAAATTAATGCTTCTAGGAAGCCAAAGGGAATTGAGGTTTCCAGCTGAATGATCAGGAGATAAAAATGGGAAACTTGTTTGTTGTACATGTGTTCAGGCAGGATTCTCAAATCCTATGGCTGTTAGCATAATTTAAAAAATGAAATAAAGGAAGAAAGGGGAGAAAGAAAAGGGGCAATGAAGGAATACAGAGGAGTGGTGAGATGCTCTTGGAAGTGAAAAAGATTTTGAATGAAATGCAGCGACAAGTTAGCAGAACCAGGTGGTTCTTGACAGTCACTGAACAGCAGTACTGACTAAAGGCAAACCTCACAAGATCTCAGTAGGCTGGTGCCCAGGAACGACCTCCAGGGAAGAAATAAGATGGTCTAGGCTTAAGTGATTGACAAGGTATCGAAAAGGACTAGAAAATAGAAAATGTCCTGATGGAAGAAACCATGCTAGCAGACAAAACTAGGAGAAGACAAAAAACACAGGGAATACCAAAAATTGAGGGGAAGCTATAAGGACCAAGAAAACCACAGGAAGACGGTAAGGAAAGCATGAGGGGCTGTTAAGTTTAAGTCTGTGCTGCTGACTGGCTTCCATTAAAAGTTCTGATTCCACATGCAGCTCTGATGTGAGAGGAAACAGCTTTTGAAACTGTGTAATGGCCTCCTGATAGGAAGGTTAACAGGATTATCACGCAGTTTACTAGAAGATGGGCAGAGACTCAGCACGCTGCCTAGCCACTGTGTGGTTCCAATATTCCCCTTTACAGAGAACTATAAAATCACCGTGCCACTCAAAGGCATTAGCAAGAAAGTTGGGATGCTCTTAATGAGGGAAGCACTACATAAAAAGGAAATGAGGAAGGGGAGAAATGGGCACTAAAACCCAGGCTCCTTTAGTCTCCTGTCCTAGTAACTGTGGGGGTGTCTGGCTGTGGTAGGCTGAGTCCCCCTTTGCTTTTGCTCTGGTTTTGTCTCACTTCCCACTGCTGACCGCCAGGAAACTAGGAAGTCATATGTGTGTGTGTGTGTGTGTGTGTGTGTGTGTGTGTGTGTGTGTGTGTGTGTGTTGCAAGTTACTGCTCCTCTGCTTTGCTCCCCAAATATTTTCATAGTAAATCAGAATACTTTCCATCTTCTCTTCAGTACCCTGTGGAGGGTCTAGTGGCAAGTGTCTTTGTCATTACCCTGCCCCAAGTTTTTAGTGGAGTTAGCACCAGCTGGACATGGGAAAGGGACTATGGGAAAGAGAAGGCAGAGTCAGGTCTGAGGACCCTCCATGGAATATTCATCAATTGGCATCTCATGAGCACACATTTTAACTTTTCTACTTGAAGACTGGTCACATCCATTCTCACATTCCCAAAGTCATGAAACGCCTAACTAGCAGGCAGCTGATACCAGTTTAAATGGAGGAAAAGCTCTAAACGCTTGATGACTTTACTCTTCAAAGGTTTGCCGTCTGTCTTCTGGTTATAGTACTCACTGTTAGTGTAGTAGGCTGGTTCCTATTCTGGAGTCCCAGTTCTGACATTTTTAAGTGGAATGTTCTAGGACATCATTTAAGGTCCTTTCACGTACTGTTGTTTATATAGTTGTTAAGCAGAGTACAAATAATAGTGTGATGAACTTTGTGTTCATGAGTAGAAGTGATATGTAATCCCCACAATTTGGCTAGAAAGTGTGACTACAGAGCACGTTGGGAAATGTAGTCTTTACAGGTGGAAATACATTCAAGCTGTTCGTCGCCTTCTGCCATGCTCATCCAGTGATTTTTCACCTCTAAAGTGGATTAACCCTTAGCTGGTCTTCCTTTTGTGTGTTTTCCATGTGTTTGGAAGTGACTAAATTCACAAACATTACTTAATTAGGAAACTAAGACTGAACTTTGAGTAGGCATAGTCAATAGACGATGGTACTGGGTTTTAATACAAATTTGTCTGAATTCCAAGTTATATTCTCTCTTCTAATATATTCTTTGGGAGTGGCACCAGAAAAATATCACCTTAGAAGAAGACTAACTCCTCTTCCCTGCACAATTGGAGACATCAGAGATACCAGAGCTTTCCAGACATATCAAGCTTTTGGCTCTGATGATTGATGCATAAATGGGTGAAATATTTTCCCGGCTTATAGAAGAAAACACAAGTTGACACTCTCACAGCAGGAAGAGGAGGAACGCAGAAGACTGTTCCTTAGAATTGTACATATGGGTTTGTCAGTGGCTCTCAGAAAATGTTGGCTTCTCTTTTGGCCAGAAAGTTGAAGAAAGGTCAAGGGAAAGGCCATTAAGAAAGATTCAAACATTTTTATTAATAAAAAAGAATCAAATAACATTTCTTAACAAAACTTCTTGTCAGTAACCATTAAGTAGGGAAAGTAAGTTTCTAAAGTGGCAAGGATATAAGAACTTATAAAATGATGAGAATGTTTCATTTGCAGCCACACTTGCAGTACTTACATACCAACTTTCTTAGACTGTCTATTACAAGCTAATAAAAGAATATAACGTAACCCAAAAGAAGCTCCAACACATAACAAGGATACATGCTCCACTATGTTCATAGCAGCCTTGTTTGTAATAGCCAGAAGCTGGAAAGAACCCAGAGGTCCTCCAACAGGAATGGATACAGAAAATGTGGTGCACTTACACAATGGAGTACTACTCAGCTATTAAAAATAATGACTTGATGAAATTCTTAGGGAAATAGATGGAACTAGAGGTAACCCAATTCCAAAGAACACACATGGTGTGCACTCGCTGATAAGTGGATATTAGCCCAAAAGCTCAGAATACCCAAGATAAAATTCACAGACCACATGAAACTCAAGAAGAAGAAAGACCAAAGTGTGGGTGCTTCAGTCCTTCTTAGAAGGGGAAACGAAATACTCACAGGAGAAAATACGGAGACAAAGTGTGGAGCAGAGACTGAAGGAAAGGTCATTCAGAGACTGTCCAACCTGGGGATCCATCCCAGGTACAGTCACCAAACCCAGACATGATGTGGATGGTAAGAAGTGCTTGCTGTTATGGCCCTGATATAGCTGTCTTCTGAGAGGCCCTACCAGAGCCTGACAAGTACAGAGGCGGATGCTCACAGCCAACCATTGGACAAGCACAGGGACCCCAATGGAGGAGTTAGAGAAAGGACTTAAGAAGCTGAAGGTGTTTGAAACCCCATAAGAAGAACAACAATATCATCCAACCAGACCCCCCCCCCCCGCAGAGCTCCCAGGGTCTAAACCACCAACCAAAGAGTAAAAATGGAGAAACCCATAGCTCCAGCCACATATGTAGCAGAGGATGGCTCTGTCTGGCATCAGTGGGAAGAAAGGCCCTTGGCCTTATGAAGGCTAGATTTCCTCAGTGTAGGGGAATGCCAGGGCAGGGAGGCAGGAGAGGGTGGGTGGGTGGGTGGAATAGGGGAGCACTCTCACAGAAGCAGGGAATGGGGGAATGAGATAGGGTGTTTCTGGAGGGGAAAGGGGGAAAGACTTTAAATGTAAATAAAGAAATTATCCAATAAAAGTAAGGGAAAAAGAATATTACTTAAAACATTCCACTGTCCACGTATATAAAATCATAAAGCATCTAAAATTCCCATTAAGAAACCTATTTCCTGTATTTATTCTAAATATGTTGCTTGAAGGGCTATATCATCCAGATGAGCTGATCTTCTAACTACCACAGGCTCAGTAGGTTAGATAATAGTAATTTGTTTTCTTGCAGTTTGGAGGATACAGGCCTGAGGTCAGGCTGATAAGGACTCGTTTACTGGGTCACCTCCATGCATTCTCCTGTAGTGGAGAGAGGGTTCTGAGATCTAATGAGGTCCCCAGGTTTATTAGATCAGTGCTCTAACCTAATAACCTTATTCAGTCTTGATCACCTCCTCAGGGATGCTAAGTCCCAATCCAGTTTCATGGAGCAGTAGTCACAGGAGTGACGTTACTGGCTATATCAAGTAATTCTTTAGAGCTATCATAATGAGAATGAACTGGTAGATAATTCTAGGTTGATTTTTATGCGTTTAAGCTGACATATATTTAAAATAGACTCAATTGATTTTTTTCCTTAAAGACATGAAAATTTTCATAAAAAGGAATTCATAAATATTATAACTATTCATTGCTCGATTTTTAGAATTCATTCAGGTTTTTATTTTTTAAATCTTATGAACATTTTTACATCTGTGTGGATTTTATTTTTTCTTGCAGATAGTAGGTGTTTTTCAAACTCTATAATTGAATCATGATAAGTAGTGTGTTTTCAAAAGCTAACAAACCTGCCTTGTAACAGTGAACTAATCACTATTCATTGACTAAGGACAATGGTGGGACAATCTACAGCTTTTTGGTTAGCCAACAGCGATGCATCACATCTCCCATTCCATCAGAGTGGCAAAAGTGCTGCCTGCTCCAGGAGAAAATATTTCCAGTTCCTATTTCTTCAATTCGTGTATCATAAAAAAAAAAAAAAATTACACCCAGTCTTGTCACTGTGTTCTCAATGTACTTGTTCAGTGCTTAACCCAGCTACCCTGTACTACAAAAAGGGTGGGTGGCCAGGATATCTGTCGGTGTTCTACTGTTTGTTTTTGTGTGCCTAGAGAGCCATTTCTAGGGGAAATGTTGACCTTGGAGAAATCTCATGTGCTTTTTACAGAAAGAATGTTCACCTGAGCAGAAAAAGAGAAGGGACAAGTAGGACAAATCCACAACTAAGGTGTCATGCAAGAAGGCACAGCTGAACCCAGAGACATTTCTATTAACAAGAAAATAAACGTCTTTTACAGCTGATGGCAAGCTCTTGGTACTGTACGCAGTTTACCAACAAAATGAAGGTCCTCAGTCAACTTCCATTTGTCTCTTTAAGTTGACAACCACCTACAGTGATCTTTGCAGACTCCTTCAGGAGATAACATCCAAAGCATTTCTAAGTAGCTGACGTGTAACAAGCTTCCTCTTGAAGAAAACAAATGACCTCAAAAGCAGAAGACAAATCGATGTTATTTAGCCAATTTTCAAATCAATCTAAGGAAACTTATATTGGGGGCTTTATACATTGGTACGTGAGAGAGAATTATGTATTACCTTTCTGATGTGAAACCACCACGTCTGTGCAACAGCTCCAGAGAAAAGATGAGTATTACGTCAAGCCCAAAGCTATGACCATGCGTGCTGTCCTCTCTGTGCCAATAGAGGTCTTCTTCCATTGTGAGGGTTGTTGGAATTTATGCCCAAAGAAAACCACAATGATTTATTTTCTCTTCAGATCCAAGAGCAGCCATCTGATTTGAAGGAAGACACCTAGAGCCTGACATGGTAGAAAACTTAGTTTTCCCTTCCTAGAAGCTGCTACCTAAGGATGCCATTGCCCTCAATGAAAGGGTCATTCTGCAAAATTCATAGCCTCTGTTGGTACAGTGTAGGCATCTGGCACCAGTCTGAGGAAGAGGGTTTGTTTGCCAAGGAGCCAGACATTCACCTTCCTGTTCCTCTTGCTGCAATCAAAGGCAGCTACAGCCACATTTAAGTTTATTACATAAGAATTTGAAATTGTTTCATTGTGTCTTTAAGAAAGTGCATTTTAACCATTCCAGAAGAGGCAAAGGAGTCACACAGGCAGAGATGCTGCCTGAGAGGAAGACACAGCAATCTTGTATAGGAATTGTTATACTATTTAGGCTCTGATGGTTTTTTAAGCTGATGAGGATGGCTTAAGTTATTTGAATATTTGGAATGCTGTCTCTTCATTCAGAAAGCATGTTTACATGCTGACCAGGTCTCAGGCACTGTGATAAATGATACTACACTATTATATTATATGTGTGTGTGTGTGTGTGTGTGTGTGATGTATTAGAATATATAAATAACATTGGATAAATTAAGATCATCTCTGGATTTATCTGTTATGCAGAAATGATGGTCAGTTTGAAGAGGTCTTTGATGGTAATGTATAGCCAGGGTTCTCTGGCAGGGTTCTCTGGCAGCAAGAAACTTAAAGTCGGAAACATCTGTCATCTTCCACTTCCACCATTTCTACTCCTATATTTAAATTATTCATTCGCGTACAATGTATCTACTATTCTTTGGCTCAATCTTTCTAATGCTAAGGGTTGTAAACTTTAATACTTGTTTTAATACTTCATCCCATTCTTTATTAGTAGTAACAATAAAAGCAGGAATGTGTTGCCAGGAACATAGTTGCCAAGAGGTCAGTTGTACTTGCTTGGTTGGAATTGAAAGTTTATTATTGTTGACTTTGCTCCTGGCCCAGGCATATATCCAGTCCATAGGTACCTGTGCAGGAGAGATGATCCAATACAGTATCTATATGAGAAAATGTTTCTTGGTAAGATACATTCAAGAAATTCTGAGAAAATAAAAGTATGACTTATTAAAAGTAATATTTGCTATTATAGTGATATTAAAAATTCCATTTTGGTCATTTCCTATACTGTCCCAGACCCTTTCTGCAAACTGAAGAATTGGAGCTAAGAATAATCCCACGGTGGGAAAGATGAACTGAAGTCTAGCTTTGACAGTCTCCATAACTGTTACTAGGATAGATTTATACCATGTTTCCCCTTCTATGAATCCAAGCATTTATAGCATTTGCTTCCTGGTGTTACTGGGAAGCTGGGTGGGATCATACAAACCCTTTCATGTCTAGCATATAATATGTGTTCTGTGTTGGGGTGACAGATGCATGAGGCAAATTATTATCAGAGGGCAGTTTTCAGCTTCTCTGGAAGGTTTTAAGTCAGTCAGAGGCAGGATTGCACTGCCCTTGTGAAAGAAAGTAAAAGTTGTCTCTTTGAGAGTCTCCTTTTGCCATCTTGGACGGGTGTGTGTGGCCCTAAGTCTGGCAGGAATTGAGCTGAGCAGAGCTTTTCACAGCAAATCTGTGATGAGAATCTTCTGTCTCCTAAGATGTGGGTGGCTCCTTCTTTGGGAAACAAGTTATAATCAGAACTTGGAGCAAGCTACTCTCCAAACAATGCTCTCATTGCTTCTCCTGCCATTTAATTAATGCCAGTCTAATTTTATAGCAAGCATAGAAATATGATTTATGCATATTTGCACCTATATTTGCTGCAAGGCTCACCAGGAGGTCTATAGTCATGCAAAGTATATCCTTCTGATCAAAACCACTGGCCTGAATACCTAGCCTTAAGGTGATAGCCACATTTCGGGGGCACAGCAAACACATGAGTAAGACAACACTCACTCCCATTTTTACAGCATCACTGAGGACCACCGAAGCTTGAATCACCTGTCTTGTCAAAACTGTATCTTCCTGGAGGATGTTGGTAGATTGTAGCAGAAAAGGTTTAAGAGCCTTTCCCTGCTGCTGCCTTTCCCATGCTATTCAAATTAAATAAAGAAACCCTGTGACCTCTAGGCTGCCACTTGAAAGTTATGCCAGCATGTGCCAAATATTCTGATTTGGTTTTTAAGTTTGCAAAACAAAATCCTAGCATGATTTAAAAGAACTCAAGCCCTGAGGGAGTTGCCTTATAGGACCATTCAGATCCAGTAGGATCGACCATTTTCCGACACACCATTTATTGAATGTCTGTGAGCATGTATGTCAACAAGCAGATTTTATTGGTAGAAACTTTGAAGAGAAGCTGGTCCTTTTGTGTCTTTTACCAAAGATAGGCATTAAAAAAATCGAAGGAAATAAGCATTGTTGAGGTACACGGAGTAGAGTCATAAACAGAAGGTTGGAAACCTGTTTTGGCTTCAGACCTTTATCTGATTTAATAAACAATAGCAGTGCATGTTTTCCAAAGCACTTTTTGATCCCTTTGCAGCAGTGCTACTACAAGAGCCCAGACTACAGAATATTTTTCCATGTGGGGTCACATTTCTATAGGCCTCCCACGTCAGCCAGAATCATGTTTATAAGGGCTCCATCTCTAGAGTCTAACACTTAGATTATTAAGAAGTGATTATATCATAGGCCTTTAGTTTTTTTGGGTTTTTTTTTAAATATTCTATGGAAATTATAGAATTTAGACATTGCAAAAGCATATCTTTAACACATTCAGCCCAAACATGCCTGTTGTTTTCTTCCCACAGTATTCAGATAGAATTCTGTTTTCACCTTGCTCTACTTCCATTCCGAATTTTAACACTAAGTAGTGAGGAAAATGTGATACTCAGTAGGAACATAATGGTAATTGCATTAAAAGAGTGGAAGGGCTAAAGTTTCTCTGTAAGAGTAAGCACTGAATGGCTGTGAATAGACTTAGAAGGCTCCCCCTCCTGATGTTACAATGTTACATAAGCTATAAGGCCTCTTTTCTGGCTCTTCCTTCTCTTGCCAATGTTTTCACCCAGACGCCATGACTTTAAATGTTTCTTGAGTCTTCTATGCAGCTAGTTTAAATTCATGGTTGGAATCAGGATATAAATGGCTTTAGAAATAACATTTTATCTTTAATTTTAAACAATCATCTAAATAATCGATGTAGGTGTCCCCATTGCTGACATGGAAAGACAGTGGGTCAAAGGCTTGCCCATGGTTATATAACAGTGCCACAGCCACAGCAGGGATTCGGGTCTCCCGACCACTATGTGCAGGATGCTCTGCTACCCTGCACAAAAGTAAACTGTCCAATTAGACAGACCCGAAGTAGGCAGCTGGCCGATGTGATGAGGCAGCTATAGGGAGCAAAGGATCCTCTTGCTCTGCAGTTTATTATGGTATTCCTGGACATCGTTCTCCCCAGACACTCTCTGGGATTAGTCTGAAGTTATAATGGTGATTTCAAGCATGCTGGAATATAGCATTGGAGACCTGGGGAGGTCCAAGGAGTGGACTGGAATAGCTCCAGCTATTAAATATCTAGGTCATCCTTTAGATAGGCTTGTAATTTATACTCTAGCTTCTGATTTCCATGCTGACAGAAAGGAAAAAAAAATTTCCATCCTGCTAAAATGTAGTCAGATGGCAGTTTGTCTTTCCCAAACATTATTAGGTATTATTAGAGAACATGAACACCTTTCATTCCTGACAAACAGGAAATGTGTGCTGAACAACTGGCATGTCAATCAGAGTGATAGCATCAATTTTATGGTTTTTAATTCATCCACACCTCCTGTGGAGCCCTTTGCTCATCCTAAATTATGAATCTTAAAAGGTACATGATTAAGAAGAAAAAAAAATACCTCTGCTTGTGTGAACTCCCGTACAAAAGGTTGGGAGGTAGATATTGAAGAGATTTGAAAGCATCCCCTAGTAGCTCAGAGGCAAGTGGCTATCCTGTAGCCAGGGTTACCTCTGTCTTCCTTCTCCATGATTTTTTTATTGCTAGTAACTTAAATGTTTATTTGTAACATATTGCCACCTTTGTGTATTTAAAAATAATTAAACAAAACATAAGTAATGTAATAAATGCTACATTTGTTAGTTCAGGAATCTTCTGAAACCTGTTTCAATTTATGTGTCTTATGTCTATTTCTTGAATTGGATGTTTTCTTGTTTTCTGATACATTAATTGATAAGAATTTAGGCATTAATTAGAGTGATAATTCACATAATCTTTTCTCTCATATTACTCTTTAAAGTATAATAATTAAGAACATTATCAATTCAGCATTAAGTGAAGCTTTGCAAAAATAGTGTATACACAGAGAGAGAGAGAGAGAGAGAGAGAGAGAGAGAGAGAGAGAGAGAGAGAGAGAGAGAGAGAGAGGCACACACACAACTTCACAACAGGGGATTCAGGAGCCTGGGGTGTCTGAATCTGTCCTCTCCTATTCCTCTCTTGTTTCTGGTGAGGAGCCATTTTTCTTGATTTTCCTATGTAGCCCCACCTGGTCTCTATTTGTTGCCATGAACTCTGCAAATACAACCCACGTTTCTAAGATCTGGGGGTATGACCTGATCCTCCCTTGTTAGAAGATGAAGCAATAATTGGCAGTTGCTGGAGGTCAATTTTCATTTCTGGTGCTGACTACAAACTGAAGGCTTCCTAGTTGGCAGACAAGTCTCTATTTGCTGATAGTAGACGATGAGCTATTTTGGAGATCTTTTTATAAGGACTCTCACTGTACAGTGGCCTTCATGTTCAAATCACACTTGGTCACATCCACCTGCTTCCACAGTTTCGATGCTCAGTGTCCCAGCATGAGTGCATGGAGCTTTCAAGCAGCCCATGAGCCATTCACTCACACAGAATTTCTCCCTATGTGTTTGCTACAACTTCTCTATAATTCAGGATTGAACTATACTGGTTCTCATGCACGAAAGAAAAGAGAAAATAACCAAGAATTTATCATTTCCTAGTGGGGGTCCCGGCATAAAACTCCAGTGTCAAAGAGTGGTGATTAATAGGTATGCATAACTGTTTCATGCACTAGGACTTCCCTTATAAGGAAGAAATGCACTGAAAAGTTGTCTTTTCCAATGGGGAAGAAATAAAGGATTTCAGACTTCATGAAAGTCAGAGGAACTTCATGGAAAGGCTCTCCCGTACCCACCTTTGTGTTTGTGGTGTAATCATATCCAAGGAGTATATATCCACTCTTATCTTCCTTAACTCTTCTTTTAGTTAACCCACAGTGCCAGAGCACATGAGATCAAAGACAGAGAGTTCAGCAAGCTACATTATCTTCACATAGATGGTGCATAGTAGAAGCCAATTATGAAGCTGTTTTCTGTCTCTAAACCTACAGTTCATTGATATGCTTCCCTCACATTATTAGAACCATTTATTTGGCCCCCATTTTATTTGATTTTCTGTATAGCATATTTGATTACAGAATCCTTTAGGAAATGAATGTATTTATATAATAGAAACTTGCACACGGGACATTCTACTTGAATCATTTCGACAATAGAATTAACCTGTTTTCCTCATTCAGATCTACTTTGTGTGTAATTTAAGAAATTTAAGGATACATATGTTTGTAATTATTTCAGATTTATCACAGACAACGGGAGCACTAGTTTATTATTATTGATGAAATGTTAATGTTCCTTCAAAATTCAAGTTTTGAAACCCCAGCCTCTTGTGTGGCTGCATTCGAGATGGAGACTTTTGAAAGTAAGCTAATAAAGTCCTAAAATGACTTGATTTGATCAGGTAGTACCTTTGTAAAATGTGACATTACAGAAAAAGAAAGGAGTTTTACCCAGTAAGCAAATTCATGGAAGGGTAAAGAGAAGACAAACTTTTACAAAACGTTTTTGGTTAGAACTAAATATTTATAGTTAAGAAACATGAAATTAAAATGATTCTTCAAATATATGAATTTTCATTGCTGAAACAGAAGTTATGTTGTTTGTTTCTTAAGTTCTGTCTTTTACTTCTGTGAGCCAAAAATGTCATCCTCACCTAATACAGTATCGTGTGGAATCCCGAGGATGGATTCTCAAGCCTCTAGATCTGTAAGAAAATATGTTTTCTGTTTTCTGTGCACATTCTAAGGTAATTTGTTACAGCAATTTTGACAAGTAAATAACCTAAATATGTGTACTTTTGGCATATGTATCTGTGTATTTAGTCCCTTTGAGAATAAATCTCAAGGTTATTATATCACTGTGGTCAAAACACTGTCAACATACAACAGCTAAATAAAAATTGATTGAATAGAATATAGGTTCTATAATTCCAAGTACTTGTAACTGTATCTGCATACACAGACTTCAAAGAGATGAGCTCATTCCTTGAAGAATAGACCACAACTTTCTTAAAACTATGGAAGAAATATATGGCCCTTCTGCAGAGAGAGCCGGGGTATGAGAAACAGGATAGATAGAACATGGAGTCAGGACCCATGCCTACCCTTGGGTTGGAGACAAGGCTGGAAAAAATAACAGCATGTCTATGAAAACACTCTGAATTCTAGGCTTATAAATCAGACTTTGTGTAGAAGTAACATGGAGGACACAAAAGGAATTTCGGGCTAGAAAGATGGCTCAGTATTTAGAGCAGTGCTGTGGTTTGGTTCCTAGCACCATCCTCAGGCAGCTCACTGTCCCCTGTGACTTAAGCTGTAGGGAATCCAAAATGCTCTCTCATAAACACTGAGGATACAGCACTCAATTTTCATAATCTCCCTGTTTCTCTGCTTTTGCTTCTTTGTCTCTGCCCCTCTCTCACACAAGTACAGATGTACACATATACATAGAATTAAAATGTTTTTGTAAACAACATTTTATTCTTCTAGTTATAAAAATCTGGCTTATGAATTTAAATTTAATTTAGGTGCATTGGAGATTATACTAGAATCAGCCACAGACACAGGCCTTCAAACAGTACTTTAATGATGCCAGTCCATAAATAACTTGAATACTATTGAAGGCTATCGAATACTGCCTTTACTATTACTGTCTTACCTAAAGGAGCCAGCTCAAAATTTTACCGACTTAAAGTTAAGTTAAGCTCTTTTTCTTCATTACAGTACTCACTATCTTGCCTTTAAAAACAAATAAATAAGCAACTCCTCTATATCTATGTTCTATTTTTGTGTGTTGATTTCACATCACATAAATGGTACCCACAGTTAAAATTAGAGTGATCCCACATGGGTAAACTAGGGGCCTGGTGGCAAGCCTAACACTGTCTACTATTTCTGAATACTTTTTTGAGGTCCCACATTTTGCAATGTTTTTAGCTAAACCTACTTGAATTTCCTCAGACTAATGTTTCAGAGGGCAGTGAACAGAATAAGTAAGTATATTCTCTGGCTAGTTATGAATGCCAATGTAAAATCAGTGTGATTACTAACATATACAAAGGCATCCTCTTCTGGCCAAGAGGTTTTAGATTGAAAGTAATCAAACAATGGGAGAAAAACTTGCGTCTGTGCAGCATGCTTGGGTTTTTGATATTCGTTATGTGTGTGCCCAAAGTGCCTTAAAACTACCCATGAGCATTATCTGTAAACTCTCCTAAGGATAAATCATGTTGGGAAAAGTGGAGAGTCTTGTTTTATAATCAGTGTGTTATTCTTTGTAATCTGTTCTTTCGTTCTTTCATGCTCAAGCAAAAGAGACTATCATTACACCAGAAAGACCCTTGTGTGTAACACATGGAGCTCTGGAAAGGACTTTACGAGGATGTGGTTATCATGACACCAGCAAGAGCCCTGCTTCTTGTGCACATATTACCAATCTGGGAATCTTGTTACCCTAGTTACTCCAGAATGTTTCCTTCTGACTGCATTCTTTCTATCTGTAAGTAACTCTTTTACTCAACAGGGAACAAGGGGCCAGATGGCATGCAGACATGTGCTTAAGGCTGGGCGAGTCTCATTTGTTCTCTCTTTCTTGTTACTTTCTGTCACTCCTTAACTAACTACACATAAGGGACATACCCTGGAGGCTGCTTTTTGCTGTATGTATTTGACATATGATCATTGCAATGTGTTTTTGATAAAATTATTGTTATTATGAGTTTCTCTTTTGGTTATACTTGTTGTTTTAATCTGCTTGAATTCTCTGAAAGTTGAGATAAAAATAAGTTCAACAATATAAACAGGTCAGCCAGAAGACAGACATATAAATACAATGAATGTTGCCCCTTCTAATTAATAACCTTGAGCTTATTCCAAAAGCAGCATTACAGTTCAAAAATAATTTTATTTAGGAAATTCATTTTGGAAAGTTTCCTTTGAGCCTCTTCCTATCAATCAGAGCAGTCATGATGCTTCAAGGTTGGGTTTGAGCTTTTTTAAACAACTCATTGAACAAATAATTGTTAGGTGCTTAAGTGGCATGTAATATACCAGGAGCAAGAAGTAAGACAGACATGGTTTCTGCCTTCTTAGACATTTAAGATCTAATCTGAAATGAGTGTCTGAAGACTGGATAATGCCTCTTCTGAGAAGTGCAAGATGTGACTATACAGTGACAACCTTAACTACCTCAAATGACAATTTTAAAGATGAGATTTAAAACATTTTGAGTAATGTAAGCATCTCTGGAGTAACTCTTAAACCTACTACCCAGTAAGAAAATACTAATCTTTCACATACTGTATGGTAATATACAGCCCATACATACCAAGTACAATAATATCACTCTTCCCAGACCATAAATACTGGACTGTTAAGTAACTGTGATGGTGCCATCTAGAAATGGACAGCCACAGTGTTACAGCCCTGAAAGATACCAGAGAAGAGAAATGTTCACAGTGGGCTGCACTTAGAGCAGTAGGTGACCATACATTTTATTTGGAGGGAGAAATGGCCAGATGTAAAGATGTTCACTGATTCTTGAACTTTATCCAGTGGATTAGATTGATGGTCATGGCCATGACAAGAATGACATTAGAAAGTTGGTGAGAAAGACATCTGGAATCTGTAGAAAGAAGTATATAGATAGATCTCTCTAAATGGACAAAGTCATGTGTGTCATGCAAATGCTCATCAAAGGGCAACTTCTGCAGGAGAGGGGTTCAGTAATCAAGAAAATTAAATGAGACACTTTGTGCATAGTTCTCTTGGTTCCTCACTATCCCTGTCATTGTCTAAAGGGCCTATGGTGGCACAGATGGAGGTTATGCATAGGCCTGACAAGATTAAATACCACTCAGAAATACTTATTTTGCTACAGCTGTTGCTGAATAGCACATCTGCCCACATCAAAGACAGATACTGAGTCTCAGATCTGACACCATTGCACACCATTCCATGGGATGACCACCTATAGATTTGGTGTCAAGTTCCCTACACTGAACTATGTTTTCCATTGTAAGAACAATGCTTTATCCTTACAGAAATAGAAACTTATTCTGGTTATGGATTTTCCTTTATTTCATGTAATGCTTCTGCCAAAACTACCATCTGTAAATATACAGAATGCCTTATCCACCATCATGCTATTCCATACAATATTGCTTCTGACTGTGGAACTCACTTTGTATCCAAAGAAGTATGACAGCGGGTCCACAATCATGGAATCTACAGTTATTACCATGTTCCTCACAATCCTTAATCAATTGTCCTGATATAAAGATGTACTGGCCTTTTAAAGACAGATTTATAGTATTAATTAGGGAGCTGAAGCCATGTTCTCCAGAAGATGGTGTATGCTTTGAATCAATGTCCTATACATGGTAGAGTTTTTTTGAGAGCCAGAATTCACAGGTTCAGGAACAAAGGTATTAAAAGGGAATAGTTCTACTCACTATCTCTCCGAGTGACTCACTAGGAAATATTTGGTTTTCTGTTCCCTCAACTTTAAGTTCTACTGGCCTAAAATCTTGGCTTCAGAATTCAATACTGCCTGATAGGAGAGAACAACCATTCCATTGAGGAAACTTCCCCTGAGTAGTTTGTGATTCTACTACCCACAAATCTAAAGGCTAAGGAACAATGTTAGGAGGGCCTGAGTTCAATGACATTTCTCCGGAGACCTGTTGAATATAGGACACCATGAAGCTATACACTGGACTCTCTCAATCTCTAGTTAAGAAACAGGGGAAACAGGGTGAAGTTATCTATGTTAAGAATGAGGAGCGTTCTGAAATATCTAGTTATATAAATCAAAGAAAGAAGGATACCCATAGCAAAGGGTTAGTTAGGTCGAAGGAGGGATAAATGGCAGAGCCTAAAAAGCTGCCTTAAAGAAATGTGGTTTCTTTTCATGGGTGTGAGTCAGAGACCAAAAACCACTAGGGTTGTGAGCTCAAAGGGGATCTTTTAAAAACTGGCTTTCCCCTAATCCCATCACTTAAACAACTGAAATAAAAATAAAGTCTAGCTGCACTCAAAATTTTGTATTCTTACCTTTTTAACCCTTGAGATTCCTTTTAAATGAAACATTGAGTGACCATCAAGTGGGATATTTGATAATCAGCCAGCAGAAAATTATTGAGAAACTGAGGTTGACTTTCCTTTACTCCCTCCATCTCCTGTGCTTTCTTGGTTCATATCCAAAATGGAGATGATTCTAAGTCCAACATGATAGTAGATTAGAAATGTTTATTCTGTCAAACTGTGTACTCAGTAAAGATTCACCGGAACAGTGTATCAAGATTCTCTCAGCCTGTATAGATAAGCACGGTGTTGGATTACATCTTAACTGCCTCCTCTCTAGCACCATGCCTGCCTCTGTACCACCAAGCTTCCTGCCATAATTATAACTGAACCTCTGAAACTATAAGGCAGGAACAGTTAAATGTTTCCCTCTGTAAGACTTGCAATGGTCATAGTGTCTTAATGTACCATAAAAGTAGCAACATGGAAGCCTGGCAGTGCTTCCATGGAAACATGGAAGTTTTGAGGGTAATTTGAACTGTAGGGGCTCGGATCAAGAGGTTATAGAGAAGAGTAATATTAGTATGTGACCTAGAGTCCAATCTTGTGTAATTTTAACAAGGAGTGTGGCTACTTTTTGCCCTAGTTCCAAAAAAAAAAAAAAAAAAATCTGTCTGAGGATAACTGAAAAAGTTCTACATCAAGGGCATTGGCAGAGAAGATTTCGAAACAAACTAGTACTGGGTGTGTTGCCCGTGTATTAGTGCCCAGTCTTATGCACATCTGTAATGAAAGAAGCCAACTGATCAACAAACATTACAAACTATACAAAGAAGTGTAGTGGAGCTGAGTCCTGAGCTCAAAGAGGTAAACAGATTAAGAAAAAAAACAAAAAAAAACAAAACAGACACTAAATGGAATAAAGGGGGTGGTGACCTCAGGGCAAGTCCTCACCCAGGTAAGCTTCCATTTTATGAAAAAGTTAAGGGCTGGGCTTGATGGCACATACATTTAATCCCAGCACTCAACACTTAGGAGGAAGAGGTAGGCAGAATTCATAATTCAAGGCCACCCTGCTATAGCAGAGCAAGGTTCAGGACAGCCAATTTTAGGCAGTGAAGGAAAACATCAAAAGCAGAAAGCTGATGAGAATGTATTTGAAGGAGAGGCCATGTTCCAGCCCCGGCTAGCAGCAGAGCTTGGATGCTTCATCCACGTGGTTTGAAGTTTGCTCAGCTGATTTTAGGTCTTCCTTTGGTCCAGAGTCCAACATTTCTTCATGGAGCTCCATTTACTCTTTTTAGGAATGGCAACGCATATTCTGTGCCATTGTATATTGGAAAGTATGTTGAATTTGTTAAGGATGTGGCAGACCCCTTACATTTTACTTCAGGCCAAGTGTTTTCTCTGATCTTATCTCCTCAGGTTCTATATTTGTCGGTGTGTTCTCTCACTGATAACAGGTTTGTTCAAGTGAGAGACAAATAATTTAGGTAAATCCATAAAGTAATGATGAGTAAAAAGACAAAACTAATAATTGATGTTCCAAACACTATGGTTTTAGTGTTGAGTGTCTTTGATCCTAGACACGGGAGTATTTAATTCAAAAATTGATTCATTCCCCCCCACACCATTTTGAAAGCTTTCTCTTGATATAGGCAGCCAAGTTTTAGAAGTTTGCCATCAGTGAGTGCTCACAGGCCTTTCATAATTTGTTGTTGTTTATTCCACTTGACGAGTTTCTAACATGAGGTCACACTCTATCTGTGAAGCCTTGCTTTCCATCTGCTCTCCGTCTTTACTCTATTATTAGTCCAGGCTTCTGGAATTTTGATCCTGCTTCATTTCCAGGACCCTTGTTGAGAAACCTAGGCAGAGGAGCTCATGGGAGCCAGCAGAGATCCACAGACTGTGTACAGAAGGACTGTCTACAGAGGTCTCCTTGATATTGCACTTCCGTTGGATGAACCCCTGATCACTTCCGATGGTCACTGGAGCCCATACCGAATGTTTAATGCAACCACCAGTCCAGGATGATATTCTCACTCCATCACCTATGTGTATTGACTTTCTGCTAAAAGGCTTTTAGCATAAATTTTAAGAATTAACCAAATACATCATAGGCTATTGCTGAAAATGCAAGGTTTTTTAACTATGTCCCTCCTACATTGATTTCAGTTCATATATTTTAACCACCCCCTTATTTTACTGTGTCTTTTAATTTGTTATTCATTTTGTTTCAAACCAGAACTTTACAGAAGCACTCTAGGCCCACAGGAACTGAAATAGTTTGCTTTCATTATCTGGAAGACCTTCTCGAGTCAGTAGCCCTGACAGAAACCACAAAACTGTACAAACTGGCAACTGTGGGTTTGTCTGTTCTCTATTGATTCTATTTCTGGAAAGAAACACACACACACACACACACACACACCAATGAATAAGACATGTGACTACCTTTACTTTAAGCTACCATCAGAAGGGGGACAGAAATATTTTGCAAACAGGTCAGAATGGCACCTAAGGTGATTCTATTTGTATTTATGCATGGATTTTGATAGCTTTGACTGTGAAGTTTGCCTTGGAGTGTCCTGCAGCCTAAAATGCAGACATCTATTACTTCTAAATATGCTATAAAGTTGTGCAGTACTGAGTCCAGTTGTTTAAAATATAATAAGCTTCATAATAAAATACTAATATAGGCTAATTTAAAGACATTTTTTCTTTCTTTTGAGAACTGCAAAGCAACTCCACCAGAAAACTTTAAAGGGAAAAATGGACTTATACTTTTTAAAGATTGAGAAACTCTGATCCTTGAATTGTTTTCTTCTGTTATCTGTCACTATACAATTAAATGAGATGTAGGATATTATTTACTTCTTAATTTTATTAATTAATTTTGTCAGGTTGCATGGCCTAGTTGAAAAGTTCTGTGTTTGGCTTTAATAAGCTGTGTGCCCTTGGATCTTTCTTTTCTCATCCATTAAACACTAAATGATCAAAAACCCTCTAGTGACTGTCCTAATCTTCAAATTCTAAACAAGCCTTACACAGCACAGAAGTCTCTCTAGTGGAGAAGAACATAGGTAGTGGGGAACAAAATTCTGTGAAGCACACACACGCCTTCATACACATATACACGCTCAAGAGAGAAACCAAAATAGCTCTTCTCTCCTCCTCCCCCAACAATGACAATGCAGCCATCTGTTGGATGTTCCACTTCACTTAGCAGCTGCTCTCAGATACAGAAATCTGCATTCCTGCAGCTTGTGTGGTATGCGGGCAGCATGTGTGGGTACTAGCATTTGACACTCCCACCCAAAGGAATGGCTTTCATTGAATAAAAATGATCACAGGGGTTTCTCATTCTTCCACCTCACAAATGCCTATTTCCTGACCATTGGCATTTGGGCTATCTCTACTCTTATGTCTATTAAAATGACTGTCTTAGACATTTCACATCCAGCAAGCATCTAAAACTGAAGAGGCCAGCCAGGGAAGGGCTTCCGTAAAACCCTTGGCCTGCTAGAAACTCACCCCTTGAAGAAGGGGGAGCCCAGCAGCTGGATCACAAACTTGCATGTGACTTTTATTTTGTCCATACCCCCAGCAATGTACTTAAGTACTGAAGAATAACCATTGTTCAAGTGGAATGCAGGAGGCTTGAAATGCAGCATTAATCTTAACATCAAACTAAGTGAAAATTTAAACAATGAACCTCCAAAAAGCATAAAACATACTTTTCTGAATAGCCCCTACCCCAGGCCATCTTTCCCAATCTTTCTCATGTTGATGTTTGTCTTCTGCATATGTTATATAACTTGGCCTATATATGTATTCTTTTTTACTTGTAACATGGATGTTGTGAGGAGCAGCAGTTACCAACACAAATGAGAAAGGGTTCTGCAGGCTCTCGAAGAGAACCTTGTATAAAATTGGATCCTCTTTTGAGTACATAATTTAGGACATTTGTTACAAGATTACTGTGGTTTTCTATAAATGTTAGTTTGCTGTATTATTTTCCATGAACTAGTTTTCCAAAACGCAGAATATTTTGCCCCCAAAACATGGAAGCATTAAAGCTCGATGAGACGCTGATTCATGGGGTGGCACCCAGAAACAGCTGGTCAGCCATCTGCAGCCCCTCAGTCCTCTTATTTTTACTATATTCAGCTAATTCTTTATGGGGAGGGGAGGAAGACACATAAACTCTGGAAGGAAAAGCATAGCTTGTGTGAGAAATGAAGTACTGACTTGTGCCAGCGAAGAGCTGGTGACCTGACATGCTGGTTGGGAAGACCTCTTCTTGTACACACTAGACTCGAAACTCTTCACTACATGGACCTTATTTTCTTTGCATCCTGTTCTTTTGGGAAAGTAAAGAAATGATGATAGGCCACTGATTGTTTTGTAACCACCGTCCAGACGAAAGCTCTCTCTGGATCCATAACCAATCATTTCAAAGCAGGCTTAAGAGTCTGCAAGAGCAAAGAGAAGCCCAGTATTCTGACCTTTGTGTTTGTCCTTTCAGCTCTCAAGTGCACTAAACTAAACCTTTTCTTGAGATGTAGATCTCATGGTAAACATATTGGGCATAACACATATTATGTTATGAGGTGGGGATTCTTTTTTTGTCAGAAACATTATGCAAATAGTAAAAAATTTGGGCAACATTCCTTGACTTTAAAATTGGTAATACTGTAATAAAGTTGTGTACAACCAGAATTGGATTTTTATTTTGTTTTTCTTCCTGAATAGGCAAGGGGCCTTGTTGGCAGAGGAAGGATTGTGTCTAATGTTATCCCATTCTACCAGACAAGTATCCTAGAGGCAAGTCCTTCAGATAACCAAGCCAGATGACTGCTGACTGGAACAGAAGATGGTGGTAGGTACCAGCTGTGTGCTGCTTCAAGGTGGGTGTGATTATAGTATAACCCCATGCTGTGTGTCTCTGAAGAACATTTTTCCCATGGAGATGTCCTTCTGGAATCATCAATCTTTACCCATTCTCCCCATAAGCATGGATAGGCCATATCTTAAACACACACACACACACACACACACACACACACACACACACACACACACACACACCTTTCTAATTTTATTTCTTTGTCTTGGTTTATTAACATTAAGTGTTTTAAATTCATTTTATTATATATACCACCTCAGAATGAGATCATCCTTCATCCCTATAATAAAGAAGCAAGAGAGAGAAACATCACTGCTTAGGACTGTTGTGGTATTAATAAAGCTCAGACATAATGTATTGATCATCTGTAGTTTTTCTGGTACGTATCTATGTGCCAAATCCATACTAACTTTCTAGAATACCAGATAAGTGCACCTTTAACTGATAAGACAACATTTCATAAAAGTATAGTAAAGCCATCTGTACTACAAACTTTTGAGTTTTTATTCATTCCTTTTTACTTTGCTCCTTATTTCAAATAAAGATTGTTTTTCCCTCAGCAACACACAAATCACGTGGACTATCCTTCAGGCTGTCAGTCACAGAAAAAATATACATATGCCCAGAGTATACACTGTGCTTGTTCAGTGTTATTTGGGGAAAATATGTTGCATGTTCTCCTGGCTCTCCTAGTTTTACATCTTGAATTAATGCAATTTATTCTAATTTATGGCAACTGTTTGAAAGGCTCATTCTCCATATTCCCATTTCTAAAGAGGTTATTTACATGGAAGTGGAATGCACTGAACAAATTGCTTTGGAAAATCAGGTGGATTTAGGTAGAGAAACTGAGTGGACATTGGTTTTGGCATCAGCAGTGTGAACAAGAGTTTGTGGTAAGGACATATCTTATAACGTTTTTATGTCTCTTTAGATATCAGAATAAATTTATGGAGAACTTTTTTTCATGCTTCTTAAAAAAGCCTTATACAATTGAGCTAATTGCCTCCCCCTCCTCTCTTGTTCTCTATTCTTGTATTTATACAGCAGCCATCACAATAGTGCCTACGCTGATAAGAGAGCTGGGTAAGAAGTGGGAGGAAGCCTACCGTGCAGGGGTATCTTTCTTTCCCTAGGTCAAGATTATTCTAAGGTCAAGAGTCATCAAGAGGAACTGTCCCCATTTTCCCCAAACACTGTCTCAAGTCTAGCAGGATTCTTAAAAACAATCATTTCTCATCTCCACCACTGAGATCGACTTCCTCAAACTATTGTTTAAGACAAACTCCCTGTGCACAGTGCAGTGCCACGCCCTTATTCTTGCCACTGGGACTCTCTTCTGAAAGGACCAAATAATGGAAATGTAGTTTTCAAATAAAAAATATTAGGATGGTTTCAGATGTTCTTGAGCACTCATGAAATTTCATTTTCTGTTGGCTAGTGAAACTTAACTTGAGAATCTTATTATATAGATCTGTATGAATACAGTTACTAATGTGAAAAGAAACAAGTCATACATGTGAGGTGTACTGTGTTCCATATGTTTCTCAATCATATTGGTATATGTGTATGTATGAATTACTTAATCCTTATAACATTTTTATATAACATACCCAGTAATACTTAGCAATGTCACATAAATGAAGAAGTCAAGTGATCTCTGGGGAGGTGAAGTAATATGTGTATGAGGATTGTTCTTTGAACGCTGGGGCATCTCATTTGAACATTTATGATTTTAACTACCACAATATTTACTAATTCCAGCTTGCAATCATTTTAGCCAGAACATAATTCTGTGTGATTTTGAAGACTCTTTGTGAACAGCTTTAAAGACTCAGATGTTAAAGGACTAATTTGCAAATGGTGAGCTTTGAGAAGTGGTTGGATTGTGAGGGTGCCAGCCTCATTCATAGATTTACAAATAAGCAGTTAGGAAGGCTTTAGGAAGTAGGAGGTTTGGTTTTCCTGGAGGAAATAGGCCACTAGATGCATGACAATAAAGGTTATCAAATTTTTCTCTTGTTTCTGTTTCCTGAACATTTTCTAAGAGCTTCTTTGTTCTATCAATGACCCCTGCCAAGTCACTGCCAAGTGAAAGTGCATCTACATAAAACAGCACAAAAATAGTAGAACCACCAAAAACAAAGGTGGAGTAGAGAAGGTGGAAATGGCCAGTCAAACAATGGCCCAACCTGAGACCCATGTATCAGTGAGAAGTAGTCTCTGACACTACTAATGATACTGTTATGATTGCAGACTGGAGCCCAGCATAACTGTCCTCTAGAGGCTCCACCCAGCAGCCAACCAAAACAGATGCAGAGACCCACATCCAAACATTAGAAAGAAGTCAGGAAGTCTTGTGGGAACATTGAGGAAGGGACTGAAGGGCATGGAGGGGATGGGAACTCCATAAAAAGATCAATAGAATCAACTAACATAGCATCTTGGAGGCTCCCAGAGACTGAGCCACCAATGAAACACTGAGCATGGGTTGGATCTAGGCCTGCCTTAATATGTAACAGGGACAGTGTGAAGGCAGACTGGGTGGGGAGTGGCCTGTGATAGAGGTGTGAAGTGAATAAATATACTAACAGAAAAAATGAATGTAGTGTTAGTTAAAAAATTAAAAAAAATAAAAGAACCCAATGATCATGTATTAAAAACTTCTGAAACTAAGAAACCACCTAATCTCTTCTTCACATAGGTTCACTTTCCAAGACACCATGATGAAAAGACAGGAATGACTGGCCTGTGGGTGTGGGCCTCTGCCTCAAAATAAACATGTAGTTCTCGGAGTGAATCACAAATCAAACCTGCAAAATGTTAAAGTCATATGATGTGAAGGTCAGGCTTCTGGTCATATTATCAGGCAACTGTATAATTTGTCTTATTGTTGGGACAAAATGCCTAATAAACACAACTTAAGGACCAAGGGGTTATTTTACCTCATAATTTGAGGGTATAGTCTTCCATGGCAAGGAAATCACAGCGTGAGCTTGAGGCAGTGGAGCACATTGAATATCTTTTAGGGAGCAGACAGTGATGAATGTTCATGCTTAGTTTGCATCTTTCCTTTTAAAATAAGCCATTAAAGATTTATTTACTTATTGAAAATGTATCTTCTTTCAAATCTTGCTTGTTTGGAGCTTTATATAGTGCTATTAAAGCTAGTTAATTTAAAAGAAGAAAGAAAGAGAGAAAGGGAGGAAGGAAGGAAGGAAGGAAGGAAGGAAGGAAGGAAGGAACAAAGGAAGGAAGGAACAAAGGAAGGAAGGAAGAATTCTGTTCTGGAATGTAAGGAGATAGGAAGAGGCACAGACTCCATGATCTGTCTGGGAAGGCTTCCTAGAGAAGGCTTGAAGGGCATTCATTAATGACAGCAGGTTGATGGACCAAAGAAGCATTATATGTATGGAATCAGTCTCTCCGTTAAAGTAAGTTATAGGCTTAGAGAGAAAAATGACTTGCTCTGAGTCACATAATTTTTGTAGGCTCCAAGTCTGAATCCAAACCTTTCCACATTCTTCTGGCACATGACTCCAAATTTATGTGGGCAGCTGGGGGAGCACAGCCCCAACTCTCAGTGTGCCATGCAGTTTTACTCCTCTTGCTCTTCCCAGAGCCATCTATACAAGCAGACAAATGAGAGCCCTTGCACTTCTTTGCCCATCTCTATCTTTCAGTCTGGGGTTCTGGTGTCTGAGCAAATATCAGCATTCAAATGTGGGAGATCTGTGCCTTCCTAGAGCTGAGTGCTAGCTGTGTGGTATATGGAAGCACAAGGCCAGCACCTGGGTGTATCTGTCACTTTTGTGTTGCTATGGCAATAGTATCTAAGAGAAACAGCTTACAGAGAAGGGCTTCTTTTGGTTCATATTTGGAAGTGTCTTTCCAGCATGGACAAGAAGGCATGATGTTCAAAGCAGTGCTGAATGCTATATTCTCTTGCCGCCACTAGTCAGAGGCACAGAATTGGGGTTATAACACACAAGGACTTGCCCTTAGTGATGGCTTCTACTAAACAAGCTTTACCCTCTAAAATGCTTACAATGTTCCAGTATTTTGCCAATAGCTTGGAAACAAAAAGCCAGTGGGGATGTTATACACAATGGACTGAGGTTAAAATATTTTGCCCTTTCATGACTTACTTGTACAGAACTCTGAAACTACTAGGAGAAATTATAAGGGAGACTCATTAAGAAGTGTCACATATGCATAAATGAGACCACATGGAATAAAAAAGCTTCTTGGTGACTGTGCAGAGGTGACACAGTGGGTAAAATGAAAGGGTAAAGCCTTGAGTTTGAATCTAGAGAAGCTATGTGAGGTTTGGTGTGATAGAACACCAGCAATGCTAGGGATGTCACCAGAGAGTCTACAAGTAGGACAGAGGGCAGTGTACCTGGAGTAACCTTTGTCAAGCAACAAAAAAATTCTGTCTCAGAAAAGATGAAAGGTGAGGGCTAACCCCTAATATTATCCTCTTGTCTCCATTAATTTCTGTGGAATTCTCATATGCACCCTCATGTACACATTCAGGAACATATTACACACCACACACACACACACACACACACACACACACACACACACACACACACTTTTGCAGAACAAAGAAAAGAATCAACAAAATGAAAATGTACCCTAAAGAACTGAGGAAAGAAATTCACCAAGGAATTAATATCTAAGATATACAAAGTTCTGAACAAACAAATCCATAAATAAAAAATTATTCAAAGAATAGTAATTGGTCAGATTAATTCAAGATAAATTTCTCAAAAGAAAAAATTCAACATTCTTAGCTATCTGAATTAAAACTACTTTTCAGCCCTTGAGACAGAGTAACTAAGAGGGCGAGTGGGAGGAAAGTAATGTAATTCTACTTCAACCAAAACACATTAAAATAAAATTATCTGTGATGTGAATGAAAAAGACCCTTGACAACTGGTTATGACATTAGAGACAAAAATCACCTCTGTGGTGGTTCCTCAAATAAAGGTAAGTATAAGAGAGAGAGAGAGAAAGGGGGGGGGGGGGGAAGGAGGGAGGGAGGGAGGGAGAGAGGGAGGGAGGAAGGGATGGAAAGAGAGAAAAATAAAACAAAGCAAAATAGAACTACCATATAATTCAACTATAGCTATTTCTGGGTACATCTCTAAAGGAATTTAAGTCAGTACCTCAGAGAAATATTTGCCTATCCACGATTATTTGCTATGTCATTCCGAGTAGCCAAGGAGTGTAGCCAGAATAGATACTTATCAATAGAAAAATGGATGACTGAAATGTTATGCATGCACAATGGAGATTCATAGAGATATAAAGAAAAATTAAAGCATAACATTTGCATGAAAATTGATGTTTTATCTTGTACGTAGACAATATTTATAAGATTTGTATAGACACACACACAAACACAAAGATATGTATTGAAACTAAGTGAGAGACCATGTGGAAAAAAGAAAATAAATCTAACAAAAATAAGAAAAGTAGGGGGGTATTATTTTTTTTTAATTTTTGTTTTTTTTGTTTTTTTTATTTTTGCTATAAATATGTATTGTGCAGATAAAAGGAGTATGGTTCATAAATAAAGTTATAGAAAAAGAAAGGGGTAGAAATGAATAGGAAAAAAATACAAGAAAACACACATCTATCTTGAAGTATAAAGAGGGAAGAGAGGCCAAGGAGAGTGCAGCAGTAGTGATAAATGCAAGCTCTGTGGCCTCCAACAGTCAGCCAAGTCTTCTGTACAGGATACTTCATTCATTTACATGAGCCAGACACTACTTAGCATCCTTGGGTACCTTCTCCCAAATGTTAGAACAAGTGACAGCTGTTTTTATTTTCTGTCAGTCAGACCCCAATCCTAACTACTGTCTGTTATAACACATGGTCAACTTCAAGGTCTTTAAGAAATCAAAAGGAAGGTTATGACTCTCACTTACAATCAGTCAAACCTCCGCTGCACTGCTCGGGATGTACTGAATGTTCTGATGCTCTGTGCTTAGTCTCTCCTGCTGCATGCCCACTTTCACTTGGGATTGTTTCTCAATATTCTCTCCAGCACTCTGTGTCTTCCCTTTTCTCCATATCCTTTTCTTACTCAGTGGGCCCTAGCTCCAGCAGAACCATTCATTCTAACTGAGTCATGTCCAATTTAGGAACATAGGGGCTCATCCCTTTTGTTTTCATGATTATAAACATGACAAGTTTTTCAATGTCTGTGGTTTCTCTCTTAAACTATATTCCATCAGGTGTCTTTGTTACAGGTTTGGCTAACAAGATCATTATTTCTTGTTTACACTGTTTGCATCAATCAGCCTTTCTCTGCTGTGACAAAATATTCATGATGGTTAAAATATCAGTTGTCAACTTGATGAGATCAAGAATCCCCTGGGAAATGATGCTCTGGGCATGCTGGGGAGAGTAACTTGATCGGGTTAATGGAGATGGAAAAACCCACCTACTATGAGTGGCATTATCCTCTAGTCTGGGTTACTGAACTGTACGTAAAGGAGAAAGGAAACTTATTATACTAATACATGTGTCTGCTTCATGATTTTGGATACTTGAGTAAAGCTGCTTCAATTCTTGCTGTCATGACTTCCTCTAGGACAGACTACAACATTGAACAATGAGTGAGAACAAATCCCTCCTTTCTCATGTTACTGTTGTTGGATTATTTTATTAGAACCAACTGGAAGAACAACTAAAATTTTATTTAGCACATGGATGAAGAAACTATTCATTTTGCTCTTCTTTCCAGAGGTGTTAGTCATGGTAGCTTGATTCATTTTTCTAGAGATGGTGGACACATAGTTGAAGTTACAGTGGACCAAAGCTGATCACTTTATGTGGAGGGAGGGAAGAAGAGAGGGAGAGAGGGAGAGAGAGGGAGAAAGAGAGGGAAGGAGGGATAAAAAGGAAGGGTAAGGAGAAGAACAAATCCAACGAGGACAAAAGAAGAGGAGGAGGAGGAAGAGAAACAAAAAGAACAAAAATAAGAGGAGAGAAGAGGAGAGGAGAGGAGAGGAGAGGAGAGGAGAGGAGAGGAGAGAAAAATACTTTCAAAATACAGGCATAGAACACAGAGGCCTACTTCCACCAGTGAGGACCTGCATTTTAATAGCCCCTTCAATTTTGACCATGTCAATGGGTAAACCCCTTGGTAAGTCAATGGATTCATCGTTAAATTACTTCTCAGCAGTATCACGAGCTAGAGACTAAGCCTTCAACACAGGTTTCTGTGAAGGATAAATCATGGCCGTACTATGACAGTATTGTATAAAGATTTTTGACTAATTGTATCTGTCACCATTAAAAGGACACTTCCTATTCCTCTGACGATGCCCCTTCACTTTTTAGAAGTTTTGATGGAGTCTGTGATATGATTCTATGGTAATGTGTTTAACCTACACATTTTTTTTTCAATTTTACTGGATATTATCTGTATTTACATTGCAAATGTTATACCCTCTGCTCCTAGTCCCTTCCCTTCTCCCCCTCAACTTGCTTCCGTGAAGGTGCTCCCTCTCCCAATCACCCTCTCCACCTCAGTGCCTTGGCTGGTTGATGATGTTGCTCTTCCCATGAGGTTGCAAACCTTTCAGCTCTACATTTAAAAGAAATTAGAGGTGTATGAACAATAAATTGGGTTTTCCAGTTTCACTATCCTAATGTAGCTAATAATACTCAAAATATTCATGAAGTCAAACAGTAGTACTGCACAGTCAGATTGTGTAGGGGGTATGAGCCATCTTGTCATGTAAACCATGGAACATGGCTGAACTCTTTTTTATTGGGTAGGTTTTAATTAGCAGAAAATCTGCGGAGGTGCAGGCAAAATTGATTCTTCACATAATTCTTTGACACTAGACTCTGTCCTAGAAGGCCACTCAAGGTCCAGTGAGTTTTGCCTTGAGACAAATGAAAGAAGAAGGCTTAAAAGGGAATGCAGTGCGCAAAAAGTTCAAAGGCCAAGCTTTTCTGTGAATATAACTCAGACTAGCACCTTTGACATATGCTCATACTGCAAGGTCCCGCAGAAAGACCCTGGCAGAGATAGAGGACACAAAATACTCTTCCTTCTGAGGACTTGGTTTTCCAGTTGTTGCTTAGATGGTCATTTTCTACCCACTTTCTAATCCTCTAATCTCTCTCTCTCTCTCTCTCTCTCTCTCTCTCTCTCTCTCTCTCTCTCTCTCTCTCTGTGTGTGTGTGTGTGTGTCTTTTTCTCTCTCTGTCTCTCTGTGTCAGTCTGTCCGTCTGTTTCCCCCCTCTCTCTCTCTGTCTGTCTCTCTCTGTCTGTCTTTCTCTGTCTCTGTCTGTCTCTGTCTCTATCTCTGTCTGTCTCTGTCTGTCTGTCTGTCTGTCTTTCTCTCTCTCTCTCTCTCTCTCTCTCTCTCTCTCTCTCTTTCTCTCTCTCTCTCTACCACCCAACTCCATCTCCTCTCTTTTTCTGTCTTTTTTAATGATTGTTACTACCTTTCCTAATCCTTTTCACTCTGTTTTCCTCCCTCCAAATACCATCTGTATTCCTCAACTGAAAAAAGAAATATTCTGCTCCACATATTTAGAATATACATTAAGGGAATTTTTATACATAATATTCAAGTTAATATTTCCTTGTTATTCATCTTATCAAAAACAAAACTATGCCAAGACCAAAAAAAAAAAGTTATCGCATAGGTCGGGGAAGCTTAAATGCTCATTTTCATTTTCTAAAGTGACAAGCAGCTGTGATAACTGAAAGAAAAATGCCACTGTGGTCTGAGAACATAAATCAGTTTCAGGAAAGGAAAAGGAAAGGAGAACTTGCTATTAAAGAGAGAGAGGGGAGGAGGAGGAAGAACTTAGGGACTAAAGGTGTAAATAAAAATATCACAATGTTAATAAAAATACCTAGAAAATTAAGTGAGTACCCAGACCCCTCTTTCTGGCCATGACCTTTTCCATCTAGACCTAGACTCTGGTGTGATTACATACAGTTAAAAAAATTCTGAAATACACACACTGCCACTTTATTCTGTCTTGTATCAGTCAGTTGAGAATGATATAAAGGCTGGTTTGGGTTCTAGCCTGTCTGTGCTTCTTTTTCCATACGACAAATCTTCTCTTGGGGGAAACATTCTTTTACTTTATCCCCTTCTCTCTGAGATGTTAAAGTGCGACACTGGAGAGCCAAAGCAAAAGGGAACAGAGGAGTGAGAGGGAACCTGTACCCAGACAGATTCATAAAGGTCTGGGTTCAGTTTAGCACAGAAAGTCACTTAGCTCTTTTCCTGTTGTATGTGTATCTCCGTGTCTGCATCCCCTCCCCCATACGCAGCAGAAAAATCCCCACCTTCTGTGCTGGAAGTAATGCACAGCAGAAACCACCTTTGTGCTGCTGGATATTAATGCTAATGTTCAAGAGTTAAATATAGCACAAAGCAAGTGTGTTGGAAGAAAAAATACTGAAGCAACTAGCTTTACACTGCATGGGATTACATAGAGTAGGCAACATGTTTTTGTTGAACACCAGAGTAAATGGCAAGAGTGGTGGGCTGTTCAGAGAAGATGGGGTAGAGACATGGGACTCAATCACCCTAACCTAATGTCCTCAGTACCAGTGGAAACACAAGCATATTATGTGCTAGGGATTGGATGAGGTGTCTTGAATAAAAACACAGACCTGTCATGATTATATATAATGATTAAATGATACTAAAATTCTAATTAATAAGATGTGTCAAAAGGAAATACGGTTCACTCCCCCCCCCCGTAATTCTCTATTAAATTCAGTAAGCCATAATACATACAAATTCTATTATAATGCCTATCTCCCATTGCCTAACTATGAAACACGATTTTGAAGAATTCTAGAAGACATGCTTTACGGGTACCTTAGCTAATTTTATTATTACAGTGACAAGCACAGGGTAAATGCACTCAGGAGGAAAGGGTATATGCTGTGGTAAATGGTTTGAATAGGTACATCTCATCTTGTGCCGAAAGCGTAGTGGGCTATGTGTGAAAGACCTTGTCATTCTTCACTTGCAGTCAGGAATGAGAGAAAGAGCAGCTGATGCTCATGTGTCTCCCATCTTCATATTCTGTATGAAGCCTCAACCATGAGAAGGAACTTCCCATATGTTTTACTGCTACAGGTCATGCTCAAGAACATTAATTGTGGTAAATGACCTGGCTATAAGCCATGCCCTGAAGAGAACCCTTGCTGTTTCTCCATAAACTACTACAGCTGACTGAACCTATGCCTGTCCTTAGCTTTATCTCAGTAGCCACTATATCTTTAGCTAAGACATATCTTCAGCGCTTTAGACAATCATTTACTGGTACTCAGTAAATGCTCAGAAAATCTTTGGAAAATCAGCATGGATATTATGTCCAGCTAAATGCATACTTAAACAAATCATTAAATGCTGCAAAAGATTATGAGAACTCTTTCAGGATTTGCAATACTGATTGTTAACTAAAACCAAAAGGCCACATTCTGTCTCTCACTCCCAGGTAGTGACCTGGGAACTATATTCAACTCAGTGGATCTCTTTATCTTTTTGAACTCAGGGTCCCTGCAAAACAGAATTCAGAGTTACCACTTGATCTCTTTCATATGGGCATGGTAGCAATTAAAGGTTCGTACTTGCTTTGGTAAGGCTCAACCCTAATCCAGTATTCCAGCTGCTGGGATATGAATGAGTTCAAAGCTAGCTTGGGCTACATAGAAAAAAAAAAAAAAAAAAAAAAAACAAAACTCTGTTCCAGAAGTAAAGAGAAGCAGAAACCAGGCAATGCATTATTGTAACACTAATGGGACAAGACTAAATATGCAACACATACTAAACATACAAAAACTTGGTTTGAATTCTATGTGCATAAAACAAAAGGCGAGAGCCTTCCTCAAGTCATGTCTGGTGCAGGGATATTTAACTGAAGTATAGTTTGGCTGCTATTTACTCAACATAAATGTAGTAATTCTGTAAGCTTGCCCATGAATCCAAATTGGGTGAGGTAATGAAGAGGACTGGGGAAAGTCTACTTATTTAAAAGAAAATCAACAAGTGAGCAACTTCTATTTAAAGAAAAGAAAAGTCCATGAAGGAAAAGACAATCTGAATCAAGCCTGTGATTTGACAAGGGCTTGATATTAATACATTAAAACAGGGACATCTAAGAGACTAGACTTAAATATGGCTCCTTTATCAAAGACCAATCATCTAGAAAGATGATGGCCTAATGCCCAGAAGAATTTGTGTATCATAGAGTATCCTAGAAGCAAGAGAGCCAGTGTCAGTGACAAGAAGAGTGTACCAGGATGTGTTGTCTGGGGCTTAAAGATGATTCTCAATTTCAAGATAGAGAGATCACTTAAAGGAACGATAAACAGAGGCTTATTATGGACACATGAAGTTAAAATGTAGGAATGGTATAATTATTAGAAGAAAGATCACAGGCTTTAAATATGTAGAAGGCATGACTGCTTTAAATCAAACCAGTTTCTGGTTGAAATGAACAAGGACAGAATAGAGCATTAGCCAGAGAACACTTCAGTTCCTCAAGTTTTTAGGTAAAAGTATAAGTGATTCATTTCAATCCTATGATGTGAAATTGACAGGATCCCTATGCCTTCATCTTTGACACTACTGTCTCAAAAAGTTAGGTTAAAAACAGGAAACAAAGAAACTTGGCAGCGTCTGACAAGCACATTGTATACAAGAAGTAAAAGCAAAAGAAGATGAAAAATGAGAGGAGGAGAATGAGGAAGAGGCAGGAGCAAAATGAAAAGGAGGAGAAAAAGAAAGAGAATGAGGAGAAGGAGGAGAAGCAGCAAAAGAAGATGAAGAAGAAGAGGAAGAGGAAGCAGCAGCAACAACAACAGTAAACTAACTTGGACTACAGAAAAGAAAACTAAACTGAAATGAATAACAAATGGATGATGTTCTTCAGACTCAAGTTAGGTACTTGATTCAACAATATTAATAGAGATCATATCTGTGTGGTAGATTGAATAGCTTTTTGGCTTCTACATATTTATGTGTTTGAATGATTGGCTATAAAGAGGAATATTAACATACTAGAAAGTGTGGCCTTGTTGGAGGAAATGTGTCACTGTGTAGGTGGATTTTGAAGCCTCCTATGCTCAAGTTTTGCCCAACATGGAAGATAGTCTCCTTCTGGCTGCCTTTGGATCAAGATGTAGAACTTTTGGTTTCTCCAACATCATGCCTGAATTGCCTTGCTCAGGTGTCTCTTCACAGCAATACAACCCTCACTAGTCTTAGTAAAAGACTAGTACCTAGAAAAGGTATAGAAAGCAAATCACATGCTTTCTCCAACTAGGAGTCTGGTTAATAACTTAAGAGGTTAAAGAAACCATAGAGCAAGGTTTCTGAGCCTTCCTCCATAAGGCCATAAAAAAAGTAGTTTTCATCATTTCTAATGCTATGAACCTTTAATACAGTTAATGTTGTGATGACTCCAACCATAAAATTATTTCACTGCTACTTCATAACTGTATTTTTCACTACTATGAATTATAATGTAATGTTGTAAAATGTAATGTAGGCTATCTGATAACAAAGGAGTCTTTCCTCGAAGACAGAAAACTGCTACGAAGGGATGTTGAGAGTAAAACTCACTCTAAGAACTACCTGAAACAAATGTCTGGAAAGGAGAGATCAGAAGCAAACACCAATAGGAAGAGAAATACCACTTAAGTCAATAAACAAGGCCTAAAGGCGTAGTGCATACCCCTACAGGATAACAGGCTTCTGCTGAGTAATTTGCACAGGAGAGATTCTGACATTATAGCAGTGGCACAGGAATGCCTTGAAGACGGTGCTTCTGTAGAAGTATGATAAAGTGATCCAAATTTCACAAAATGCTATGGGACGATAAAGGGCTGTAAGCATTACCTTTCTATGTTCTTTAATGTTGGCACTGTTTCATTACCAATTTTATACAGATGTGCTGTTGCTTGGTTTCAGTTCTTCAACTGGATCTTTAGACATCTCAGTGTTGAAATGATGCAAATATAGACACCAATTTTTTCCTTACAACTTTATTTAAAAGAAAAAAACAGAGACACGTGGACAGATTATTAAAAGCATTTTAGCATAAAACTATATGAATATACTTTTGTCAGTACTTGATTTTTTTAAAGGTTTGATAGTATCACTGGAATCTTACTAGTTATATTCTTACAGTCATAGGTACTCTTCCCATCACGTGGTCTGGCCTTTCTGCATGACTTTAGGAATTCTCAGATGCCAAGCAACTGCTATGATCTGAAAGATGTCAAAACCACGACTCATTTATGTCACCTCCATGTGGTGTCACTGAATGGGAATTATCATTTTTAAATCTCAGTTTTGCCAAATGTTGAGATCTAGGAACCCATGAATTTGTGGTCAGACTATGGGCCCATGTTTGAATGACAGATATAAAAAGCTTAGAAAGCATCTGAAAATGTAATAGAAACTTAAGCAAAAATAAGATTAAAATTTAACACAGTCACTTTTAATCAGTCTTGAATTTGTTAATTTTAGCTACACTAAAGATTCACAACCAGTCTTAAACTTATATGATATGACTAGAGTAAAGAATAAAAAGACTTGTTTAAAAACTAACCTAGGGAAGAAAAATAAGTGACTAAGAAATACCTTAAAAATGTTCATTGTCCCTAGCATTAGAGAAATGAAAATCAAAATTCATCTAACCCCTGTCAGCATTACAAATATTAGCAAAGTAATGGACAACAAATGCAGGCACGAGATCTAGGATAAAGGGAACCTCATTGACTGTTGGTGGGATTTGCACACTGGTCCAGCCACTCTGGAAATTACGGTGGGAGAATTCGGAAGCTAAAACTACATCTTCTGTGTGATCCAGTTTGTATTGGGCAATAAGAACTGGTGATAGCACCATTTGGCATTTGCCCAGAGGACTTGGCATCCTGTTTTGTTGAACTTTCTCAGCTATGTTCACTGTCACTCTCTTTCTACTAGGTAGGGAACACAAACAGTCTAAACGTCCTTTCACTAATACCGGGAGAATGGCAAATGTATACTGGAGTACTGTGAAGAGAACTGACACCATAAACTTTACTGGAAAATGAGCAGAACTAGGAAAACTTAGTAAGTAAAAATGGCCATCTTACCAAAAGAAATCCACAGATTCAATGAAATCCCCATAAAAATTCCAATTCAATTCTTCACAGAGTTAGAAAGAGCAATTTGCAAATTCAGTTGGAATAAAAAAAAAAAGCAGGATAGTAAAAACCATTCTCAAAAACAGAAGAACTTCTGGGGGAATTATTATCCCTGATCTGAAACTGTATTACAAAGCAATAGTGATAAAAAACAAAACAAAACAAAACAAACAAACAAAAAATACTATTGGTATTGGTACAGAGACAGGAAGGTAGATCAATGGAATAGAATCAAAGATCCAGAAATGAACCCACACACCTATATGGTCACTTGATCTTTGACAAAGAAGCTTAAATCATTCAGTGGAAAAAGAACATTTTCAACAAATGGTGCTGGTCCAACTGGTGGTCAGCATGTAAAGAGTACAAATCAACCAATTCTTATTGCCCAATACAAAGCTCAAGTCCAAGTGGATCAAGGACCTTCACATAAAACCAGATACACTCAAAGTAATAGAGGAGGAAGTCGGAAAGAGCCTTGAACACATGGTCACTGGGAAAATTTTCCTGAACAGAACCCAAATGGCTTATGCTCTAAGATCAAAAATGGAACCTCATAATATTGCAAAGCTTCTGTAAGGCAAAGGACATCGTCATTAGGACAAAACAGCAACCAACAGATTGGGAAAAGATCTTTAGCAATCCTACATACATCCAATAGAAAACTAATATCCAATATATACAAAGAACTCAAGAAGTTAGATTCCAGAAAATCAAATAACCTTATTATAAAATGAAGTTCAGAGTTAAGCAAAGAATTCTTAACTGAGGAATATTGAATGGCTAAGAAGCACCTAAAGAAACAATCAATATCCTTAGTTATCAGGGAACTGCAAATCCAAACAACTGATTCCTACAAATAAAAATAAGCCTGAGATCCCACCTCACACCAGTCAGAATGGCTAAGTGTGATCAAAAACTCAGGTGACAGCAGATGTTGGCGAGGATAAGAAGAAAGTGGAACACTCCTCCGTTGTTGGTGGGATTGCAAATTTACATTCACTCTAAAAAACTGTCTAAAGGTTTCTCAGAAAATTAGACATGGTCCTACCTGAGGACCCAGCGATATTACTTCTGGGCATATACCCAAAATATGTTCCAGCATATAATAAGTACACATGCTCCACTATGTTCATAGCAGCCTTATTTATAAGAGCCTGAATGTGGAAAAAACACAAATATCTTTCAATAGAGGAATGAAATCAGAAAATGTGGTACATTTACACAGTGGAGAACTACTCTGCTATTGAAAACAATAAATAACTTCATGAAATTTTTAGGCAAATGGATGTAACTAGAAAATATAATCTTTAGCATGGTAAACCAGTCACACAACAACAACAACAACAACAACAAAAATACATGGTATGCACCCACTGATAAGTGGATATTATCCCAAAAGCTCAGATTACCCAAGATACAATTCACAGACCACATGAAGCTCAAGAAGAAGAAAGACCAAAGTGCGGATGCTTCAGTCCTTCTTAGAAAGAGAAACAAAACTATTCACAGATGGAAGTATGGAGACAAAGTTTGAAGCACAGACTGAAGCAAAGGTCATCCAGAGACTGCCCCACCTGCAGATCCAGCCCATAGATAAAGGATTGAAGGAGCTGACAGGGTTTGCAACCCTGTATAAACAACAATAGCAACCAACCAGAGCTCCCAGGGACTAAACCACTATCCAAAGAGTACACATGGGTGGATCCATGGCTCCAGCTTCATATGTAGCAGAGGATGGCCTTGTCGGGAATTAGTGGGAGGAGAAGCCCTTGGTCCTGCCAAGGCTCAATGCCCCAGTGTAGGGGAATGTCAGAGCAGGAGGTGGGAAGTCGTGGGTGTGTAGGGAGGCATCCTCATAAAAGCAGGAGGAGAGGGGATGAGGTAGGGGGTTTATGGAGGGGAAAATGGGAAAGAAGATAATGTTTGAAATGTAAATAAAATATATCCAATAAAAAAAGAAAGCCTTAGATAAAAGTAAGGTAACACAGACCCAGAAAGACAAGACAAACATCATATACTCTTTCTCATGTGTAGATCACAATGACAAAGCTTCAGATAGGATTATATGATCTGGAGTAACCATAGGAAAGAGGGATGTAAAAACTGTACTAGGCAATTCAGATCAATACAGAGGGCAACAGTGAAGATAATTTAAATATGAAAGAGAAAAATTGTAACAAAAGTACTTTGCTTAGGAGAGGGAAGGGAAGTCATTACAGAAGGAAGGAAACGGGGGGGGGGGGGTTAAACAAGAGCAAGCATGTCTCAAAAACTCATAAGAAATCATGTTATTATTTATTATCTATTTTGCCAAAGTTATATATACATATACATGGTTTCCTTAAATTTAAATTTTTTTCTTTTACTGAAAATAAGTTGTGTGTGTGTGTGTGTGTGTGTGTGTGTGTGTGTGTGTAATCAATCCTGATTAGAATCTCTTCTTGTTCTTCATCCATTTTCTCCCCACCTTCCATCCATTGAAGATATACAACCTTTCTGTTGCTCATAAAAAATAAATAGGTGAGACCTTCCTTACCAGTAGACAGCCCACACTAGATCAGTGTCCACCTATCCTATGCACAACTACCTCTCCTCCCCTAGTAAAAACACCTAGTCTCCAAACTCCGTGGAAGTTCTCTGATCCATGAGAGGTCGTGCTGGCCACCAGAACTTCAAGTAGACTGACTGCCAGCAGACAACTTCTGTTATCTTTCTCCTTGCCTAGTCCACTTTCAACTGGCCCTCTTTTCCTTGTTCCCCATATCCAGCAGAGGCATACTGCTGGACTATTGCCTAGCCCATTTGTCCTTGGAAGGACATCAACTAGCCACGTCTGGAAATAGATTCAGAGACCTACACTCAAACACTAAGCAGAGTTAGGGGAATCCTTCCTTCTTCTCTTACTCAGAATTCCCCTAGCTTCACCTAGCATTTGGGCGTAGGTCTCTGAATCTATTTCCATATATGTTATGGGTGTATACCTTGGTGTTCTTGTGGAACTCTCTGCAGTGGGAATAGAGGATGTTTCTGCCTCTTTTCTCTGCACTTGGAACTCTTTTCCTCCTATGGAGCTGCTTTGTCCAGTCTGAATTTATGACTTTGTGCCTAAACGAATTGTATGTAACTTGTTAAGCCATGTTCTATGAATATTTATCGGAAGGTTTTTTTTTTTTTTTTTTCTTAAGGGAAACAAAGTATGATTGGATCTGGGGGAGAGAAGCCAAGGAGGGGGAGGTTTTCAGATTGGTCTTGTGCACAGTGTATTCTGATGCTCATTCTTGGGCCCCAAGTTTTAGCTACACTACAGACATGGGCAATGTCACGAAAACTGAAGAATCTCCTACATCAGTGTTGTGTGAAGAATGCTCCCAAGATTTCTGGTATTTGGTTCATAAATACTTTATTTTTGTTGTTATTTTTACTTATTGGTTAATAAAAGAAGCCGAACAGCCAATTATTGGGGAGAGAAGAGAGAAAAGCTGGACTTCTGATCCCAGCCAGGGGTCCCAGAGGGAAGAGCCAGGAGGAGAAGATCCAGGGGAAGAACAAACAAGGCCCTGAAGGTAGAAGAAGACAAATTCTGTGAGATTGTGCATGAGGACAAGTCATCAATGGAGTTCTCCACAAGGACAGACAGCAGCTAAAAATCATGGAGGGTTATGAACATCTGCTCAGTTACTGTCCTTAGTGCTTATTGAACATATCAATAGGTCTCTGACTCAACTACTTGGGAGCTAGCTGGGTTAGAAAAAAATGGTGCCTTAAAATTCTATCCTATAGGGGAGGCAGTGGAAGGAGTAGAGGGAGGGAAACTGCAGTTAGGATGTAATATATGAGAAGATGATAAAAGAAATAATGTAATCCAATTAAAATAAAAAGTAAACAGGCATCTAAGAGATAATAATTAAAAATAAAGTAAAATAAAATATAATATGATAAAACAAAATGTATTAGAGCTAGAGAAAACAAACAGAAAGAAAAGAGCCCAAGACAAGGCATAAGAAAAAGATACAGATTCATAGATTCACTCATTCACACACTCAGGAACTCCACAAAACCACAAAACTGGAAGCTGTAGTCAAAGAATATGTAGGGTAAAAGTTATTATATTTTATTTGATATATCAATAGGTCTCTGACTCAGTTACTTGGGAGATATCTGGGTTAGAAAAAAATGCTACTTTAAAATTCTGTCCTATAAGGGAGGGATTGGAAGGATAATTAAGATAATTATAATTAAGACAATTTTAAATTTAAACTTATGTTGATCATATTATTATCAAGTTCTTTTAGATCCTCCCCAACAAACATTAAGTTCTTACTCTAAGAACAAAATTGCAATGCAACAATCCCAAACCAAAAAATATAATAAAATATCACCCTAAAAGAAATAAAAACAATCAACCTGTAACCAAATAAAAATCAGATGAGCCCACTATTTGTTGGTCTGCTCTGACATGGTTATTATGACATTGTCACTCCACTGGAGAAAAGTAACTTTCCCTTTTCTATCCTGTCCCAACAAGTATAAAGGACAGTTCAATTAGTAGCTAGTCTAGGCTTTACTTAATTAATTAAATTCATTAATTCACCTTGGATAGACAGGTTTCCTCCACATAACAGAGCCCTGGCTGTCCTGGAACTTGCTTTGTAGAACAGCTTGGCTTTGAACAATCTGCCTCCCAAGTACTTGAGAATTTAAGGTGCATGACATCACATGACATCACAACTGGCTGTCCATTGGGTGATCAAAATCTGTAACAAAATAAATATGGAACAGAATCTATTAATCAAAGTAGGACAAGGCAAACCAATAAAAGATAAAGCCTGAGAGAAGGCAGAAGAATCAGGGGCCCATATTTACACCCTCACAAATCACATAAGATCCCTAAACTTAATGCTGTAAAATACATTCCGAAGACCTGGTAGAGACCTGCGCAGGTTCTGAGCTTGCTGCATCAATCTCTGAGTTCATATGGACCTTGTTTATGTTGATTTATGAAGACAGGCTTTCTTGGTTGATTCCTCTCTGGGTGTTATCCTATTTCAGCTTGCTCTTTCATATGGTTCCCTGAGCTCTGAGAGGAGGGATATGAAGAGACATCTCATTTAGGGCTCAGATTCCAAGATCTCTCTCACTTTGCATTAAAGTCTAGCTGCAGGTTTCTGTATTTGTTCCCATATGCAGTAGGAGCAATCTTTGCTGATGGTGGCTGAACAGGGACTGATCTATCAGCATAGCATAATATAGTTAGGATTCATTTAATCACTACATGCTCCCATTTTAAACTAATTAATTTACATTCCAAATGTTGCCTCCCTTCCTGGTTCCTTCCACCATAAATTCTTAATCCCATCCACCCTCCCCTTTGCTTCTGAGGTGTTCCCCACCCACCCACCCACCCATTCCCACCTTCCTCCCTCTATCATCCCCATTACCTGGGGCATCAATCTACAGGATTAAGCACATCCTTTCCCACTTAGCCCAGACAAGGCAGTCCCCTGCTTCAGATACGTCAGGAGCCATAGACCAGCCATATTTGCTTTATGGTTGGTGGCTTAGGCTCTGGGAGTTCTGAGGAGTCCAGGTTATTTGATACTGTTCTTTATCCTTTGGGATTGCAATCCCCTTCAGCTCTTTTAATACTTCCCCTAACTCTTCCATAGGGGTCCTGGACCTCAGCCAGTGGTTGGCTGTAAGTATGTGCATGTGTCCCAGTCAGCTGCTGGTAGAGCTCTCAGAGAACAGCCATGCTAGGCTCCTGTCTGCCAGCAAAACATGGCATCAGTAATAGTGTCAGGGTTTGGTGCTTGTGAGTGTGATTGGGATGGAGCCTAAGTTGGGCTGGTCTCTGGATAACCTTTCCTTCAGTGTCTGCTCCATATTTGTCTCTGCATTTCCTTTAGGCAGGAACAATTCTGGGTCAAAATTTTTGAAGATGGGTGGGTGGTCCTATGCCTCAAATGTGAGTCATCTAGGAGGTGATCTATCTAGGTTCCATCTCCTCATTGTTGGGCATTTAAGCTAAGGTCATCCTCTTTGGGTACAGGGAGCCTCTCACATCCCTGGTGTCTGGGACTATCTAGAGGTTTCCCCTCCTCACACACTGAACTGCTGCATGTTTCTAATCATTCTCATGGGCCTCTGACCTTCTTTCCTGTCTAAAATCCTACCTCCTTTTTTTTGTTCTCCATCCCCTCTTCCACATAGACCCTTTTATACTTCTGTCTCTCAAGATTATTTTTTCTCCTTCTAAGTAGGGATTGAAATATCCACCTTTGGCTTTCCTTTCTGTTAAACTTCATATAGCCTATGAGTTGTGTTATGGGTATTCTAAACTTTTTGCTAGAGCCCACTTATTATGATTAGGACAAGCATGTCCTTTTGTGTCTGGGTTACCTCACTCAGGATTATATTTTCTAGTTGTATCTATTTGACTGCAAAATTCATGATATCCTCATTTTCAATAGCAGAGTAGTATTATATTATGTAAATGAACCACATTTTCTGTATCCATTCTTCAGTTGGACAACACCTGGGTTGTTTCTAGCTTCTGCTATTATTACAAATAAGGTTGCTATGAATATAGAGGAGCATGTGTCCTTGTGAAATGGTGAAGCATCTTTTAGGCATATGCCTAGGAGTGGTATAGCTGGGTTTCCAGGTAAAAGTATTTCCAATTTTCGGAAGATCTGACAAATTGTTTTCCAAAGTAGTTGTACCAGCTTGCAATTCCACCAGCAGTGGAGGAGTGTTCTTCTTTCACCATATCCTCACCAGCAGGTGCTATTGCTTGAGATTTTGATCTTAGTTATTCTGGTTGGTATAAGGTTGAATCTCAGGTTTGTTTTGATTTGTATTTCCCTGATGGGGAAGGATGTTTAGCATTTCTTTAGGTGCTTCTCAGCCATCAAGATTCCTCAGTGGAGAATTCAGTTTAGCTCTGTACCCCATTTTTAATTGGGCTATTTGGTTTGATAGAGTCTAACTTCTTGAGCTTTTTCTATATTATGGATATTAACCATCTATCTCACAAAAGGTTAGGGGCACCTTTTCCCATTCTGTAGGTTGCCATTTTTACCCTACTGCCAATGTGTTCAAGGATCTTTCCCACAAGGATTTGAAGGGACGTGCGAATTCATTTCACTTGATTCAGATAAGTGGACAAAAGTTGTGCCACATCAATGCAAAACAAAGCAAAATGAAACTCTAACCATCTGATGCTGTTCTGAGTTACCATGTCAGTTCTATAGGACTGAGCTAACTATTTGTCAATGCCATCTTCAGCGAGACTCATGTGACATGTCAGGAGTCAAACTACTACCAGTTTCTTTTAATTCTAGAAGATGGATTCGAGAAGACAGTCTGCTTTTTACAGACTTTTAGGGAAATAGAACAATATTGAAAAGTTCAAAAATTGCTTCTAACTTTCTGAAAAATGTTTATTCATTGTACAAAATACTGAATTTCATTATATTTTCAGGTACACATGTACTATACATTGGCCATATAAACTCCTGTTCTGGCTTGATTTCTATTGTTGTATAAACACCACAACAAAAGCAACTTGGAGAAGAAATGATTTACTTAATCTACTCATCCAGATCACAGCTGATCATCCAGGGCCTTCAGGCAGGAACTCAAACAAGAGCAGAGGCAGGAAGCATGGATGGATCTGATTAGTGGGTTGCTTCTTTTGGTTTGCTCAGATTGCTTTTATATACAATCCAGACTCACCAGGCCAGAGTGGGCAAAGCCCTCTCACATCAATCTTTAATTGAGAAAATGCCTTACAGACTTGCAACAAGACTATCTGCTGGAGGTATCTTCTTAGTTGAGGTTTAATCTTCTAATATTATTTCAAGTTGACAAAAACCAAGTATCTTAGTTAAGGTTTTACTGCTGTGAAAAGACACCATGACTAAGTTAACTCTTGTAAGGACAACATTTAATTGGGGATGGTTTATATGTTCAGGGGTTCAGTCTATTATCATGAAGACAGGATCATGACAGTGTCCTTGCAGGCAGGCATGGTGCAGGAGCTGAAGGTTCTACATCTTCATCTAAAAGCCTTTAAGAGAAGACTAGTTTTTTTTTCTCCACACAGGGAAGAGCTTCCTAACCCATGCCCACAGTGACATCTCCTCTAACAAGGCCATGCCTTTTAATAGTGCCACTCCCTGGGCCAAGCATATTCAATGTACCACAATAAGCAAGCAAACATATAAAGGAACAAAGGCAACGTACATCAGCAAATGTGATTACTCATGCCCCTACCAAATATCTTCTTTTGTCCTCTCTCTCATGCTTCTTAATAGTTCCCCTCCTATGTTCATGTTTTGTTGTTGTTGTTTACTTCAAATATAAATTTTACCAATAAGAGGCAGTATGCTGCATTTGTCTATCTTAGTAATTTATTTCAGTTAACATCATAATCACTAATTGCATCCACTTTCCAACAAGTAACATAACCAATTTCTTATTTAAGGAGGAATAAAATTTTGTTTTGGTGTGTCGTAACATTTTCCTAATTTGTGCTTCAAACTTTTTGTGGTGCTAAGTACACTTACAGAGTAAGCAACCAAATTCATTCTTATTATTTTTGAGGACGAGTTCTCTTTCAGATGAAGTGAAGCTATAAAAGTGAATATCCTCTAGTGAATAGGAAGAATTAAGTTTATTGAGAAGCCTGTAAGTTAGGGTTCTCAACTTTCCTACCATGGTGACCATTTAATAGAGTTCTTCATGCTTTGTTTACAGCAGCCATAAAATTATTTTCATATGTCATAACTATAATTTTGCAATTCTTATAAATTGAAAATGTAAATATCTATGTTTTCCTATGGCCTGAGGTGTGAAGGGCCTCTGTGATAGAATTGTGGGACTTCCAAAGTAGTCACAAACCAAAAGTCGAGAGCTACTGCTGTTGTTGAAAAGGATGTTTTTGTTTTGTAGGCATAATTGAAAGGCTATAGTAAGTTCTTTCAGCTGATTATCTGCGTATGCAGCAAAGACTCTGGAAAATTTATGATGGCATTATGATAGATGCTCACATTTCACCTGGAGAGCTCTTACCAACCTGGTCTCTAAAGAATAAGTAGTAGGGAGAGAAGAAGTAATAGGAGATAATTAGACTACAACAAACAGCCTGTTATGGCAGCAGAGGGGAGGAACTTTTGGTTTCTGTTAGCACAGACTTCAATTCATCCAGAAATCTTTCTAAATCCTTTAGTTTAAAGAATCACTTATTCCCCTCTTCTCTGATTCCTAAGTTCCTCTTTTCTTGTCTTTTCTCTATTTTTAAAGCAGTGTCTTATTTAAGCATGTTTTATAATATATTTGTTTTCTTGCACTCTCTCTCTCCCCCCTCTCTGTGTGTGTATGTGTGTGTGTGTCTACCCCCCCATACCCTCCCACACTCAACTTTACTGGAATTGCTGTCAGTTTTCTAAACTTCTTTCGTGTGTTGATCATTTGATTTTAAATTAACAATAGCAACAGCAATGTAAAAGTTTTTCTTAGTAGCATCCTGTTACTTAATGGTCAAGTCCAAATTTTCAGAACCTTCTAGTAAGTTCCCATGTTTGTCCCTACCTAACAGATGAGGCTTCCTGTTCTCCAAAGAGTCATTCCACAACACATGGTTCTGGAACAGTAGCCAGAAACAAACAAACAAGAGCCATTTCAGTTCTCAGAGATTGCTGCTTATTTACAGCTTTATGTAAAAATGTCCTCTCTCTTATGCTTTTGCAAACTCATTCTTAGGTTTCTTCTTGCTCAAATGTCACATTTCCATAAAGCCTTTCCTGCAACATCTTTACCTCTCAGATGAGCTTATGTGGTCTTTACTCTGGGTACTCAAGTCACATGGCATACTCTCACTTACATAATAGCTCACATTGCGCTGAACATGACACTGTCTTCTCCAGCATCAAGCATTACAGGCCATAAGCCTTGAACCTTTCTTCTTGTCATCAGAAGCTGACAGTGTCTTCCATTGCCATTGTCGTGTATTATTAATGAATATATGAACATCTACCAATACTTACTCCATTTTCCATTAAAAAAATAAACAAACACAGTAAATGAGTTTTAAGTGACCTAGTATTCTATAAAAGTTGTTTGTCATCTTGGATAAGAAAGAAGGTAGGAGGCTCAGTTTAAATGACACTGGGTTTTCAACACCTCCTCCTCTAAGTATCACCTGTCACTCAAATATTAGGAGTTGACACAAAACTTTATGCTAAGAAGTTTCTATTGCCAAAAATGTTAGAACACTACCATGGGTGATATGAACGTGTCCTCTCTCCCCAAAGCAACAAAAATTTTTCATCTCTAGGTGAATATGAAAATGCAATTAAAGAGTAGGAAAGTTGATGTCAAGGGTTGATTTGACTTTCAAGTCAAGCTACAGCACAGGGCATATGATTTTCTACTAAATCACCTTCTTTCCAAGATGTGTCAGTGAGAACATTTAAATATCAAATCCAAGACCTGAGGATCTTACTCTTCTTCAGCATCTAGGTCTGTCGGTTTTAGTACTTTATGCACAACCTGTGAATCTCACCTTCATCATCCGTCCAATTAAGAAAAGGGAGATTTATATCTAACTTGCAGCTAGAAATAGCATCTATAAAAGCAGTGTCTAAGTTTTAGGAGACCAAGATCACAAGTTCACCAATATTAATTATTTTCTTCCTATACACTGTTTCTTGTCTACTGCTCCTTGACCACAATTCACCAAAGACTGTGAACTGGAGCAGAATGCATCATTTCTTTGCCAAGATTTTAAAATGTAAATAGTCTTTATGTCTCTAAAAGGGAAATAGTCTATGTTTCTTTCTTTATTTGTTCACTTAAAATGAAAATACAGGTGACTGTAATGATGGAGTAGCAAGATCAAAGGATGCCAGGTTCCCAAATCACGTGAAAGCAAAACTGTTTACCAGCTTTAGGTTATTCTGTGGCCAAGAAAAAAAACAATTTATGTTTCAGGCATTACATAATTGTTGAAAAAAATCAGAGCTACTGTTTTATGCCTTGCCCTAATTAATTCAGTTACTTTTATCCATGAGATACAGTGGTATATGTGATATTTCACATTCTTGTTAATAAACTCTATCTCATCTGCTCCTCATGGACAAAGAATATTATAATAAACAAGCCACAGTCTGAAAGCTTTGAGTGTTCTAACATAGCCTCATTTATATATTTCAGTTATAAGATGAGAGTAGTATAGATTCTTTTCATTAAATTTAAAATTAAATAGCATTGAAGGTCATTTAATGATAAGTAAAACTCTTACTTTGTAAGAGTTAGAAAATAGACATAGCTTTCATAAATGACATAGAAAAATGAAGCATTTCTCTTGGACCTCTCTGGATATATATGTAGATATACCATGATTTTGGTAGAAAAAAAAAGTGCATAGGAAGACTTTTGTATTTAGAGAAAAAAAGAGTAAACAAATATTCCATTTTAATTAGAAGGATGTGGGAAAATATTAATATAGAAACATAACACTAATTATTTTTTATTTTGAATCCAAAGATATAGATGGGGATATTATGCAACATTTTAATGTTCAAATAGGTATCTATATACTTTTCATAAGGAATATCCAAAATAAAGGTTTCCTGATATGTGCTATGAGCAGGATAATTTTGATGGGAAGAGTCTGGACATTCATTGCTGCAATTATTTGAAAAATGAATGAAGAGATATTGAATTAGGAAATTAACAGCAAGAAAAGAAAGAAGGCTTTAAGGATGCAGAAGAACAAAAATGAAGAAGAAAAAGTTAGGAAAAATACTTAGAGTGTGCATGCATAGAAGAGAGTGAGTGCAGAGACTGAAATGCCATAAATAGCTCATGTATTGCTGTTTGTTGAGACAAGACCCCTCCATGTAACTCATTGTCCTCTTACCTCAGGATATCAAGTGTTCTTTCATCATACCCTCTTAGACATGTGTTGATGATGATGAGCTTGTTTGAACTCCTTGAGGTTCATTAGATTGATATCTAATAAAACTGACATGCTTTATGTCTTTCTGGTGCAAATAGAAGATGTTTAAAAAGTTCTTCCTGTATGACAGAGATGACTTTAGAACATTTAAAATATATTAGCTCAATAAATGTTTAAGTAACCATGAAGGGATTCCTAAATCATCTTTGTTTTACCTGGAGTTAATATGTTAAAAAAAAAAGTCACACAACTGTGATCACAGTAAAAACCAGAATTTAAATTCAGGTAGTCTGGCATAAAAACATATGTTTTAAATGTGTACAGAACTTGTATTCCTCTAAACCTCTATAGGAAGATGCTTTCAGAAAAAGAAACATATATACCCTGTTTTGTTTAGGGACATTCATAACTTTTATGAACCCATTCTTTTAGTGATTTTTGTCCCTCTCTCATTGAGATGCCACCACCTTTGAAATATTTCTCAAAGTAAGCTAATACTGAGTGGGTAGGCACTGTCATAATCTGACTCCTGTGAGATTCACTGAAATGCAGTTGACACTGTGCTATTCAGGGTGGTACCTTTAAAAAGTCAACATATTTGTACCATTTTCACTTGAGTAGGTAAAGCTGTTACAAGACTAAGTGTTCTTATACTATATCTTACTGATCTTCTCTACCATGTGTATGTAATTGTATGAAGGCCTGCATGTTGTATTGATTCCTATCTTCCATTTCTTCTTTCTAAATTAGCATTCTTCTTCCTAACTCACTCCTTCTGTCATACTCTGTTATGGATGCACAAAATGAACTTGATAGTAATTTTTCCAAACAGAAATATTTTTAGAAAATTTTCAGAAACTTTTAAGAGAATGGTGAAAAAGGGGGAGACCTGGTGTTAGGTTATGTCACCAGAGAGGGAAATTAAAATATAACAACATGTTAGTGTCTCACAAAGAAAGCCAAAATAGTTTGTCAGCTTGGGCTCTCACACACGGCCTTTTTCTTTATGGCTGGTCTTCAGCCAGAACAAATCCTCACAACTGACAGCTGTCAACTGTCACAGGTTACAGACTAAAGTGACAAAGTACTCAGAATAGTGGATAAAAATACTACAAAGTCAGAGAGACTAGGCAGATTCTTCATATCTAGATTCTGAGCATTTGGAGTAACTTACACTACTAATCAAATGTCAGAAAAACGTTGGCCCCATAGTTTGATATAGCTCATTAGTCTTACTTTCTAGTTTAACTAAACCAGTTGATCTTAACTCTCCTTTTTGATGCGAATCTAGAGGCGTAATGTGGTTAAGGTTTAAATGTTTGTGTTTCTCCCACAATTTTATGTTGAAGTCTGAATCTGTTAGTATTAAAAATTAAGGTCTTCTTATGATATAAGCCTGTTTGCTCCTTTGCTTTCTAAAACAGCATAGAAGTTAAAATACAAAGAATGGGCTTTTCCAGGCTAAGCATGCTAGTGCCTTGATCTAATTCACCTGTATCCAAAATGGTGAGAAATAAAAATTTACTGGTTATAAACTACCCAGGCTATGGTAATTTGTCACTTAACCATGAAGCATTAAAGGTCTAAGACAAAAGTATATATGATTACAGTCCAAGCCTAACATATTTTATTCATGCCCTAACACTGAAAAATAATCAGCAAGTTACTATGAGTAACTAACATCCGGTGTTTCAATATGAAGGTAGAACATGGTGATGCCAAACTCTACTTTTATTGCTCCAACCTCATTTTTTTAAATTATCTGATTCTATTATCAACAACTCCTCCAATCACACATTCGGATTTGTGGTTCACATCATGAACAATGTGATCACTCTCTCATTAGAGAAAATATTAGGAATCTTGAGTCACCAGATTCCAGACATGGCTTCACCTTTATTTTTGTAATGTGGTATGTATGGTCCGTGATCTGAGGAGATTTAGAGATTCTCTGCTATATAGGTAATATAACCTGGTTTAAAACAGCCTGTGAAAAATTTTTCCCACTTTATTATCATCATCTTCATTTTGATTATTGAAAGATAGAATATTTAATTAGTTAATTAACACTTTAGTTAGTTAAATATATGAACAAATAACATGCTGTAATAAAGTAAAACAGACTGTAGGCATCTGACCTAACCTGTCATTCTTCATGTAGAAGGGCTGAATTTGTTTAGGTGGTAATGTTTAGGTTCGAGACCACATTTCTCAGAAGCATTTACAGCAAGATTTGCAGTACAGAAAATTTCTGTTACAGGAATGTGATCAAAAGCAAATGGGTCCTTCCAAAAATTTTATCCTGAAAGGAAAAACAAGCCTTCCTTTGTCTACTGAACTAGAAAAAGCAGAACGGGAAGAGTCATCGCCATCCATAACATGACACAAGGAAGATAAATGTTCCTAAGCATCCAGCGGACTCAGAAACCCCTACTTCATTCTGGAATGTTTGATTCTAGATAACTTTGCTAGAGTAGAATAATCTGCCTTTTCTTGGTTGTATCTTGTTGACTTATTTTTGTTAAGATATAAGTTCACTGGTTTTTGTTGTTGTTGCTGTTGGTTTTAATTCTGACACTCTTAATTCTTAACGGACTCAGAAACAAAACAGAAAACTTTCATATAGTTACCTCTTGAATATGACCCACAGACTGCTTTGGATAACTAAATCTCATGCTGACCAAATCCCTAATTGTCTTAGTTAGGGTTCTACAGCTGTGAACAGACACCATGACTGAAGCAAGTCTTACAAGGCCAACCTTTTAATTGGAGATGGCCTACAAGTTCAGAGTTTCAGTCATCACAGCTCCTGAAGTGTTCAGATAGGCATTGTGAGGGAAGAGCTGAGAGTTCCACATCTTATTTTAAAAGGAAACAGAAGACTGACTTACATGCAGCTAGGACAAAGTATTTAAATCCCATTCCCACAGTAGCATGCTTTGTACAAGACCACACCTTGTAATAATGCTACTCCCTGGGTTAAACATATTCAAACCACCACTTTAATATGTAAATGTGATAGCATATTCTTCATATTTAATCATAATATCTAATGTGATGTAAATACTAGATCGATAGTTGTCTGTATTTTTCAGATGGTGAAAAAAAAATCTGTAAAGTTGCAGTCTTAAAAGTATTTTAATCCAAGGCTGATTGAGTACATGTATTTAGAGAGTAGACTATGGAGAATTCAGAAAGGAATGCACTTAATGCTAGGAAACTGGGGGTGTGTTAGACAGGAAGAGAAGGGGAGAATTTCTTTTAAACTGTCCGTAGAATTTTTCCATGAACAATTTGCCATTGAGAACAATTCTGTTATTCAAAATCTCAGATGTAACTTCTGTGTAGCAGAGGTGATACTCCACATGTGAACAGTGAAACAAACAAAGTATGTCAGATAATGCTTAGTTTTCTGAGCTGACTCTAAAACAATACGCACCCAAGTGCCAACACTTTAGCTTGGATGTCTGGACAACTTACTTTAAGGGAAGACTTATTATAAAGTAGTATGGTATCAATTGACTGCAAAATGCTTTCACAACTTCCCAGAAGAGCTTTAGCTCATTTCAGCACAATATGACCAGGTAAGACTACCCATTACAATATGCTAGCACATGCATTCATTATGTGCAGCATCTAAGCCCATCAATGTTGATCTAAGCATTTTGAATTTTGATGAGTGGGGCTCCTAGATCTATCTTAATCCAAAGTCTGAAGTTTGGGCTTTTAGGAATATATCCTGGATACTTGGTTGTGTTACCTTTTGTAGAATCAGAGGGCTTACACTTGGGTATCTAAGGGCTTGCTAGGAGTGGGAGCAGATGGTAGTTTTTATGTGTTCTTTTTATAAATGAATCTTGAGCAGGTTTTTTTTGCATGAATATTTCATTTATGACAGGGTGCTGCTTAGTTATATAAAAAGTAAATACATGACGGGTGAGGTGTAAGTATAGCAGCAGTGTGTAATGTTGAGGCTAATGGGTGGAGAGGGTTTTAAAAATATGAAGGATTCCATTTTCAAAAGTGCTTTACAAAGTTTAAGAGATAGAGAGCTTGTTTTCTGCCTGCTTGTGTTTTCTAATCTCGCCCTGTTTTATTGCTTAACCAGGAAGAGGGAATGGTTTGGATTCAAGAAGTCAAGCATATGAATTCCAATTTTTATTATGAACTGTAATTTTATTACTTGAGAAGGGAGAAGACAGTCCACATAATGTAAAAATAGCAAGAGTGGGTGCCACAAATAGAAACCTGAGGCTTGGAGACCTGGATGGAGGGACACACAGCCACCATCGGGGAAATAAAAAGGCATGGAAAACAACAGCTGCCATAAGCTAAAAAGAGGGTCCTTGATCTTCACAGGGGACAGGTGGCCAAGACATGTCACTCGTCACCGTGTGACATGGTATAGTCACAATGTTCTAGGCTTTGGAAACTATTGTCAAACTTATTCAGCCTAGAAAAATGTTTAAGTCAACTTGAGAAAACACATTAAAGCCACTTGTTTATCGATTTATCCAAGGCTCATACTACATACTATCCAAGTCATTGAAGTGCATTTTCTTCAGATTCTTAATGTGTTTCAGTTCATTGAACAACATACAAATAAACTCATGAAAAATAAACGAGTAGTCTACAGCTTGAGTATTTCAAATCTTGTATGGTAGAAGTGAACATTCTTCTATAGTGATATTGCATATAACATTTAGCAAAATACAGTTAAACAAACCTCCCTATCTTAAAGGGCAATTGAAATGACATCTGTGCTGATCTAGAGTTATAAGAAGCTAACTATCATAAAGCTATGTTGTTCTCTAAATGTTCATGAAGATAAGACCTTTATGTTTCCCCAATATTCACAAGTGACAACCCTGTCCAAAGTCTGAATATTTGCTCAGCATGCAAGTGCTTCAGCAGTTTTTCAATTGGACTGTTTCTTTTATTTTCTTTCTTTCTTTTTTTTGAATCACTTTGTTGTTACTTCACTTTCATCACCAAAACTAACAGTAGGGATATTTTTTCCTTCCTTACAAAGAAAGTAGATTTTCATCATGTCATGAAAATAACTATGTAGTAACTTGACCACAAGCAAAGAATATACAAGGATGAGAAGATATGTGAACCAGTCTTCTAAGCACACTCCAGCTCAGGGATTCTTGCAAAAGACTGGTTGCTGGTCACATGTAATTCAATTTCATGCCTCAGCAAAATTACAAATTGCTACATGTCATGAACCCCTGACAATTGCTGGAGAGTAGTCAAAGCAGCACATTGCCTTTCAGTGACATATTGCTTTGTATTTTCTGAAAGTGTCAACTAGAACCACTTGCATAGGGTATATTACACTTTTAGCTTGGTTGACGATCTGATTGAGTGTTGGATTTGACAAGTGCAGAGGGGATAACTGTTGGTTAGGCTGATGGAGCACCCCACATTGACTTGCACTTGGGCCCCCTCTAGTGCTTCTCTAAGAGGAAACTTCTCTGAGAGGGAAGTCTTAGTTGTGAATAGCATTAGACTAATGGGCGCTAAGTAGAGCTCCAGCTGTTGTGAGGGGGGAAAGGATTACACAGGACACAAATGTGGTCTGCATAGAAGGGATGGATGAAAATGTTAGAATTCCTTCTAAGCTGTTCTAACCTTCTGTTAAAATTATGTTTTTTAGAAATTTAGAGAGTGTTAGCATTAGCAATAATGGAGTGAGTCAACTAGTCAATTTCTCTGGAAGCTAGAGATTCGTGTTGTTAAACCTTAGGGATGGAGATTATTTTGTGTTTGTCTTAGATCTTGGGTTATCTCCTTTATCCATGAAGTGATGAAAGATGTGTATACACTACTTAAGGTAAAATATGCCAATCCTGTTATCCAAAAGAAAGACTTGTCTGCTGTTCTTGAATAAAACTTTAGGTTTAACTAACCATCTAATAGTACAACTTTAAAACATTAAAAAAAAGTATCTTCAAATGTTTTTAATAGAAGTCTTGGCTTTTTATTAATTTACATTGTAACACTTATAAAACAGGAGCTCGATTAGATTGATATATATATAATTCATGGAGTCATTTAGCTCCATTTGAGTTCTTAGGTATGTAAGGATCAGTTTCAACAAAGAGTCAAGGAGAGGTATTCCTTTCCAGGAAATCACAGATGGAAGAGCAGGCACTGGGCACACAGGGCATTGCTGCCTTCTGTAGCTTCCTGATATAGACATTGCACATTCAACCAGCTCTCCAATGTTTTAAACATAAATATCATGCGTTAGTGTAAATGAATAATCAAATTTAAAAGGAATGGCAACCTTCTCGGTATCTTATCTTCCATAAAAATTCCAAAGAACAATAATTGAGTAAACAAAACAAATAATTGTATAATACTTTCTTTTTTAAAGATGTGACTTTTGTAACCCATAGGAAGAAAAGCAATATCAACCAAGTAGACAACCCCCAAAGCTCCCACGTACTAAACCACCAACTATAGCGTGTACATGGGGAGACCCATGGCTTCATCTGGATAAGTAGTAGAGGATGGCATTGTCTGGCATCACTGGGAGGAGAGGCTCTATGGTTCAGGGTAAAGGAATGCTGGGGTGCTGAGGACGGAGAGGGTGGGCAGATGGAGGAGCACCCTCATAGAGGCAAGGGAGAGGAAGGGGATAAGAGGTTTGTGGAGGAGAAACTGAGAAGGGGGATAACATTTGAAATGTCAATAAATAAAATGACCAATAAAAAGTAAAGATGTGATTTACTCTAAATCTCCATTTTCCCTGTAAAATGGCCCACTCTCTCATTTGCTTTTTTGTTCTAGTAATCCAGAGACTTGGTGGATTCTTGTAACATGAAAAGCACAGTATTGGAATTTTCAAGTGTTCTCAGGTTTGTGCAATACCATGCAGACATTTTGCTAATAGAATATATTAAAACTTTGTTATCATTTCTTGTCTTGATTTTCAACCCAATCAATGTTTGCTACTTTCAGGCTTCCAACCTTAAGCCTTATGACCTATTTTAATGGCTGATCTGCATACTGTCTGAGCTGCTTCATTATAAAGCACAAATAGGAAGTCTGGAGTTTTCTCAAACCATGAAGAATATTAGAAATAACTAACATGCCTATAGACCAGCTACAGTGACGTTCACTAACTTGGGAGGTCAGCATCAGAAGTGACAGAACATTCTGGAAGAGAGATTTAAGCATAAGTGGGAATGGTGACCAGGATGAGACACAGGCCCCAAGAACCACAGGCTTGACTGAAAAGCGGCAGAAGTGATAGTGGGGGAAAAGGAAGTAAAATCAGGGTTAGGCAGTGAAGGAACTTGAAACTGAGAGCTTTTGTGCTATGGGCAACCCAAGAGCTTAATTAAAGTTATATATTAATTAAATATATAATGGTAAAACACACCATAATAAGTACATTTAAAGTATGTTTATGAGATGATTTCCTGGGGCACGTTTTTCTGATGGTATTTGGACAGTGATTGCCAGTGCCACACACAACGACTGAACTCTCCTCATCAATTGTCACGATTTCAACATCGGCATGAATAATGCATATGAGAGATAGCATGGAAAGAAGGATTCCGATTTGCAAAAGAGGAACAGCCGACGCTAGAAACCCTAATTGTGGTTATTGGGCAATGTTGTCTACTCCATAGCTCAAGACTTTGACACTTACTGACTTTAACAGGGTTGTGCAATCACTGGACATAGGCATTTAGCTTGGCAGAAATGGATGCATTTTACCTGATAGTTCTCTCAAGAGGATGATGGCTCTCAATGTCTAAATTTATATTTTGACTGAAGTCCATCCTAGGTGCTGCATCTTTCCCCTGTACTGAAGGCTTGTGTTTGGGGTTGGTGAGTAGGGGAATCAGGATTAGCCCTTAGTAGACTAAATTGTAAATGACTGAAAAGAAGCTCATTTGTGTCTATTTATTCGTCCTTATTAATAGATTTGGGCACTTAGAAATGCCCCAAGGAAAGGCAGAAGTGCAAGTAAATAAGTCTGTGAATGATCCCATTAAACCCTGGGATATTCCAGACACATACACACAACTGTGGGAAATTAAGGCTGCTAAAATCGCAAGAAATCAGGTTCTTTAAAATATATTTATAACTCCAACTTAAATTATTGCCCCTTGAATAGAAAAGGTTTACTAGTAAGCATAGAGATCAGTATAAGTTCAATTAATTATTTGTTTCAGTGTTGATTTGAAAATATGTCAGGAGAATTTTGTTTATACAGATCTAGTGAACGCATGCCTCATTTCAAACCACATAAGTTGGAAGGTCATTACTGAGCTTTTCTTTTTCTTTCAACAAGGTTTATGTTAGAATGACTAGGTAAAGAACACAGCAATATGATAAATAAAACAACCAATTGTCACTTGGCAATTAGACCTCGGATGTCAAGAAAGTAGAGAAGCCCCAAATAAATCACAAGTCTAACAACCAGAGGAAATGATTCTTCTGAAAGCATATAAGTAAATCTGTGGATGATAGTATCTATATTTATTAAAGAAAATAATTCAGATACTAGTTTGTATTCCGTGTAGAGAAGGAGTGAGTTACATGAACCAATAGCTAAATCTTCTCTAAAACTTATAATCAAAAATTTTAAAGTTATATGTGTATATGAGGGAAAAATGGGTATTATTGATAATTTGCTGTACTAAGTTAAATTTCCTCTGATAATCATATTCTCATTAATATTACGTGATTGTTCATCTCAGGTAAAGTATTACAAAAGGGAGGAGATAACTACTGTCCTTACCATAACCGATTAAGTTCCCATGATGTGCTCGTGGAATCGCTGTGCTGTAGAAGACAAAGCACAAAGATTATGAACACATTTAATCTTTTCCTTAGGTAAACAATGCAGAACCATTTACATGATAATTGAAAGATCTTATTGATGGCAGATTTATGCATTTGTCATGCAGGGGAAGAAGAGGCGGAAGCTGTTCAGAGGAAAGTATGGCTGCAAAGATAAAACCAAGAGCTCACTGTGCAGAGGATCGCAAAGAGGAACTGACAAGGGAAAAAAAAAACGTGATAAAGGTTGCCAGAGTACAGCGGAAGTTTCTGAGTATTTTTGAGTGAGTTAAAACAATGGAAGTCAAATTTTCTTTCTTTTTTAAAAAAGATATATTGGTTTATGTATGTGAGTACACCATCACTGTCTTCAGACACATCAGAAGAGGGCATTAAATCTCATTACAGATGGTTATGAGCTACCGTGTGGTTGCTGGGAATTGAACTCAGGACTTCTGGAAGAGCAGTCCATGCTCTTAACCGCTGAGCCATCTCTCCAGCCCAGAAGTCAGTTTTTCAATGGCTAGGGGATATGCCATGAAGTGATTGATGACCGTGATCATTTTGGGGTTGAGAGGAAGAAAGGTCGATTAAATTGCAAAATGGCATGGTTTCACTGTCACACAAAGTTTATTTCTATTTACAAACGGTCCCCTTATCAAATATTTTCTATTTCACTTAGGACATTGTCTTTCCTTACTGTTCACAGTGCTGAATGTCTCAGATGTCCAGTGTGACTTGAACTTGATGATAGCTGTCATGGCCTCAGGTGGTCTAGACCGTGCTGCCATATAAAGGCAGAAAAGACAAGCCTACCTTTGACATCATAGTTTCTCTTTGGTGTGGACTGTGACCCAAAGTTGGAATTGCTAGTGCATTCATGACAGATGTCATTCAAATATACCACTGTGGAATCCACAGGTTCATTCTCAGTCTGGTATCAATACTCCGGTTTCTTTCTTGGCAAAGACAAACTTCCCTCAAGCTGTCTCCTGTGCTAATTTTGGCCTTCTGGTGGTGATTCTGTAAATGCAAAGTAAATAGTTTAGCGGCTGCCATTGTGACTTGAGGGTCTATTCTGCATATTTTCTATTGGTAAGCCTGCAGCCTGTTTCTTATCAGAGGTGGTAGTACTGTAATTACTTAACCCCCCTCAACCTTAAGAACAACCTTTGCTTCCTACAGATACTGCCTTTGTGGGGATTCCTTTTAGATGCCCAAAGTAATAGGAAGGATTACTGGACATTGCTCTCAAAACAAGTTTACCTTCAGACTCATCACAAGATATTTTTCCTTTATGTCTTTATAAGAAGTATACCATTTCTTTAACAACCATGTAAAAATAGGTGGTCATTTTGTTTTTGTTTTTTAAAAAGGCCCCAGGGAAACTCTCTTTTTATGATTTCTTCCAAGGATATGTTCAGAGCAGGAACGTTCTGTATTTATTTAATCTTGTCAAACTTTTTTCATGTTCATGCCATTCTCTCCCCTTGAGCTTTCTCTAGACCACACTTTTTCGAGTAAATGCTTGCTATAGTTTTCAGGGTGCTTACCCGCTATCCTCACTTAAGTACAGGTGGGAACCAACACACAGCCAGTGAAGAATGTTTTGCTCCTGGTGATTGACTCGGCTCTTAGGCCTCTGACAAAAGGTGCCAGTTTCTTGTAGAAAATGAACATACATGCCGCTGTTTACACTTCTTCCATGGCTCTGTAAACGTATATGATTTTGCAACCTAGTTGTTTGCCACAGGCACAGAATGAGGAGTTCTGAGTCTTCATTTACAAGCAAGGGCCCTTTCCCTGCATTTGTACTTGCTTAACTCTGTGGTTCTGATTGGTCTGTTTCTTGTAACAACAGGGGGGCTACTGTTTTTTGTTTGTTTGTTTGTTTGATGGATTGATTGTGTTTGTCAAAATGATTTGGTAGGATATTTTTAGAAACAAGATGTTCGGCAGATTTACTATTAAATGTTTGGCCAGCACTTCCCTTTCTGTAGTTTATCAAGATCAAATGTTGTAACGTCTTGATACTTCATTAAGGGAAAAGACAGAATTCACACGTAAAGAGACAGGAGAAATTATGAAAAGAGTTGAGTGAAGAAATCAGGAAACAGTTGGGGTGCAGAGCTAGCACCCCTAGAAGCAGGCAGCCTGTGGAACTGAGGAAAGTTAGCTAGAGCTAGTTAGAACTGGAGTTCTAGAGGATGAATTAGTCTTATGAGCCACAGTGGGACAGAGCTGCTGTAGGAAACAGGGTAAAGCAGGGGGGCTGTGGTGCGTCAGCCACAATATCTTCGCTGTCTGATAGTTCCTGTCTTTCTCCAGAGCCTCCAACAGTTGAGCAAGAACAGTTGAAAAGAATCAAGAGGAGGCAGGACGTGGTAATAAAAAAACCAGCTCCTAACACATGAGGACAAGGATATTTTTTGCCTATGGCTCTAACTGATGTTGCTTTTCCTCTGGAGTTAGCAGCAGCAACATAAAGTAGGCATTTTCAAACAAAACCAAAGTAGTGTGATAAAAGTACTTTAAACTTAGGGTCTTACACTGCCAGACAGCTCGATCAGATTTCTACACTCACAGCAACCTCAAATTTCTGTGTCTATAAAGTACTATTCTAATTATCCAACCCCCCACCTCTATTTTTTAAAGGAAAACAAAAACTACCTTTTAATAAAAAGTACAGATGTTGGATGAATACTTTAGAGATGGCTGGCAACAGCTCATTGCTCCTCTACTTGAACTTCTAACCCTTTCTCTTGTCTAGAATATTCAAATCCAGTCTCAAATATGTGGCGACCCTCCCACCTTTACTGCCCCACATGGATGGTAGGGTAGTGTGTGTATGTGAATCTGTCCTGATACTTCTAACCAGTGTCTTTGCACCATACAAGTTTACCAGCGTTATAGCTGTTCATCCTTTCCCTTTAAACTCCAAGCATTAACAATACTCACCAGATGCAAGCTATATGGGGGACAAGAATCCATTTCCTTTTCTCATGGAGATTACAATTTAACATGGGTTAGGGTCAAAACATAGTAAGCAAACATGTAAACAAGATTTTAATATACTAAATATAAAGCCATTGAATGTATGTTTGTAGCATCTGGAGAGACGTCTGTGAGCATCTTCCATTTCATGTGCATTCAGAGTCTGAAAATGAAATATAAACAGGGATACAGTCCAGGAGACAGACCTGAGATGTCCTTCCACGGAATATCTGACACGACTTTGAAATCTTGCTGCAATGTACTTTCTTTGAAACTGTCTCCCCTTATTCAAGTGGAATGGGTGTCCTTCCTGCGACTTCCTCACATCCTGCATTTTCCTTTAGCCCTGTGTGGTGTTCCTCTTCCTGTCCCCTCTCCCTGGCACTTCTGCTTAGCACTTTCTGCTCGAGAATGCCTCATTTTGAGCTGTTGCCTAATGAAAATCTATCAAGCTCAATGGCTCCATGAGATCTCCATTGATCACTTGGCTAAGGCTTACTCCTCCTTCCTCACATTTTTGTACTTATTTTGTGTATTGTATTGTGATTTATTTCATATATTATAGATTCATTTAATGTGTATGTAAACAGCTGCCTTTTCTTTGCTACGAGTGAGAAATATATCGCTGCTTTAGCAAAGATTTCATTTTAGCTTGTTCATGAAAAATAATTTCTTAAGGTGAATGCTTTCACGTAATCATGTTTAACTCTTGAATGTAGTCAAGATTTTAAGAGTCATTGTGAAGTAGTTATATTGACTGAGTTGAGAGAGCTAAGATGAAGGATGGAAGGAAGGGAGGGAGAAAAAGAGGGAGAGAGAGAATATAAAGTTGTGTGGGTGGGTAGTTGGGAAAGAAGTTAAGGAAAGTGTAAGAATACAATTAAAATTTATTGTATTAAATTCTCTAAAAATTAATAAAACTGTTTTTATAAATTTCTATGCTTTTAATCTATTCAAATGTCTACATGCCTTCTGTTTTTGTTTTTTATTGAAAATAAAAGATTTGTTATACAATATAATCTGATCAGTTTTCTCTTCCTCATCTTCTCTCAAATCTTTCTCACTTCCCAACCAAAACTCTTTATTCCCTCCCAAACTCACACCTTCTTTCTCTCTTAAGTAAACAAACAAACAAAAAACACACAAAAAACAAAAATCAAAACAAAAACCCAAGAATAAAACAATAATGAACAAACAAAACAAGAAGAACTAAACAACCAAAAACCAAGGTGTTATCTTGTATGACTTAAATATAGTTTAAAACCATTGAAGACTTTATCCTCTAAAATATATGCAAAATCTGCACAAAAAGGAGAATTGTGAGGATAGTTAGGGAATACTGATTTATAGACAGTATATATTTAAAAAGGCATTAATATTGGTATTGTTATTTTACTTTGTCATTCAATATTTTTAAAAGGTAAAGATTTGTGCGGAACCTTGAATATTTTGATGGTTTAACTTTTCACCTCATAGTGTGTATGTGGACTGAGTCCCCCCTCCCCCTGCCTCCAATGCTAGTTCCCATGAGCGTTAGAACGAAAGAAAGACCAGAAAGGAGAAGTAGTCACATTACATTTTGCTTAGGTCTGCTGGCAGATTTCCGTGATGTCAGCCCTATTTTGTTCTGCTCTAAAAGCAGGCTTGGGCTTGTTCCTGTGTTTCTCCAAGCCTGTGTTCACTCATAATCCTGAATTCCTCCAAAAGATTATCTTCATGCCCTTGCCATTGGGATTCATTCAAACATGGGATTCTATGGCTTTATTTTTCTTTTCAGTTGATGTGGGACTCTGGTTGCATTCTGACTGAGCTCATGGAAACAGTAGTAAGAAGCCGTCTAAAAATAAGTTGTTTTGTTTACAGGAACTCACTGTGCAACTGGACTTCAGACACCTGCCAATAGTTCAATGCTGGAAAGTGAGAGGAGGGGCTTCAGTTCTCTAAGACAGTTACAATCACAGGCAAGCCCCCCTCAATGCAGATGTGCGTGGAGTTCTCCTGTTAATGCACTTCAGGGATTGTATAATGTCTTTCTTGTCCCCTCCCATTATACCTCTCTTTACTATAAGCTTTCTAAAAATCCTCTGGATTGGACTGATGTGTAAAATAAAACCAGGATGAAAAAAAAAACCAGTATGCTAAAGTAAAACACCTAGAATTATGAAAATCAGTATCTAGAAAGTTTTATGCTTACCCCTCACTTGTAATTTAAGCCCACTAAGACATTTCAATGTGGGTTACTGGGAGAGTGGAGTCCCTCTGGAGCTTCTGAAATGGTCCTGTAAGTTGGTGGGATGTCAATATGACAGTGTCTCTGTCCTGCACTTTTCTGTCTTTGGTGCATGGTGCATCACGGCAGAAATCCTTGGTGTATTTATTTGATACGGCAATCATTCAGCTAATAAATAATGAAAGCCAGACACATTTGTTTACCTAATATATGTTTGGGAACTTAAAATGTCACTAGAACAGAAAGGTAACTCTACTTTTAATGTAAGGCTTATTGAAAACGTGCTGTTAAGGGTATGAAGAAGTGAGTAGGCAGAATTTTCTGTGCATCCTATCAGTGTGGGAAAATGCGAAATAATAGTTCAAAAGAGAGTCTGGGGCAAAAAGCCCCCTTTTTTCTCCTAGCATTTGGTCTTTAGGCCACACTTGGCAGTGGCACAGCCCACGCTGACTCTGATGGTTGGGAACACATCTCTAAGAAGAACTAGTACTGTATTCTGAGTCACATTTTCTATTTTTATGTAAAGTCCTATTTAGAGCTTGGCTACTATTAGACTTGTCCTGATTTCCCTTAGTTACTCTGATTTAGTCGGCTGATTCATTGTAACATGCACTTTATGAGTTAGAGACAGTTCTTGATAGATTCCCAAGGTTAGAGCAAACTCTTAGGTAGCCTATAATAGAGAAAATTAAGTCACCTTTTGAATAGCTTATTCATTCAATTGGAAAACAGAATTATATTCTCTTACAGAAAGTAGGCAAGAATTATTTAGAAACTTTCACCAGAAACCATCTGTCAATGGATATAAAAGAACTGAAGGAGAATTCACCTCTCCCCTCAGAGTCATGTTTTCATTAGTAATTATAAGCATGTGGATCCAGAAATAGATACACAAAATAGTAAGACACCACTGCAGTAGCCAGTACTTCCAGACATCACCGCAAAAACATGCACTCAATATTTCACAATCATCTTCCCTGGCTGTGTCACAACATTGCTTCAGGCAAGGTTCTCCTGTGCTTTTAGAGTAGAATGTGCCCCTCCTCCCATAAATCACTTTTCTTGAAGGGCAAACAAAACTTTCTTGCTTTCAAAGCCATGCTTGACACAGAGTGGGAAACCCTGTTCATACCATTGGAAAGTCATATTACTGTTCTTAGTTGGCTATAGAAAAATTTACGAGCACAATTCCTGGCAACCTCTTATGTTCAAGAGTGGAGCCCAAGAAACAGAACCCTGGGTGCTTTATTACTAACAAGTTGTCTTTTATGTTATCCTAGTGCATGTAGAAAGGATTCATGTTTTGTTTTTGTTGCTACTTCTGTTTTCTTGCTTTCCTGAGCTTCTGCTAAAGCTAAATTTATTGAGGATAATAAACTTGGTCACATTGAAGACTTCATCTTGTCAATATTTCTCTTATTCTTCTAAAGACCCTCTGGGGTTCCCAGTCTTCAAGGTTACCAAGCTGTAAGGGAACTGCAGAGTTTGTATGTTTATCAGTTTAATTGATGATAAAATATGAAAATAAATTCTAGACAGTCACTTTACATGTTCAGTGGGGGTTGAATTTTATACTTGAATATATAATAACCTGGATGCAGCCCTTATGAGGCAAAAATTTTAAATAGTAACATTTTTCACTCCTGGCTATTACTAAGATTTAAAGAAAACCACACTATCTCACCACCTTTTGAAATTAAAGACAATGCAGTTTACACAAATAGCTGGAATCAGGGATCTCAACTTAATATTTTTACAGTATTGAATCATGGTAAATCTGTTTTTTCCTTACAACTTTATTTAAAAAAAGAGATACGTGTACAGATTATTAAAAGCATTTTAGTGTAAATATATACTAAAATATTTTTGTTTGTATATTTGGAAGAATCACTAGGAAGAGAATTCATGGCACAGTGAGAACAGAGAGGAAATAATGGGAAAGTGGAAAGGCTTTTTCTCTTTACCTCACTAAGGCCAGACTGCACAGCTGAAAGGAAACTCACACATTTGTTTATATGCTAACTGATGTATTAGATATTAATTCACTGAAAATATAAAGTATAATGGCATAGATATTACATTTTGGTAGTAGAAGTGTATTCAAAAAATCACTTAAAATGACAACAATTGTATTAGAATTTAAAGGAGACAGGATTAAAATATCCGTGATATAAAGCAGATTTAACAATTTCATTCTCATTAACTTCTTTCTCTGTTTTGTAAGAAAATAAGTAAAATAATCACTTCATTTGATCATATTTTAAAAAGTAGATGGTTGATTTTATTATATTTTTAGAAGTCTTATCGCTCAACTGACATAAATATGATAGCTGGTGATTTATTTCTGAAAGGAATTAAGAAGCACAATTTAAATCTAGAACATTTCCCATGACTCTCTGGGAAAGATCCTGTTTACCCAACTTATAACTTCAGATTTACTGTCAATTTACTTGACACAGAATATTTAGAACAAGAATGAAAAATACAAATACTTAAATTATTGGTAGATTTCTTCATAAGGAAAGGTTTTTATTTTTTAGAACAGAGTATAAATTATTATTAGTTCTTTTGAAGTGAAAATCAATATAATCAGTATAATCACCAGCCTCAGAGAAAAAATACTTAGGTGAAATATATTGCTCAGGCTGTTCTACTTTACAATCTATTCTTCCTCCTGGTACTGTCTCAAGCCCTACTCTTGCTTGAATTTGAACAGAACATGGATATTTAGCAGGAAGGTGCAACTGTTTCTCCAGTTAGCAAAAAGTTTCATAAATAGCAAGAAATAACTGTCCTTAACAGATTATATGGTGAAGTGTACTCTGCATACCTAACCTATACATTACCACTTTCCAAGGATGATGATTGGTTTGAGGAAAATAGAATAAGCTCACTCACTCATTCATTAATTCTATGAGGAAGTATTTTTGAGCAGCAACTACTGTGACCCGTGAAGTTATAAACAGCGTCAATGAAACTTGACACATTTATGTGAATTGAGCTATAAAAGTTTAAAAATTGATATCTAATTTATTGAAGATACTATCTTCTAAATCTCTGAACAAATCACTTGGTAACTGATAACTTAAATTTTACTACAATTATAGCAATCAATAGGTTGTCTGAAAATTTTGCAATTTTCAAAATTTTCAAATTTCCTAACTCTATGAAACATGCAATATAGGTGCATATTTATTTAGTTTTACTCTTTGCAACCACAATTAAGATATGGAGTTGTTTTTTGCTTCTTGTGTGTTAATCTAAAATAATAGTTTATATTTTTGTTGAGGCATGAAGGGCAAACTAGCACAGAAATGGTGTAAAGACAATATTCTATAAATCTTCTTTCAACAGCTGGTGAACTATATTATATATGTAGATGCTTCTAAGGGTTATGCTGCAAACTGGGGACTTACAAATCAATGGCAGAATCATTTTTAAGTAGTCATAACATTGCTTGTGTCAGGGAAGTTCATCCCAGGCATGAACTTGCAATGAATGTTTATGTGAGAGCGATTTCCGCAGTTAGGAGTGATCAAATCTGTTGACTAGAGAAACAATAGTTTCCTGCTCAGCCTTTGTCTTCTGCTCTAACTATTGCATGAGGAGTGAGAACAAACCAGGAAGAAGACAAGTCACTGTGTACCTTGGTTCCCATACTCAATCTAACATGTTAGAGTCACTGACAAGGCCAAATCCTGGCAGATGTTTTCCTGGGCCTTAAGAAATTTAGTTCTTTAGCAAAAAAAAAAAAAAAAAAAAAAAAAAAATCATTAACTTGGGTATGAAATCCATTTTATTTAGCAGATGCTATGATTTCAAAGACCAATAATTGTGTATCTATGCATCTTTTATTACCATCAACATCATTGCCATCATCATCACCATTACCGTCATCACCATCATTATCAATCATCACCACAATACATAGTTGGAACTGGGAAATGTCTGGAATTATAATATGTGCCTATGCTGTGGCAAAGGTACATAGTTTATTTCATAGTTTATTAATAATCAGTGGCTGGAGAACAATGCAGTCACTTTCTGATTCGCCTAAAATCACTCAATAGTTCCAGCTGTAATTCTCCAGGATCTGCATGTATGGACAAACATAAGTGGGGATGGGCCCAGAGGCCACATATAAGTAACCCATCAGGAGAAAGAAGGTTCATATTTCATAAAAAGAGTAATGGCAAAAGAATAAACTTTTGCCTGAGCTGACAAGTCTCCCGCACAATTATATTAGTCTTGGATGGAAATTTTCTGCTGGAAGAAAGGTTGGTTGCATGCTAAAGCAACCGTAGAATCTTGAGCATCTTTTCAATGATTGCGTACTCAATATGAGTATCTGCTTCCAGCAAATGATAGGTGGGCAGATAGCTTAAACTCTGAAGTGGATTGCAATACGTCTGCTTCATATTTTCATGAAAGAATGGAAAACTATTAATTCCCTGAGGATTTCTAAGAGTAAATAAATGAAACCTTACTAGTTTGGCTAGGACAGGGAAGGAAGCTTTGTGGTGGATCTCTGTCCCCGAAATGCAAATAAGCATACTTTGTGTACATGTGGTTCATACTGTACCAAAGAAACTACCTAAGGATAAAGCTGTCTTCATATTACCTGTAGGTCCTCAGATCCTATCATACTGCTTACAGTGTCAAGCACTCCAGTACATTTTTTGAAGAAGCAAAGCAGTGAAATCATCACCTCTATTATCCTGAAACATATGTTGGAAAATAATCGTTAGTTTAAACAGAGCAAGAGGGAAGATAAAAAGAATGTAACTTTGCATTTGACAAAGAGCTGTGTAAGTAGCCATTTTGGTAGCTGTCAAATATTCCAAGGCTGAGTAAATGTCTGTGGATAAAATGTTTCTCTAAAAAATTTGTGAAAAACAAGAGTTTGAATCTTCAAAATCTATGAAGAAGCTGATCTACCAAGTTAACTGGCTATCCAAAAGAAAGATGGGATCCCTGGGATACTCTGGCTGGCTACCTAGAAATTCTGTCTTAATAAATTTAGTGGAAAGGGGTCAATAAAATACCAATAATATCTGTCTGCCACATGCATGCACATGCACGTACACATACACATGTCTATTCCCTACACATGTGAATATAAGTAGAAGAGTAGCACACATGAAAAACAAGAAAAATATTTCAACACTTTTGAAGTCTGCATTTTATGTAAAATCATGCAGCATTTAACTGTTTGTAGCTTGCTTCATTTTATGCAATTTCTTCTAGGTCCATTGTTTATTAAAGTGGCTATTTTTATAAAACAGTGACTGATAGGCAGTTATCAAGGAATAGAATTGTAGGGGACTAGGGACATGTTAGACAAGGGCCATAAATCTTCAGTTAGACTTGAGAAGATATTCAAGAGACAATAGTATATGTCTTTGTTGTGGTGGTTATAGTTGGTAATAATATTCATGGGAAACTTCTCTGAGGTGAGCTTGTTTGTTTTGTGACATAAAATGTATGTGAGCTATTTCTAGGTAACATAGCTTGATTCATCCAGTTCAGAAAACCCAACATACAATTCACAGAGTACAGGAAGCTCAAGAAGTTGAAAGTTCCAAGAGTAGATGCTTTATTCCTTCTTAAAAGGGAGAACAAAATGTCCACAGGAGGAAATACAGAGACAAAATTTGGAGCAGAGAGTGAAGAAAGGGCCATCCTGAGTCTGTGGGGTTCCATCCTACCTATTGTCACCAAACCCAGACAATAATGTGGATGCCAAAAAGTACATGCTTACAGGTTCCGGATATACCTGTCTCCTGAGAGACTCTGTCCGAACCTGAGAAATATAGTGTTGTATTCTGTCAACCCACCACTGGACTGAAAAGGGGTCCCCAATGGAGGAGTTAGACAAAGGACAGAAGGAGCTGAAGGGGTGGCAACTCCACAGGAAGAACAACAATACTAATCAACCAGAGACCAAACCACCTACCAAAAAATACACATGGAAAGACCCATGGTTCCAGCAACATATGTAGCCTAGGATGGCCTTGTCAGGCATCAAGGAGAGGATAGGTCCTTGGCCCTGTGAAGGCTCAATATGCCAGTGTAGGGGAATGCCAGGGTGTGGAGATGGGAGGGAGTGGGTGGGTGGGGGAACACTCTCATAGAGGCAGAAGGAGGGGGAGGAGATAGGGGGATTCCAGAGGGGAAACCAGGAAAGGGGATAACGTTTAAAATGTAAGTAAAGAAAATATCTAAAAATAATAATTTAATAAAAAAACATGATGTTGCGCATCATAATATAAAACAATTTCATGTCCATTTAAATTAAGGCTAAAAATGTAACTCAAAGTTAGAATGCTTTTCTAGCATTCACAAGGCCTACGGGTGAATTCCTAGTCCTTTCGAAACTGAAAACAAACAAGTAAACAAACAAACAAACAATCCCATCAGTACGCAGTTAAAACGCTGTCTGTTGAGTTCATGAATCTGATGTTTCTACAACCTCAGCATGGAATCAGGACTGAGCAGTGACTGTCAATCACTCAGAGGTGTCAGCAGCTAAAAGTCATAGTGGTGTTGGGCCTTGTTGGGGCGGCTGAAGAGAAGCCCAACAAAATGTTCCACTTTCTCTGTCCTTGTCTCTGAGGCCTACAAGTCTTGTCCACCTTGACATTAGGCTTTGTCCTCCAATCCATGTGAGTGCCATCAGAACGTGTGAATTTTATCAGTGGAACACTCACACCACAGGAAGTGTCACCCTCAAATAGAAGAACACACCTAAGCACGAATAGTAGCACCTTCAATTGAAAGCTCCTATTTACCCAAGTAGCTCTTTCATCTGTGGCCAGAACCCTGGAGCATATTTTTAGTAATAGTCCTGCCGTATGCAGCGCATCCCCTTTCCTGATATCTATCTACAAATACACTTGTGTGAAGACATATTTGAAGGCCGGCAGAGGGTATGCTCAAGAGCCTGATTTGTACACATGTCTGATGTTAAGCCCCCCCCCCATTTTTGTACCATTCATTACTTCTCAGGATGTTCCTTTCATTCACTGAAAAGTTAAAGTGTTAAAAGATAATTTTAGTCTATATCTTATATCTAATGAGATGACATAGTTACCAACAGTGACTCTCAAAACCTCTACCTTTTGTCCTACTTGCCATTATGACATCTGTAGGTTCCTTCCTTACTTAGAAAAATGCCTGTGTATAAATTCACTAACAGGACTTTCCATTTTCTATATCACTGTGTGTGTGTGTGTGTGTGTGTGTGTGTGTGTGTGTTTGTGTGTGTGTGTGTGTTTGTGATTCTTCTATATCACTCTTCCACCTGATATAATTGTACACATGAATAAATCTGATTATGGAAGCACCGTCTTGAAACTCTTTTGAAAAATTCCATTAAGAAAATACTGGTAGCTTTTCATTGTTATGTTTGACTCACTATTTTCCTCTCTGCTCTTAAGACATGCTATACTTCCTTGAGATGACTCTCACTGTTACTCTCTCCACAATGTCCTGTCTCCCATTTGACCTTCTGGCTGTCCTTTCTGGTGTGCATGTGGTGACCTGGGCTTCTCTTTACTGATTCTTACTTCGAGTTCTCCTGCTTCTAGCTACCCCTTGCCTAACGTCCATCTGAGATGAGTCAGTCCAGAAACTACTGTGTGACTCAGAAGTTATGATAATTGGCTCTTTAGAACTCTTCACATAAACAGTTGGAATTAACGCTGCTAAGTATCAGTTTATCTGATGTTCAGGCTACTCTTTATGAATTGTAATTTTCCTCCTAAGCTGGGATGTTCCTGAGATCTGTGCCTGTGGTTTTGCTATGCAGTGCTCTGCTAATTACTTTGGGTTTAATAGCTGTTCTATAGAGTGAAAATTCCATACGTGTATCAAGCAGGTACACATTTACTCCTAGCTCATTAAATACATGATATAATTCAAATTACTTTTGAAAAGGAAAGGAACCATGTCTTTGTTTGTGATGAGGGTGGTGACTAAATTTTTACTTGCTGCCTTTTCCTATTGAAAAAGGTGTGGATCTCAAAGTCAACTTAAAATAAAATAAAATAAATGGTAAGAGAGCCAGAGGACATAGCTTCCAAGGCCAGCTAAATAATGAAGTCATTCCTACAGTGACATGTTTTAGATGAAGTGCTTTTCTATCTGCTGCATCTACCTGAAGAACAACATGGAAGATTTCTCCTCCCACAGCATTGTCACTTCATAAACTGCATTGGAAATTTTTGAATGCTCCTCGTCTAAAATAGCACACCAGCTCCAGCATTTCTTTAGATGACTGATTACTTAAGAGCATCGCTTAAACATTGTTTGCAGTTATTTTTCTTTGCCAGAGTTTCTGCTCTGGGAAATTAATTCAAATGTTTGGCCAACTTGGGCCTCTAACAAATAGTGCTTGTCAATAAATATTAAACAATCATATGAATATGGAATTGGAAATCTAAATTTTATCTGTACCACGGGATTTAAGACCATCCTCTCATGGATCCTGGGATATGAAGGCTAAAAGGTCTATAGCAGATCCTGTTTTATTCATTGAGGACACCCACAGAGGACCACGCCAGGAAACTTCTGCAACTGTGGAGAGGTTTTATTGTAATGAGACTTTCAGCATGTCTTTTATTTCAGAAAAGGGATGCTGATGGACTGTCATCCTGCCTTGAAAGCAATGGTTTACTCATGACTAATAACCTGAGGTGTCAATTCAGGGAATTTGGACTGTGAGGCTTGAGTTTTATTTTTACTGGGTTATTTAAGAAAAAGTGATAAACTAGTTCAACAAAAAAAAAAAAAAAAAAAAAAAAAAAAAAAAAAAAAAAAAAAAAAAAAAAAACGAGAAATGGATTTTATCCAAGCTGTACAGAAACATGGCAGTGTTTTGAGGGTATTATGAGCCCAGTTGGGAATTCAGATGAGGAAAGATATCTTTTTGGTTTTGTCCAGATTGAGTTTTGACCTTAGTGATGATGTAGTCACCACTGTTTCTCTTCTGTTTATAGATCATGGGAGGAGTGATCACAAGTTTAGAGTGTGAACCTGAAACCATGTAGCTTTCTTTGGCTCACAGTTCAACTACCTATTGCTCGGAGCAATTGTCCTATCTCTCTGAGGCAGTTTACTGACTTGTGAAAGGTGATGTAAGCATACTGCCTCCCTCTAGGTCATTGTAAGAATTAAACTAGTTAGTTTGCTTTTCTTTTTTCTTTTTCTTTTTCTAAGACAGGGTCTCCTGTGGCACAGGTTGGTCTCAAACTTGTTCATCACAGAGTATTTCTCTAAACTCTTGATCCTGTATGGATTGATCCTATGGATTGAGATTACAAACATAAGCTAACACATTTTCTTTTAAATCTTAATTTTTTTTCTATCACAAATTAAGTTTTATCTCATGTGTTATCTATTACTTCAACCTTCACATCCAGAATGGTGTTTAGCATATGTTAATCACTGAAGAAATCCTAAATGGAATCTTAGCAATCTTTTGACTCATCCAGAAAATTTTTGAAAAGCCATTTGTGGAGGACAAAACAATCTGCTGATTAAAACTCCCCTCGGTCTACTTCATATTGTCCAATTCTGTCGTCTGAATAAACATCAGTATAGCTTAGACTTATTCTCAACTTAAGTCCCTCTTGTGACCTCTTTTCTGGTTGTTCTGGAAGAAAAAGTTATGAACTTAACACTTCATATCTTCTTCACAGAAGTCATGATGCATTTCAGCATGTCTGAGTAACAGGAAACACAAGGACTACCTGCGAATTGGTAGGTTTCTCAAGAATGAGGATGGAGACAACCTGGGTTTTATTCTGGGGCTATGTTCCTACTTCGACCATAATAGAACCCAGGGGGATTTCCAGTTCTGTGTGACTCATTCCAACTCTAATACATTGGATACGGTCCTAGTCTACCAGGCCTTAGTATGAAGACTGTCACACCCATACATGCTTCACTGCTCTGAGCTGCCACTTAAAAGCATCTATCTGACCAATCTACCATAGGCTTTCTGTTTTGTTTTGTTGCTGTGTGTTTTTGGTTTTTTTTTTTTTTTTTTCCTCTCCCAGAATGGTACTTGAGCCACAGAGCAAAGCCCTATTTCAGCTTCTATTTTCCTGAAAGGACTGATGCTCTTAACAGAGGTTGGTTGTCTAAGTAACAGAGTGTGATCTCCTAGGCATGTTCTGAGAGAGCATGGAAAGTATGCAATATTGGCATAATAGATCAAGACTTTCATCAACATAAAAGGAAAGGAATTACAAGGTACTTGCTGACAGGGGATTGTAGCCTGATAGGGCACTCAGGGGGCAGATACACTAAAAGCCTTTTGGCACAGTGAAGTGTATTTCCTGGGCAGACGTGTTCCATTCATGATAGAAGGACCTTGCACTTCTCCTGAGCTTTAACATGCAGGCTACGAGGAAGCAGAGCAATGTTGTGTCAGCTACCGTTATCACAGGAAGTCCAGCACTGTCACCCTTTTAAAGTGACATTGCTTTAAGAAAACCAGACCAGTGCTGTCTTCAGAGGAAAACACAGCGATTCCATCTTTTTGTTTAGTGCTTTTGACTCCCAGCGGTAACGAGACAAACATGTACACATTTTTTGTGGTTCATATGCTTGTAAAATCCTGGCTATGTTGCACACAACTTTCTTTTCCGTTCTATAATTTAACTTAATAATTAGCAAGTAGCATTCACATTATGGGTGTTTAGAAAGGTGGGCTTCCAACAGTGTTGCTAAAAAAGGATAAATAAATTAAATATGTTTTTTTTCTTCTCTTGAATCGAGAAATAACACTCAGCAAAATTTTTTCTAATTTCTAGTGGTATCACAAAGTATAATTTCTCCATTGTGTTTTAGGAGCTGGCTTTCTACTTTTCACAGTTACTGTAACATTTAAGCTCCTCCTGGTGTCGAACTTATTTTCTTTAGATCTGAATGTGTTGATTACAAGTTTTCCTTCATCCAGAGAGGCCCCTTTCGCCGTAAAATCTAATAAAAAGACTCCAAACATAACTACGCTGTCCCAGGCTGCCCTTTTAAAGTGGATGAAAGGTAAAATGAGCCGGTCGAGTAACACACTACAAATGGATGCAGGCAGCAAGCACAGAAAACGTGTTTTTCCTGCCTTGAAACATCTGCACAAATGCGGAGAATATGGTTAGAAACATGGGCGGCAGCCAGTTACTGGAATAGCTAGCCCTTCCAGGAACAAATGCATCCCTAATGAATTTGTGGACACTGCCTTTACCGCAACAACAGCGGGTTTTCGCACTTAGGCACTCCGTAGCAGGGCTGCAGGGGCTTTATTGGCCTTCAGCACACACTGATGGGAGACTAGGCAGCCAGCGAGGGAGAGGCAGAGAGCCATCTCTTGGAAAAGCCTCTGAGAGATTTTTTTTTTTTTTAATGTTTAGAAGACACACTCTTCTTCTCTGTGCCAAAATTCAGGTTATTTTGTTAAGGGATTCAAAGAGTAAAAGAAAAACAAAAGGTTTTCTAATGACATAGCCACTCAATCTCTTCCAAGAGCCACAATCCACGGCAGATTTTATTTCATTCTGAGGCAACCCTAGTTTCTCAATTGCAGTATAAACATGCGTTTAACTGCCTGAGAAGGGCTTTTTTGGCCTTTTGTTGCTCCTGCATGTGATTCTGCTCTCTGCGCATGCATTGCTCAGGATGTAGAATAACACCCTTCACACGGCACACAATTTTAGCAGTTTGGGTTTGGGACAAAGAGGACAGAGGTCACAGTTCTTTTCACATCTAGCTGAATCCAGAGGAATGACGCTCATCAAAGAGAAATGTTTAATCTGTTTGAGGGACATTCTCACCACTGGGAGGTAATAAGTTGGAAGTGAACATGTCCCAAGTCTACAAAACTGCAGTTTGGTTGAGCCACTGAATGTACGTGCTCCTGAGAGGCATGCTGTGTTGTTGTGTGAGACCAATTTCAGGCTGAATTAATGGAAGACCTCTAGCTCATTTTCATCCATACAGAGCCTGGTCTTATCAGAAAACACAATTTTAATAATAGTACGTTAGTTGTGGCATAATATCATAAAAAGTCACATGTGATTTACCTTTTTCTTTTGGTTTTTGGAATTAAAGTAATCAAGATTTTTCAGTCAAGATGGTTTGCATTTGTGACTAGCACATCGAAGGTGGACGTCGTGAGGGGAGCCTATGGATGTTACTCAAAGATGTCACTACCCTCAGCCAAACACAGAGAACGGAAATTATACCACAACAAATGCAATTAAACACTGAATCCTCAAGCATTTATTGCTAGTGTAGTCCTGGGGTCAATAACAAATACAGGCTCCACAGATGGGCCTTTATCAGCCCATCTTACCAATAATATCACTGCCTTCTCTAAGAGCAGCTCACCACATCAACATTAATGACACTTCCTAAATCTTACAATTAGGTGTATGGCTTATTTTAATGTCCTTGCCATTTGAAAATGGCTCTGCCATTAAGGATTTGGTTGATTTGCCTAGTTGAACTCTGCTCCCCAAGAGTTATGAGCAACAGTCTTCCAGGTCAGAACACAGGAGTGCAGACAGATCTTTATAGGAGGCACAACAGATGCACTTACCCGTCAGACAATAAAGATCTGAAATTATCCCTAAGGCCTGTCTTAAATAGTAAAAGCCCTAGCACATGTGGTTTCACACACCAAACACAGGTTCCTGTGTGAGGAATGCCAAAATCTCTTTACTGATTGATGATGTAGGAAGTCATTTCTGTGGTTTTATCACTTAACATCAAACTAAAAGAAAACACAACACTCCAACATTGCCCTTCTCAACAACAAATCCAATTATTGAAAATTATGTAAATATGCCTGAGCTCATTTGTAATTTCAAGGTATAATTGAAATCTAAGGAGCTGATAACATTTACAAAGGCATCCACATTTTAAATATATTTTATGAATTTCAAAATATTCCTTTGTCTTTGTCTTGATTCTTCCCAACTTGCAGTGTTAGCAGTATATAGACAGGAGGCCTACTTTGTGTGTTTATTTCTACTTCTTCACATTGTTTTGTGTGTATCATGTGAATGTGTATGTCTATATGCACGTGTATATTTATCTCTCTGTGTGTGCATATCTTTGTGTCTGTTTATATGCATATGTGTATGTTTATGGGTGTGAATATAGGTGAGTGCATCTGCATATGTATGTATATGTGTATGTATGTATGTGTATAAATGTGGATATATATGTGTGTGTGTATATATGTGTGTGTATATATGTGTGTGTATATATTTGTGTATGTGATTGTGTGGTTGGGAAGGTACATGAGTATACCTGTGTGCCTTAGTGAGGATTTCTATTGCTTCTATAAAATACTGTGACCATAAAGCAAGTTGGGGAGGAAAGGGTTTATTTAGCTTACACTTTCGCATTGCTATTCATCACCAAAGAAAGTCAGGACAGGAACTCAAATAAGGCAGGATCCTGGAGGCAGGAGCTGATACAGAGGACATGGAGGGGTGCTGCTTACTTCCTGGTTTTTCTTGGTTTGCTCAGCCTGCTTTCTTATAGAGCCCAGGACCACTAGCCAAGGATGGCACCACCCACAATGCACTGGGTCCTCCCCTACCTTATAGTTGGATTTTAAGAAGGCATTTTCTCAACTAAAGGCTCCTTTTTCTCTGATGGCTCTAGTTTGTTTCAAGTTGACACATAAACAGCTAATACAGTGTGTACATATGTGTTTGTATGGGTGGTCCATGTGTGTGGGCATGAGTGGTGTGTGTGTGTGTGTGTGTGTGTGTGTGTGTGTGTGTGCATCCCAAAATGGCTGCCAAGTGAACTCTAGATTTTCTCCAGACTCTGTCTCACCAGCTTTCCCCCCACTACTTGTGGATGTTTGTATGTGTGCAGGGACAGAACATGTGAAAAGCAAGTTCTTTGATGACTGAGGTATGTCTCCAGCTCTGCTTTATATGTCATTTAGATAGTCCATTCAAAAAAGTATGCAACTAAAATTAGTCTTTTAGTTAAAGTACCTACATTTGAATGAGGTGTTCAAATGAAACCTTAACTGATATATCTTAAAAAAAATTGTTGGAAAAGATTTTTTTTTCTGCATGTCAACTTCACCAAAAAGAAAAGAAAACAAGAAAAATAAAACAAAACAAAAGAAAAAGTACTGTATTAGAGGACGCATGGGATACATAGCTTTGAAAGACAATATGAAGTTCTTAGGTTACATAATTCACCAGGAGGGAAAAATAATTTATAAATCATTTCTTTATTGGCTCAAAGTGAGGTCTGAAATTACCTTTTAAAATTTTTCATTTTAGTTTTAATTATATTTATGCCTGTCTCTCTCCCTCTCCCTGTCTTCCCCTGTTCTTCCCCTCTTCCCCTCTCTGTCTCTGTCTCTGTGTGTCTGTCGGACTCTCTCTGTCCCTCTCTCTATGTTTATGTTTGAGTGTGTATGTTTGTGCACAGGGAAACCAAAACCCAGCATTGGATTCCTTGGAGCTTTAGTTACAGACAAGTGTGAGCTGCCCACCTGAGGTACTGTAAAGCTAAACATGAAAGCATGGACAAGTTACTGCACAAATGTAGAGTTAAGGAGAAGATAACAGACATTAGTAACATCTGGAATCCATTAAGTCTCCTGGCAGGAGCTGTGGTCACAGAGGGAAACACTAATGGCCAAGGCAGAAGCACAGCCCTCCCCAAACAAGCAATGATTCTAACAAAATATGTTGACCTCTGTCCTCCTGGCCACCTGTCCCCCACTGATCACTCTTACTTGCTGAAAACCAGTAGAAACCAATGGGTAAGGGAGCCAGGAGGGAGACTGCGCAGGGCTCATTCTTTAGTGTAGAGCAAGATAAGGAAGCAGAAGGGAGGAGACAAATAGGAAGTTAGCCGGGAGCCAAACTAGTGCACCACCAAGTATGAGAGTGACTGCTGTAGCCATGAGTAAACGGGGAGCTCTGTGGATACTACAGTGTGAGGGAGACACTGTAGTGTGGCCCTTGAGGCTGTCTAGTCCAGCACGAGCTTTTTCATACTGAGACTAGAGTCATAGACAAGCCAGGGTCACACATGGAGGCCTCCAAGCCATAAGCTGTCTTCTTGAATCTGAGCCTAGTTTCTATCACCGTGATAGAAGTCTTTGTAAGTACAGTTGATCATTTTTAACATTCTTTGACTCTTTGGCAAAGAGGATGTCATTAAAAATATAGTTTTCCTTGTTTAGTCCCTCATTGTATGAACTCAGCTGGTAGGTGACTCCATATTTTTGTTTCTTATCCCAGGCACTCAGAAATCAGAGGACAGAACTGCTTCCATTTTTATTTATTTATTTTTACTTTATAGAAGTGTTTTTTTTACAGTTGTTTGTAAAATTTGTTACAAAACCATAGAAGACTTTTTTTTTTGAAACTGCTTCTCATAACTAGGAAGTCACTGTAGGTGAGAAAGGATTCACTGACTACCAACTTTTATTTGATTTTATTTTCTTGTAATACCTCTCTTACTGTGAACTGTCTAATTAACGTATCTATTCTAGGTAGTTTTAAAAAAGGGAACAGTCCCTTATATTCCTATGACACCAAATCTTACTTGTATTTTAAACAGTTTTGAAAAATTCAAAACGTTTGGTTTTACTAAGGGCATGAACTTCTCAGAAATTTACTGATTAGAATTTACGGAGTAATTAAAAGCACACACACATACACACACACACACACACACACACACACACACACACACATACACACAGTGCATGAAAAGTTTATTTTAGGTAAATCTGTTGAAAAAGGTCTATGTGAGGAGCTAAATGGGAAATTAGACCTGTCAGATGGAGACACAGGGCAAAAGAACACAGTAGAGGAGGAAGGGCGTATGTTTTCTCGTGTTAACTGAATGTGTGTGAAACTAAAGCAGAAGAGGAAATGTTTGGGGTTAGACTGAGAGGGTGAGGGACAGTGAACACTAGAGGCTCATGAAGCAAAGGCATGAGCAAAACACATGAAATACATGTGTGAGGATGTCTTATTGGAACACATTCTTTGGAATCATAACCAAGAATACAATTAACTAGAAAATGATGAGCACTTTGGTTAGTATATTTCATTTCAAACTTAGAGCTGGGTGTCATCACTAATCTCTGACTGCGTTATCAGTTGTTTCTGTCTACTACAGTGGAAGTGAAAGGTCATATACTTTTAAGAATATTTAATTCCATTGAAGCAATCGAGACATGCTCAAGACAGGCAGTACATTCAGAAGTTAAACTCTAGAGTTTCTCTGCTAATGTCAGTGTTAACATCTCAAGGCACATGCTTCTGTCCAAAACTGAAAGAAAACTCAATGTTCTAAAGCCTATATTTTGGATACTTAGTTCAAGCCTGTTGGTTGCATAGTCAGCAACTCCTCAGCTTGACTGTTGACACCTGTAGTCTATATGGAATCTAGGTGCCTTGGAATCGAGGTAATCAATCAAGGCACTGCGGGTATCTTTATCTCCGCAGCTTCACGCTGTCCCCTAGTACTTGCACATCCTGGCTTCCTGCTTCCTTTGATCCAGGCGGTCCACTCTGCTAGCCTTGTCTGCTTCTGACCCGGGTGGTCCACGACCATTCCAGGGAGCTTGACCATCCCTTGGCGAGTTGTCACCTCACCTGGCACGCACACAAATCCCAGTTCTACTGAAGGCTTTGTGCATCCCGCCACTACACTTGCTTTTCATCCAAGTAAGTCACCACATTAATGGACACACCAAAATACTCATTACAATTTGTATTTTTGTGCAGAGAATATTTGCACTCCCCTCCATGTTGGCTTCCAGCTCCTTCCCCTTCTACCTCTTCCTCTGGCTCCTGATTCCCCTCCTTTTGTCTCCAACTCTCTCCTACCTAGACTTTTCGCCCAACTACCCTTCTTATCCAATGATAGGCTGGACCTGCCATGTTCTATAATGACATCATCCTACAAGTAGGGTATTTCTGAAACTCTGCGAACAAGGGAGAAATAACCCCAATTACACTAATTCACATTTCACTGTTAAACGTATTATTTTGAGACTTCATTTTCAAATTTTCACCTTTTACTGTTCCCGGATGAAGCTGAATTCTCCAGAAATGTGCAGGTTTTCTGCTCAGCCCACTCCTCAAGGCGGGGATTGTGAATTGAATCAGGCAGTGGGATGTGTCTATTGCCCGCTGGTAAAGGTTTCCACAGATTCTTGGAATGAAATACTCTGAGGCACCGTGCTTATTTTTGCCTCTTGATATTTGTGTTTGCATGAGGCTATAAATATGAGTTCAAAGTCATTTTGAAATGAACGGATGAATAATACCACCCATACATTTACACTTTAATTTTTAGGAGAAAGATGTCATTGTCTAAGGTGTAAACTCCAAATATAAATTGTTGTAGACAAGAAGTAAAACTTAAGATTTTTTTGTTATCTTTTTTTACTGAAAAAAAAGATGCTTATTACCAGGACAGAAGCAGGAGACCTGTTCCCACTGTAGGAAAAGCAGGCCTTTTTAGCGTTTGTGACAGTTAGTGGGTTAGACCATGATGGCCTGTGGCCTTTATAATTCTTTATCATTACTTTGATGAGTTTCAGGCTTGAGTTAGATTTTTTTCTTGTAATTATTTATTTCCTAGTGTTGGTTAGTTGTGCAAAGTAACAGGTTTCATTATAGTATTTTCTTACAAAAATGTTGCATTCACCTCTCTTTTCCATTTTCTTGTGTACTTCATTTCACCATTTGTCCCTTTTATACCCCAGTAGCTGCTCTTTTACTTCATGCCACCTTTCCCTGGCCCAGAATCCAACTGTGAAGGAAACATGTGACCCTCCTCTCTATGGGACTGCTTTAGTTTATAAAATACCTGTTTGTAAGACAGCTCTCATTATGGTTCAAGGGGAGGCTTCGACTTGTGTCCACCTGCCTATACTTCCTGTACACCTCAGTTCCAGGGACACAACCTTGTGCCCAGCAGTTGTTGTGTTATGGTACATCTTTCACAGGCAAAATTTCTAATTACAGATCTTGGAAGTTAAGGATGTAAATAGGAGAGAAGGAATGAGATGAAGTTTCTGTGGTCCCTTGTCACTTTTAAGTCCTAATAATAAGTTTCTTATATTTGCCTGTGTGGTCTTTTAGCCTAGTGCCTTCTAACACTAACATATTCTTTTATACAGCATTTCCTTATATACTGTGTCTTTGAGACAATTGTTCATTTAGGTGAAGGCTGTTGGCTTATTGTGGGACTGAACTGAAATCTTCTTCATTATGAGTTAAAACAAAGAATAATTTTCTGTAGCAGAGAGACCAGAAATAAAAAGATAGAACCTTCAGGAAGGCAAAATTGTTTCCTTAGGGGGGAGAAAATAGTCAGTGTGATAAACTTTGACAAGATCCATAATGGCAAGATGTACTATGCTGTCTTTTACATTTAGCTTTCACTTCTTGGTTAAAGAAAATTCTTGTCCATACCTTTTGTTGACTAATATAAAAAGTACACAGAAAAGAAAATGGCCAGGGAAAATAAGTTTTACTGATATGACCATTAGTAACAACTTAGTTGCAAACTCAAAGTATTTAAAAAAGATACTGTGTAGTAAAGAAAGTCACTAGATGTCAATGTATTCAAATTGTCTAATAAAATGTGTGCCCCACTCATAAATAATACAGAAGTAATTTGCTGTACAGCTGAGCTAAATCTACATGCTATAGACAAAATAAATATAATTATAAATATGTAGCATGTGCTATGTGAAATTTTAAGGTAAAGTAAATGAAAAAAAAAGTGCCAAGAGTATATAAGAAAATATTTTAAACTTCCATTAGGTGTAATACTTTCTTTTGGTATATGACCTTAGGGGACTGTGATAGCTATTCCTGATGGTCACCTTGAGTACCTCTGGAATGACTGACAATCTAGAAATGGTGAGTACACCTATGATCCAGATCTTGAAGCTGGAAGTCACAGGCTTCTGACCTGGATCTCGAAACAGAATGATACATACTTGTGATCCAGACCTCCAGGCATAGGCAGGCATACTGGCCGTGAAAGCTTAGGTCCAGGCAAGGTAGTACGTGCCTTTTTTCCCAGGAGACTGAGGCAAACAGATCTCTGAGTTCCAGTCCAGAAAGTTGGATTTTAGAATGAGGTGTTAGCATACTTTCCCCTCCTGGTAATCTTCCTAGCCAGTCACTTTAGCTGACATGACAACATGGTTTCTTTTTCAGTTAATAGACTCTGTATCAAAAAACATAAAGAGGAGAAAAACGTGTGTGTGTGTGTGTGTGTGTGTGTGTGTGTGTGCGTGTGTGTGTGTGTGTGTGTGTGTGTGCGTGTGTGTGTGTGTGTGTGTAATTGTACACAAATCAATTTAAAACTTGTTATCAGTTTTGCTTCTGTTGACAACATTGATCAGTTTCTTCAAGTAGGAAATACTGAAATAGATTAATTGCCATTTTACCAGATACAAAATCATGGATTAAGAACTCAGCTAACTGACTTTATGAAATTCTTAAAAAAAATGGATTCGTCTAGAGAATATTCTCCTGAGTGAGATAACCCAGTCACAAAAGAACAGACATAATATGCAGTCACTGATAATTGGATACTAACCCCAGAAAGATCTGAATATCCTAGAAACAACTCACAGACTATATGAAGTTCAAGAAAAAACAAAGGCCAAAAAAAAAAAAAAAAGAAAAAAAATGAAAAACCATTATGCTTATTCTTTACACACCAAGAAAACTTTGACTATTTCCAGGTTACATCTTGTTTTACATGTACTTTATAACTTTAAAATAATCAAGTACTGACAAAAATGTATTTGTATACTTTTATGCAAAAATGCTTAAAATCTGTACATTTATCTTTGTTTTTTAAAATAAGTTGTCCAATTAAAAAAAGAACTCAGCTAATATCTAAATTGTATAGCTTTTAATTTCTGTATACATACCCACACCCAGCCACCTTCACATATATATTTCCTAAAAATGCTACTGTGGAGGAGGTGGGAGGAGAAGGAAGAAAGAAAACAAGAGAGTTAGAAGACCTTAATAGGAAAGGAAACTCAGGTCTAGTCCGTGTTCCCACGAGTTCTTCACAAACCTCCTCTCTAGGCCACTTACAATTTGAAATAAACATTTCCGACATATATTGAAATGGTTCTTTAATATTCGTGAAAACAACCTCCCACATCACATTTTCCTCTTCCTCTTTCCTTCCACTTCCTCCTTTATCAGATGTTCTGTTTTCAGATAACAGTTCCAGCAAACGTTATCATGAAACTTAGCTGGACTATAGAAAGTTGAATTAATTCCACTAATGTGTAAAATTCCAATAATGTACTTGGAAAGACAGTGATTATATTCTTATGAGATAGTTTTGATGCAGACTTGTGAGCCATTCAAAGATTTAAAAACATAACTTTAGATTTTTATGAGAAAAGTTGTGTTGTGTGTTTTGGAACATTTTAAGGCCATACTTCTGCCAGCAAATATACATACTAGTTAATTTCTCTTTTTGAATATTAGCGTATGATGAAATATTTTTTCTCAAACTTAACTGATAATGTAGTCTTTCACTTAATTCTACAATTACATTATTAGATATTTATTCCTAGTCTATTCATTTTAACCCATAAATGGTGGTATGTTGTTAACAAGTTGATTATTTAATTTGCTCTATATGAAACACTGTATGTGAAAATACTTTATGTACACTTTCAAGCATTTTATAAGTTCAAGTACCAGTTATGAGCATGAGTCTAAGCTAATGAACATTCTTTGAATTATTGTGTTATTTCAATGCTCTCACTTTGAAAACTTTTGTTCTGATACTTGGTATCAAATACCTAAGTGAAACAAACATAAGAATGAAATGACAATTCACAAATCTTGCAGTTCATACTGTGCACAATGTCACATGTAAGCAGCCAGCTACTCTACATATGTGTTACATTTTGCAAGCTCACCCTTCAAAGAGATCTATGATCTTCCTCAAAATAATGTGGTCAGGTCTGTCAAAGGAATAACTCACTCCTGGTACCATTATTTTTTTCTTCATAATTTGCTTTGTTTTACTGCAGTAAACATATTGGTGAAAAAACTCAGAGGAAAGGGTTTATTTCATCTCCAATATCCAGATCACAGTCCCTCATGAATCATGTCAAGGTAGAAATTCAAGCCTTGTTTTCTCATGGCTTTCTCTGCATCCTTCCTTACACAACTCAAGAGTGACACTGCATACAATCTTCAGAGACCTCTCACATCAAGTATTAATCAAATGAATGATACACAGGCTGGCCTACAAGCCAATATGAGGAGTTCATTTTCTAAGTTGAGATTCCCTCTTTCCAAATAATTCTAGCCAATGTTAGGTTGACAAAAAACTATCTAGTACACACGAGTATTTATATTTTATGCCGATTTTTATTATTAGCAACCATGATTTAATGTTGATTGCTCTTCCATACCTAATTAGTTACAAATAAAGAAAATTCTACATGCAAGATAATGAGAAGCTACCAGCCACTTAAATGCTGATGTGTGTCACTCCCTTTCTTAAACAATGTCAACAGTAGGCTTCTACATCCTAGCCAACTCAAGTTATTTTAATCTAATTACTGTATCTAATTCCATATCACCACTTTTGAGAGCTTATATATCTACAAGCTATGTGTCTGCATAATCTATATACTACTCTCTGACTACCATCTAAATGATTTCCCCTGTAAATTGTTAAAAATGAACAAAACAACTATACTTGCAGTCTCATCCAGAAAGATTTTTTTGCAGAAAGAAATATGGACATTCATTTTAAAAATATCACAATATTTGGCACATCATTTGGCAAAGGTTTAATCATATTCTCATTTACTTAAATCAAACTGTTCACTTCCGTAACCCCTCAGACTATGGAGAATTTGTCACCCATTCTTAAGCAATTTGTCCTCTGAGGCAGTGGTAAATGTGGATTAGTGTAAATTTCCTTCATGTATGTCTATTCGTCATTGACACAAGCTAAATTCCTATTATGTAGCAAACTTGAATAATTGTATACCGAACTAGAGCTGTTACAAATTTTTCAGTACAAAGTTTACAGTAACAGCCAAGTAAATGGATTTGCAGTAATTTTATAATTGATAATGCTTTTCTTAACTTACACGAATCGTTCTCTGTTTCAAAAGATGAACACACTAATTACAGAGTGACATTTGAACTGACCCTCAGCTTCAGAACCCGAAAACATATGCACGTTTTAAAGGGAACCAGCCAGTTCTACACCAGAATCCTGCTATATATAGGAAAATATGGGAACCTTACTTCTACTGCCATTGTGGCTTCATGTTCTTAATTAATGTACAGTGACTGTACTGTAGATTTTGTACATGGGGTGTTACAGAGTCTGTGCCCCATCTTCTCATGAAATACATTATCATATTTCTACTATTTCATGGTATAATGGACTGTGATGCCTACCAGGAGGTACACAAATATCTCTGCATGAAATACAGAGGACTGAGAGTCCAATTCTCTACGTCAGGCATTGACATAGAGGGAGTTTATTCTATCTTCTTCTTTATTCTGTCTTAATCACTTTATTCTTCATTCTGCCTTCAGTACTGCATACCCCTTCAGTGTCCCCAGAGCTGCACTTGACTCCAGACATTCATCTACTGAACTTAGCATGTTTGCCTTATACATAATCAAAGCACCAACTGACCAGTTTTTCTTTGTATATTGAGTTGTCTCATTTTATGGATGCTTTTCTAAATGTTTACGAAAATTGCAGATACCTGTTCTGAGTGAAAAAAAAAATAAAAACTAGAATTGTTGAAAGAGAAGAACAATTTTTTTTCCTAAGTTCAAATTGTCATCCTAATTTCTTATCTGTGGAGAATATGTGAATTCCAAATTTGATATATTGAAATGGCAAGAACCATTTTGCCTCCCCAAAGGAACATCCAACCTGTGCTCTTTCTTTGAGGCAGCCATTGTGAAGTTTGGACTTACTTAACTATTTTGATTATCACATACACGTAGACAACCATACAAAATTAAACTTAAAAATTAACTCCATAAACTATATAAAAAAATCATCCTTAATACGTTGTTAGTTTATATATAAACTATGCTGATAGATAAGTCTTTTGTCAAAAATTATAAAAATAAAAACAAACTTCAAAAGGGTATTACTAAAAATAAATGTTTACACAACAAAATAGTTGTAACGAGACTCTATTGTCTTTCAAATGTTCTGAGTTCCAGGATTTTTTCCCTTTATTTTTTAATTTTTTTTCCCTAGGTAGAAAGAGTTTTTAATGCATATCAAATAATTACAGGTAAGAATCAGTTTAATCAAAGAAGTCAAATAGGACTGATAACTTTTAAAAACAGCTGTTTACTTCTTTGATCATTTTACCAAGACTATTTTAGGACAAATGTTATAACTAGTAAGAGGACCAAAATTAGGATTTTTTCTTACAACTTTATTTAAAAAAACAGAGATACATGTACAGATTTTAAAGGCACTTTGGCATAAAAATATATGAGTATATTTTTGTCAATACTTAATTTTTTGAAGAATGAAAATGATATAAACAAGTAGTTTTAAATTGCTGAAATTTTAATGATTTATCTTTATTTTCTGACACTACACCACAAAGTTTCACTAGAACAAATTATTTTTGTGTCTTAAAGTAATGATCCTGCCCTTAACTAAAATGCATAGTATTTCATTAGTGTTGAACAAAATTATTACAACTTCAGTACTGCTGAAAGCCACAATATAACTGTTTCTATGAGACTTTGTATTCTGACCCCATGAGTTTATCTTCTCTAATGAATTCCATAATTTGTCAATGTAATTTAAATTGGAAATGTGTTATTTAAATGAAATTGTCACCAGGTAAGCAGCAGAGGTAATAAGAATGTCAAAATTCATTACTTCTAATTTTCTACATAGACAATTTCGTACATATACTTTTTTATGTCATACCATTTACAGACAAGTATTGCTTAAAGAAAGGGAACTTCTTGGTATGAGGAAGACCTACAGGGAACTCTATCAGGTTGTCTACATATTTCATAGCTGTTACCTTAGTATTCAGTGGGACTCCTGAGTTTGAGAACAAGTGAGTCTCTGGCTCTAATGCCAGCTCTTACAACTCTTATCCTCCTATTGGGTTGCCAGGTCTAACTTTGATATTCAAGTTTTTGATTCATTATATTATATATTATTTTGTCACATTAGTTGTTATCTCTTAGAAGTTTGTTCTTGACTGATGAAAGAAAAGGAGGTTCACAAAGAAGTTATTGGGAAGGGGTTGGTTGATGGGAAATGATAATGGGGATATATTATAAGAGGGAAGAATCTATTTTTAATAAAAATATTAAGGAATAGGTGCAGGAATTAAGGAATAATTAATACATGTTGTAATAAAGCTTTCTATTGACTAAAATAAAACAGAAGAGGAGAAGGAGGAGAAGGAAGAGGAGGAGGAAGAGGAGGAGAAGGTATAGAAGAAGTCTGTATGAGAACAATTTTATTTCACAATTCCAGTGTAGTTCCCACTGGTATTTTGTTCTAAAAGGATAAACATATATTGATATTTAAACGTCAAACACCAAACAAGTAAATATGCCATTGCTTTTGCATCTGCCATTTATTATCTAATAATGAAATAATAGCTTGAACAAAGGAAGTTTCCTCTCTTGATTTAACAAGAAAAACCCCATGTATTTTGAATCACACCAAGAAAGTTACACATAATGTTATATCTATAGGTTCAATGGAGTTGCCATTTCTAAACTGGGGAAAAATCATTAGAAATTTATATTTGTATTTTCATTGTCTTTTATAAGTAATCAAACTTTTCCTTCCAACCATCCACTAGTTTTTATAAGAGTTAAACTTGTGTAAATTTTGAGATTTCTGGCAAGTTGGAACTACAGAATAACTAATATCTATGTAAGAGTTAGCACAAACTACATTCCTCTAACTGATTGACAAGAGATGACAGATATCTTAACTACTCTTCGGTTCAGTTATGCTATGAGCAAAGATGACTGTGAGGGTTGTTCTTGATTGTCAGTTTGACAGAATTTAAAAATCAACATGGAAACACATCCATTGTCATGCCTATGAGGGGTTTTCTGGGATAGATTATTGGATAGGTGGGAACCACAGCTCTACATTTGGGCAGTGCCAATCTAGAGACCATGGACTGCTGTCCAAATCTGAATGCCAAAGTGAGAAGAGGAACTAAGCAGTAATAGTTATTCCTCTGCTTTCTGAGTGGGAAAGAAAAATGGCCAACTTCTCCCACTCCTCCTGCATGATCTGCCCAACATAATGGATAGTGTCCCATTGAATTCTTAACACATGACAAACACTTTCTTTTTTAGCTTTTATTTTCGATCCAGTATTATCACACAGCAACAAGAAAAATGGTTAATGCACATGGAATATACTAAAAAACGTTTCTTTTACTTTTCTTTGCTTCATTTACTCATAACATAGCACTCAGAACCCTTGAGTTGATGACTTCCAAAAGGTGTCTTATGACAGTCCTAAGAAAGCTAGGCATGTACCTATCCATATCTCTCCCACCAAATTAGTTAATGACTTTAAAAAGTCCCACAAAGACACTTGCACACCTAGGTTCATAACAACTTAATTCATAATAGCCAGAAACTGGAACAACCTAGAAGTCCCTCAAGCAAAGAATGGGTAAAGAACGTGTGGTATATTGATAGAATGCTATTCAGTAAATGATGGAATACTAGCCACAGCACAATGGAATACTTCCCCATTATTAAAAACAAAGACATAATGAGTTTTTCTGGCAAATAGATGGAGTTTGAGAATATCCTGAGCGAGGTAGCCCAGTCCCAATGGGACATGCATTGCATATACTCATTTATAAGTGGATATTAGCCATAAAATAAAGGATGCCCATGGAAAACTAAGCTGCCCCAAAGAAGCTAAACAAGAAGGAAAGAGTAAGCAAAGATGCTTGGTTTTCACTTAGAAGGGCAAATAAAATAGTCATAAAAGGCAGAATGGTGACAGGAAGGATCCAAAAGTGACATCACTATGAACTCTTGGCCACCACAAGAAAGTTATCCCTGAGATAACTTTTCTGACACCTCCTGCTTCAAACCCAAAAGGTCAGGAGGATCCTGAGACCCCACTTTCACAGTCTATATTTGTACTGAAAATTAAGATCAGGTGGGCTTTTGCCCATGGGAGATTTCTGTCCTCCCTGAGCTCTCCTTAGGACACCTGTGCTACCTTTGACAGGTGTACTGCCCCAGTCAAAGTCCCCGCCTGGCACTTTTCCAGGAGCAGGTCTTGCCTGCCAGGACTCACAGACTGGCACTTGGTGCCAGAAGAGAGGGGCCCTTGGGGCTTGAACGCCCTCCTCTGCCTCACTGGGTCAGTGGGGAAAAAAAAAAAAAAAAAACAATGAGAAAGTGTAGAGAAGAGACTGAAGGTCATCCAGAGACTGCCCCACCTGGGGATTCATCCTATATAAATATGCCAAACCCAGACACTATTGCTCGTGGTAAGAAGTGCATGCTGACAGGAGCCTGATATAGCTGTCTCCTGAGAGGCTCTGCCAGAGCCTGACAAATACAGAGGCAGATGCTCTCAGCCAACCATTGAACTGAGCACAGGGTCCCCAATGGAGGAATTATAGAAAAGACTGAAGAGGTTGAAAGAGTTTTGCAAACTCATAGGAAGAACAACAATATCATCCAACCAGACCCCACCCCAGAGCTCCCAGGGACTAAACCACCAACCAAAGAGTACATATACATGGAGAGACCTATGGCTACAGCCCATATAAAGCAGAGGATGGTTTTTTCTGGCATCAACGGGAGGAGAGGCTCTTGGTCCTGTAAAGGCTAGATTTCTCCAGTGTAGGGGAATGCCAGGGCAGTGAGGAATGAGAGAGAGAGGGAGGGGGAGGGAGTGTGGGAGCACCCTCATAGAAGCAGGGGGATAGGGTAGAGGGTTTCTTCAGGAGAAAGAAGATAACATTTGAAATGTAAATAAAGAAAATATTAAATAAATGAAAAGGAAAAAAGGTAACAAAAACTAAGAATCAACTACAGCATTGGCATTTAGGAATATAATTTTAACTATTTGGGGTATTTAAAGCAAGTAATTAGCCAAGTCATACAAAATGAATAACATATGTACCCTTTAATAGGCTGTTGTATAAATACATTTGGTTTTTGTAACCTTAGATAAAAGAGGCAAGAGGAGAAAGGGAACTAGGTGGGAGAGGAATGGTCAGGGGAATGGAGTTTTAGGATCAGGTGTAGTAAGGGATAGCAGGGATGGCCAGGTGGCCATGAGAATAAATGGAAATCTGCAACTGACAAGAGTGAGGAGGTAGGGGGAATTTCCAGGCAAAGACTGAGAAGAGACCTGAGATAAGGGAGGTATATAATAATCCACAGGAATGTCTTAAACCTGGACCCCTGGGGCTCTCAAGAGTAAACTAACCTAGACCCTCTGGGATCTCAAGAGAGTGAAGTACTAACCAAAGAGCCTACATGAGCTGGACCTAGTAGCCCCCTCCCCTTGGCACATATGTATCAGATGTGCATCTTGGTCTTCATGTAGGTCCCAACAGCTGGAGTGGGGCTATCCCAAAGGCTGTTGCCTATCTGTATAATATGTTCTTCCAGCTGGTATCAGTGGTAGACTATGTACATAGTCTATTCTTGGTAGGCCAGTGTGGGAGGATACACAGAGGCCCTTACCTGCTCAAAGGAATAGGAGGTATGGTATGGGGGAAGGATGGTGGGAAGGGTTGACAGGAAGTGGAGCAGTGAGTAGGATGTAAAATAACATAAATAAAAGCCAGTGGTAAGGCACATTGGTTAAAAATATTTGTGCCAACCCTGACACCTGTGTCTGGTTTCCAGAATTCAAATGGAGGCTAAAGAAGATATCTGTAACTGCTCCACCTATCTCTACATGGCATGGGCATTTGTGTGCTCAGAAAGTAAAAGAAGTACATAACAATCCACAAGTAGTCAAAAAATAAATAAATAATCAGCAGAAGACAGTGAAAATATTCAGAGAAAATGTCTTATAAAATAATCTATCATTTGAAAGTACAATATAGTAGAAAATTTCAAGAAGTGATCCTGTTAACACACACACACACTCACACACAAGCCTCTTGAATTTGAGGTTGAACTGTACCATTTGGCAATTGTGTTACTCAGAGAAAGTATAATATTAAAATGGAGTTCTATTTTCATCTTACACCTGCATAAGAGTAATGAGTAATAACCATGTCATAGGCACAGTATTTTGCTGTCTTGAAATTTCTGCAAAAACCACATTGTACTCATTTAAAACTCAGCTCTCTGTGTATTTGCAGGATATCGGAAGAGGACATCTAGATTTTTAGCTGTTGTTTTACAGGACCAAATCTTGATATAAGTCCCCAGGGATATTTTGCTTCCTTTTACTGCTCCATGAACTGAGCCTCTACCATCCACAATCCTCCATGAAGAACTGACTTCTAAGCTTTCATAAGATTGACTCCATCTGTCCAGAGTAGCAAGTTCTTCCAAAAATAGTACAGAAGCATAAAAGTCACACAGCCAGGTTTCTCACGGCAACAAAACCACTCCCAATACCAAGTCGTATCCTAGTTTCACTTTCTCTTACAGAAACACGTTGATGATGTTTATTTATTTGGCTTACACCTTCTAGTCAGCCTATTATTGACAGATAATAGAGCTAAAGCTCAGTGCAGGAACATGGCAGGATGTTACTCGTTGGCTTACTTACTGGTTTACTTACTGACTCATGCTTAGCTAGCCTTCTGATATACTCCAGGACCAAGGCCCTGACAATTCCTAACACACAATGTATTATAATTAATTCCTCGATTGTGTTTTTCATCCCAGATAAAATTTAGTTTGTAGCACATTTACAAATCTAAGCATGACCTATGAAATACAGATCACCAGTACTGGGTGAGCTCTGAAGCAGAGATGGAAAAGAAATCTTCTTAATAGGTGTACAAGGGTAAATTATATAGTGAAGACATTAACAAGTTTTACTAAAGATGTTAAATTTTAGAGGTCCAGATTGAGAGTTGGATTTCCCCTTAACAATTTATTCCTGCTACAATGTAAATATTTGCTCTCTGTAGAGACAAGAGCAAGACATAAAGTAGAAACAAACAAACAAGCAAACACACTTATGCATGCAAACACACACACACACACCCATACACTAAATCAAAAGATACTAAGTGTCTAAAAAGAAGGGAATGATAAGTGATTACTCATAGGCATAGTTTATGCCTATATATGCATTTTGGGGAATTAAACCAGGAAACCATCAGAGAAGATCTTAAAAGGTAGACAAAGGATTTTTAATATTTCATTGTAATTTAGAATTTTAAACTATAGAAATGGGATAGGGAAATTTAACCATACAAATGTAGTTGTCTTGTTATTGTTGGCCTACTCTCTTTCCTCCCCTTTCCTTTAAAGAGCATCATTTTCAGTATCGGACACCCATCTTTCCATTTGATGTTGTACATTTGCTTCCACATGCAGGTTTATGACACTGCTTTGGTAGATTATTAAAAAATGGTTATACTCTTACTGTTACTCTATAAGTTATCATTTTACTGAAATCTATATTCACATATTGTTCTAACTTATTCTAATTATTCTCCTACCTTCTGTTATGTGAATAAAGTTTTCTACAATTTAATACCTATTCTGAATGTTGTGAGATTATATTTTATTATTTCACATATAGTTTAGCATTGCAATGGTTGACATATTCCACATCTCCAAGGATTTAACTAACTTTTCTGTAAAATATAAAAAGACCTAGAATATGATTAACATGATCTCTCCCATCAGCCAATTTCATGTTATTGCTGAATCTCGTTGTTTGCTGATTTTATCTTGAAGCCCACACACTTAGCTCAACATTGTTGCCGTTGTTTTATTCTCACCTTCTATATTCATTTCTCATTAAAGTATTTTTAAATTATTATTTGTTTCAGCTTTTTATATCTTTACTATTTGTAATTGGTGTATCACATCTAATGATATATCAAAATTTAATTATTAGTGTTTGTTTCTTCATTGTCAATTCAAACATCTCTCATCTATATATATGGTGGTTCATCTAGGGTCTATAAGCAGAACTCTATTCAAACTCTGTAAGTACAAAAGTATTCTTCTTTCAGCTTCACTCACTAATTCTTAGCAGGCTTACTTTGACAAGCATTTTCCCTGAGCACTTTGGAAACACTGTTCATTTGTTTCTGGTGTCTATTGATGCTGTCAGTCTAACTGTCATTCCCTTGGAAGTCATTTATCTGTTCTTTCACATAGCTTTTAAGATCAAGACATACATGGTTTTCATTTCACTGATAAGCTTGCTTTATTTCTGAATCCTAGGGACTGTCTTAGAAAGTAACAGAGAAAAACTGAAGGCTTCAAACAGTCCAGCAGTCCTCGAGATAGCTGTGGCAAATGTGACTCTGGTGATGGGAACAGAATTGCTAGATGATAAAAAGCTGGGCCAATAGGGAAAATGGAGTATTAGTGTGTCATCTTTGATGGATTCAGGACTCACTCTGGTGAGAGGACTGGATTTCCTAACTTATTTCATAAAGGTATTGGTGCATTTTTCCTCACTTCCTAGTGAAACTTACTCCAATACTGATATGTACTATGATTTCAGACTTTACTTCTAATCCCATTCCAAGGTCTTCCAGAATTTCACCCAAAGCATTACTGGAGGTACCTTCACCAGAAGGAAACTTTACATCCTTGAACCCAGTCCTCTTTGTTTCTAGAACTGTTGAAACTATTTAAACTCACAAAGGATTGTTTTATAGTTCAATCTTCTTCTGTCCAATCAGATCACTCCAACTACAATGCCCAGCACGTTTTGGTCCTATTTATTTATATCTTCTTTGAAAAAATAAGTCTCATATAATTTTCTGATCTACCTATTAAAAATCCAGAATTTTAAAAAAAGCTTTCTTCTATATTTCATTCACTATTCTATATTGCTCTTTCATAGAATGTTCAATATCTTTCTCACACACTTCAAACATAATGTAAATCACAAGTAAAAAGTAAGCATAAACAAGGTGCATAACAATAGAGGTGAAAGAAAAACATACTTGCAGACCACATGTCCACACATGAAAACCTTTGCCATCTGTTAGAATTAAATATAGTTAATACCATGCATTTGGGCCATGGTTCATAAGATTAAAGATAGTTACTGTATTAGATAAAAGCTGCATCCAAAAATTAAATATAAGACAGACACCTCTGCTTCTTAGGTTAGGCCATTGGTCTTTGGATTGCTGATTGCTGCGAATTAAATTCTAAAATAATTAAAATGGTTTAGTAGATGTGCTATGTGTGTGCTTGGGTGTGTGCAAATGTGTATGTCACTTACTTCAAAGTAATTACCTTGAACTTTAGAAATGTGTAGCTATTTTATAGTTTTTCAGGATTAAAAGATTAATGACCCTTATCATACAGGACATTTTGCCAACACAAACCCCACTAAAATAGAGAAAATTTCTAAACAGAAGAAAGGCTGCTAAATACTGGTTAATAATAAGAAGCAGCAGGGGCCCTTTGCAAATTGGTTTTATTCTTTTATTACAGTTGGGACATTTTCTACTGTCACTTTTTTTCTTCTGAACGCCCTTTACAAACATGTCTATATCCTAGATCACAGACCATGGCTCCTATCCTCATCCTGTGAAAACATAAAGCAAACAGAACAGATTACAAAAAATACACACGATACCTACACTTTTTAGCAATATCCAGAGTGCCAGTCACACATTATTTTATATTATACCTTTTTGATTAAAGATTTTAAAGATATTCTATCTGATAAAAGGATGAAATTAGATCCCCAGTGAAATGAAGCCAAAACCTTTTACCGTCAATAGTATCATTCTCTGATGGATAACACTCAGATCTTTGAAGCTTATTTCTTTCAATAATCAAATTTTGTAAAACTACTTCAGCAGTCATTTTTTGAAACTCATATCTTTTCTTTTCCTTAACAGGTAAAATTTCCATAGGTTGCAAAATGCTGTGAAAAACTACCAAGTACCCATGGAGTTGCACCCTGAATAGGAGAGCCACTGGGAAGACCTAATTTCCAGATGTCTAACCATCTCCAGATGCTATTCCATAGACCACTACCACACTATGCCTGAATCTGTCCTCAAGATCAGTTTCTGTTGGTAAAAGTACATCAATTTAGGAAAGCTAATCTCTCTTCCTAGTTCAGCCAGTTCAGCCCCTACTAATAGTCAAAGGTTCTCTGAAGGTCCCTGCTATATCACCTAAGAGTATATGACCACTAAGTACAATCTAAAAGCACTTTTTAATTCCACTTTCCTCTTTAGGTTGATGATGTCATACCTGTGTGTCATTGTGAGAGTCCTTCCAGCTTCCAGCTCGATGTTCCCTTCTCTTGCATTTACTCAGTAAACCAGATACACGTTCTATTTTGTCATGGTATGTGCTTCTAGTGGATTCATACCAATGAAAGTCTTATGAACATAGGTGGCTGTCACAAATAATCATGGCCTTCTTCTTGAGGTCTAAAGTTGTATAGTCAAAATGACATATATTTTTATCTTTATGAATACTTAACCTGTGTGTGTGTGTTGTGTACATATGCATGTGTCTGCCTGGTGGCCTGATACTTTTGTGGGTCAAGGCTGGTGTATGGTTCTGTACTTCTCCTTTCAATGTTATCCAAGTCCAAAGAGCCTTGGGCAAGGACCTGCCACGTAGAGTCACCATGGCCTAGACACTGAGGGTCATAACTCCCAGAAATTAAATAAGAGCTCATAATTAGCAATCTCCGTTGCTCAGTTATAAAGAGGCAATCTTGATATGATACAGTCCATGCCCCACATGACTGTAATTTTACATGGTTGTTGGCTGCCATGTGCCTGTTCAAAGGTGAATGTAGGTCTCTGGCAGAAGCTGTTAGTGTTCTTAACCAGAAGCGGCTCTACAGCCTCCTCAATTACATTTGACACATTCTAGTTTCTACTTTACATTCTTCACAATACAACTGTCTCCAAGTATATAAAGCAAACACTCAGAATTAAGAATGATACATAGAATTACAAAAATGAACTTTATCTCTTCAAATAAAGCCCATGGCAAATTTCAGTGAGAAATTATTTTCAAACACTGAAGAAGTTCAAAACAGATGTTCCTATATTGTAACTTCAAAACAACTAATCAGACTGCAGGATAATGAGCAGGAAACATGTTCCAGACCTGAGGGCTCAGTATCAAGAATTCTCTGGTCACTATTCATTGCCAGACTCTTAGGAGAAAGTAAGGGGCTCCCATTTACTCTACTCCCACACTACTACCAATTCTGAGAGTTTTGTGGTCAAGGAACTTCCACTTCCTGTTGACAAAACCAGGAGGCTACAAAGTTTTGGCAATATAAAATGAGTCTGTCTGTAGCCAAATTATAATCATTATAGTTCCTTGGGAGGGTAAGAACATACTTCAAATGCTCCCCCCTACCAACCCCTGAAGATACATTTTAAATCACAAAGACCAGGGATACTTTTATTCATAAGTAAGAAATATATTTCCTTCACCAAATATAAAAAGAAGGACTAGAGGGGCTACATACAATAAGAAGAAACTAAGAAGTAGAAGCAGCAGAAACAGGAATTTTCAGGAGAGTGCTTAGTTCAAAGCAAAGAACAAATGAAAAGATGCTGAGCAGACATAATGCCCCAAAAATCTGTTTCCAAATAAGTCCAAGAACAGCAGCAAAATCATTCCCTACAAAACAACCTCAAGTTTGTTTGTACTGATGTCCTTTCTATGCAATACAAGTTCAAAGAGCCCCTGGCAACAATCTGCTGTGTTGAGGCACCCTGGCCCACAGACTGGGGCTAATTCCCAGTAACCAATAAGAGCTCAGAACTAGAATTCTCCATTTCTTGGTTCCAAACATGTGATCTTGACTTGTTCCTGTTCATGCTGCACCTGACTAAACAGTCTCCTTAGTGAAGATTTATAGTCTGTTTGAAGACAATGCTTTGACTCCACAGACTAGACATATTCTCTGTAAATCCGTTGTTTTATTCCCTTATCATCAGATACAGGGATATATTTGTTTGTTATTGGTTCCCCAATGCTGCAAGCTCCTTATCACTAGTAATTATTTATAGCAATTACAGTCATCAGTGAACCACTTTTGAACAATATGGTCCAGATGGTGAGGTCATTCCAGAAGATTTATTTCCAAGAAATAAATCTACTGTAGGAATGTAGACTGTATTGTAATCATGTTTGGGGATGTGGGCACATCAAAGCTGTCTGTACTTAGCCTACCATATTAACTGAAGAAGAGTGGGAGGCTAGCTGCACTGCCAGTGTGGGTGCTCTGTGCAAACCTCACAGCAGTTCAGGGGAAGAGCTGAGTACACATGAGCTCACACCCGAGTGAGTGGCACACGCCCACATCGAGCAAACGCAGAGTCATTTATATAAAAATTAGCTATGAGGAATGTTCAATGTCTATTTTCACCATTCTTGTAAGTTCAAGGCAAATTCTCACTCTTTATGTTTTTTTTTTCCATTCTGAAATTGCTTGACAAAAAAATATTTCTGATTAAAATGGGTGTTATTCTGGAAAGAATTCTGTTTTTATTACTGTGTCCTACCCCTTATACTTCTGGTCACTGTGTGTGAATCCTACCTGTGGACACAGCAAATTCAGATATTGAGAAATTAACTTTCTGTCAAACATTTTTGTCTTGCAGTGCTTTTAATGTTTCAGGTTGAAAAATCATGTAAAAGCTCCTTCTCTCATGATCATATTAAAATCTTATAGCTGTCAGCATGGAACAAAAGAACCTTTAAATAATATTTTTGATGAAGTCAGTGCAGAAGTTTGATGTTCCCTTCCCTGCAAGAATAACATTTTTTTTCTTAGTTACAAATCACTTTCAGTAAAGAATGTGGTGTTCTCAAAATTCAAACTTAGTGAATATTATGTTATAATTTCTGTGCAAAATTATTATATGCAAATGACGGTATTAATGATAGCCATAATTGCAATTCTGTGCCTGCCTTCTGTGCACAACTACTTTTTAAACTGGATATTATACATTTAGATTTTATAATCTTCATGACAATCCTCTCAGGTCAGTGTTACCTTTATTTTGATATGAGAAAAAATGAGTCTTGAATATTCTAAATTTTATCATATTTATAAGTAGTAATGCTTGTCTAGAAAAGTTTTTGTTTTTCTAAACCACTCTAGAGTACTTTTTATACTTAAAAAAAAAAAAAAAAAACAGGCTAATCTAAAACACTTTAGACAATACCCAGAGCTAGTTGGGTTCGACTGAGTCAGTCTACAGCCCAGAAAACTGTATTTACCATCATAACCTGGAGTCTTAAGCACCATGATAAATGGTTTTAATGGAGGCAAAACAAGATCTAGAAAAATATATTCCAACAAAAAAGAAAGAAAAAAAGTAAAACATAACTTATGTTTTGAAAATAATCTTTGTATCATTGCAAGAACAAATATTCTAAAGAGAATTTTTCTGTGCAGAGGACAAGATCTGACTAACAAGACAGATAGACCCTAGTCTGCAGTTCAGAAACAGGACTCCAGTTAGCATCCAGGGAAGGAGCACAACCCATGTGCTTTGTGACTGCAACTTTCTGTTTTCTGATCAGAATTTAAACACTTGGCAATAAGTACAGGAGAAGGCTAAGTGGATTTGATGTTAATTTCCCTCACCCTGAAGTCTTACATTTACAGTGCAATGTTTCAAAATTCTAGGTACTGCCATTTTGTGCTCTAGCAAACCCGTTGATTACATACCATGAAAACCTAAAGACACACATGAGGCATTGTGAAGCCATGCCTTTCTCACATGGAAGAACTTCAGTCATGGTTTGTTTCTACAAATTCCAACCCCATGGTAAGAAATTTAGCTGAATGACTTCACAAGTGTAAGACACTATTTAAAGACCAAAATCAGCAAAGATGAAGCTGACATTTTCATAACAAAGAAAAAGATAAAAGAAAGTAGTTCCCCATTGTTTAGTCTCTGTTAGGGAACAACTCCTCATAAGTAAACTGTAGCTGGAATTAAGATGTAGTTTGGGATAAACAATCAAAAGACCTCCAAGATAAAATTATAGAACTCGTTTCTTTGGTTGTTGGTTTGTGCTGTGGAGTTCTGTGAGGAGGCAGGAGTGTGGGGTCCTATGATTGTGTACTTGTGGGTCACCACCACGGAGGCTCTTGTTGGCCAGTGTGCTTTAACAGCATGCTTTAGTCTAGCCATTTGTTAGCTATCTGGAACTACATCATAGTCTCATTACTGGAAATACAAAAAGGAATAAAGAAGAGAAGAAAGAAAGAAGAAAGAAAAAGAGAGAAAAGGAAAGGAAGGGAAATGTAGAGCAAGAATGCTAGGGAAGTGATGGGATGTGGGGGTGGGTGAGTGGGTGTGGGGGCTCCCTCATAAAGGCAAAGGGGAGGGAGGTGGAAGGATGGGATGCAGGTTGTGGAGGGGTAACCAGGAAGCGGAATACCATTTGAAATGTAAATGCGTAAAATGATTAATAAAAAATTTCCATTCTATATTTTTCAGGTTGTTTTGATCTGGTTAAAGCTGTGGTTAAGTCGGTGATATATTTTGATCAGAAAAATGGGTTTGTTAACAAAGAAAACAGTTTCCAAGGAATATGTTGAGCTCCCACTTTGCCATGGGCTAGGATGGAAAGGGAGGGTTAGATGAGATAGTAACATAGCAGCAGACAATGTGTCCACAAAGTGACCAAGCTTCATTTCAATAAAGGAAAGTATTGTCCCCTAACCCTTTGCTTGTTAGTCATTTCTTAGGACAAAACAAAAGAAAGTAAAGCACTAATAAAACAAAAACAGACTCAGTCTAAAACCTTATCTGTTTAGAATCTGTGGGAAAACATTCTCTCATGAATTTATAGTGTTCAATAGTTTTCATTCACACCCACATTCTGATCTATAACACTGAATAATTTAATATGAAAAGCAAACAATGCAGATAATCTCAGTGCTTAAGACACAAAGAAACCTCTAGGCGTTATTCTGGAAGTGAATAGACCTCAACTCTTCTGGCAGATTTCCCAATCGTTTCATTCCCTGAAAACTTCACAGTGAAGGAGAGAATTTTATTGTTGACCTTTCTAAAACAGGGGTCAGTAATTAAGGCAAGCACGTGCCAAACAGCCTGAGGACTTCCTTTCATTGGCATGCATGCTTGCAGAGTTCTCTTGGGAGAAGAATCACCAGCTGCGTTTGGTGACATGTGAGAATGTGTGGGTGGGACAACCACTTCCCCACTTATCTTCTGCCTGTGTCAATGTCATGGTCCCCCACCTGGCTCACCAGGGAACAGGTGTTGCTGGGGACACTTACCACTTGCTCTGGGACATCAATCCCAGCTATGTCCACAGTCCATTCCCCGGAAGCTGTGACGGATTATCAAATACAAACAAGAACAACAAACAAATGAAAAAGCAGCATCAGATCAGAGCGTTGGACCCATGAGGCATATTTATTTATTTATGTATATTTTATTTATTTATTTATTTAGTCATTTTTACAATCTCCATGGATTGTAGACAGTTTTTTCAGAAGGACAGAGTCAGAACTGGTTTAGGATTTAAACCTATAGTTTCTGGCTCTGAAGTCTATATTGAATCCATGTTCGCTGAGCCTAGATTGTTCCTAGAAGTCTGTTGCTATTCATCAAGGGAAATCTCTTATTTTCCTCTGAAAGCAGACTACACATTCAATCAGTGCCGAACACTGGAACTGGACTAATCATAAGGTAGTCTTTGAAGGAGAAAGCAAAGGAGAGAGGGAACTGAAAAACAAACGTAACACTGTACTGTCCCAGGATCAGGGAGATGACCTTGTTAGAATGAGAACAACGGTAGATGAGATTTCATTAGTGACAGGCATTATTTTGGGGCATAGCTTGGGTAATGACACAACCTGGTCATTATCCGTCATATTTCCTCTGTTTACTGAAATAGACACACAACCAGAATCACTTCCTTGAGCACTCTGGCATTGGGATTTGACAGTATGTGCAGGCATATGACCTGCACAAGTATTTCCATCATTCCATAGTGTGTTCTCATGCCTCTTCCTAGTCCACACTTACACATAGGAGCCCTTGACTCTGATCGTTCCCTTGCATTTGTGTTGCTCAGGTTATTTGCAGCTTTCCCCTCCCATCCTACAAAATGCAAGTGAGAATGCTTGCTGCCACAACTTGCCTGGGTGGCATCTTAAATGGTGTTTTCTTAGTCCAATAGACTAATTATTTAGATTAGAATTTTTCAACAATTGTTTGTTTATAGAGTTCTCAATTCCTGGTTGTCATCCCCATATTTTTATGTTACATTTGTTTAAATTCCTGAACAACTGTATTAGTGTTGTGAAGCCACTGAGCTTCTTCTAGTGTCTTTATCAAGTCTGAGTTTTACTGTCTTTGATTATGCTGTTCCATAGTTTCGTCATTTGTTACATATTGGATAAAATTTATTGAATTTTGCATTTTTGAAGATAACACACTGCACCAAGACTGAATTATCTTACCTTTAAAACATGCATGGGATATATTTTTAAACAGGCATGTAATTGTTATGGGGTCAACTTGTTGTAGATGAGGCTTAGTTTTGGACTTGGTCAAGATTGTTTTCAAATAGTTCCTACTCTAGGTGTAGGTCTGCCCTATTCTTAGAGTGTGGTCTTTCTTTCCAGTTTGATGAGAACAGATATTTCAGTTAGTCATTCTCTCCCTGGCATCTTTGAATTCTGCTGTTTTTCAGGCTGTGTCCCTGCAAAAAAAAAAAAAAAAAAAAAAAAAAAAAAAAAAAAAAAAAAAAGTCTTGCAGTTCCTTTCTAACAATGGTTTTCAGGCTTTACGATAATTTGTATACACAAATATTTGGTACAAAAGGACCAATCTTTATGTATATACAGATAATCATTTAACCAATCCCTAAGGGTAAACCCTCTTCTTCTTTACTGGAACATCCACCTTACTCGTGTTTCCCTGCACTAGACATATTTCAGTCACCTGAATAGTTCAGTTTATAGTTCTCTGTTTCTTCTACCTGGAGCTGCCAGCGCGTATCCAGTTCTATTGCAATCCCCAAAGGGTCAAGGGACTAATTCAAAGCTCTATTTGTTTAGTTTTTATTTTTCATCAGTGAACCAGATGTATTTTCCATTGTACAATTTCTAAAGTAAGTTGACGACTTATTTCTCAAGTGTTTAAGTTAAATAACTCCAACATTTGCTAGCCTTTTATAGCCAGGAGTCCTTCCTGCTCTTTGTAATATTTTTTTGGCAATGAGAATCATTTCAGTATCACAGCATAACAAGCGTTGCTCTGACACCATTCTTTGTGATTTTATTACCATTTCCCTCACTATCCCTTAATTCTGAGGACTTAATGAAAATTCTTTGTATTTAAATCTTCTGGATCTAGGCACTTTTTTATTAAAACCATCTTTACATAATTGTTGTCATTCTTTACATTAATGAATACATAGTAATCTTAGTTTTCATATATATATATGTTCATATATGTGTGTGTATATACATATGTATATATATGTGTGTGTATATATATATATACATATGAACATAAATGTTCATTGGCATTTTCAGATCACTTAGAGAAACAAATAAATAGGCCAATGAAAGACAAAGTCAGACAAAGCTACATCTACAATCTGGGTCAGTTTCATGACTATGAAATCATTTATTTTACTGTTTTTCACTTGCAAATACATTGGGGCTTTCTCATGGACAATCTGTATTCACAGTTGTTTTGGAGTCACACTACATGCCTTAAGTTATGCATAACAGTGCACTCTACCAAATGACTGCACAGCTGGAGAGTTCACTGGGGGTAGCAGCTGGGTGAGGATCCTCAAAAGAAGGGTGGGTACTGAAGGAGTTCCTTCTTGCTTTGTACTCTGAAGGCTCACTATTAACATCCTGCAAACACAAAGAAGAGATTAGAGTTTATTGTTCCTTTTCTCCCCAGTGGGGAAGCCTTGTATGTTTATGCCCCGAAGATTGCACATTTGAAAGGAACAACCACTTTTGCTAGGAATTAACCAAATTGACTATCTTCCCAGTTTGAATTCACTGGATAACTATTAATTCCCACTTCACATTGTGCTCCAAAGACTTAGCCAGTGAGTTCCGAAGACCTGAATTTCCAGGTTTTCTTATCTGTAATACAAACACCAGTTAAAGACATAATATCATTTCCTGCTACTCTCAGAGGGCATCGAACAAGCTGGCTAGCGTCACTGCAACATTTTAATTACTGGTGCTTACTACAATTTGCAATAATTACAGTTCATTTAGTGAACTGGTTCGTAATTGCAGACACTGCTAAAGTAACAGTTGAATAAAATATAAAGTGTAATTTCATATATGTGTGCATCTTTCCATTTTATGTGTGTGTGTGTTTGTACATGGGTGTATGTATGTGGATATGTGTGTGTGTGTGTGTGTCTGTGTACATACAGATGAGTGTGAGGCATGAGGCAGATAAACAAAGAAAAGAAACTAGGCAATCATATTCTGCTAATCTAATTTCTAAGCAGAGATGTTAAAATAACTTTTCAGAACCTAGGGTCTGAAAATATATCTAATCACCACAAGTTACTCCATCATTCATCAAATTGTTGAGAATGAAATGAAATTCCTATTTTCTTTGTATTATGAAAAACTCAGCAACAGAAACCCAGTTGGCCAAGTTCTAGCCAATCAGATTCATTCTCTAATAAGTTCTATTCACTATCAGGAAGCAAATCTTAAAGTCAGAAGATAATTTAAATCTAGAAAGGAGATTTGGTACAACTCATTGAAGATCATTCTCTTAGTCATTTTTTCCGGCAATGAGAAACACTCATGAGATTTTGTCAACACATGCGAAGGTGAAGTGAGGAAAGAATGTCTCGACTCTGAAGAAACAAAGTGGCTGCTAAGGTGACATGAAGTGAATGGCCACCAAGAGTGATTGCTCTTGGAAAGAAAGAATTAGGTCTTTCCGTAATACCATTTTTTTTCACACGTTTATGTATAGTCCAGAGAAAATGTCTTGAACTGTTTTTAGTGTTCTTAGTTTGAAGAAATATGTGGTAGACATCATCTGGCTGTGCTCCACACTTTGGGTCCAACTGTGATATGCTGTAGCTGTGGCTTCACGTCCTCTGCTTTGTCCCTATCTAGACATCTTGGAACTGGGGAGGAAGGATGAAGCAGTCTGCAGCATGAATAGGGTTCTGGCTCAGAATCTGTACAGTGGAGGTGGGGAGCTCTTATCTGAGAACGAAAGTGTTATAGCTCTTTTAGATGAAGGTCTTCTCAGATAGCAAAGCTCCAGTGAAAGAGTTCTTCTAGACAACGAGCTTGTGTGCATACTTTTATTCATGGTTAACCCATCCACTTCATTCCAAGTGTACCAGGGGTATATATGGACTTTGGAGAGTGGGAAGGAGTTTTCAGGGTAAATGGAAATCATCAGTTAGATTTAAAGTTCTCTAATTGTCCCATTGGTATGTGAGACATTCCAGGAATTCCAGGTACTTGCAGAGCAAGTTTTTATCTCAGAGAACTGATTTTTAGGTCTGCCAAGGGATACTCAAACCTCCCCAGGTAGAGGGTATGGGGAGTCCAATCCTCAGATAAGAGCAGAGAAGGAGAAGCTTTGATAGTAAAGGAAGTCTTCCATTTTGCATTGAGCTCTGAGAAAACATCTGGTCATGGAAGACCTTGACTTTAATTTGCATGGCTTAGTACACACACACACACACACACACACACACACACACACACACATATTATGTGGCTCAGTGAATTGATATTCTTATTTATTTAATACTGAATCTAGAAAGTGAAGAGAGGAGTCAGGAAACAAAGATGATACTGAAAACTGTTCTGACCAGCAAGTTAGGACACACTGCTTTAAAACCAAGGATTTTGAGAATGTAAACTATCAAAGGGTAAAATAATAACAAAGCACATCCCCTTTGCTTTCACAAATCTTCCATGGAAGAGACAGAGAAATGTAAGACCTGAACTAACTTAATGAATGTTCTAACTATTCTCAGTTAATTAGTTGTAATAATCACAAGTCACATATCTAGTTAATGCAAAAGTTTTCATAAATTAATCTTCAAAAACTTTACAAATCTTTAATATTAAAAAGAAATTTTAGTTATCTTCACTAATAAAATATGACATGTTGTCCATTGGACTCATATTTAAATTTCATTACTAATGTAAATTTCATGATGGTAGAATTTTTTAAAAAACATACTAGTCTGTTTTTGCTATTGTATTCTAAAATTCTAATTTTTGAAAAGCAAAAAAAAAAAAAACCAAAACAAAAAAAAAAAAACATACCAAAAGATTTTATCCTGTTCCTAAATGTTCTGTATTTTGAGCTATTTTGATTCTTGCTAATAGTAAATTGAAAACTATTGCATTTCTCAATATAAGACAGAAATCTACCCAGAGTAGAACAACATCATGGTCTTTTGTAAAAAACAAATATCATGGTGATAATCAGAAAGAATTTTCTGTGTAAATAGTTTAGCTATTTAGAAAAAAAAGACAGAGTCCTAGAATTAGCTGTAAGTCTGTGTTGGGCAGGTTGTAAGCTGTTCTAACATACATCCGAGATGTTACTTGTTACTTGGTGTTTGAGGCTCATCTAGGGTTATTTCTCTTTCATCAGCCTGTCCTCAGGGTCCACTTCTGGCAATGTGCTCATGATCCATCTCTTCTCAATGCAGCCTCTTTTCTGTCTTCTTTCTTGTCCTCTACCTGGTCTTTCCTGAGAGCCCCTCACTCAGTCCTCTCCTTCTTCCTTTCTCTCCTTACTGCCCAATCACAGTCTCTAGCCTTTTATTAATCAATTTACTTTAAATTGGGGAGCAAGGTCATTTTTGTGAGAATTCTTCCCTCTGGGGCAAACAGAACTTGGAGTTCAGAATTTAGCATTTTTATACATTGCACAGGACCAACTCCTAACATTATGTTTATAATATGTTTATCTTAACACTTCCCAGTTGTACAAAATAAGTATATAAAATCTTAGTGCTTCTTCTACATATTATAGCATAGCTAAGCCCATTTATTTTTACTTTATTTTAGCATCAGTTTTATACAGAGTTCTAGACATGCTGGCCTCAAATTCTGTAGTAGCCATGTCTGTCCCTCAGTGTCATACACTCCTATTTTAGCCTCCTGAGGGCTGAGATAATAAGTGACAGCCACTACACATAGATGACCTTGAGATTTTTATTTGTTAAAATGCATTATCAGCATTAGTATTTCTTCATAGTTGTTTAATCATTTCTTATTAGTTTTAAAGTATGTTAAGGACTATGAGCAGAAATCAGATTATTTTATTCCTAATAGATAACAAAAGTTAGTTCTGTCCTTGTTGCCCTTGCTGTCACTGTGCAGAAAACATAACACTTTGCTGGAAGTTTGACACTTGAGCAGGATTCCAACTTTTCAACCAAATAACAGTCAACTTTCAGAGCTCTGTAGGCATGGGCTGATGTCATTATAAAGTTTACTTTTAGTTTTAACTTTTTGTTAATATGTGGATTGTTGAGTTTTGTGCAATGCTAACTCAAAGCAAAAATGCAATATTTGTGTGTGTGTGTGTGTGTGTGTGTGTGTGTGTGTGTGTGTGTCTGTGTTTTGCTAGGGATCAAATCTATAACGTTATGCATATTAAGAAAGCATTGTATTGTTAAGGTATATTCTTAGTCCTGCAAAACTTCAATATATGTATCATCTTTCTAATATCTTTAGTGTTTAGTTTTTCTTATTTTTCTTATAACAAAAGTATTATTCCAGACACTAAAGTTGCTACTGATGCCTGGTAATAGGATAAGTTTTATTGTTGTAGCATAGAACATATTCATTTTTTTGTTATAGAAAAGACAAATTCTGCTTATAAAAGAGCTTTTACAACAATGAGTTAAGAATAGGGCCACTTGAGGGATAAAATAAGAAGAAGAAGAAGGAATAAAAACCAACAAGGAAAATTGAAAACTCCATTGAGAAACATAATATATTAAATTTACAGAAGCAACACAGTAGAAATGGCTTGAATCTATTTTTCAACTCACAAAGCCACATCCAGTGATATACCTCCTCCAACAAGGCCATTTCTTCTCCACCCTCATTTAATTGCACCACTAGCTAGAAATCAAATGATCAATTACATGAGCCAATGGGGGATATTCTCATTAAAATCACCACATTTAACTTCCTGATCCCCTTTTGATCAGTTTATACTGTAATGAAAATGCATTTAATTAATGTTTTAAAGTCATCATAGCCTTTCACAGCCTTAACCATGTATAGAAATCCAAAGTCTCTTCTAAGCCCCATGACTCCCCAGTCAATCTCTTAATTGTAACACCCTTTAAATTCAAAAAGCATCTTATGTCTTCCAATATATAATAGCACACAATACATACTTACCATTCCAAAATGAATTAATGAGGGCATAATAAGGACATACTTGGCCAAAGCAAGACTGGAACCCAGGAGGGCAACCATAATATTTGAGTATAATATCAAAGGTCTTAGATGGCTACATTCTTCAGCTTTGCTTGCTGCAACACATGTCTCTTTTGGGCTGATTCTACTCCTCATATATGCAGCTCTCCTTGGAAGATATCCCATAGCTCCAGCATCTCCATTATCTTAGGCTCTCTAGTATAACTGAGGATTCACTTCTGTAACTTCTAATACTACCTGGGTTTTCGAGCTCTCTAAAATCATAGAGTAGGAGCCCATTGTACTCTTTAGATCCTACTATCCAGCCTTAAGCTCTGCAGACCTTGCTACCAGCCACACCCAGGCTCTCTAAGATCTACAGATGAAACACACACACACACACACACACACACACACACACACACACACACACTCATTAGCTTATTTTTTAAATGCTTTAACTCAATGGTTAGGCTCCTCTAAGCATTCCTCAGCCATTGCAGCCTTCTTTTCACTCCCAGCTCAGCACTCTAAAACTGCCCTCAACTTAGTCACTCATTTACCTTTAGTCAGAGCTTAGAACCCTAAATCAGTTCTCATGCTACTCCAGGCCCAGTTGGAAAGTGGCCAATGACCACTTGGCCTGAAATCTCACATGGCTGATGGCTTTTTCCCTCTGAAGCATGTCAAAAATCTTTTCTCCTCTCCTGAGTCTGTTAGCCTGCCTGCAGGAAAGCTAGAAGTCCCACCTATTCTGCCCAGCTCATTGGCCAATAGCAGCTAGCATCTCTATTGATCAATCAAGAACCAACTGAGAAATAGGACCTTCAGTGTTCACATTCAAATTTCTGATCAAAACATCAGAACCACTTCCTAGAGCCCATAACTCCTTCACTCCTGTACTCTTAATTTTTGAAAAACTAAAACATGTTGATGACATGGCAAAGTTTAGTTGCCATCTTAGAATGCACCCTTGACTTTCTCAATAATATCAATCACAATCTTTCCCTTTTGTTTTGTCTTTTTTTCTCTTTCTTTCTTTTTTTTTTTTTTTTTTTATTTCTAAGTTTTTTTTTCCCAAGCAGAAAGTGATTTAGGATCTTCCACAAATTGGAAGCTTAGGTGGATGAAGTCTTGTCATGAAAGCATCTTTCCCTTTATTCTACTGCAGAACAGGTAGGTAGTTTCATCTTAGTGGTATTAACTTTCTTAATTCTTTCAGGTTAAGCATTGGATACAAAATTGCATTTGCTAGTTCTCTTTTCACTTTAAACTGTACACTTTGTATTTCTCTTATATGTTTTCCTGTTTCTCATTGTAGACCTGTGCAACAGTCCTTAGTCATAACCATGTTACCACTACAACTTCAATATTGTGCTTGTTGCAATTTCTATGCCAAAATAATTAGTCTATTACTCTTAAATTTACCTTCAGGTAAGTTTTTAGGAAAATGGCAGAAAGCAATCACAAGAACGTGTTTCAGCTGAGATCAGAATATTGTTCTCCTCTGAGACCTATTGATCTTACCCTCCATAGAGTACAATGACTTGAGCATTAAAACCTAGGCTTCTAATAGGATGGTCCATTTAGTCTCTGCATACATCTTTGAGCCATTTATCTTGTTCAAAGTCAAAAGTCTTCCACATTACTCCAAAACCCAAAAAGATCACATTCTTCAAAAGCAACAGCCTGCTTTCTAGTACAAACTTCTATATTAGTGTGTTTTCTACATATAGGATAAAACACCAAGATGAAGACAACTTGTAGAACAGTTTACTTAAGTTTATGGTTCTAAGGGGATAAGAGTGTGACATACAAGTTGAGTCATGATAGCAAGCAGCAAGCATGTTGGATAAAGTAGAAGTTAAGAGCTCATGTCTTGAATTTTGTTGCTGCTACTGTTCTTGGTGATCATGGTACTGGCATCTCCAATAAACTGTTTTATTTTGTTTTTTGTTTGTTTGTTTGTTTTTTGGTTTTTTTTTTGTTTGTTTTTAGTTTTTGGTTTGCAACTAGGTTTTGTTAATAGCCTCTCATAGGCTCTCTTCATAGTGCCAAACCTCAACTCCTTTGCCTGACCCCTTCAGTCTTGGGCCATCAATTGCAACTGAGGCTGAACCTTTACCAATAGGCCTTCCATGGCCTCTCATAGTGCCAAGACTCGGCTGTTTTTCATGACCTCTTAATGCTCAAAACCAGTACCACCTGGGTGACTCTAACACATTTCCAAGTCCAGCTGCAGCATGAGGTACATCCTTGGCTATCTCTGGAACACAGCTTCTTTGTGCTCTCAAAAAACACTTCCCAGAAGATTTCACGGCAGTGATGCTGCTCTCTTCTTAATAAGCACCAATTCCTCTGCTCCAGCTGACCAGCATCAATTGTTCCAGTAGTCCTTCTATCCTGGACTCTGAAGCCAGAGCCATATGGCCAAAGCTGCCAAGTCTTGCTTCATGTAAGAACTAAAACATGGCCCTTGTTCTATTGCATTATCACTACCTTTCTGTTTTCCAACTCTCTCACTGGCAAGCTTGGCTGTTCTAAAACTTGCTCTGTAGATTTGTCTTGAACTCAGAGATCTCCAAGTTTCTATCTCCTGGGATTACGGGTGTGTAACACCATGCCTGGACCTAAATTTAACTGGGTGAGATCTTATATATGTTCTGCTCAAGAGTAAATGCGTGTAAGAACCTTTTCACCACCTGAGACCCTTTGTTCTAAGAGCTGATAATGCTACCAATTGGGGAAATACTTTCTCTCCTGAAGCTTCTTGCATCTCATGCCGACGCCTATTGCTGGCTTGGTTCAACCAGGCCTGGTGCCTTGTGGCAGTGGCAGAAATATGGGCAAGACCTCTCACTAGATCCCATCTCCCAATGTCTGTACCATCTTTCAGAAGGACTACTGTGGAAATCAATCCTTTAGTTACAAAGGGATACACACCATGGGGGCTCTTCCAGCAACTGTAACTCAAGAAACTTTTCCTAGTCTTTGTCTTTGTCTCTCTGCTCCTCTCTGTCTCTTTCTCTGTCAGTTCTTGACCCTGACTGAGGCAGATATATAAAGCACACAACAGGACATCTACATTCTCTAGCCTCCAGAGAGCTACTATTGGGATTTTCAGTGGAAAGTGTGGTTTGGGAGGACAACTACTCTGATTAATATTTGTGACCTTGACACAATTAGAGTTACTTGTTAGAGAGAACCCCAACTGAACAATCTCCTCTACCAGATTTTTCTGTGGATAGGTCTGTGGGGGGCATTTTCTTAGTTAATGATTGATGTGGTATGGTCTCACCTACTGTGGGTAGGGCCAGCCCTGTTTGAAACTGTATGCCACCTGTCTTAGGTTGTATAAGAAAGCAAGCCAAGAAAGCCATAGAAAGCAAACCAGTAAGCAGTGTGCCTTTGTGGCTTCTATTTCAACCTTCTGCCAGTGAGTTCCTGTCCTGCCTTTTTGCTTTTATGGACTGTGGTCAGGATACGTAAACCAAATAAACCATTTCCTTCATGAGCTGTTTTGGTTCAGAACAATTTATCAAAGCATTGGAAAACAAACTAGGACAAGTCGGTTGATTATAAGTCCTGGCTTCACTTCTGAGCTTTGTATACATGGACCTGACCCTACAGAGCATCCTAAGAACCCAACTACTGATATAAGGCATAGGCTACCACCCACATTTAATACTGGCTACTGGGTGTAGTCATATGACAGCTACAAATAGCTTTCAAAGACTTTGAAAGTGGCAATGACACAAAACCCACAATCCTCAAAACACTAGTCAGAACAGTGGTCAAAATTCAACGGGATAGACTGCTAAACAAATGATCAGCATTCTCTTTATATGTAATCAAATTTTATACAATCACGATGTATTATTTACAATATGCACAATACAAATCAAATTCCCAAAAGTAAGAAGAACAAGAAAAGTATCTGATCTGAAGGAAGAAGAAATCAGCACATAAAATACACAAATGACACTCAGAATTATCTGTCAAAAAATTTCAGGTTGCTATTATGAAAATGATACAATAAGTAAAGGCAAATATTTGAAACTAATAGAGACTAATTCTCAATAATGTAATAGGAGATCAAAAAAGAATGAAATAAGTCTTAGAACTAAAAACTTGAATGAAGATAATAAAGTTGCTGCTACTGAATCGATTCAATAACAGAATAAAAATGACAATCAAATAATTTCCTAAACCCAGGGAAATATCATGCAAAATCATCCATTTGAGATTTTATTCAGAATGTGGATCTGGAGATATTGGGTAAACTGGGAAGATTGGTGGAAGTATATAAACAATGTTACCATCCATATCATTCGAATCCTAGAAGGGGAAAATAGATAGGTGGCAAAGATAAAGCTTCAGAAAATATAATAGCTGACAAGAGGGTCTTTGTCAAAAACTAGAAACTTGATGTTTAAATAAATTAAACCTCAATCAATTTCTGTCTAGATACATTATAATCAAACCACTAAAAACCTAAGATGAACAAAAAAATCAAAAAAAAATTGTGGGGAAATATCATATGCCATTTACAGAGAAAAATAATTTAAATGATGAGAAATTCTCATTTAAAACATAGTAATTGGGACTGAGAATGGGATCTAGTAGCGGAATATTTTTCAAGCATGGAAGCTTTGAGTCTATCTCTAGCCCTGTAAGAATAATAAAAAGGACAGAGAGAAAAAGGGAAGAATGGGAATGAGGTGAGAGGAAGTAAGGAAAGACTTGATAATATAAGGAAAATCTACCCCTAATTCTATACTCAACAAGACTATAGATGAAACAAGTATATTCTACATTAATGAAAACATAAGACAAGTCATTAGCTGAATATTTACCCTAATGTAGTTTTAAAGTTTTTTTTAGAAACAAGCAATTACTTTAAAAGAAGGTCATTTTATGATAAAAAGGGTGGAATTGCCAAATATCTTTGTGAATACAATAGACTATTCTTCAATTCCTTTAAGTAGATTTGCTTGGAGGTTAAGATTACTTGTTGATGATATAGTGATCCAAATTTAGTTCCCAGCACCAATGTTGGGTGTCTCACAACTGCCTGTAACTCTAGCTTCAGGGAAACTGATACTGTCTTCTGGAATCTGTTAGGTACCTGTGTATATGTATCATATTACGGAAACATACAGGCCCAATAATTAAAACAAAATTTTATAGAATTTTTAGTTGAGAATTCCTGATAGAATTATCAATAGTGAAAATATAATTATCCTATATTATTGTTAAGATAAAAGAAAATCACTGACCAAAAATACTGGGACAATAGCAATATCAATGGCCATATTAATGTGAAAAAAATATTTAGCCAGATCTCATCCCTAAACAAAAAGCTATAGGCAATTATTGACCACTGAAAGAAGAAGAATTAGCATCTCTCAAGGATGAATCCTTTATATTGGTTGGACAGTGCAGTAAAGTCAGTCTTAAAACCATATACATACAAATAACAACAAAATACACATCGCTGTAACTAATCAATAACAGAGAAAAAGGTTGTCTTAGATCTTAATTGAAATTTCATAGATATGTTGTACTTCATATCTATTTATCTATATCTTATCTGTGTACATGTATATAAATATTAATACCCATATCTACCTTGTTTGTATAGTTCTAATATTAGCATTGTATCAAGGAGACCATAAAGGGTTATCTTAGCTTGAAATTTATTTTATTCTTTTCAGAATGCTAAAACTTCAGCTAAATTATATTATTAAAATTTACATATTTTTCTGTGTATACAAAGTCAAGTATAAGAAAAGCACACACTCATATACATATGCTTACATGTATGAGCCTCTATATTATTCAAATACAATATATTTTTAAATAATTTTAATTGAACTAGAAGTCCAACCTTTTCTCCCTTCAACTCCTCCTAGTTATTCTCCTTTCTCAAACTGTACCCAGGTCCCACTCTCCTGCTTCTCAAGTTGATTACACCTTTTTTATTTATATATTACACATTACATATTTTTGTTTGTATGATTATGGTTTTAAGATTTTGGAATATATTTGGCCCAGAGGGTGACACTATTAGGAGGTATTGCCTTGATGGAGGCTGTGTGGAACTGGAGGGGTGGGTTTTGAGGCTCTTATGTGCAGACCTGTTCGATGTGGAAGACACTGTCCTCTTGGCTGCCTGAAGAAAAGAGTGTCTTTCTGCCTGCCTTTACATCAAGATGTAAAACTCTATGCTCCTTCTCTAGTACTATATCTGCCTGGATGATGCAACGCTTCCTGCCAGATGATAAAGGACTGAACTTCTGTAAGGGTAGGCCAGTCCCAATTAAATGTCCTTTATGAGAATTGCCTTGGTCATGGTATCTATTCCTATCAATAAAATCCTAACTAAGAAAGACTGACTATACTGCATTGGACAACCAATATCAGGATTCATCCCTCATAGAAGTTAATTTTCCTTCTGTCGTTAGTCAATACTTGCCTGTAGTTTTTGTTTAAGGATGGGATCTGGCCAAGTATTTCCACTTCAACTTTACCATGCCCATTGCTATTGCTATTTTCCCAGTTACTTTTGGTCAGTGAATTCTATTTTGTGATGGTGTTCGTAAGAGAAAACTGAGACTAAAAAGACATATGTAAAATCATTTCAAATCCTAAAGGATACAGGAAAAATATACTCAGATGAATAAGTCTCCCCATAACTACTTTCACTGTTAATACTTTTTGAACACCGTAATACCTAAATGAGAATATACCCAATAGGTTCTAATATTTAAATACCTGCTCCCAAGTTTGCGGGACAGTTCCAATAATATATTAAGAAACTATGATATTGCAAGAGGATGTCTGTCACTGAGGGCAAGCTTTGGGGCTTCAAGTCACTTGCCGTTCCTAGCTTATTATTTTGGATTCCTACCTGTGGCTCAAGATGTGAGCCATCAGCCCCTGTTCTTGCTTCCATACCTCCCATTTACTACAATTATGGGTTCAAAAGTCCCTTAGAGCCAGAAGCTAAAATAAACCCTTTCTCCTGTAAGATGCCTTGGTTATAACGGTTTTTTTTTTCCCACAACAATAAGAAAATGATTCATGTGCACCCACTAGAAGAGAGAATGCAATGAGTTTAAATATAGTGTAACTGTGATGCTTAATTTTATATATCAGCCTCAGTGGACATGAGATGCACAGGCATAGGCTACTTTTGAGAGAAATTTTGGACAGGATCAATGCTATAACTAGCAAAGTGAATAAAACAATTTGTTGTCTTCAGGGTGGATGGTTTCACTTTACCAAATGATAGCTGGAAAAGGATAATAGGTTTCCCTTCCCCCAGTAGCTAATTTCTCTTGCTTACCTGTTTTTGAGATCATCCCACTTCATTTGTCCTCCTGATACCAAACATCCTTACATAAGTAGACTAGGTACCTCGTAAATTATCAGTTTTTGCTGACATAACAAACACCTTTTCTAAGGTTGAAAATTACAACATTAAATGTTACTTGTGTCTAATGAAATGATCATGTTGTTTTTTTACTTTTGAGTTTGTTAATGTGGTGGATTACATTGATGAATTTCTGTATATTGAACCATCCCTGCATTCCTTGGATGAACCCTACTTGACCATGATGGATGATTACTTTTATGTGTTCTTGGATTTGGTTTGCAAGAGTTTTAGTAAGAATTTTTGCATTGATATTCATAAGGGAAATTCCTCTGAAGTTCTCTTTCTTTATTGGGTCTTTGTGTGGTTTTGATAATAACATAACTCTGGATTCATAATGAATGGGGTAGTATTTCTTCTCTTTCTACTTTGTGGAATAGTTTGAAGAGTATTGGTATTAGCTCTTTTTTGAAAGTATGTTAGAATTCTGTACTTCAACACCCCTTCATGTTAAAAGTCTTGGAAGATCCTGAATTAAAGGTCCATACCTAAAAACAATAAAAGCAATATACAGCAAACCAGTAGCCAACATCAAAATAAATGGAGAGAAATTTGAAGTAATTTCACTAAAATCAGGGACTAGAAAAAGCTGCTCACTCTCCCGCTACCTATTTAACATAGTACTAGAATTTCTGGCCAGAGAAATAGACAACAAAAGGAGGTCATGGTGATACAAATTGGAAAGGGAGAAGTCAAAATATTACTATTTGCAGATAATATGATAGTATATTTATGTGACCCCAAATATTCCACCAGAGAATTACTACATCTGACAAAGAACTTCAGAAAAGTAGGTAAATATAAAATTAACTCAAACAAATCAGTAGCCTTTTTCTACTCAAAGGATAAATGAGAAAATTATTAGGAAAACGACATTTTCAGAATAGTCACAAATAATATAAAATATATTGGGGTAACTCTAACCAAGCAAGTAAAAGATCTATATGACAATAAATTCAAGTCTCTGAAGTAAAAAAATTGAAAAATATCTCATAAGATGGAAAGATTTCCCATATTCATGGATTGGCAGGATTAATATAGTAAAAATGGCTATCTTGACAAAAGTTATATATAGATTCAATGCAATCTCCATCAAAACTCCAACTCAACTTTTAATAGAGTTAGAAAGAGCAATTTGCAAATTTATTTGGAATATCAAAAAAAAAAGAACAAAAACAAAACAAAACAAAAAAAAAAAGGATACCAAAACCATTCTGAACAATAAAAGAACATCTGAGGGAATCACAATTCTCGACCTCACGCTGTGTTGCAGTGCAATAGTGATTTAAAACTGCATGGTATTCATATAGAGATAGACAGATAGATCAATGAAATAGAACTGAAGACCCAGAAATAAACCCACATACCCATTGTCACTTGATCTTTGACAAAGTAGCTAAAACCATCCAGGAAAAAATAAACAGCTTTTTCAACATATGGTGCTAGTTCAGCTGGCAGTCAGCATGTAAACGAATGTAAATCGATCCATTCTTATTGACTTATACAAAGCTTGAGTTCAAGTATAAAAGACCTCCACATAAAACCAGATACTTTAAACCTAATATTAAAGTAAGTGAGGAAAAGCCTTGAACACATGGACACAGGAGAAAATTTCCAGAACAGAACACCAATGGCTTATTCTCTGAGATCAAGAATAGACAAATAGGACTTCACAAAATTAAAAAGCTTCTGTAAAGCAAAGGACACTGTCTTTAGGACAAAACAATAACCAGTGGATTTGGAAAAGATATTTACCAAGCCTACATCTGAAAAAGTGCTAATACCCAATATATACAAAAAAGGAGTTAGACTTGAGAGAACCAAATAACCTTATTAAAAATTGAGAAAGAAAGCTAAACAGAAAATTCTCAACTGAGAAAACTCAAATGGCTGAGAAACACTTGAAAAGGTCAACATCCTTAGTCATCAGGGAAATACAAATCAAAACAACCCGAGATTCTACCTCATACCAGTGAGAATGGCTAACATCAAAAACTGAGAGGACAGCAGATGCTGGCGAGGATGCGGAGAAAGATGAACACTCTTCTATGGCTGATGGGAATGCAAGCTGGTAAATCACTCTGGAAACCAGTCTGGTGGTTCCTCAAAAACTTGGACATAGTATTACCTGAGGACTAAGCTATTCCACTCCTGGGCATATATATACCCAAACGATGGTCTAACATATAACAAGGACACATGTTCCACCATGTTCATAGCAGCCTTATTTATAATATCCAGAAACAGAAAACAACCCAGATGGTGGTCAATAGAGGAATGTATACCGAACATGTGGTACATTTTACAAAGTGGGGTGCTACTCAGCTATTAAAAACAATGACGTCATGATGTTTTCAGGCAAATGAATGGATCTAGAAAATATCAAAAAAAAAAAAAAAAAAAAAAAAAAGGAAAGAAAAGAAAAGAAAAAAGGCCAAAAAGTGGAAGCCTCAGTCCTTCTTATAAAAGAAAAGAAAAAAGAAAAAAAGAAAATATCATCCTGAGTGAGGTAACTCAGCCATAAAGAACATACGTGATACATACTCACTGATAGAAGGATATAGGCAAAGAGCTTGGAATACCTATGATACAACTCATGGAGCACATGAAGCTAAGAGGAAGAAAGACCAAAGAGTGAATGCTGCAATCCTAATTAGAAGGGGAAACAAAATCATCAAGGGAAATAGATGGTGGGAGGGGCCTTGGAGGAAGAGATGGGGGGCAGAGGAACATAATCAGATTTGCAAAGAGATGGAGGAAATGTACAGAGGGTCAGGAAACTGAACAGAGGTGTGTAACAATTGTAGGGGGAAACCAGGAACAGCAACCAGAAAGTTCCAGATGCCAGGGAATGAAGACCCTACAGGGATGACATCTGAAGTACCCTACACAGGGAGAACCTGTCCAGACCATATCCAGAGCTTAGTCATAGTGGAGGGATGGCAACACCCTCCCATTTCCAAAATTTTAACACAGATTTGTTCCTTTCTAAAGGAAATACAGGGGCAAAGAGTGGAACGGAGACTGAAGAAAAGGCCATCCAGAGACTGCCCTACCTGGGTATTCATCTCACATGCAGACACCAAATCCAGACCGTATTACCGATGTCAAGAAGTGCTTGCTGACAGGAGCCTGATACAGCTGTCCACTGAGAAGCTCTGCCAGATCCTGACCAATGCAGATGAGAAATGCTAAAAGCCAAGCATCAGACTGATCACAAGAACCGAAATGGAAGAGTAAGGGGAAGAAATGGAGGAGCTGAAGGGCTCTTTTCTGGCATCGATGGGTAGGGGGGCCCTTGGCCCTGTGAAGTCTTGATGTTCCAGTGTGGATGAATGGTGGTGAGGCAGGAGTGGGTAGGTGGGGGGAGAACCCTCATTAAAGCAGAGTAAGAGGAGATAGAATAGGGGGGTTGCAGTGGAGAAACCCAGAAAGGGAATGACATTTGAAATGTAAATAAATATCCAATTAAAAAAACAATGTCATTCTTATTTAAAAAATTGTTATGTAGGTTAACTTCCCCTAAAATACTGTCTTCCTTCCTGCAGATGTACACTTCCGAAGTAGGGTAGATAATCACAAGTAGTCTGCTTAGTAGATGGGGGTTGATGTAACACTGAGCTGTAGTATGACAGGAAAATCAAGAGACCAGTCAAATAGTAAGAGCACTAAGGAACTGAGACTAAGATAAGAGTAAAATGAAGTGACCACCTACTCTTTCCTTCATACTAATGGCTTCTCACTATCATTAGCCTTTCAAAACAATCTGTCCTCAACATATATTTGACACCACACAATACCCCCGAATCCCAACAACGATAGAACATGCAGTACAACTATTTTTAGAAAACCTAGGTTTATGTTTCTCATTTTCTAAGGTAGAAATCCATACCAGGTCATGGGATGTTGCTGTCACAAACCTGTTCATTTAGTTTTCAAAAGACTGTAGAACTATCCAAATCCAGGTACTAATTTATGTCTTATATTTTTACTACTGTAATCAAATACTAACAAAAAATTGTGGGGGGCAGGGTTTATTTAATCATATACTTCTGAATACTAGCTCATCACTGTAGAAAGTCAGAAAAGAAATTCAAACAAGGCAGGATCCTGGAGGCAGAAACAAAAGCAGAAGCTATGGAGGAATTCTGCTTACTGGCAAGCTTCACGTAGCTTACCCAGCATGCTTTTCTGTAGTACCCATGACCACTTTCTGTAGGATGGCATCACCTGTGGGTGACCTGGCCACTTGCACATCAACTATTAATCAGAACAACATCCCATAGACATGCTCACACTCCAATTTTATTAAGTTGTTTTCTCAATTAGGGTTTCCTCCTCCAAGATACAGCTAAATTTTTGTCAAATTCACAAAACTGAACCATCATACTATGTTTTCTGAAGAAACTTATTATGAGAATCATAATATTGCAAAGCTGAAAGCAAAATCTTTAAAAATGCTACAGATGCAAACATCAACCAAAAGAAAGAAAAAGTAAGTACTTTAACATATAATTTAGACAAATATAATGTAGACAGGAATAAATACAAATATTATGAAATAAAATGAGTCAATTTTATAAGAAAGGGTACTAATTCTAAATAAATAAGTAAAAGACAAGATTCCAAAATTTATAAAGCAAAGACTGACACATAGACAGTTTTAATATTACCTTTGAACATTTAAACATTAATTTTATCACAACTGATAGAACTACCAAAGAAAAGTTCATTAGGATTTGGGAGATATACAATATAATCAATCAATAGTAAATCAGCATTTTCCAACAGTATTGAGTAGAACAATACTCAATATTTTCAAGTGTGTAATAGATATGGAATGAACCATATTCTGTATACTAACATATAAAAACAATTTAACTCTAGGTATGTTCTCTAACCTTATGAAAATAAGTTTGGTGATAATAGAAGAAAGATATTTTCAAATATTTAAAAAGAGTTCTTAGATATCAAAGCAAACACATAATTATATTTCTTTAAAGTGTATTTCACCTAATTTTGGAGAATATAAAATACTTATAACATTTTCTCTTCTTTTTCATGGGTTAAACAATTGTTTTTCAAATTATTAGTCTTTTCTTCCTTTTCTTATTAGATACTTTATAGATTTACATTAAAAATGTTATCCCCTTTCTGGTTCCCCATCTGGAACCACCCTCTCCCTTTCCCTTTTCCCTTTGCTTCTATGAGGATACTCCCTCTCCCACATACCCACACCCACCTCACTGCCATGGCATTCCCAGTGCCATCCTCCGACTTATGAGGTTGGTGCCAAAGTTCTCTCCATGTGTCCTCTCTGGTTGGTGGTTTAGTCCCTAGGAGCTCTGGGGCATCTGGTTGGTTGATATTGCTCTTTTGGAGTTACAAACCTATTTGGCTCCTTCAGACCCTTCTCTAACTACTCCACTGCTCAGCCCAGTGGCTGGCTGTGAGCGTCCACGGGACAGTTATAACAGGTTCCTGTCAGCAAGCACTTCTCAGCTCCAGCAATTGTGTCTAGGTTTGGTGTTTGTATATTGGATGGATCCCAATCCCTGGGTGGAGCAGTCTCTGGGTGGCCTTTCCTTTAGTCTTTGATTTACACTTTGTCCCCATAGTTCCTTTAAACAGGAGCCCTTCTGGGTTAAGAATTTGGAGATGAGTAGATAGTCCCACAACCGTTGGTCTTGCTTAACCATTAGATATGGTTGCTACAGGTTCTCCCTCCCCTTTGTGGGGCATTTCAGCTAATCTCTTCTCTTCTGGGTCCTGACAGCCTTTTGCTTCACTGGCATCTGGGACTTGGTTGTGGCTATCACCAGTTACCTAGCCCCCATTGTGACATACCTCTGTTCAATTTCCTGACCCTCTGTATACCATGCCTGTTTCCGCTTATAACTGATCCTGTCTTCCTTTTCCTTTTCCTCTTCCTGTCTTCCTCCCAAGTCCCTCCCAACCCTCTACCTCCCATGCGTATTTTGTTCCCCTTTATCAGAAGAACTGAAGCATTCACAATTTGGTCTGCCTTCTTATTGAGTTCTGTGAATTGTATCTTGTGTATTCTGGAGTTTTGGGCTAATATTCACTTATCAGTGAGCACATAGCATGTGTGTTCTTTTGTGACTGGAATAACTCATTCAGGATGATATTTTCTAGTTTCATCAATTTGCCTAAGGATTTCATGAAGTCATTTTTTAATAGCTGAGTAGTATTCCATTGGATAAATATACCACGTTTTCTGTATCCATTCCTTTGTTGAAGGACATCTGTGTTCTTTCCAGATTCTGCCTATTGTAAATAAGGCTACTGTAAACATGGTGGAGCACATGTTTTCTTATATGTTGGAGCTTCTTTTGGGTATATGCTAAGGAATGGTATAGCTGGGTCCTTAGGTAGTACTATGTCCAAATTTTCTGAGGCATCACCAGACTGATTTCCAGAGTGGTTGTATGTGCTTTCAATCTCACCAGCAATGGAGGAGTGTTCCTTTTTCCCCACATCCTCACCAACATGTGCTGTCACACACACACACACACACACACACACACACACACACACACACAAACCACAGAAGTGTGCATACATATAAGCAGATCATGCTCAGTTTATATACTGTTACATGCACTAATGTTTTACTGGCTGACCATTGGTTTAGTTCTTTTAAAGAAACAATTATGATAACAGATCTAGAATTTGCCCTATGTGAATAAAGTACTGAGAGACAGGTTTATATCATTTAATGCTAATCTTAGAACAAAAATACTATCTTAACCCTACAAACCAGTTTTTCACTTACAGAGGTTACAAAAATGTAATTTAAAAAGTAATAAGATGGTAACAATAAAACACTATCTTAACCCTACAAACCAGTTTTCCACTTACAGTGGTTACAAAAAAAGTAATTTAAAAAGTAACAAGATGGTAACAATAAAACAGTAGCAGTATCAGTGAAATTATAACCATAATAGAAAATTTATTAAACATGCTCACTTCAGAGTCCAGCCCATATTTAGCAACCAAACCCAAACAATATTGCTGATGTTCAGAAGTGCATGCTGACAGGATCCTGATATAGCTGTCTCCGGAGAGGCTCTGCCAGAACAAAACAAATACAGTGGTCGATGCTCAAAGCCAACCATAGAACTGAGAACAGGGTCCTTAATGGAGGAGTTAGAGGAAGAATTGAAGGAGTTGAAGGGGTTTGAAACCCCATAAGAACAACGATACCAACCAACTGGAGCTTCCAGAAATTAAACCACTATCCAAAGAGTGCACACGGACAGAACCATGGCTCCACTGCACATGTAGCCAAGGATGGACTTGTTGGGCATCAGTGGGGAGAGAATCCCTCAGTCCTGTGGAGGCTTGACGCCCCAGTGTAGGGGAATCTCAGGGTTCTTAGGTAGGGAACACCCTCACAGAAGCAGGGGGAGGGTTGATGGGATAGGGATTTTCAGGAGGGCAAACCAGGAAATGGGGCAACATTTGAAATGTAAGTAAAATATATCGAATAAAACCAGAATAAAGAAAATTAATTAATTAAAAAAAACATTAATTAGACTGACCTAAGGAAACAAGGCATTGCAATGTGATACATATACACAAGTGCTTTGGCCACAAGGGTCTATGGAAATAATAACTTTGTATTAAAAAACAACAAACCAAAAAAAAAAAAAAAAAGAAAAAGAAAAAACTAAGTAGCTACTATACTGGATCTCAATGTGCAGAAGGGAGCCAAAGTATGGTAGGAAGCTGCTACCTGGGAGGGATTCTTCTATCATGGAGAAGAGTTTAAAGGCAAAGTCCACTCATGAAGAAATGGCCTCAGAAATCCTGTGACACCTTTTGAAATTCAATTCATGGTTACACCCTCTGAGCAAAAACATGATGGGTTCCGAAGGCATTGTTGTCAGGGTTTATCACTATTTAAACAAGAAATGTTGCCAATTCAAAAACCAATTCAAAAGCTAAAATTGGATATAAGCTCTGAAGTTATTTATTTATTTATTTATTTATTTATCTATCTATTTATTTATGGATATTCTCTATATTTACATTTCAAATGTTATCCCCTTCCCCCCCCCCCCCCATTTTCATCTCCCTTCTCCCTCTCCTCTCGTCCATAAAGGTGCTTCTTCTCCTAATTACCCTCTCCAGCTCAGCGCCTTGGCATTCCCCTACCCTGGGAAAATAAGCCTTCACTTAACCAAAGGCCTTTTTTTCCCATTGATGCCAGACAATGCTGTCCTCTGTTACATATGCAATTGAAGTCATGGGTCTCTCTATATGGATACACTGATATGGTATGCACTCAGTGATAAGCAGATAATAGCCCCAAAAGCTTGGAATACCCAAGAAACAATTCACAGACTTTATAAACCTCAAAAAGAAGGAAGGTCAGAATGTGGATGCCTCAGTCCTTCTTAGAAGGGAGAACAAAAGACTCACAGGAGGAAATACAGGAACAAATAGAGGAGCAGAGATTGAAGAAAAGATCATCCAGAGACTGCCTCACCTGGGGATCCACCTCGTATGCAGCTACCAAACCCAAACACCATTGCTGATGCCAAGAATTGCTTATTGGCAGAAGCCTGATATGGATGTCTCCTCAGAGGCTCTGCCAGGGTCATACTGATACAGATGATGCTTGCAACTAACCATCAAACTGAACACGGGGATCCCAAGAAGGAACTAGAGAAAGGACTGAAGAAGCTGAAAAAGTTTGCAGCCCCATGGGAAGAACAAAATTATCAACCAATCCACAGTTATTTTATGAGGATAATACTACCCTGAAAATAAAACCATTCACAGAAAGCATATGGGGTAGTAAATTAAAAGGGATTAAACAAAAGTTGTCCAAACATTGGTAAATAGAAAAAAAAATCTCAGGTAAATTTGGGTTTATTGTAAAAATGTGAGAAAGGAACAACAATCAATATATTGTATCCTTTAACAGTTTAAGGGGGAAAAACTACAATACGTTAATGGAGAAACCGTTTTTCACAAAATTTGACATCAGTTTGAAAGACAAGATTTTTAGAATATTATGAAGAAAAAGAAATTCATCCTTAGAACATGCTAGTGTATACCTTAAATTCCCAAACTCGGTAGTCAGAGACAGAGTCACAAGTTTGATGCAAGTCTGGACTACAGAGACTACTCATGGCTAGCTTGGGATCTTAACATTTCATTAGAAATTCTGCCCAAAAGTAATGCAAACAGAAAAATATGCAGACGTTTTAGAGAATGAAGAAAAAATGAAACTCTTCCTCCTCACAGATAAACTCATGATTGGCAGAAAATTCTAAGTCCTATGGTTAATAAGTAAATTCCAAGAACACAAGTCCAACACTATGAAACCAACTACTTTCTCATTCTTTTGTTTACTTACATTCTATAGAGTGCCTGTCTTTCCAGTACTCCTTCTATAAGTTCTTCACCTCATTTTCCTCTGAAGAGGTAAGCCCCACCCTACCCATTTCCTAACTCACTTATCTACCCTCAGCTCATACACACCCTTTGTTCCCTTCCCTGTGACATCAAGTCTCTACAGGATTAGGTCCATCTTTCCTACTGGAAGAAAAGTAGTCTTCTGCTACATATTTGCTGGGAGACTCCAGACCACTTTGGGTACACTCTTGGTTGGTGGCTCAATCTCTGGGAGCTCCCAGGTATATGGGTTTGTTGGTACTGTTGATCTTCTATGGGATTGCAATCCCCTTCATCTTCAATCCTCCCTGGAACTCTTCCATAGAAGAGTCTCCTCCCTCAGTCTAATGGTTGGCTGTGAGAATTTGCATCTGTCTTAGTCAGCTGCTGATAGAGTTTCTCAGAGGACAGCCATGCTGGGCTCCTGTCTGCAAGCACAACATGGTATCAGTAATAGTGTCAGAGTTTGGTACCTGCCCATGAGATGGATCCTCAATTAGGCTGGCCTCTAGATGTCATTTTCTTCAATCTTTTATCTATTTCTGTCCCTGTATTTCTTTTAGTCAGGAAGAATTCTGGGTAAAATTTATTGAAGGTAGCTTGGTGATCCAATCCCTCCACTTGGAACCCTGTCTATCTACTGGAGGTGGTCTCTTCAGGTTCCATCTACCTGCTGTTGGCCATTTCAGCTAAGGTCATCCACATTGTGCCCTGGGAGTCTTTAATAGTCCAGCTGGCTGAGAATTTTACATAGTGCTGCTTAACATAATATTTAAATTTTAAAATTTCACAATTTATAATAATGTTACCAAAACAAACCTATAAAAACATGAAGAAGAGTTGTACCAAAAATATGATGATGAATGTGGTGAAAACATTTTGAAGAAATGAAGGTATACCATCTTAGTGATTTAGATGTCCTCACAAGTGAGAATATCTCATTTCCCTATCCCTGACTTATATATCTAACATAATTATCACTATATTGCTAGTAGGAATTTTACCAGTATAAAGAAAACAATTCTAACATTAAGAAAACAGGTGTGGGATTGCAGAAACTGTGCAGGAGATACAGTAAAAGAGAAAAAATATCTATAAGCAGAAACACAGTGAGTGTCTATTGTTCTGTGGTTATAATACTATTAAGATATAATTGACAGCTTCCTTTCTGATCTGCCATCATGGTGGAACGACCACCATGATTCAGGTGTTTTTGGAGACCCTTCCGGGGAAGACAATCATGGTCCAGGTTGAACCCTCAGACACTAGGGTCCAACACGCAAGTGCCAAGATCCAGGAGAAGGAAGAAATTCCTTCTGATCAGTAGAGGTTGATCTTTGCTGGTAAGAAGCTGGAAGATGGCCATACTTAATCATGCTATAACATTCAAAGGGAGTCTGTCTACCCTTCACCTTTGTTGAGACTTCGTGGCAGTGCTGAGGAAGAAGTCTCACACCACTCCCAAGGAGAATGCACATTAGAGGAAGAAGGTTAAGCTGGCTGTGCCAAACTACTCTGAGGGCCTGAAAATGGCAAAATCATCTGAATGTGAGTAATATTCATTCATTTAAACTGTTTAATTTAGAGCTTCATGATTTGTTCCCAAAGTTTTGTAACTGTTACAGAAATATTCTTGCAAAACATTTTAATATGTCAGAACCTCTACGTTCTTTGCAGTTGGCTCCTTTTTCTTCCTTGGTCTTGAAAACTGTCTCAGAGTTTTATTGCTATGAAGAGACTCTGTGAAATTAGCAACTCTTACAAGGAGAACATTGAATTGATGCTGACTTACTGTTCAAAGGTTCACAATCTACCCTCTAGCTGCCATAGGTTTCTGCTCATAACATAATGACAAAATAAATGTGGTATAACTTCAAAAGCCCTCATAGTGTATCACAGTCACAGGACTATTTAAAAGTTCAAAGTCTGTTCAGAGACTCACGGCAGTATCTTAATTATAATCCCCTGTGCAATCAAACTAAAAAAGCAGGTCCCATAATTAACAAGACAAAATGGCACAGAATATACATCACCATTCCAACAGAGAGTATAATGACAAGATACTGGACCCTGGACCAAAGCAAGATCTAGAACCAGCTGGGAATCACTACATATGCTGCATCTCTGTGTCTAATATCAAAGCCATTTTCAGATTCCAAGTCCTTTGTTGAATGCAACATCCTTCCCTCTCTTGGGCTGGTTCCACTCTCTGTTTGTAAGGATACCATGGCTTAGGTATCTTCAATACCTTGGAGTCTCCAAGACAATTAAAGTTGGTGTTTTAGTCCTTGGGAGCCATAGTGGGTTTGGATAGTTGATCATTTTGCTCTTCCCATGGGGTTGCAGTCCCTTTCAACTCCTTCAGTCCTTTCTTTAGCCCTTTCATTGGGGTCCTCATGTTCAGTCGATGATCATCTGCAAGCATCCTCCTCTATATCAGTGTGGCTCTGAAAGAGCCTCTGGGGAGGCATACATATCAGGTTCTTGCCAGGAAGCACTACTTTAATCTGTTTTGCTCCACTAGCAGAGAACGTTGTTTCTTTATACTTCTAGTTGCTCCTTTCTTCTCAAACCATACTACTCATCAATACTTAATCTTAGAGCTTGAGCCATGGGTGTTCTGTTCAGGAAACTGTCTCCTGTACTGATGCATTCAAGGCTATTTCCTACAGTCTCTTCTATAAGATTTTGTGTACCCAGTATTATGTTGAGGTCCTTGATCCACTTGAACTTGAGCTTTGTGCAGGATAACAACATGCAAATGTTGCATTCTTCTACATGCAGATATCCAGTTAGAAAATTTGTTGAAGATGCTTTCTTTTTTCCATGGTAACTTTGGCTTCTTAGTCTATAGATTTGTTGACTTATTTTCTAGTCTTCAATTTGATTCCCTTGATCAATCTATCTATATGTGTACCAGTGCCATAAGTTTTTAATCACTTCAGCTCTATAATATTGCTTGAGGTCTGGGAGTGTGATACTTACAGAGGTTTTTATTGTTCAGAAATTGTCTATCCTCATTCTTTTTTTTTTTTTTTTTTTTTTTTTTTGGTTTTCCCATATGAAGCTGAGAATTACTCTTTGAAGTCTATGAAAAACTATGTTGGGGTTTTGATGGGGATTTCACTGAATCTGTAGATTGCTGTGGTAAGATGGCCATTTCCACTATGCTAATTCTACCTGTTCATGAGGATGAAGATCGTTCCATCTTCTTATATCTTCTTCAATTTCTTACTTCAGGGCTTGAAGTTATATGACAATTTTTCACTTGCTTTGGTTAGAGTTACACCAAAATATTTTATATGATTTGTGACTCTTGTAAAGAGTATTGTTTCCCTAATTTCTATTATTTCAAGTTATCATTTGTATAAAGGAAGGCTTTCTCTGAGTAAACTGTATATTCAACCACTTTGATGAAAGTGTTCATTAGCTGTGGGAGTTCAATGGTAGAATTTTGAGGGATTGCATATATATATATATATATATATATATATATATATATATATATAATCTTTGAATTGTGATACTTTGACACAATTTGAAGTTATCATTGAATAGAGAATTGAGCAGTTTCCATCTCTTTCTTTTTTCTTTAGGTTAGGGAACTTTTCTTCTATAATTTTGTTGATGATGTTTCCTTGCTGAGGCTCAGAAGCCTCCATGCTGAGAGGAAGGTCACCATGAGTCATAAAAAACACCATAAAGGAATGTATTCATGAGCTGAGACTAAAGAGGGCCTATTTCCTTATATCCACTCAACTGTCCACTGGGAAATACAAAGGTAGCACACTTAGCTTCTCAGTTCATAGGCCAAAATTTAGTTTGTAACTTAAATACAGAAAATGATGTGAAGATTGTGTAGTACAGATTTCCCATCAGATCTGCTGCATGGCTAATGTGGTTTTATTGTCATTCCTGTTCTTGGTCTTACTTCATCATGCCCATGGCTTGGCTGTGTTTACTCTGCAGACGAGTGTTACCAATCATCCATTTTCTTCTCTTCGTGTTCTCCCAACTGAAGCTTGCTAACATGATTGCATTATGAAAATGTCCAAAACTATGTGTATATCTGTGTTTCTTATTATGGTGCCTTATCTGGGCCTGAAGCCCACTAACAATTCTTTTGCATTAAAGTTGTCCCCCAGTGCTGGGGACCTGTACTGAGTGAAGCATGTTACTGTACTGCTCTGTACTACACTTTACGGTCAGTCAACCCTTATCTTCTTCTCCACCATACAATCCTACCATTTTATCACAGACATTTATGTTTGCAGTGAATGCTTTCTAAAAGAAACCATGATTATGTTGGCTTCATAGACACAGAAAACTGCAGTTTTGCTCTGATATTCAGGATGTGTTGACTCTAAATGCCTAAATTGATATGCACACAATAAAATGTTTCCACCAAATTGAAAGTTTTATGAAAAATAAAAGAGTAGGTTTGTGAAAAAAAACATTTATAAATTTCCACTTAAATCAATGACAGTTTGAAGACTAAAAACTAAAGCTGGTGAAAAACAGCAGCAAAAAAAAAAAATGCTGAGCTGAAGTGCGTGACTAAAGTAAGTTGTTAAGTTGGGGCTTTATGGGCAGTTGAAAGTCCTACTAGATTTTAGGCAAAGGCAGAAAAGGCTAGAACCCCCATACTCATAGAAGCAGGTATTTATATATCAGTAATGACTGCAACATTAGCTACCCAAGGAATACAAATTAGCATGTGTACTGACAAAATCAAAATAGGAAAGAAGAATTGCAGAGAAAAAATTGCAACTGTGAAATGTGATAAATTGTGTTATCAAAAACAGTTCCCACTGCAAAACTTAAGTGTATCCCAAGAGCAATATAAGTTTTCGTAAAATCAATCTGGTTATACATCAGACTCAGCTTCTATAGATGATGACAGTGTAGAGAGATGCATCTGAAAGGATGTGTGGTGTAGAAATTATGAGAGTAATAGATTCATTATAGAGGGGCAATTTCAGTGTACAGGAAGGTTAAGAATTTTATTTAAAAATTAACTCAATATATTATAAAGCAACAAGTTGGCTGTCTTGAGTAAATTCATCATATATCATAATAGTGTTTGAGTTAATAAAACCCACATTTGACAAAATTGAAATAATACTCCTGAGCTCCAAATAGTGATAGAGTAGAATGTGTGTTATTATAGGAACAAGTGAATAGCCTTAGTATGTTTAAATTTCACTGTTGATGCCTGGTCCTAACGTCTTTGACTCAAAAGAAATCGGCTGTAAACTCTGTTACTCAAAACCAAAGTATAAACTTCCAAGGTTGAAAATTACTTTTTGGAATGGATGGCAAAGAAAGAAGACTTACCTAAAATTTTCTAAAACTTTTATTTTTCCTTCTCTTTTACTGCCAAGACATGGGTTCTCTATGTAGTCCTGACTGTCCTTTAATGTGCATTGTAGACCAGGCTGGCCTAGAACTTAGAGATCTATCTCCTTGTCTCTAACTTCTGAGTACTGGAATTAAAGGGATTCACCACCACTGATCAGCAGATTTCCTGAGTATTATGTTGGTTGTTTTATAATTCTGAATCTTATAATCTTATAATATATATTAATTACTGATTAGTAATTTTTTTGCAATTTTCCCTTGAGTCACAGTGTTGGTTTGTAACGTTTCCCTCCTCACCACTTTTATTACTTCTTTTGTAGACTTATATATCTGTTTCTAAGGAGTGAATGTTTTGAGCACTGCTATTCATGGCCTGGTCTTCAATAGCTCTTCTAAAAGAAGGCAGACAAGGATCACGTGTTCAGAACACATTTGTACTCTCAAGGCAGGCAGCTGAATGACAGCCCAGAGAGGAGCTGCCAGATGATGACCAGGCTGGATTCGCAACGAGCACAAAATTGCCTAAAAAGTCTCTCTTTCTGCCAGGGGAGGACTTTTAGAGTGGCTAGCCTCTAATGCTTCTGGCTCCAGAGAACTGCCCAAAGTGTACTCCAAGTTTGAGGTTGGGTCATCCCAGAAGGAAACCATGAGCCAACGATTTTAATGCAAGTGATTTATTAAGGTGATTCTCCCAGGAGGAAAAGATAATGGAATGCAGAGTCAGGAGGAAGATGAGTCAACAAACTGGGCAATTTCAAATGAAAACCTAACATCAGACAGAGTCTATAAAAAATGTGGAAGAGAAACTCCAAATGAGTTTGTCATGGCTTGAAGTAAGGGTTCTGGCCTTTACCTTCTTACTAACCAATGTCTTAAAAAAGCCAGACATTCAACATTTTTGTACAGGTGAATGTTTCTGTGCTCCAACAATTCTTTTTTCCACCCATGTGATTTATTATTTTTTTTAATGTACCCCTGAGAAGCATGTTTTCTTTTCCAGCATCAGGCAGGGAGTTAGGGAAGAATTCATGTATTCTAAGTCAGAAGAAAGTGCTAAAATTTATATCTGTTGGAATACATAGAAATAATTACAAAGGACCTTTGACTATAATGACAAACTTACCCGACATTACCTTTAATAGTGAGATGTTTGTGTTTTTATAGGAAGTCCGGAGCCTGTGCTTTCTGGAGATAGTATAATATAGCAGATAAAAGATATAGGTTTTGAAATCATGATACCTAATAGAATAGGCAGATTTCTAATATGGCACCCATGATCTATTTACTAGTGTTATTTCATAAGAGCCAGTTTATATAAAATGTAATAATAAATAAAATTACTCATAAATTAATAAAGCATGGGCAGGAAGATTCTTACAGGTAAACCAATATGTTCAGGTAGATTCCTAGTAGAATTTATTTTTGATAAACTCTGAGTATGGCTAGATATGTATTGATTTCTGCCTGTGGAGACCCTTAGCAAAAAAACTGACTCTAGTCTACTTGGAAGCCTAACCTCTGTCTGTGTGAGTTCTTAGAAGAATGCAATTACTGTTATTTGTAACATTTTATGCAGCAATAGTGTGCTCAGTTTGTAAAATTGAAACTTTAGAAATGCTGTCACTTTGTACCATTTTTATTAGGAAGATTATTATAACACGTCATCATATAATTTTGGTAGACTCAATCAACAGGAACCAACCTGTCAGAAATCAGTCTTTCAAATCAAGCTATTTGCAGAACTATTCTTTGGAGAACCTCAGGAGAGAATCGGTTAAATGCAGTTTGTTGTATCTTGGTTATCAAATTGTTGGATGGCCCATCACCACAATCTCTCCTTGCCTCTGGTATGATACTTTCCTTCTTCTCTTCTTTCACATCCTTATGCTCCTCCTCCCTCTATCATCTCCTTTCTTCCTTCACCAGCTCAGAAGAATTATCCATCCCTACTCACAAAATCTTATAATGATCTCTTGTAAGCATACATGATCTTATACTTTGAGTGCCCCTGAATGATTCAGGGCCATCTACCTATAGCAACGTTATATTCATATCTGTAAAGTCAATAAGAAAGATTTTCTTTGGTAAGAGAGCAGAGATGTCTTAATTTGGGTTTTAGTGCTTTAAAGATAAACCATGACCAAGGACCAAGGCAACTCTTATAAAGAAAAACATTTACTTGTGTCTGTCTTATAGTTTCAGAGGTTTAGTCCATTATCATGATGGCAGAAAGCATGGCAGCATTCAGGCAGATACAGTGCTACAGAGGAGCTGAAAACTCTACATCTCCATCCAAAGGCAGCCAAAAGAAGACTGGCATCAATATGCAGCTATAAGAACTTTCTCTTCTACATTGATTGGAGCCTTGGCAAAGAGGGAAACCTCTAAAGCCCATACTCCCAATGACACACTTCCTCCAGCAGGCTACATCCCCTAACAGTGACACTCACTGTGGGCCACAAGAGACTTTATAAAATGCCATTCACAGATTATACAGATTTGCTCACAGATAATATTTAGAAAGCTGCCATCTGCAACAATAAAATTTAATCAAAATCATTTTAGGTTTCCGGTTTCTTATGAAAAATATAGAAATAAAAACGTGAATTTCAAGGGATTATGAGAAGTAATCAGAAGTAAAATCTTCAACCTGAAAAATGTAAGAATCCTCTAACCCAAAAGTTTAAATGTACTTTTAGTACAGTCATGATAATTATAATCAGAAAATTCTTGGTAATTGAAATTGTTCGTGTATTAAGTGTGTCTATTTCAGAAAACTGTAAAATATTTGTTTCCTTTCTACCATGTTATTGTAGTTATATTCAACTTCAACTCATCTTTGCTCATTCTGTTATATTCAAATAACTCTACTGTTCACCAGGACATGGTTATTCAAGGCAGACCTAATCTGTGACTTCAGCTCACAGCCCATACAAGCCAAACTGGAATGCTCATGACATTTTGTTTCATGTGTACCAGAACACAAGTAGAAGGGATATGATTGGGTTACTTTAGATTTTATAAGATCTATATCCAAACTTAAAAATAAATATCACCAACAAGCAAGAGAAAAAGATAAAACACTAAAGATAATCAGATTCATGGTCAGTGAAATTGAAATAATATTGCACCCTTAAGTGTTATGTTTATAGATAGGTTTATTAGTTTTCACAATACCATATCCACAGGAAAGTCAACATAAGACATATTCACAATTATTTGTATCATTTTCTCACTCTCTAAGCAGAGGGTGTTTGCACTTGTATCTTACAGCAATGTTGAATCAAGGTCCCTGGCACTCATAGAGCAGCTGTGACCTCCTGGGCAGTCTACAAGTCTTCAGAAATGCTCTGAAAAAACCTCAGTGGGTCTCAGTAACAGTCCATCCTGTGATTTAATTGTTCTTCCTTGCTCTAAGCAATATTTCAAATTATCTAACACTCGTAAGTAAGGTGTTGGTAGTGGCCTGTGAGCCAAAGAGCTTTCATATAACATAGACTATGAAGATGCTGCTTTTCTACTCCTCGGACCTAGTTCCACATGGACTGATGTCATTTAAGGGCAGACTAAAAAGAGTGATTAGCTATCAAGTTTTTTTTTTTTTTTCTTTCCACAGAATATTTTCTTTCCTGTAAACTGTGTATTTTCCCTTTGATAGAAAGGTAAAAACATTTTGAAATTCATTCATTTTCTATTTCATTTATTTGAACAAAGGGAGCAATTTAGTGTCATAGTTAAACATTGTATTTTGTCAGTCAATATCATGTAAAATTCATTCTACTTGAAATAAACTTGAAATAAACCATCATTTTGCCACCCACCCAAAGTGAGAAATAATATAACTGTTCATATCATATATATCCAAAAGATGTGAAACTCATAGACTCAAACAAAAAGCTAAATTTCATTTCTATTTGAGAGAGTCCATGAGGCTTCATGACAGGTACTGGTAGAGGCCAATTGCTAAAGCTTTCAGAATGGTTGAAAACATACATCTCAGGAAAACAAAACAAAACAACAACAAAAACATGATCACTTGCACTATGATCTGAGAACTCCATTCAGTTTTGAGTCTTTGCAGATTCACCTGTGACTTGTGTTTTAACTGAGAAACAGCCCTAGATTCCTGCGCACCTCCCTGTGCTTTCCTGTCAAATATCACTGGCACATTCCTTCTTTCTGTCTTCTCTGAAACAATGGTGCTGGAAATGTGTTCCGTGTTCATGAAATTCCCCATGGGCTTCATAAAGATAAAGCGAATCTCCAACCTACAGCTTCAAATTTCAGTACTGGCTGTAGCAATGAATAGTCCAGGGTGGCCGGTGTCATGATGAACTTTCAAGTCTGACAGCATCCAGCACTCGCTACTTGCGGTGTCTAGAGAAGATGCTGTCTGGTAGGACAACGGGCTGGTGCTGCCACTGCACCATGGGTACAGTGCTCCTGACTTTAGCACTACTTCCTAAGCTCCTGCAGCTGTGCATGGTGCAGCCTGTCCTCTTGTTTGCTCTCTCCCTATTGATTTGCTTAGCTACGCAAGAGTAGCTGAGCTTTGTTTTGTTTAGCTTCCTTTGTATACAGAACGATTGCAGAGTGCTCAATTCGAGGTGAACTTTTAAATGGTTGAGGTACAATTATAATTGATTCCAATATAAGTCAATAGAGTTTCCTTTAGAGCAAAGAGAGCAGCCTGAAGTTCCATGCTGAATGACTGGTTAAACTTCTGTGATAATCCGTGTCTGAATCGATAAATAGTATTACATTTCAGTTGTGACTGGGTTCATGTTCTGTCTGGAGCTGAGGCCTGTGGAGCAGCTTGTTGACCGAAGGGTGGGTGTCATTTTGTAAACCTGTTCCTAGCAGGCCAGAGAAAAACACTTGAAATGCTAAAAGGATAAACAACATGCTTAGGACTGTTTATTTGAATCTGAAGAATAGTTTTAGGGGCACTGGGGAAAAGCAGTTACTGCTTGGCATTAGGTGTTCCTGTTACCTTCTATGGAGGACAAGTGTATGTTTTTTTTTTTTGTTGTTGTTTTTTGTTTTTTGTTTTTAATTCATAATGTCATGATTACAAAGCATTACAAAAAAATGGTTAGACTTCAGTGAGAGATAACCAGAAAAACCAGTTCTTAAGAGGGTGGCTGATTGGATGTTTAGCTAAAGATAAATGTTTCCTCTTCCAAATTTTTTGAAAAAAAAAAAAAAAAAAAAAAGAAGGAGACTAATAGCTAGAAGTGTAGTGATTTGCACATTATCCAAGCCATTGAGTTATTCCTGCCTGTCCTCATTCTGGCTCTTGATTTGCAGGCCAGCTCTGCTCTGCAGCTGGAGCAAATTACATCAGAAGTGCTGATGTGACCACAAGTTGACAAAAGGACATGATTTCTAGTAGCAAAAAAGCAACTAGATTTTATGAAATTGTATCTAATAATGTTGTTTAACTCATGGATCCTGCATCTGATGCCTGCTTTTTATCCAGTCCTTTCAGCGGCCCTTTGTTAACAGTCACTCAGAAGAGGAAATAAAATGTAGCCATTGAAATAAAAATTGCTCTACTCTTTTTAATAGCTCAGCTGCAGGCTCTATTGTCTTATTTAATGGATTGTATAACTGAAGTCTCCTCCTGATGATTCCCATTTGGCTTCTAAGTCCCCAATCTCTGTCAGAATCTTGAGGGTTCCAGAAGGTGTCTGGCATGTTGCTTGTTTGGAATACAAGTGGATAGAAAAAGCAATAATACTCTTTAAAGTGTAATTCTTAGTATGGACTTCATAGGATTGTGTACAAGAAGTTGAGCTTTCTCATAAAGAATCAAAGAGAAAAGCACAGCTAGTCTCCAGCTTCCAGAATTCCTGGTCATGATAGGGCAGAAGTTTCACTGGTTTCAACATGCACAGTAAACTAGGATTGCAAGTAATATGAAGTACAGAGGGTGGAAGGAGGGCACAGAAGGATTAAAAACACAAACAAAAGAAAACAACAAAACACAACAGCTACCTCTGTTGTTTGTCAAAACCAATGCCTTCTGTGTTTTCTGGAGAACGTGGACTGACTCAGATATGGCCAGAGTACCTGTGAATCATTGCAGTGGGAGTGACTGACAACCTATTCAGAAGTGTAAAGATGCTGTACTTTTAGTTATTTTACGTTTATTTGTTTTTTAATGCAGTTAAGATGTGTTGGAATTTATAGGTGATAAAATATAATTATGTTCTAGTTTTCAATGATGAATTACATCAATGTGCATTCAGAAGATAAAAGTTATAAAAAGTAAAAAAACAGCCAATTTACAAAGAGAATGTGGACAATGATTTACCAAGATCAACTCTCTTTCTACAGTGATTAATATTTTAAATATAAGTGAATTGTTAGGTATTTACCTTATACAAACTGCTACACTCTCACACTTGACAGATCCCAGAAAATCCCACAAAAAGCTTTTGTGATTTCTCTCTTTTATTTCTTTTTTCTTTTTCTTTCCTTTTTTTTTTTTGGTAACATCTTGATATGTTCCATCAAACAAGTTCACTGTTTTAGGAAGAGGAAGAGAAAAATATGTTAAATTGTGAATTGCTAAAAACCCTTCCAGCTAAGAAAGACACACAGTGTACGAAGCCGTTGCAAGCAGCTCTTCAGTATAACCTGTTAAGGATATAATTGAGATACATGCAATCATTAACCTTGGAACAGACTGGGAATCTGTTAATGAATCAAATCAATACCCTCTCCACTGATCCATAAAAATTTGAACGAAATGAAAAAGTTAACAGTTTCTGTATGTGAGGTTATCGTGGGCTGCAATTAGCTAGCCTCCAGGAGATTATGTTACCTAGTTACCAGAAGGTGAGTATAATTTCTGTAGATATTCTAGAAAAATTGTCAAGAAGGCAGATGCCAGACGTGAAAACAGGTCAGGAAGAAATATTTGGCGTGGTCCACACTCAGGTAATACTTCTCTCACGCTAGGCATTCTCCTGCCCCTTCAGACTCAGTTTAGTTACACTCACTTGAAAACACTTTATAATTGAAAATTTTGAATGGTAAATGTGATTATCCTTTTTCAAAGTACCCTATTTAAGAGGTAAGTACCACACGAGATAACAAAGAGGTCCAGAAAAACATTCTGCATTTGGTTATGGCATAACATGCCCATATCCTGATACAGTCAGAATCCTTGTCTATGAACACACTTGATGTTTATACCGTCCACTCATCCTAATTCCAGCATGGCCATCCTGGAAAATAAAAGGATCCACAATCAAAAAGGTGATGATCGAATCATTTCCTCACTTCCCCACATCTTGTACACCCCCATTTGGAAGAAGCCCATGCGAAAGACTGTTGAGGGAGGAAAGTGATCCAATAGAGCACTGCTTTTTCATATATTGCCTTCATATAAATCTTAGGAGAATCCGTCTAATATATGAAGTTACATAGAAAATCTCAGTTCAGGAGTGGGAAGGAAAAGGGAAAAAATGCCATTCCCTGGTGATTCAGTAAATAAATCGAAGATGAGAATTAAAAAAAATGCATGTAAAATATATGCGTATGGAAATGTTAAGAGCCTTATTTTATAATGCCAAGGAGGGCACGAGATAAAAACTTTGTCATTTGTTTCCAGGGAAAGCAGTCGGTGAGACCGGGCACAGTAGGATAGTTAGTTAGCTACCACATGGAAAGCTGAGAGCAGATGGCTCCGTTGATGTAGAGCGCAGGAATGTGCGTGTTTATGCGGGTGTGTTTCTGTGCGTGTGCGTGTGGAAACCAGCAAGGAGTTTGACACTGATGCACTCCATCAAGTCCAGTTATAAAGAACAAGGAGCTAGAAGAACATTCTGTGCATCTGGCAGCCTAACCAGCTCTGTCAATCTGTGGATACTGCTGACATTGTACTATAAGCTTCCATTCCATCTGTGTTGTTTATTTTGAGCTGGATTTACTGCACACTATGTGAATCGATGATGGTGAGAAGGTCCAAAAGATTCGGAGTCTGTTTAAAGTTCCAAGGTGTCAAATTACACAGGACCGTGTCATGAACATTACGAAAGGGTAAGTGGAAAGACAAACTGATTTCCGTGTCTGTTAGACGTCCAAGAAAAAAAAAATCTGCAAATATAGATTTAAAAAAAAAGGTTTATGAAAACATCTAAAGACTACATATGAACTCCTGCAATCAAATGTTTCCTTTTCAAGTTGTATTGTGTCATTTTAAAAATTCAAAATATGTACAAACAAACAGACAAGTCGGATCAGTTCTCCGCTCCGAGGTTGTGACACGTGTATTACTCAGAACTTCCTGATCAGTACCATCTCAGATTGACACGGTAAGGAACGGACACGCTGACTGACGCTTCTGTCTGCTGTGACTCCACGTGATGGGCTGCGGAAGACATTCACCACTATACATTTGATAGCTTTGGCGTCCCTCTATTGCTTCAGTTCTTTCTCTTAAAAGGATATCTATCAATCTGCCATTGTGTTTACGAAATAGAAATTGCAACGCAGGTTGCAAAGCAATTAAGAATTTCATCTTTAAGGAAACACAGCTTTTGAGAAATACCATTTCAGCTAGATCATCTGTGTCAAAGGTTTTGTAGATGTCACTTTCCCAAACAAGAGTTAGCTGAGTAGGACATGTGGGTGACGCCGACAAAGCTTTAGGAGCAGGGGACATGTATGAGGATGACAGTATTAGATCTGTACCAGCATATATATCTGATGCCAGCTAATGCAAATTCTCCCTCCTCTAAGCTTATGTGCTAAGTACACTAGATCAGATTTTCCCTGTGCCATACATGACATAAGGTATACTGTACATAGTTTATCCTGTAGTCATGGAAGATAAAGTATTTTGCATATGATGCAGAAAATTTAATCCATAGTTTTCAGCAGATTTACTCCATGAGTGTTTATGGTTCATTGTGGCACTAAGCACATATAGGTAGTTACGGATGAGTCTGCACTTCTTTGAAAATAGACTAGGTGGAATCAGTGAGGCTCTCTGTCAACAAATGAAGATACATCACACAACTGAAGCACAGGATGTGAACTCACTCGTCTGTGTATGTGAAACTGAATACACACGACACAGAGCATATATTCACACACAGAGGAGAAGAACATAATCCTGTTTTTAATTTGTCTGAGATGCGAAAAGTAAGCAAGCTCTGTGGATATAGGTCATTTGATGGATCACAGCTAAAGTACGTTTGTTCAGTTTTAACCATATTAAAATACATACTCATTATGTGAGATATGATTATGTAATATACAATACTCATCCTTGAAAAACTCAGGTAAAACATTGTTATAGAAATTTGAAATTAGTATATATATATATATATATATATATATATATATATATATATATCCAAATAAGAGCTGAAAATCAATACAAAGTTTACCAAAATTACCTTGTAAACTAAACCTACTCTAGTTTTCCATCTGCTAGAACTTGTACTGTTAATTCTGGTCCATTAGATTTATTAACTATGTTCTCAATGGTCCAAGACATGATGTTGTCCTTCCTGCACTTAGACTGGAAAAGATTGCGCTTCATCTGTCCAGGGAATATAGCTACCAAGCAACTAAAGAAGATGCTGCATCGCTCTGTGAATATATTAAACATCTGCTCTCTATAGGACATGGTGCTTGGCACTGGTATACACGAAATCAGAAGCTTGTCTCAAGAATAGTGCCAGTCGTTAGGAATTTTTAAAAAATTATCAAACAGAACATAATGTTGGAAGTACTGAAAATGACTCTTGTGTTTAAAAAAAATGCTGAAAATGTAAGGCCCTACTTAGCATCAAATTCTAATGGAAGTAGACAGAAGAACCAAGTGACCTGCTTCTAAGACGCACACAGGCAGGGACAAATGAGTCCAGACACAATCAGCAGAATCTGTTTGCAATGGTTGGTTTTGTTGCTTTTGATACAGGGTCATATTGTCCTGTTCATTCTAGCCTCAAACTTTTTTTGGTCTCTGGGGTGCTTGGACTGTCTGATTGTTCCGTTACACCAAGATTTGAGACACATCTCTTTCAGCGTGTGGGTAGCTAGCTTATTCGGGAAAGTGAAGAAAACACATTTATCACATTGATTCTCAGTAAGGTAAGAGGGAAACCTGGAAGCCTAAGGCAATGAGGAAATAGCTGAAGACGGGATTTTTAAGTTGATCTGCCTAATTGAAATAAATTCGAAAATATAAATAAAGGAACAGTTGAATTCTGTGTGTGAGTTTTGCCTTGAAAAAATGAAAAAAAAAAAAAGAATACATTAAGAGAAGATTTATTTAGCTGGTGATTTCAGAGGTCTCAGTTCATATTTCTTAGCCCCATCAATTCTGGGTGCACTTGGTAGAAAGACAACAGAATCCAAAGGAAGAGGCTGCTTCTTTTACTGCCTACGGGTGGCAGGGGAGGGGCCAGGGACCCTTCACCAGAAAGCCTCATGGGTGTGCTTTCTCCAGCCAGACTCCACCTTTGAACATTTTCATTATTTTCTAACGTATTCAACCAGTTGCACCCAAGGGTTCTATGTGAGCTGGGAGGGAAGACTTACCCTCCAACTTAACAGTCAATAAACGGAAACAAACAAACAAACCAAAAAAAAAAAAAAAAAAAAACCGTGAAAACATATCGAATGCTGAGGGATCTATAGGGCAATATTTTCAAATTTTCACTGTAGCAATCAGTCAAAGTTGAAGCTTTTCCTCACCTATGACTGGCCTAGCTCCAAAATTTTAAAGTTCACTGTTGCGCAGTTGGTTTGCTAAGTGTTTCATTGAGTCTCTGCTTTATCCAACCGAATCAACACCATCAGCTTCTGTGTTCTTTGGTGTGTCTCTATCAACCTCAATTCATTTCTTTTCAAACCTAGAACCCCGGGTCTGCCACTTCTGCTTTTCTTCCATCCTCGGGTGTCTTGCACATGTTTTTCTTTTGTATCACAGCTTCCTTTAGAAATCGCCCAGACTGAAGAGATGGCTCAGGGGCTACTGCCTTGTTCAGTCTCCAGAGTTCATTTTGGGTAGTTCAGAGTTGCTAGTGACACCGATGCCTCAGATCTTGTGTTGTCCCAATGGGCATCTGTATTTATAAGCATATTTCCATACAGAGACATGCAGACATGAATACACTAAAAATAAAAAAATAAAATAAAATAATAAAATAGTTCTCTTGAAAATAAAAAACTGCCCATATTGAGCCAATTTATTTTCATTTCTCTACCTCTTTTCTTTTCATATTGCAATGCATGTCCTTCGTGCTTATTCCTCCGTAAAAGAAACTTCTATCCACCTGATGTGATAGTCATCTAGGAGCCTTAGAGCTGAATAAGTTTACCCTTCCCCAACTCTGGCTGGCGCTTCAACTCAGCTCTTCTGGGTCATCTCGGCTTCTCAATGAATTGCTCTGCTCAATGACAAACTAACTCCGGCAATTTGACTTCATCTTCTGGTATTTTTATTCCCTGGTTTCCTTTCTCTTGGCTGACCTGTACTGAATTGTCTGAACTCCCGAAAAAGTAAACCCCATTGCTCTGCCTTCCCTGTGCCGAGTCCCAACAGTCCCACTCCGTCTACCTGTTCTGTTTCTAAATACCTTCTCTCCTCTGCAGTTCTTGAGAGGGCTGGCGGTAGCCTGTCTCTGACACATTCTGGCAAAATCTTATTTAACACGTTGCATGCCCCTCAATTGGACATCACGTTCAGACACAGCTGCTTCCTTCTTCAAACTAATCTTCCCTACATTGCTTGGGATTGAAAGTTTATACTAAGAATGTATCTCACCGATCTAGAAGGTCTTTGGATGTACGCAGCAGCCATGTTGCTGGAGTAAATAAAACTTCTCCACATGCCATTGTATCCCAGCTCACTCCAAAGTCACCCATGGTCTATTTGCAAGGAAACGGATCATTTAAATTTACAAACAAATAGTCCTCAGCAGTCTCTGCTTCCAACTCTTCCAACCAAACTGCTTTAGAAATGACTGTTCCTGCAGCATTAGGTTAATGCTTTCGGCTTTTTCCTGGATTTCTTCTCTCACCGTTAGTAAGGTTTCTTGAAAAGTATCGATTTTGCCCTTTTCGTTCTTCTTTACAGGTCTATAAATTTGTATTTGTTCTTTGTTAAAATTATGGTATAAATAGACCTACATTTCTTTAACTTTCAAATGAGCAACACCGTAATGACCCGGTTACTCTAGTCAGCAACCCGCCCAGCCCTTGTAAGTGCAAAGCCCTTTAAAAAGTAGTACCAAGTCCCATTTTCTACATTTCTTTTGGTTTCTCTGCACTCCCCAGCCCACCGTGGCATTAAAAAGTCTGCCCATTAATTTCCTGAAAGTTTTATTAACTTAGGCCATCAATCAATACAATTTCCCCGAAGTTTCTAACGTGTGTTCTTGCTTTGGGTGTTTATATTGTACTGAATGCCTCTTCTTGAATGTTCGTCCTGATTTCCTACCTTTGTACTCTGTCTTCGGACCATCTCTCTTTCATCTTCGGTTCCTTATCTGCTAGTGACTTTATTCTTATTTGTTATGCTCTTGGTCCTTATCATTTCATAGATTATTCTAGATGAAAGCCATTGATAGATTTAATTATCATGTACTATTGGTTACCTCCTTTACCATGTACATAAACAAGAATCAATGTAGGCAACAAATCTTCAACTAATGTCATTTCGATAAGTTTAACCAACTCTATTTGGATATATTCTCCGAGGCTTCCATTTAAAAGTAGATGCATTTTCTCCTTTTCTTCTCCTTATCAAATTTTGAAATTATTTTCTAAATTCATGAACCAATGTATAATAATGTTCTAGTTCTGAGATTAAAACTATAATGATGTGAAACAAAAATCAAAATGAATGTAGCAAATAATTAAATCTATGAGGCTGTTGATATGCCTTCAGTCAAACTGAATTAAGTGAAGGACTATAAATAATAAACATTAAAGTAATAAGTCATGGGAAATAATTGTGTTGATTTGTGAATTAATATATGTTAGTATTTTTTTATTTCTAACAACCTGCATTTAAAATGACTCAATTTTCCTTTGATTAATATTTATTTAAAGAATGAAGCTATTTAATTTTCAAGACCCATGCCTTGAGAAGATTTATATATATAAATATGTGCATACTACAGATCTGCTGCAAGTTTCTCTATGTACCAAATGTCTAATGAAATAAAAATGTCAAAACTGCATTTACATCTGATAAAATTATGTATTTTTTTACAATATTCTAACAAAGTACACACCACATATATGCATATAAAACATGCATAATCAATATATATTATAAAAAGCCCATGTGCATGATAGGATTAGCATTTGATGTCAGGTATGTTTTTGCTAGTGTCGGGAGTAAATTTGAGAGAGACTCTCACTGAACCAAGAGATTAGTGATTAGCTACCCTGCCTGGCCAACAAGCTCTGAGAACCTGCTTTTCCCCGCCACACATCACCCCAGCAACTAGCACATCCAGGTTTTACATAGGTACTGAGGACTCGTGTTTTATAAATATGTCCTCATGGTTCATGAGTAGACTCTTACATAAATGTACCTCATTCCAAGTGAGAATTTCTTATATTTCTATTCTACTTTCATGATGAAACATGCAAATGTGAAATAGATTTAAAATTTAAGTTCATATTTATTGGATTATAGTAAGATAAACATTTGGCAAACTACTGTCAGCCTAATGAGCAAGATTTCCCCACAACCGGCCAAAACTAACTGTAAAGCACCTTCTTGCTAGTATTTGCTGCTTTCTTTGTAGTTCTAGTATTTGAAATTTACTACTAAACAATATAAATCAGTTTACTTGAATTAAATAAGTGAAATTAGAAAGGGTGTAATTCTTTTCTCTGACATATTTCATTCTAAACTGGAATAAGATTTGTCCACCTTGAAAGTATAACTGGAGTGCATCTTAGTAAATGGTTTCTAGTGCATAGTTAATACTTATTTTTTTATTTTATTACTAAATTGTTGTGGCTTTTATCTATACAAATAAAAAATCCTGACATTTGGTAAACCTATCCCAGCATACCTAAGTATTGTTGTATCTGCTTATTTATCTATATTTTAGAAAAATAATTTAAAACTTTTTCTTTTAGACTGTGGGCTTATATTATATTATTTTCCCCTTTCCTTTCATACACACTCTTTTCCAAAAAGAATGTGACTTATTGTTTATTAATAGACTTGAAAACATATAAGTAGCATTATATAGAATGAGAATTTTATATTTACATATTTTGTAATACACATAGAACCCTTTTTCATTTCACTGGATTGTCAAATTGCCAAGCATTTGCTGGTTTAATATTAAAGAAATAATTAGTATTACTAGATGAGAAAATAAAATGAAACCTAGATTGTGGAACACTAGTATCTACTTATCCAGGTATATTTCAGAAAAGAGCTCCACAAATTCTTCAAGCAAATTCTTTCTCATATTTTACATTTCACACCTATCAAATATAAATCAACATTCCTAAAAATGCCAACGAGCAAAAGAAAGATGCCGCAGTGGATAAGTGAGTCTTGTATAAGCACTGAAGGCCTGCTTTTGTGTTCCTAACACACATGTAAAAGCTGGGAGCCATGGAGCATGTCAATAACAAAAGTCATGGCATGCAGAGACAGGAAGATCATGGGTGCTTGGTGTACAGCCAGTCTAGCCAAATCATTAGTACATGTCAGGTTTGGTGAATGTCCCTGTCTTACTAAATTCAGTACAGAATAGTAAAGAAACTCACAAGGTTTCAATGTATGGCCCTCCACACATGTGAACTTACCCATACTTGTGCACACACACACACACCCCCCACACACACTCACACTCACACACACACACACACACACACACACACACACACGGAAAGAGAGAGAGAGAGAGAGACACACACACAGAGAGAGAGAGAGAGACAAACAGACAGAGAGAAACAAAGAGACAGAGAGACTAAGAGGACAGTGACTGAATCATTCAGTATCATTTGTGCTTTCATTTGCTCATATACAACCCCATGGTCACTCACAACCACAGTAACTATAAGATACTAATAACTGAAGACAGTAGCAAGGACTTGTTCTCTTAATGACTCAAATTTATTCTTATAGAAACAGAGGCATGTGTCCACAGTCCTCATCTATTCTCTTAAGCAGAAAGAAGTACTTCTACATTATAGAGATATAAAGTAGTAAACTAAGGCGTAGATAATGCATGTTATGAAACTCACATTTCTCTTACTTCAAACAATGGAAATTTTGCACAACACGCAATTAAACAAAGGCTGCTTATTTTAAAATTTGGTTTACTTAAGGAGGAAAAAAATGCTCTTAAAATATGACTTCCACTTTTCCTTCTTTCCAAAAGCTGAGCATGGGAAACTTGTCCTAGAATCAGTAAATCAAATCAACTCTCTGACCTGGGCGCTAGGGACTGTTTTTCCTGAAATGGAAAAATAAGTCCCCATGCTTTGATTTACCATGAAACAAAATATCTTTCACTAAATTACATCAAACATTTTTTGGAACCAATGCATGAGAATTTTATTTTAAAGTTCACTCTGAGTATGAAAGTATGGGATGTTCTCAAACAGGGGCTTGCCTCTGAAGGAAAGATAAACAAGGGCAGTAGAGAGTGTTGTCTTGGGAGTGTCTCAAGGTATTGGACTTTAGAAAATTTTTACTGTTATATAAAAGAATAGATTTTTTTAAAGTCAGTGTAGTATAGGATAAAATATGGCTTTTAAATTAATAGCTGTGTGGCTTTGGTTAAAATCACTTAGCCTAAAATGTTTCCTTTGTAAATTGTAAATAAATAATATTTAACAAGTACTTTTTGCAGGAATAAGTTAAAATAATGTTTATAGAGCATAAATGTTGTTCGGAATTTTGTAGCTGAATTAAACATTTGGAGATAAGAACACTGTGAAAAAGAATATTGAGATATTACTCAAATCGTCAAGAATTCAACTCCATCTCCACAAGTTTACTGAAGTGGTTATTCTGTGGGGCAGAATGATATGGAAAAAGTTCTCTCTCTGTCTCTTTCTGTGTCTCTCTCTGTCTCTCTCTGTGTCTCTCTCTGTCTCTATCTTTCTCTGTCTCTGTCTCTCTCTATATAATCCAATATAGATAATTAATAATATGATATATATATTTATATATAATTATATCAAAGTAATTTCCAAAGCCAAAATTTTATTGCTAAAAATGCAAAATATAACAACATGATGCTTCAATTCATCAGATAATGACATAATTATAAATTTACAACTCCATATAATAAAGCTTCAAAATATACAAGAAGAAATGTACAATTAAATAAAACATTTTAAGGTAGATATTTAAAAATATTTTTACAACATAAAAATAAAATAATAGAATTGAGGGGAATAAAGAGGCATCAAATGGGTGCCCAATATAGCTTTCACTCAGACAAAAATTAGTGTTCAAGTTATTAGAATGTATTTGAACACTACATAGGAGAAAGGTAAACATCAATTCAGGTGCAAAATCTTTGGTCTACAATCATCCCCTGATTTTGTGACACACTGGTGCAGTAACAGCATGCATTCTGTAGACATACCAACCACTATCTCATTCAATTTAAGGCCCTCTCCACAGGATGGAAGTTACTTATACACAGCTCAGGTACCTGAGAACTTAAGAGTAGATAGGTCATGAGCCTGGCAGAAAATCAAATTGTTCTGTTAAAGGACAAAACTCTCATGGGAGGAAATAATGGGACAAATAGAGAAGCAGGGATTGGAAAACAGTTCATCCAGAGACTGCCTCACCTGGGGATCCATTCCATATGCAGCCACCAAACCCAAGTACTATTGCTGATGCCAAGTAGTGCTTACTGGCAAGAATCTGGTATGGATGTCTCCTTAGAGAGCCATATGGATACAGAGGAGGATGCTTGCAGCTAACCATCAGACTGAAGAGGGGACCCCAATGAAGGAGCTAGAGAAAGTACTGAAGGAGCTGAGAGGGTCTGCAACCCCAATTCGAAGAATAAAATTATTAACTAACCAAACCCACCACAGGTCTCAGAGACTTAAACACTAACCAATGAGTTTACATGGAGATACCTATGGGTCCAAGTACATATGCAGCAGGGAATAGCATTGTCTGGCATCAACGAGAGGAGAAGGCTTTGATCCAACAATGGCTTATTTTCCCAGTGTAGGGGAATGCCAAGGTGCTGACATGGGAGAGGGAGGTTGGGAGAGGGAGCACCTTCATGGAGGCAATGGGAGAGGGAAGGGGGTGGGATTGGTGGAAAGGGGATAATACCTAAGAATACAGAGAATATCCAATAAAAAAGATAAAAAACGAATATAGCAATAAAATTATTTCTAATTATATTTATTTTACTATATCAATTGATAAATCTCTCCTCTCATCATCATCATCATCATCATCATCATCATCATCATCATCATCATCACAGAAGCTTTCTCCTGCAGCAGATAGGAGCTAAACTAGAGAACCACAAACAGAAAATGTGCAGAGAATAAAGGGAATGTCTTCATGAAACCTCTCACTCCAGGGCTCAAGCAAGTAGGAAGAAGAGCAGGCAGAAAGATTTTAAAAGCCAGGGGTGGGGTAGATGACTGCAAGGAAACTGTGACTGTCAGACAAGACAAGACTGAAACCATATAAACTCAAAAAGACTGGGACACCATCCACAGGGCCATCAAAGGTCAAGGTAGGTAGATGATGTCACCAAATTAGGAGAGGTAAGAGGGTCTTGATCTCCATCCCATAAAACAATGAAACAAATAAACTATGACTAGTTGACAAATGCTAAAAGAAAGTGAAAAAAATGATTATTTTGTTTTGCTTCATTTTGTTTTTTACCTCCAAAGGAATCTCACTCAATATTCAACTCACACCTGAGTGTAGCTCCATACCCAGCTCCACATGAATTAAATGCCATTTCTATAGTTTTGCTTGCTTGCTTGTTTGTTTGTTTGTTTTTTGTCTTACTGGTGGTTTTGTTGTATCTTGATTTCTGGCTGCTTCTGTGTTTTTATGGGTTCTGTATGCATGTGTGTGGGTAATAACTTTTTTGTTTTTGCTTATGTTTAGTTTTATTTGCTGTTTGTTTTCTAAAGAAAGAGAGAAAGAAGGCAAAGAATTGGTTGGATTGGAATGTGGGAAGGATCTGTGAAGAGATAGGCAAGGGAAAATTGTAATCAGAATATATTTTATGAAAAAAATTAATTTTCAATAAAAATGAAAAACAAAATTGTTAAATAAATAAGACACATATTTAAAGTACATGTAGAGAACTGAGTTTCCACCCTACATAGAAAAGAAACCACTGAGTTTCTACAAAAAGGTGAATTAAAATTTACATAGAGAAACAGTGACTTTGACCTTTACTGTTTTATTGTGCCGTAGTAAATGTGTTCACCAGGATACATGTGGATTGATGGAGAAAATATGGAAAATGTATGTATATTACATGTATATTATAGACAAGTATACTTTTTAATTATTCACATGTACACATACGGACACATGGGTACACAGACACACACAGACATATACACATATGCACACATGTACACGCACACACATATCAATGACTACATCTGATTTTAGAAGCCAACATCCAGACGGCTTATTAAGTTGAAACATCAGTTATTGGTGGGCAAAAATTTATTACTTGGAGCTTTCCGTTGGATCAGATTAAGTTTCAGTCTCTAATATAATGTCATTTTATTCATCAAAAGAGTTCAGAAATGTCAGTAGTTCTTTTCATGTTGAACTCTAATTAGTGTCCCTAACTGAAAACCAATGTAGTCCAAATTTAGCCAGATAAGGCATATACGTACATACATACATACATACATACATACATACATACATACATACATACACATGTACATACTTACATATACACACATACATATGTATATACATAAACTCATACATACATACATACATACACACACATACATACATACACATACATACATACATACATACATACATACACACATGTACATACTTACATATACACACATACATACGTACATACATAAACTCATACATACATACATACATACATACATACATACTACATACATACATACATACATACACACATGTACATACTTACATATACACACATATATACGTACATACATAAACTCATACATACATACATACATACATACATACTACATACATACATACATACATACATACATACATACATATATATTTTCTCCCTTTTCTCTACCTATGGTATTGTTGACAGGCTGCTTTCACACCTTGTTTCAGTTTTCAAAACCAAATTATAAAACTGAGGTAGGCTTGGACAAATGCATAGTAAATAGTTTTGCTAATATAATGTTTTATTAAATATTAAATTTAAATGAACAAACATGGGAAAATTAATATTAAATAGAAAGATATAAATATAAAGATATAAAGCTCAGCTCACCAATTTTTCATAGAAAAGTGTATAAAGTAAATATTATATTTCTTACATTGTTTTCTACAATTTTATAAATTGTCATTCATTGGTAATAAACAGACCACACAAAAAGGTCAGCTACTCTGTTTGAGGTCTCTCTCATGTATCTATGATCATAAACATTTCTTTGATTTGTGATATCATATGTCATAATTGATATTAAATTCATGACCATCATATAAAGGCACTGGTTTAGTGTTTGAAGCCACATGCAAGGTAGTTATTTATTCTTCACATGCTCTTATTTTTCATGTTTCTTTGTTTATTTAACCCCTTCACTCGCAAAGACCAAATGATAATCTTCACATATTGACAATTATCTATTTATAGATTAAAATATATTATATACAATAGGGAGTCTTCTTTCGGTCAATGAGTTTTACAGGCAGGAACAAAGCATTGGACCATCAAACAAGAATTAAAAAAATATAATGGTAACATTTGAGAATACTAAATACAAGACTTGATTATTGGCAAATTAAGGGAGATGGAAATATCAGGAAAAATCAGGAACCTATTCATGTTCAAAAGAGGAAAGAAAATATCAGAAAAATAAACATCAAAAGAGTTCTACAAAATGAGGTTGGGAAATGCTTTAAAGGGAACAGCAGGTGAAACATCAGATCTTGAAGGAGCAGGAACCCTTTGAACTGTTTGGAGTTAGTGACCTCACAGGCTAAGAAACGGTCTCAGCTGTAATGGAATCGAAATGAATGCAAATTGATATAAAGGTTACAGCTAATCCAACTGCTAAGAAACAGAAGTCTCTAAGTCCTCAAGTCTACCAGTTTATTGTACAGAGAGATCCGTCTCTCGGGAGTAAAGGAGGACAAGGACGTTAAGCCATATCAGACTCACCAAATTTGTGCTTAACTCTAGCTCAGCGTTAAATTTCTAAAATATAATTTTAGTTTCATTAGACAAATCTGATATGTAAAATTGTATGCCAATTTGGTGTGTGAGATGCTTATTCGATAAACAGGTCATGAATAGTGCCAGGGTGAATGTATAGGAGGATCTGGTAGGAGGAAAGAGAAGAGAGAAACGTTATTATATTACAATCTCAAAAAACAAAATATTTTTAATGAGATAAAACAATAGCCTCAAATAATATAAAATATCTTGGGGTAACACTAACCAAACAAGTGAAAGAGCTATATGACAATAACTTCAACTCTCTCAAGAAAAAAATAGAGAAACATTTCAGAAAATGGAGAAATCTCCCATGCTCGTGGATTGACAGAATTAAAATAATAAAAATGGCTATCTTGCCGAAAGCAATCTACAGATTCAATTCAATCCCCGTCAAAATCCCAGCACAATTCTTCAAAAACATGAAAAAAGCAATTCTGAAATTCAGCTGGAAAGGCAAAAGACCCAGAAGAGCAAAACGAATGCTTAACAATATAAGAAAGGCTGGGGGAATCACCATCCCTAACCTCAAGCTCTACTACAGAGCAACAGTGATAAAAACTGCATGGTAGACAGACAGACAGACAGACAGACAGGTTTATCAATGGAATAGACTTGAACACACTTATGCACACTTGATGTTTGACAAAGTAGGTATAACTATACAATGGAAAAAAGAAAGCATCTTTAATAAATGGTGCTGGTCTAACTGGTTGTCTGAATGTAGTAAAAAAAGAATATAAACTCATATTGTCACCCTGCACAAATATGAAGTCCAAGTGGATCAAAAACCTCAACATAAAACCAGACACACTGAATCCAATAGAAGAGAAAGTAGTAAAAAGCCTTGAACTCATGGGAACAGGGAAAAATTTCCTAAATAGAACTCCAATAGCTCACGCTGTACGATCAAGAATTGATAAATGGGACCTCATGAAACTGGAAAGCATCTGTAAAGCAAAAGGACATAGTCAATAAGACAAATTGGCAACCTACAGACTGGGGAAGAAAAAACCTTCACTAACCCCACATCTTATAGAGGGCTATTATCTAAAATATATAAAGAACTCAAGAATCCTGCCACCAAAAATCCAAACAACAAAATAAAAAACTGGTGTATAGAACTAAATGGAGAATTCCCAACACAGGAATCTTGAATGGCTGAGAAGCACCCAAAGAAATGTTCCAAGTCCTTAGTGATCAAAGAAGTATAAATCATAACAACACTGAGATTCCACCTTACTCCACTCAGAATGACTGATGTCAAAAACCTCAGGTGATAACACATGCTGGTGAGGATGTGAAGAAAACAAAACACTCCTCCATTTTGGGTGGGATTGCAAACTGCCACAACCACTCTGGAAATCAACTGGAGGTTCCTCAGAAAATTGGAAATAGACCTACCTAAAACCCAGTAATATCACTCTTGGGAATATACCCAAAAGATGCCTCACCATGCTACAGGGGCATGGCAACCTTACTTGTGAGAGCCAGAAGCTGGAAACAACCCAGATGTCCCACACAGAAGAATTGGTACAGAAAATGTGGTTCATTTACACAGTGGAATACTACTCAGCCATTAAGAAAGGGGACATCCTGAGTTTTTAAGGCAAATGGATGGAATCAGAAAATATCGTCCTGAGTGAGGTAACTCAGACCTAAAAGGACATGCATGGTATGTACTCACTAATATGTGTATATTAGCCAAAAAACAAAAGTCCATAGAACTCAAAAAGGTCAACAAATTGAAGGGCCCAAATGAGAATATCCCAGTCCCACTTAGGAGAGAATAGAAAGTAACCACAAGGAAGGAGGGAGGGACCTGGGAGAAAAAGAAGATGGAATGGGGTAGGGAGGAAAACATGATCTGGTATTTGGTGGGGAAAAAGGATTGAAGCCCTGAGGAACTGAAGAAAGAATGGAAACAGGCAACTTAGATAGGTAGAAAGTTGGGAAGACACTCCAGATTACACCAGAAATCTGTGAAGTGAGAGACACTTAGGACTCAAAGGGGGCAGGAGATCTTATATGAAATGCCCTACAGTGGGGAGAGGTATCTTGTAGAACCCCCTTCCAACAGAAAGACAGGGCATCAAGGATGGGGTTGCTATCTGACAGTCAAAACTCTGAACCACAATTATTCCTGTCTGAAGGAACTGCAGGGATTGAAATGGAGAACAGCCTGAGGAAAAAAAAGGTCCACGGACATGCCCAAAAGGGGATCAAACTGAAGGGGATGCCCCAAGGCCTAATACCGTTACTGAGGCCATGGAGCTCTCATCAAAAGGGGCCTATCATGACTGCCTCTGAAAGACCCAACAAACAGCTGAGTCAGATGCAGGTATTTGCACCCAACCAATCAACAGAAGCTGCGGACTCCTCTGGTAGAACTGGGGAAAAGCTAGAGGAAGCTGAGAAGAAGGGCGACCCTGTAAGAGTACCAGCAGCCTCAATTAACCTGTACCCCTAAGACCTCTGAGACACTGGATCACCAACCAGGCAGCATACACCAGCTGATATGAGGCCCCCAACACATATACAGCAAAGACCTCTTGCTTCTGGGTTCAGTCAGAGAAGATGCACCTATCCTTCAAGAGACTGGAGGCCCCAGAGTGTGTAGAGGTCTGAGGGGTTGGTTTTGGTAGGGCAAACAGGGTGGGGAAAACCTTGTGGAGACAGGGGTGTGGAGAGGAAGTAAGGGATATGGAACAATAGGAAGGTGAACCAGGAAGAGAATAAAATCTTGAGTGTAAAAATAATAAAGAAAAAACAAAGAGTTAAAGAAAGAAAGGAATTATATAGATAGATAGATAGATAGGTAAATAAATAAATAAATAAATAAATAAATAAATAAATAAATAAATAGAAAAAAGCAGAGTTAAGACCTAGAAGATAAACTGTATGTAGTCTAGGGAAGATCTTCAGAGAATTAGTGTGTCTGACCAAGTAAGTTTATAATTATTACCTATAGAAAAAGGAGGAAAATTACACTAAGTTAGAACTCAAAACCATGTGTAGGGTATGGAAGGTTGGGCCACTGGGAAGAAGAGAAAGAACGCTTCTTATTAAGGGTATGAGTTTTCCTTCTTAGTATGCCTTCGGATATTCAGTGATTCCTTTCTTAGGCCTTCTGGGTCAGTGAGTGATAGACTCGGTTAGATTAACTCTTAAGGGAGAAAACAGAAAATTACGGCGTAATGGTTTGGGCTTGCAAAAAGTGACATCTCCAGACAGGGTCCACAGTTAAAACAAAGATTCTGTTATTTTGCACAGGCAGAAGAAGCTCTCCCTGGATAGGCCTCAATGAAGCCCCTCCCTTTTATATAATATTTCAATTCACGAGGAGAATAAAAGTAGTATTTCTCTTGTTAGTATTTCCAGGGAAGTAACAGTGACCTAAGTTGATTATGTGGATGTGCTGATTCTCAGTGGCCTACAAGGCTGTCTTATAAATGATTTCTAAAAATTGGGCACTCTTTTTTATTGAAAAGATTAGTAATTTTAATGCCATTACAGATTATTAGTAAGGCCTTTCTCCAAAGGTAGAGGTTGGCAATTTTTGTACTATTAGCTGTTTGATTTGTCAGTTTGTTCTATATCTTCCAAAAATGGACATACAACTAACTATTCAGTATCAGGATCTACTAGTAAACAAAACCAAATTGTTGTCTTCTTCCCCCTAAAGAAATTTAATGACATATGATTAGTTCATTCTTCAATCATTTCTAGTTATATACTAACTTTAGTAATAATGAAATAATCCTATTAACTATTTTCATTTAAATACAAATGTTAATATGGCTAATGCACTCATCCATGGTGATATTGCGTCTTTAAAACCATAAATTTATATGCTTGGTGGTAACTGGTTGTAAAACTTTAGGCGGGAGTGTGGGATAAACAGCTCAGCTGTCAGAGAAATTAGATACTAGTCCAAAGGACCTGAGTTTGGTTCTCAACACTCCTACCGTGTGACATCTAATGTTCATCCAATGCTGTTTTCTGGCCTGCACGAGCATCGGCCTACACGTGGCATACATACACACATAAATATAAATAAATCCTTTTTGATAAAGCTCCTTTTTTCTTAGTATTATTTTCGCTGGCCATAATTTTAGATACCACACAGTAGCAGTAATAACCAATCTACTAATGTTAATAGAAAAAAATAATGTTAAATGGTTTCTAAGACTAATGCCTTTTGTTGACCTATTAATTTTAAAATGTTTAGAAGGCAAAAGAGACTAGACCATATTCCTTATCACTACCTCAAATTTACTTGTTTTCCTAAGCAAACCCCTTTGTTTGTTTTTTTTAATCTGGGCTTCAAGTATCACTCAGCTTTCCTTCCCAACATAACTTCATCTTTCACCTCCCAGGATAAATTAAGAAAAATAACAGATTTTTAAAAAGTCTCCAACCTGAAATCAGATAAATGACTCTGCAGTGGTGCATTTAAGATTATTTATGGTGAATTTCAGAGTAAGCAATACATCAGAGAAAAGAGGCTAAAAACAAAAGATTCTACAAGTGCATCAAATATTATAGACACAAAATAAAAGTTGATTGAATATATGATTTTCATATTTACATTAGTTATAGTAGTCTAGAGGAAAGTGACCTTTTTCCTTAAGCCAGAACTTTCTATCAGAAAGCAAAAGGAACTGAACTTCAAGATTATAAGAGAAGAGAGTTGATCTTTTTTTTTTTTCCTTCCATGACTTTCTCTCATCTGGCTTAATACAAACAACTTTTCCCTACCCTAAGGGGAGGAAACTCTACTTGGCAGCTGAGACCTTCAGAAACAGTTTACACCATGACACCGCTGTTTATGGAGGTAATTAAATGATTCCAGCATCCAGAAAAGAAACACTTTCACACTTTCTTCCAAAACTCTTTCTTCACTCTGTGTTAGGAGACACAAAAGGACTAGCTGATGACATATTCCTAACGGTATGTTCGATTTCAATCTGGTAGCTGCCTACGGGATAATGCACTCCTTTTGGGGGGGGGGGCGTAGGGGAAGGGGGTGGGGCATGTTTAAGCCAGAATATTCGTCCATTCCAGCTCACTCACCCATCTTTCAGCTTACTCACCGTTATCTTCCTGAACTGACTAATTATAAAAGTTAACGATTGGTGATTGATTTATCAGGTCATTTTCTCAAAAGGCATTCATACTGATAACTTTTGTGAAGAAATATAGTGAGAAGGCCAGGCTGACTCCATGACAGGATCCAAATCGGCAGTTTAGGAGACTAGGCCTAAGAACTGGGCAAATTCACTCACCTCCAGGCAAGTCAGTTACCAAAAGGAAACAAAATAAATGCCAGGCTTCAGGCAGCTAGTCAGAAGTTTCCCTGCCATCAGAAGCGGACCCGCTGCCTGCCCAGAAGCAAGGGCAATGGGTCAGCAACAGTTTCCAGACCTCCCAGAAGCAGCAATCAGCCCCCATGCCAAGGAAATGGTTCTGGAATGTCCCTAGAGATGGAGCAAGAAAAAGGTCACCTACCCTGGAATTTCCCCTAATGTGCTTTAAGTCAGGCCTGCAAGCTCATTTGGTTGTCGCCATCTTAGAATGGGAGACCCTAGCATACTAGACTTCTGCAGAATGAAGCACTCTTTGATTTTACATACTACTTAGGTCTGGAGTATCAGTCTTTAGCGAATCATGGACCCTTACAACTATTAAACACTTGAGCTCATCTTCTATTTAACTTTAGTACGGTTACGGTACTGCCTGGTTTTGTGTCAACTTGACACAAGCTGGAGTTAATCACAGAGAAAGGAGCCTCAGTTGAGGAAATGCCTCCATGAGATCCAGCTGTAAGGCATTTTCTCAACTAGTGGTCAAGGGAGGAGGGCCCAGCTCATTGTGGGTGGTGCCATCCCTGGGCTGGTAGACCTGGGTTCTATAAGAAAGAAAGCTGAGCAAGCCAGGGGAAACAAGCCAGTAAGTGACATCCCTCCATGGCCTCTGCAACAGCTCCTGCTTTCCAACCTGCTTGAGTTCCAGCCCTGACTTCCTTTGGTGATGAACAGCGATGTGGAAGTGTAAGCTGAATAAACCCTTTCCTCCCCAACTTGCTTTTCAGTCATGATGTTTGTGCAAGAGTAGAAACCCGGACTAAAACAGTTATAATCTCAGAAAAGCAGACAAAAATATATATCATGGGGCTAGAGAGGCACCTTAATTGTTAAGTGCATGTTGCTCTTGCAAAGAACCTGAAATTAATTAAAACAACACTAATTAGATGGCGCACAACTGCCTATAATTTGAGCATAAGGAGAATCCAGTCCACAGGCAGGTAAACTTGTATGCAAATCTGACCCACAGACATAGACATATACATTACAAAATAAATAAAAATAAAAACTTTAAAATGGACGTTATTTACTAAATAACAGCATATTATTATCATACTGAGCTTTGCAGCCAGGTTTTAGGTGGATTATTCTACAATAATATTTATTTAATTCTTTATTTCTGATCAAGTGCCTTGTGATCACTATAGTTTTGCCCCTTGGTTTCTCTTTTCAGCAACATGTACTTATCATGTACTTATGCAAACTATGTGTAACATTTATATGTGATGAAACAGGCACATGTATGAACTGGGAACTGCAATTGATATGAACATTATTACCTATGGTCAAGATATTTCCAAATAAGCATACTTTTAAACTTCTCTTCCAACAACTGGGTTCTTTGGGTGCCTTTATCTTCGAATTCTCCAGAAGCAGATTTATTTGCTGGGTAACCTGTCCCATAAAGTAAGCACTTCCTCCTTGATCCCCTACAAAGTGTCTTTAGAAATAGTAGATTATGATTAACTTACTTAAAACCACAGAGAACGTGAATATCTTAGAGGAAGACAGAGGAGAGAAATATAATATAGGCAAAACACATTGATTTTATTAATAATTTTGCCTTTTGAGTTTATGCTTCATATTTTCTCCTTCTAAACTCCACCTTGCTGTTTTAAAATTCAGGGATTTTTTTCTATAATTTTTGTTACATATATATCCATATATATACATTAATATATATATATATATATATGTTTACATATATATATTTCTGTGATGTTGTTTGTTCTTGTTTTTAATGCTGATTCTTTGCTGTTGCATAGCCAATATTTTCTTATATGTATTGCGTATAAGAATTATGTATGTATATATGTATGCATACAAATTATGAAGTTGTTACAGTCACACTTTTAGGTGCATAAACACATTGTCCTTCCTTCTCTGGCAAGCATGTAAGTGTACGAACACCTGTGAGGAACTTGAGCCACCGAGGGGCTGATTAGTGCATCAAATAATCCTTTTCTAAATGGTTTTAGGAATAAAGATCAACTTTAGTCTACGGGTAGTTGGTAAATTATAGATTAAAATGGTACACACTGTCAAGTTAAAATACATAGCCTAGTCTTTTTTCTTCCTGGACTATGTCTCTCCAACTACAACCAATGTGTGCTCTGATGTGTGCTTTCATAAAGCATCTTTTCCTGTTTGATAAATATCTCCCAAATGCTTAAATTTAAATTGAAATTTCTAAACACAGTCTGCCCCAACAGGGATTTGGTACCTCTTTTCTCCCACATGCTCTGGGTTTCAACCTCCATATATCAATAAGAGCCATCCCCAAAACACTGCTTGCTACCTTCATCAGCATAAGAAAAGCTAGACAAGGATGGGGCTACTCAACCCTTCCATGTAGGCCCTTGTGCAGTGTTGTTCTTACAATTTCAAGTTCTGGTCACTAATTAGTTTCTGATATAAGCATTTAAATAATGCTGCCATTTCTACCTTTTGTCTTCTCTCCACTAGTAAATTGGCAATTATTTAGCTCAGACATTTCAACATAATTCCTTGAGGCAAGAGGCCAGGGAGATAGAAAGAAATAGAGTGATTTCCATTTCTTCGAAGAGCTCAGCAGGTGGCTGTGTGGACAGCCAGTTCTTGATCATGAAGCTGTTATCAGCAGGACCATCGAGCAAAGGAAAAAATTTCCAGTCCTATCAACAGCCCAGGATGTGCTAGGCCTTTGTGATGTTAAGAACCACAAATTGTGCTGTAAGTGAAGGTCACCATCTTCAATCCTGGCATACCGGTTGTGTTCTCCCTCCAACTTTCAACCCAGTGCCCTCAAAAGAGTGAGTTAAATATTATTTCAACACAGACTCTTCACCTACTTTCGCCCTTCACCTCGTGCTATGAAATCATTCTTCTCTCACCAAACACCTCTTCATTAATATATATTTGAGGGAAGTGGCTGTATGTGTTGATTTGATCGTTCTTCTTTTTTAACAATCGGGAAAGTCATAGGAAATGAATAATAAAACATATCTTTTCTATTTTAAAAGTGCCTTGAATTGAAATACATCATTCCCTACTCCATTTTACCCTTCAGCCTCTCCCAGTTATTCTTCCTCAGAACTCTCCTCAGATGCTCCCTACTCTCAAGCCTCCTTTTCTTTGATTTCATGTCTCTCCTCTCAACACACACATACACAGAAAAACGTACATGCACAATATATGTATTTAAACTGCATCTGGTTAGTCCATTTGCATTGTTTCTGTGTATACATTTTCAAAACTAAGTACTCTGCATAGGACAATCAACAAAGAATCTCATTTGTGGGAGAGACTAATTATTCTTTTTTTTTTTTTTTCTTACCGCTTTATTTAAAAAAGAAAAAAAGAGGGATACATTTACAGATTTTTAAAGGCATTTTGGCATAACATTATATGAATAATTTTGTCAGTACTTAATTCTTTTAGAGGTTTGATAGCAGGCATAGAAAGAAACTACTTATTCTAAGGGTCAGTTCCCTGAAGTTCTTTCTCAAGGATCATGTGCCCACATCAACATGTCTATTGTTATAACTCTTCCACTTTCCTTGTGCAGCGAGCCTGCTTCCCAGCAGTTTTCCTGGTACTCTGGCTCTTACAATTTGTTGGCCACTTCTGCAGTTTTCTTAGAGCTGTGATGTTTGTCTGAGGTTCCTAGCTGCACATCCTTAGATGTGAGTGTGCAATGCAGAGTAATCACAGAAACTCAGAAAGTAGAATGGGACCACAGGCTGGGGATGGAGCTCAGAGAATATCAGGAAATAGGTCATGTGAGGTAGGTAATGAACTAATGAGAGGCACTCCATCTGGAGAGAGAGAAGAGGCCAAAACTATATACTGAAGATAACACAGTAGGTATTAAAACAAAGACAGGCTGACCAAACTGAATAACTACATGAAGAAGAAAGAATCTATATAATTATCTTATACTGTCAACAGAACTCAAATTTAAACAGACCAAGGTCATCAGTGTAAAACTGAATACCTTTTATCTGATAGAAGAGAACTAGGAGATATGCTTGAACTCATTAGAGCAGGAAAAGACTTTCAAAACTGGGCTCAAATAATACAGACATTGAACCAGCAGTTAACTAATGGCATCTCATGAAATTTAATTTGTATGCAATAAAGGGCTGTATAATTTAAGTGATGAGTCAGCCAGTAAAATGGAAAAAAAAATCACTAGGTACATATATTACACACATTATCTTCTAGAATATACAACAAACTAAAAAAATCTAAAAATTTAAAAATATTAAATAGCCCAATTAAAAATTAGATCATGGGATTAAACAGTGTTTTCAACAGAAGAAACACAAATGTCTGAAAAACATGTTTTTTAATGCTTAATAACCTTTGACATTAATAAAGTTAGAATCATAGTTGTCTTGGTTAGGGTTTTACTGCTTTGAACACCCACTATGACCAAGGCAACTCTTATGAGGATGACATTTAATTGAGGCTGGCTTACAAGTTCAGAGGTTCATTCCATTATCATCAAGGCAGGAACATGGCAACATCCAGGAAGGCATGGTGCAGGAGGAGCTGAGAGTTCTACATCTTCATCTGAAGGCTGCTAGTGGGAGACTGACATCCAGGCAGCTATGTTGAGGGTCTTAAGTCCATGGCCACAGTGACACACCTATTCCAAAAGGTCATACCTCCTAATAGTTCAATTTTCTGGGCCAAGCATATACAAACTATCACAAAATTGCTCTGAAAAAAAGAGCATATGACAAAATATGTTGCCAACAATTTGGGAATGGGAAACAATTCTTCACTGTTGGTGGGAGTGAAAACTGTTGAAGCCATTACAGAAATCACTGTGACATTTTTTTCAAGAAGCTTTAAATAGATTTGCCATATAATTCTGGACATACTCCCAAAGGACTCTGTCTGATGCTGCAGGGATACTTTCTCATCAGTGTTCTCTGATACTTCATGCACAAGTCAGAAAATGGAGACAGCTTGAATTGCAATGACTGATAGATGATGAAAATGCAGTACATAATACAATGATTAATTTAATCAGCTATAAAGAAAACCAAAATTATCACATTTTTAGATTAAAAGGATGAGGATATAAATGATAATTTTCAGTGGGGTAACTCAGACCCAAAATTGTGTGTGTGTGCATCTTGTATAAATAAAAGAAATTTAAAGGGCGTGGCCCTGTGAGAGGGGACAATACCTCTAGATACTGTGTGTAGACAAGTACACCAAAAGCTCAGTGCCATGTATTTCTTTCCAAGCTGTCAGCAGAATCTCACAGAATTCCTAGATCCATCATTACCAGCTATTGCCATTGCTTTTGATGAATGTCCAGAAGTCCATGGTAAGGTTCATTAACAAGATATACAGAAATCAAGCTAAGAGTCTACAGAATACTCTCCTATTTTTGGGCAACTGTCATCATTCCAGAAGGTTCCATGCATGTTGAGTCCTATGAACTATAATAATAAATGGCCTTCCATGGTATGCTAGCTGAACAATACGTGTTATGGGGGTCACCAACCATTTTTCCGGTTGAATTTAAGATCTCCACAAGATGAAACGCATGCCTAGTACGTTTGATATGGACAGCACCATTGGATGGCTACATAGCAAGGCCTTGGAGAGAACCCGATGCTATTAATTTTCTAGATGAACACGGTGACAAACTTTCCTAGATATTCCCATCTCTGCACCTGAAGATCAGTTCATCTCTCAACACTCATTATAGAGGCTTGTTATTTATTTATTTTTTGTTTACAGTAGGTTCCAAGTAATTCAGAGAATGCAGCCTGTAGAATGCTCAGCTACCGTGGGACATCTGCTTGATACCTCTTACCCCATGCTCAGGTATCACAGCAGAAGAGGGGCTGAGAATATTATAAGGTCAAGAGGTAATACATTTTTTAGTGAAACAATGTGTGCCAGAGATGACTAGAAGGTTCGTATACTCAGCTACCATATCCTAGTGAACCAGACCCACTCAGTAAGCAGCGTGAATATGACTTTTGCTTCCAGCTAGCTGATTTTCTTGTGCTAGAGCTCCTGTTCTGAGACATGGGCAGCCGTCAGACCTCTGCTTCTAGGCTTCATTTTGTGTGTTCATGTTTGTGAACACATTACTGGGGTCAAGCAATAAGCTCAAACCCAAAGGAGATGTTCCCTCCATTCCAGAGGTTTGAGGGTCAGATGGTTCTGTGAAGTCAACACACTGTATTTAACACAAGTCTTTCTCAACTTTATTGCTAGGTGTTATTATCATTCTTTTTGGAAAAAAAAAAGAATTCTGAGTTTGGGTATGGCTAATTTATCTTTATTTAATCTCTTAATTTTTGTGTTAAAAGTGGTTTATATTGACTATATTAACTGAGATTTTTCTATAAGATGTGTTAAATGTATAACAATTTTAACAGATTTGCTTGATGACAATCAAAAGAAAGAAATGAATAACAAGGTTGCTTAATAAAATCAAGAAAACCAAAGGTATAGTTTTTTATATTTTATAAAATATTTTATATGTGTACAGCATGGGCTTTAAAATTTAAATATTGGGACAAGTAAGTATTGTGCTTTATATGGATTTAACTCAAAGACTCATAAAGTGCAGACATTGCACGTGCTACTTGTTTAAATTCTAATGCTTGGAGTAAAGAAGATTATTTCCTTGTTTTGCAAAGTGCAAAGGGTTTCAGAATCAAGTTTGTCTTTCAGCAGCAGTGAAGGCTTGCTGACAAGATATTTTCAAACAACTTGCTATTAGGAAGGAAGTCCGCGTGGGTGGATGAGGAACAGCTCATGCCCATATGACACATGCAAGTTCTGAACGTGTTAAAGGTCCATGATGTAGAACATAAACGGTGTGATAATTTATCTCAGTGACATAAAGGACCTTTCCCTCATCTGTATTTTTAAAGCTTTATTCTGCATTGGCTCCCCTTTCCCTTCTGATTTTGCTCTTTCACCTAGGTCAGGTCATATTGTGGTAGTTGTAAACATTACTGTTTATAAAATCATAAGAAAATGATGAAGACACCAAACTATCTTAAATAAGCTCTGTGAACTTGTAAGATAAAGTTGTCTGCCCTTGTCACTGCAGGAAACTATGCAAAACTATTGCTACGCGAGGACTATTATAAGATTCTACCCTCTTTGAAAAATCTAATAATATTTTATGCATTTACAGTTGCTCTGTATAAACGGTCACAGTGGCACTGTGTGTAAGCATCTTTGCATCCTACAGAGTTTGATAGTAAATAAGACACTGTAAAATTGTTAACCTAGAACAAAAGAAAATCAAGTGATTCTTCTTTAACAATGCATCACACAGAATTTGGAAACCCACACAATAATGTATTCAACAAACATTTCTTGAGCTTCTACAGCTTTTAAAACTGACAGATGCTTCAGTGTTTCCCACATGAAGAGCATAGACTCCGTGCTTGTGAGAAACTCAGAAACCATTTTGTTACTGTACAAGTTGCTATTAGTACAGTTTTAGCCATAATACCCATGGTCTGTGCTCTCCTATACACACCAACATTGGATTTCTCATAGGAACCCTTACCATACTCTGAACTTGGCTTAAATAAAGCTTTGGTAACCACGCACATTGATCATTTATATATACAAGTAATCTCAAGGGTTTGCAAATCTGAGCATTTTAAAGGTTTCAGTAACAATGTGAGACAACATATTTTTTAAAGAGCCCTGACTGTGTTAGTCTATGGAGTATGACATGAATGCACTGACATTTGTATCAACCAAGAGTTCACAAGGCATCATTGTCTTACTTAACATCCTGGGTCTGATTTTTACTCAAAGAAATCTGAGGCATGCATGGTAATTTTTTTAGACTGGTCTTTTTATATTTAAGAAAATCAGTGGTTTCTTTAATTATGTCTTAGCAACATTTTGAATTTCTTTTATTTTATTGTATTAATAGAATTTATTTAGGCCATGGGGAGGGAAAGTAGAGGTTTAGAGGCCTGTCATGAGCACATGGAGACAGAGAAAAGAGGGGTAAAGGAAAAGAAGGCAATCAGGAAGTAGAGGAGAGAGCAAGAGAGCAAGGGAGGGCCATTTTGTATTATTAAGACACTGCTATTGGTTACATCATGAGACATACTCCTAAAATATATCACTATACTGTAAACTAATTCAAGACAAGGTTCTATAGTCCAATAATCTTAACATCTATAGATAAAATCTAGCAGAGGGGTCAGAAACAAGCTATTTTTGTTCTCTCTGCCTCATCTCTCTTGTCTAATAGAGTAGATCTGTGTACAAACCATATAACTTATCTGTGGTCTCAATAAAGTGCTGTAATTGCATTTTTGCCTCTCTCGGTTCTTTACAGGAGGTAGAGAATATAAAGGACACCAAGAACTAAGGGCCTTCTAAATATAAGGATGACAGACATATGAACTCACAGAGACTTAAGGTAGCATGCACTGAATGCAGGTCTGCACCAAATGGGGTTCTAGAGATAACAGGAGATGGTGACCTAAGTCCCCATCCCTAACCTGGAATCCATCTCCAACAGATAACTATTGGGGATACACATACAAAAATAGGTTTTTTTCCCCTAATACAGTCTAACTGGTGAAACAAACCACATTTTTGGATAGGTCCTATGCGCATTAGTAGATGGCCTACCAAAAGAGAATACCATGGCATCTGTGGTTGTTCTCTGTGTCATAATGTTAAGTGAGGAAATTCTTCATTTTTCTTTTAATCTTGCAGGTCATTGAGTTTTAATGGAATTCCTTGTGTGCAGGTGTATTTGTTTCTGCATTTGTATGTGTTATTTGTACTTTTGGGTTGGCTCTTTTTCTTCCGTTTGTTTATTGTGTTCTATTTTTACTTTTTTATCTTATTTTTTATTATTATTTCTTAGATGTGTGTTTGTCTTTCAATGAGAGACAGAAAGGGTGTTGATCCAGATGAGAGGGAAGGTGGGCAGGGAATAATAAGAATAAAAGAAAGGGAACCATATTCAGAATATATTGTATTAAATTTAAAAAAGAATGATATGATTGAGCTTTTGTTTCATAATTACCTGAAAAAAGTTATTTTTTTACAATAGTTTTCTGAATTTCCGAATCACTCTTAGGTGAGTTCTGACTTTGCAGATACAATTACAATGTCACTGCCCTTGACCTAAAATGTACTAGAAATCCCAGCACAGCATTCAGCACTTCTCTTCTCCTCTCTTGTTTGGTCATAGGAAGTTAGGAGATATCAGCTGGTGTTTACAACATTCACTTTATACAGATACCTACCATGCTTATTTATTATACAGTCAAATGTAAGATTTCTAATTTTGGCAATATATAAACTGGGCCAACATGCTTTTGGGGTTCACCTATAATATTTGTGTTTTCCTTCATTCTTTACAAGTAGTTCTATTTGTTTCATTTCCCCCTCATCTCTGCCTCCACCTCCTCCTATCCTTCTTATCTTCTTTTTCTTCTTCTTCCTCTTTTACTTCTCTACCTCCTCCTTATCCTTCACCCCCTCTTCCTTCTCCTTCCTTCCTCCTCTTTGTTCCCCTTCTTCTTTGTTTGCCTACAGTGTCAAAGTAAAGACCAAGTGCATATGGTATCTGTGACAGTGCAACCCCAAGTTTATCTGGAGTCTTTGTACCAGTTAGGATTTAGTTAGGTATCCAACAGAATTTGAAAATAATTTTTTAATACATTTATATTTATTGTACAATCATGAGAGGAACTAGGGATTCAAGAAGTGTGGTTAACCTGGAGGTTAAGCAAATTACATAAGAATGTTGGCAAGTATAGAACTGCATAGGAGGTAATTGTTTTATGACTGCTGTCTTGTGAGTTTGAGGATATCGGTGGGTTCTGTGTTGATCAGAGCCACTATCAAAAGGATGGTATCTGTGTCTGCATTTCAGGAGAAATTGGGAGTCACTTGCAGCTCTGTTGTTTCCACCCTGTCCTTCTTCCACCCCATGGCCAAGAACGCATCAACAATGGCTTGCTGCCACTTCCCAGAGTATTTATAACCAGATAGTACTTAGACCCTCAGCAGGGAAGGGCATTAAAAAAAATAATGTCCTGGAAAATGAAGATGACAGGAGAATAGTTCAGGACCACATTAACTGAAGACACATTATCTAAAATAAGTGCAAGTAAATTAAATTAAGTAAAAATATCCATAAAATCATGAAAATACTCTGAGTATTTTCATATTTTCTCATCTATTTTTTTTTTTTTTAGATTTTGACAATGTCTATTTTCTTAGCAAGAATTTTGGTAACAGCTATACTCTTATAAAGTGCATATTTCAGGGCTCAAACATGCTATTTATCTTTGTAAATATGAGACCTTTTACTAACTCATATATGATCTACCTAAGAGATGTTGAAAGATGTAATCTATGACTCTATTAAGTTTACAAAAAGCCATGGATTAATCGAAGTAGCCACTAGGGTTTTCACAGCTTTGACTAAGATATCATTTTGTTAGATTTATACATGAAAATTCTGAATTATTTCTTTCATCATACAATTGAGAGAGCAAACAGAATAAAGACATAAGCCAATAAAAATAACAACATTTAACAAACTATCAGTGTGAAGAGGGTTAAACATGATTTTATTGACATTAAAAATGAATAAATGGAACTAACAAATACCATCAAAATTTAAAAGAAAAGAACAAACCATTTCCTCAAGGAGCAGGAGGAATAACTTGAACTTTGAACTTTGAAAGTTTGAAACCATGAGAAGAAACTTGTATTCAATTATATTACTGAGATTGTCATTTGTTAACAGTGCAATATAAAAGTAAGATAACATTTCTTATGTTTAAATTAGAAAATATGTATGAGTCACAGTAAAAAGTCTTCCAAAATAACACATTTGTTTGCTAAATAAATATGATTTATTTTAAATCTATGTGCATGTATCAAACCTTATCATGTAATTAAATTTATATAATAATGGTTATAATTATATATATATATATGCCTGTCATCTCTCCTAGATCTCTGTCTCTCTCTCTGATTTTCTGTTTGTCTTTTTGTCTTTCTCAGTCTCTCTCTCTCTCTCTCTCTCTCTCTCACACACACACACACACACACACACACACAAACACATTTACCTGTTAAATTCTCTGTGGCTAATACAATGTTATACACATAGAAAAGTAAATACTCTGTAAATACTGCACGCATAAATGCACAGATAAGTGGCTAGCATATTTGAACTTCCATATTTCATTAAATTTCTTTTGTCTTTAGAGTATATTCCCAGCAATAGAGTTACTACATTAAAATAAATTGAACGCTTGTGCTCTTATATCTTCTACCAAATGTATTGTCAAGAAGGTTACATTGGTTTATATGCCCCACCCAGTGCTATACAAATGCAGCACTGTCATCTGCCCATGGCCACACTGAGTGCTCTACCTCAAAATTCTCTGATTGTGAATGTCTAACTTAATCTTGTTTTTAATTGCATCAAATGATTTCTTGCAATGTTGATGAATTCTGGGCTGTCATATCTACTATTGTGTATCTTTAATACTTCATTTGTAAACTTAGTAATTATTTTCTAGTTTTAGATTATTTTAAAAACTAAAGATTATTTAAAAGGTCTGAAAATAACAAGGTTGCAATGTCTTGAGTTAGCTAGCAAAATCTGACAACCATTAGTAATTTCACATTAGCTTAAATTATTGATAGTCATTCCTGACATTTGCAGGAAAATGATGGAGATAAACTTACAGTACCTTCTATTTCTTCCCTATGTGTCCAGATACATTTGTTCTGCAGCCTTTTGATTATTTTTTTAGTGTGTTCACAGACCTCACACCTCTTGATATGCCTTTTCTTTAACACAGTGGTCTGTTTATTTTCTCATGTGTTACTCTCTTGACACTGACTTACAAGTTCCTAACCTCATAAGAGTTTCCAGTCTTTGCTTATCACATTTGTTGTATTTTCCACGCTAGTCCCTTTGATTACATTTGCTATTGAATTTAATTTAAATGAGTACATTTATTTGAATACCAACTAATTTCATTATTTTTCTCTTGTGTACAATTAATATGAAAATTACAAGCCCATTCAGATATTTGATTTTTTAGTAAAACACCATGGTAGTCCATGAGTATTACACATATATTCCCCAGTCCTTCCTTTGAATTCAATGCTATAAATATAAAATGCTAGTCACTATTAAAAATCTGTGGTTTCCAACTGATTATGTTCAAGTAAAATTCACAAAACTTAAGATCTCTAAAGGTCTTGTGTCTTAATTAATTCTCATCTTTCGCACTATGCGCTTATTGTGGAGGATGAAATGTTAATGATTTAATTAATTGAAATTTATCAAAAGATACAATTCTAGAGGTAATCAAATATTCATCTAATTTTAAGAATCACTGAAGGAACACATTCCACTGAGCTGTTAGAAACGAAGCCCTGCAACATCTTTCTCAGAGCCTGGGTTTTTGGAGTTTGTTGCAAAAGGATTTTAGATATCCAATATGTTAAAGGCATGGGATGCTTTTATGAAATAAGTATGTTTAATTAAAGATATGTAACTTAAAATAAAATATTTTTCTAGTTTACCCAGACAGGAGATTGTATAAAAGAAATGTATTTAGAACTTGTAACTCAAAAGTCAAATGCTTTCCTTTTCAAATCACGTAAATTATCCCATAATCTGAAAACATTTGCACTAAACCTGTAATCTGTAATCAGTCAATGAGACTCCCCTAAGAACTCCGGGGGACAACCTGAGGTGCAGCTTTTGATGTGATGACTATTTGCAAAAACAAAGCATGAGTGAACAGAGTTTACTGTGGATATATATATATATAGAAATAAATGATTTCTGATCTCACAAAAACACATGAAAATTTGATCGTTGTTGGTCTAAATAGCAGGTTATTTTTTTAAAGCCTTCATTGTAAAGTGTATTCAGTGTGCAGTGGTTATGTTTAAGTATATTGAGAAATTAGCAGACAGTCACAAGAGATGCATTTTTATATTCAAAAATAGCAATTATCTAATATAAATGCATTAAGAACTTAGGACACATGCATACACACACAGACACACACACACACACACACACACACACACACACCAAAATAATAGATTCTGAGAATATATTATTATCTATTTAGCCATAAGTTTTATAAAGGGAAAATGAAATTTAAGAGATTAACCACCAAAATTTAGGTTTAGTCAATGTTACTCTGGGGAATGATTCATAAAATATATGCAAACCTTGGATAAATTTCAAAATAAGAAACAACCACACCCAGTTAATTTTGGTTAACTTTGTAACTTTTAAGCTATTGATAAATATCAGAAATCAAATGGGTTTTTGATAAAGTCAACTGAAAGCATTCAACTGTTTGTTGTATATAGTATTGATATTAAAGTCTTCCTCTCATGAAATACATCCCAACAACATCTTTTTGTCCCTCCACTCCTCCTGGATCTTGGTACACCTCTCCTTTCCCTGATATCCATTCCCCTCCACGCCTCTTCAGAAAAGAGCAGGTCTCCAAGAGATGCCAGGCAGCCAGAACAACAACCACAAAAAAAGACACAATACTTTAAGTCAAAGCTATTCCACTTTCGTTCAGCCGGTTCTGCAGGAAAATAGCAAAAGTACGAACAGAGAGGACAAGCAAATTCTATTGCCTCTCTCCCCACAACGACGACAAGCTGGCAAGCTGCTTTTACCACTACAAACGACTAGTAGCTACCAAAGCAGACTATGCTTTCTGTCCTTCTTCCCACGTAAGTAAGATTACAGTTTCCAAAGATACGGGGCATTGTGTTGAGAAATGAATAGTTTCAGGAGTGAAACCGGGAGCAGTCGACAGTTCACAAGCTTTACTCTCCTACTACCCTGTGTAGTTATGTACCAGCGTTAGCTTAGCCAGACTTCCATTTGGAACCTCTCACAATGATTCAGAAAGCTCTCTGGCGCTCACTGGACTGTTTTTGTTTCTTGTTTTTCCCTTGTCAGAATTGAAGGATAGAGTGGCAGCTATCCTTAGTATCCTGACCTAATGGAGGCTTTCATCCACTCATTCCTCAAAGCCCACCCAATGGAAGAACCTCTCCCAAGTGCCCTGGGAAGAAATCTCCTTGGGAAATTCTTCAGAAGGCTATTTAGAGAGCATGCATAGAGACTGAAATAGTTTCAGAGACGCCTTGGCTTTTCTTGCAGGGAGACTGTCGGGGCTTGTTGGCCAGATCTTTAGTGGGTAGATGTTAGCTTGTCAGTGTTTAGCATGGTGAAACTCCCCCCCCCCCCATTAGATGTTTCTACTTTCTTTTTCCTTGTATGAAAAAAGTTTCACATGAAATAGTTATCTACAATAAGACTTTTGGAGAAAGAAAAACAGGCAAAAATTGCAAGAAAAACATCGGGATGTGACTGAGTTTCAAACGCTGTAGCCACTGTAAAACGGGGACAGGACTACTGAGTCTCTTGTTAGTAGCTCTTGAGTGTTAGAGGGATGATGCTGTAATTTAATTTTAATAAACTAATATGCCTATATGTAGCCTCTCTGACAGAGATTTATATTAAGCCTGAATTTTTAATTACCTTAATTACTCTTCTTTCTTTCATTTGTGATTTTTTTTTTGTTTCTAAAATAAGCAAGTAAATGTCCCTACACCCAGGACAAGATATTTTCATTTTCTTCTTTTTTTCCACGATGTATCTATCCCTAGCTGCATCCAATCATGCTATTTAAAAATAAACTGACTGCATTTTAGGAAGAAACTTTAAATTGAATTATTCTTGAAACTTGTGATAAGCATTCATTTTCTATATCTCCCAAATAATCATGAAAATGACAGGTTAAAAAAATATATATCTAGGAAGGTTCACAGACAATTTTGAACACTTTTCTTCCCATCCCAAACCAGCCTCATTTCAGAGCGGATAATAGGAAATAGCATGTTGATTCAGGCCTATAGTTCCCATTTCAACATCTCCACCAGGAAGAAAAAGATGCCCTGAGTCAAATATTATCTAAGGAAAGATAGGGCAGCTAAAACACCCAGCCCAGCTACTGACTAATTGCTGTAATAAGACAATGCTCGGCTTTGCTGCTGGGAAGGAAGATGGGCGAACTGTACCTTCTTATTGGAATTAAAAGATGGCTGGGGGGGAATACAAGAATACTCTTATAAAGAAAAGTTATGAGGTAATCTCGTTATAAGTTTTCCAAACTTCCTGCTGAATGTTTGTTCCAAACTTCATTTAAATAGCATGCTACAGTGATACCTCATTTACATGGTGTGTCAAAGTGTTACAGTTTCCACATTTCTAGACGCCCAGGTCCAAGACGATATCGCATAATGAAGGAGGGAGTGCAAGATTTTTAGGAATGAATTTCAGTGTAAATAGCAATCAGTTTTTCTCTCTAGCTTCCAAGGACAGAGCATCGATGATGCACTGTGTGCCCTCCCCTGAATGTTTCTGTGCTCACTGATGCAGTCACTTTCCAGAAACAGAGAGGACATTAATGGCATTGAACAAGTAGTTTTTAAATTATGTTCCTTTTCTTCTTCTTCTTCATTTACGTTCTATCACAAAATTCATCTAAGCACACAAATCTTTGTTTCTCATTGGGGCGTTTATCTGCCAAAATTTCATTGCTATAGGAAATATATGTCACTTTGGATTATCATTTGGCGCTGCTGAAACCAGAACAGTATGGGCTTCAAACTTGGTTTTAAAAAAATCTAATTAGTATCAACTGAAAATCAAGATCCACAAAGACACTTCTTTCTTACTTTTCCTACTACATAAGGTGGTAAGAATTACTAATTTGTAATATTTTTTTGCTTAGACAAAACTAAATTTGACATTTTAAAAACACATTATTTTTTAGTAATATGTACATTTTTAAAAACTGTGCTTTAAAACTGGGGGAAATTAAATTAATAGAAAAGTCTATTTTGGTTAAATCCAGTTGGTATGGGCTGAAATGAATGAAAATATAAGAATCAAAGGTATTAACTCCTCCATGGCTCTCTGTGTAAATGCGGAATGGTGATAATTAATTAGTAAAATTTGCTCAAAACTATTTGCCTGTTACATTATTGATCGAAGAAATGCACAGACTCTCTTTTTTGATTTCTTTTAGCTACTTTGCAATCCAATCCAGATAGATGCAAAAAACTAGCTGTAATCTTACTCAAAATTATTAGGAACATTGTATTTCTACATATACATGTATATACATTATTATGTGTATCTGCATGCACAAAGAAATGCCCACTGTGAAGACAAATGCACATGTGTAGATCTTCTGCATGTGGGAAAAACAGAGGTAAGCAGTGCATGAAATCATGTGTTTTGTGGGAGATGACTCACCTAGATGTAACACAGACCATGCTCCACCTCTTTCTCCTCACTTGCAAATACCGTCTATGGTGCTTCTTGTTTAGGGTTCTTGAATGAAAGGCAGGTTAAAGGTAGGAAGTGTTTGTTCCAGGGCCCGTGATGCATAAACCAGAGACCCATAGAAATGACCATTGTTTTATCCTAGGAGACGTCTCAGGGGAAAAGGAGCACAAATGAGAGGCAAGACTGTGGAGGAATGCCACTGCTGGAGAAAGAATCAGCGAGATGATGCCAGAGCGGCCGTGAAATGATAAGGGTTTCACACTGTCTCGCCGTTCGTTAGTGCATTTGAGACAAATGAGCATTGTGAGGCTAACGATCACCTTTAGAGAGTAAAATGAAGTTTTCAGCGAAATAAGACATGGTACTCGATCTATTTAAACACACTAGGGAAACAGAAATGTTTCTAATGACTAAAGTCTTTAGGAAAATCTATTACAGGTCACAAAACAGTGAATCTTTAAAGCAACTTTTGCTTTTCCTTCCAAGCTTAATAATACATTTGTCTGACAGAATATTGATAATAATAATAATCTAATAGAATATTGATCATCATTTTAAGGGTTTGTAGAAGCAAACTAGCTAATTATTATCCCTTTGCTATACCTTAATGAGTTCTCATATTTCTATTCATTTATTGTTTTTAATCTTTAAATTTGTTGATTTATATGTAGCACAAACCTTATACTGTGATCACATTTAAATGACTAAAGCTGTCTTTAAAATGGAAGTTTTGTGCCATGAAATTTCTCCAGTAAACTCTCCCGCAAAGACGTTTTGAAGTGTTTCTATGAACTCCCGCCACAGACTGAGAGACGGAAGTGCAGGAATTGCTTGAGACTGACGCATGCTCAGAGAACAGTGGGTACAGAGAGCCTGTGCACAGTTTTCCTCCTTGTTGCCTCTTACCAGACTAGGAATCACTACTTTAAACCCATAGAATAAAATATTTGGGATGGGGAAATTTTAAAAAAGCAGGTGGTTGCTCGTTGACAGAAACAAAAGCAAAAGCAATCTTTTGGCCCTTTCTACCCCCAGAGAAGCCATTACTCCGCACAGGCTTCTGAATGTTGGCCCAGCTAAGACACTGCTCTGTCCTCCATCTTGCCCATCTGCTTACTAAGTCACAGTGAGCTCACATCTTTACTGAAGTCTTTACTAAGCACGTGAATAAGAGTAGACTGCCTGACATTCACCTTGAAATGACATCTCTTTCATGGGTCCCCCGATGTTATGGGTGGCATCCCCTTCACAAAGCCCTAAGTGAAGCCTCAGACTTCTGTGACAGTCACAGCATTCTGTTTCTTCCTTTTAAAAATAATGTGATATATCTCTTTAAAATAATTTTTAGGTTTCTTTTTTAAAGCCTTATCGGGTAACTGACATGTGGAACCCTTAAAGAGAATCCAAGTCAAGAAAAAAAATTATGAAAAGTAAATGAAAATCTCCTGTGGAAGCTAGTTAATCATGATCTAGTGATATCAGTTCTTTAATTGCAATAAATATACCATGCTAGTAAAGAATGTTAATAATGTGGCCTACTGGAAAAATAATTTTATACATATTGTTTTATTCTTATTTTCTCTTTGTAGGAAAATAAACGCACCCAACAGGCTTTTATAAAACACTCGCCGACATGCATTTCATTGGATTGAATTTGCAGATAACTTAAAAGCAGGCTGGTCTAAATGAACCTTCCTAACTGAATGCTCTTTCAGCAGCAGGGCCTGAAGCCATCCTGTGTTTTAGGAAGACACTTAATGCCAACTTCAGGTTTCTATCTAGAAACAAACTCATTCATTCATACATGAAAATGATTATGTTTTACAAAAGCTACACAGCAATCCACACATATGCCTTTATTAAGAAAACTCCAGTAAAACTTGGGTACTGGTAAATGTCTAGCAGTATTCACTGTTTGAAGACATCATACTGAAACATTTTAAAAATAACAAAATATAAATCTTCCAAATATTTTAGTAGCCTTTTGTGATGTAAAAAAACCTACTATTTTGTAATAGTAGCATTCCTATTTGTGATGTAAAAGAAGTACTTGATAATGTATAAATCTATGTACATGTACCCTTTTAATTTGAGTGAATAAATTTCAAACATACCAAATAAAGTAATTAATTGATTCTTATCTCTAACTCAGCGCATTGCTAGTTATATTTATTTCCTGAGTCAGTTTCCTTTACTCCCCTTGCTCATTCATGCGGAATATTATTTTATCACTCTAACTGTCACTAATATTTAAAGTGCATATTTGTCTCCTGATATATAAGTAAGATGTGCTGTCAAGAGTAAATATCCATGAACTACCATTGGTGGCTAACAGCCTTGTATTTTTGCTTTCCCAAACACATTTTTGGTCCCATACTCTGACTGATAGTCCATGTTTCCCTCAAACAGAAGCCTACCCTGATATTCTGGTCCATTACATAATTCTCAGAAACTGGGAGAGAGGCATTTGCATCATTTCTGTTCCCAGATCTGTTCAATATATACTTCCAGTCTGTCATGCCTGAAATTAATTTTTTTACAATCTGGATCTTTACTATATGCTAAAAATTCAGTACAAAAAAGGACTTCCTTCTGCAGAGAGTATGTAAGCCAGAACATCGCGTTCCATCTTTATAATGAAACGCATGGCTCCAATCAAAAGGCAAATTTTTGTTTCAAAATGTTTGAAGAGAATAATGCTTTAAAGAGTTTCAAATGCTTACTTTACAAACATGAAAAGATTCCTAGTTTCAAACACTTACTTTCTCAAATGTGAAGAGATTACTGTCTTTTGACCTCCATCACACAATTTGCCATCAGCTGAACAACATGTTTATTTATTGCTATTTTCCCCTCTGTTTTTTTACGTTTCCAAGTAGGAAAACAAACATGGGTAACCTCAAAAAGAGTTCCTCTCATAACACTTGCCCAACTGTCTGGCTGTTAAAAGGTAAACTGTCAATGTGTATCAGGGGTTTTTATGCCAATTTACAGACCATTTTGACATTTTATCCAAGAAACTTTGAATCTCACTTTAATATTGTGTTTTCTAACTTTTTTAAAAAAATTTCTTCTCTTAGATTTTTCAAAACATTTAAAAAATGACTGAGGCACATTTCAATACCGGAAAAATAAACTATGATATAATCAAATATAAAACACAATAGTTTGAATGACCTTGTAAACTGTCTGTAGACAACACCTTTGCAGACAGGGTTAGTCCCATGGGAGGGTGAACTTCATGACTGTGATGGCCACAGAATAGGACTCTTTGGAGTTGCTGCTTAACAGATGCCTTTTATTCGCTTTATTTTCCTCTTTTTTTCATGTTCTCTCCACCTCCCTTTGCAGCTTTCATTTTAAATTACAAAACAAGCCGCTTTTGAGCCTTCAGCACTCTGTAGCATTTGACTTGGATCCAAACTTCAAACTCAGACCTTCGTGATTTACGAACACCATAATTCTTCCTTTGTCTACAGAGATGTTACTTCTCTTCCCACTGTTAGCTTATGGCATGCGAACAATGAGGACAAAACTATTACTACTATTTTTTGGGAGAATATTATACACCTTAGGATGTTTGATTTATGCTCATGGCCATAAATGTTTGATGAATGGGTGTTAATGTTTGTCTTTTACAGGTTTTTAATCTTAAATAATAATGTTTCTTATGATAAATCTAATTTTAAAGTATTACTATAAATATTCCCTTTATGGATTCTTACAGAATATATTTAAATTTGTTTTCCATTCCTTTTGTTCTAGATTTCCATTTTACTTCTCCATTAGCTTATTTATTTATTTATTTCATACTCCTTCTGATAATGCATTTTGACTCAGGTCACTATAATATTCTTTTATTCTTTTTGTATAAGGCTTCCCTTTTCTCATCTTCAACTCATTTTTATAAGTCAGTCTTAAATGACTTTCTTTATATTATACCCTGATGGTTAAGAATTGTTAACAGTATAAATACTGAAATAATATTCACACTTCACAATTATTTATAGAGTAGATTGTTTCTTTTTCCATTTTTTCTTTCATTTTCTTCCTCCTTCTTTCATTACTTCCCCACCCTTCCAAACTTCTTCCTTCTTCTCTCAACACTGTCTCTAATGTCTTTCTTTCTTCCTGTGAGAATTTTCTGTGCAGTTAGCTCTGAGCTTGAATTCATGTCCTACACATGCTGGGTCAATAAGCACGGCCATGTCCATTGTACCCATTCTTGCTGTTCTGGATTTCTGTTGAGTTCAGGGGATGCTTCACTTTCATCTAGCACTTCTTTATTCCCTCTTCAGACATTCACAGATTCATCATTTTATGTTAATGACTTGTTTTGTCTTTTTTATTAGTGTTGTGATTACCATTGGTTTATAGAGAACTGTTCACTGTCTCAAATGTGTTCTGAGATGGTTGGGTATCAATATTGATGATCATATAAATCTCAATTTATAATGACTCGGTTGGAGAAAAAGTAAGTTTTGTCAAAGCACACACACACACACACACACACACACATTCTAGTGGTAAACTTACAGTTGTCACTTTTGCATGAATATAAAGACTTGGTTTCTTGCAGACTTTTCACCCATCTTAAACATGCAGCTTTTTATTTTTAAGATAGCTAGCTGCCACTTGCACTGAATCTCAGCCTTAAAGAAGATGAACATTAATGAAATTGTTGCAAGAATGTGTGTTTTATACCTTCCCTTAGAAAGTCTTCTCTTAAGTTTCATCTGGAAAATACAGCTGTGATTCACTGAGGAATGAATGAACCACACCAAAGATTAGGGAGAATTCAATTCAAGAATGGAACTGAGTAGGTTGATAATTCAAGAGCACGCTGCATGTAACATGCTGGAATTTGTAGGCAAAGGCTCTGAAAGAGTGTGCTTGTTCTTTAACATATATCCAGTAGAACTGAGATAACCTGTAGAGCAAAAGACAACAATGAATGACTAAAGTTCTGAGTTGAAGTAATGAGTATCTTAAGCATCTTCAACAGCTTTCTTTTCTATTCTTCATTATGACATCCTTCCTAGTTAGTTTGATAGAGTTTCTATTTCTGAATTGAGACATACAAAGTCATTTAACACTGCATTCTCTTGTTTTTGTTTTATTGCTGTTTTGTTGTTGTTGTTGTTGTACTGAGATTGAAACAAGTGTCTCTCCTTTATGGAGCACACACAATCTTCACAGCCACACCTAACCCATCACTTGGTATTTGTTCATTCTTTTTAACTAAAACCAAAACTTCCCAAAGAAGGTATCTATGTAGCTATTCAACACATAATCCCTGTTTCTGGCTTAACATATGATTAGTAAATATATTTTTAATAACCTATGCATATAACACAGATATATTTAATTCACTTTTTATTATTTCTTATCTTTGATTTTCTTGCTACGGTTTTACTCATAATTACTATTTGCCGCAGCAGAATTACCCTTTATATGCTGTATCTATTGTGTGATTTGTGGACAATGCCGTTAATAATCCTGTCAGAGTATTTGACATTAGTGTGGCAAATTTTCTACAACCGTTTTTTCACACCACTCTAGACTAATGTTAGAGATTAAGAATCAGAGTTCTTGGTACACTTGTGTACCAACTAATATATAAAACAAGGAGAAGGAGATTGTGATAAAGTGCCATCTTGACAGGAAATTTTTGATAAGAGTTATCTTTTGTCTCCATTCTGAAGAGCTTTCCAAGCTACACTGCAGAATCAGACATTCCATCTGCACGGTAGTTCTAACATAGAAAAAAGTGTGATTTGTTATAGTACCCTTGTCAATGACAGTTCAGATAAGTGAAGATTAAACAAACTCGACGGAATTGAAAGGCCTCAATATAGTCAATTTCAGCTAAATGTATTTAGTATAAGCACAACTGTGTTTGATTTATACAAAAGGCTTCTTTTCTCAAAGAATTCCAACTGCACCATCATGAGATTTCTCTGTAACATTGTACATGTACATCCAAGCCATCCCTGTCATGAAAACTTTAATGGAGTTCTGCACAACAGAGACAAGTTCTGCATATCTGGATTTTTATTGCTTTATGCTTATGTTTCTACATTGAAAAGTTGAGCTTAAAATGTAAGTCATAAAACACATAATGTATGAATCGGTATTTCTACATCTCTCTGATACTGTTACTATTCATATTACAGACATGTTTGTGCCTAAGTATGTCTAGAATAAAAGTTGAAATTTTTATACTTAATTAAATAATTCACAACCAACTTGTTAGATAAATTTTAAGCCTGATGTAAGGCTGTGTGAATTTTAGACAGTTCTTCCATCTTTCTGTTATACAATGCAGTGTACATTTTGAATAGGCAAGCAACATGTTACATCTACAGATGGAGATTATAATTTAAATGAGAATTTTACCATAGTCCATGAAACTTATCTGATTTTAGTTCAGAACGCAGTGATATTGTTCCCAGTCTATTTCCATAAATATTCTGCCCACCCTCCACATCACTCTTTATGTCTCAGTTGAATATTTACCTAAGTGACTTCTGCATGGTGTGAGCTTAGTATCATAAAAAGAAATGTTAGGTAAATAGAATTCATTCTCAAAGAAAAAATGATGTTCTCTCCAGACATTATTTATATAAATTGTTTCTGTATGACATTTATTTATAAAAATTTTGTTTTAAGCAAGGTGAGACTAGCACTCTATTGCAGTATGTCTCTGGTTCACAGCAACTTATGTTTTGATTTGTTTGCTGTAGAATTGTCTTTTCTAATCTACAGACTACCGAAAGGTTTCCTTTTTCAACTGTGCTCTTAGAGTAATTGCAATGTTCTATTAAAAAATTTCCTACAATCAGATTTTCCGTTCTATAATCTACTGGTATTTTTCTTCAGCATTCAATATATATGGAGAATCAGACTACTCCAGCTTAATTAGATTTAATATTAAAGTTTTGGCAAGACTTCTCAATATTGTGTGCTCCCTTCATAAGACATGTTACTCCTTGATATCTCATTTTGTCATGTTAAGTGGCATAGGCAATCATTCGACAGTTATAAAATCAGGCATTTTTAAAAGTGTGATCATTTTCCATGATCTTCTATATCTGCCATCGTATCTCTTTTTACAACAACAAATAGTAATCCATAGCTTTCCCAGGATTTCAGTTTAATTTTGGTTTGATTAACTGAGATATCATCTTATTTATTTGCTTTGTGTCTACTTGAATGGTTTCTGAGATGGTTAAATTGTTTCAGATTTTCTTCCTGCTTTCAATGCTTTGTTGCAAAAGCTCAGCTATGAGGAGAGTGTTAATTTCTCTTCCACTTGGTTTTTAAAATTTCATTAAGTAATGTTATTATTATTATATTCATCTTTTTCTGAATTATTTAGAGATCTTTGCTGTGTCTGTCTGAAGTCTTGTAGTAAGCAATCGGTTTGCTTTTTTATTTGATATGAGCAAGAATTTCATTGTACTTTGACAAAGTAAAAAGAATATATAACTCAGCTTTGTTCTTCAGGGATTGCTAAATTTGGAGAACCACGAAAATTCTCTATTTCTTTGAGACTCAAACTCTTATCTACTGTGGCAATTATAATCATACACTAAAGATCAGTATTAACTGTCATATTTAGTTTGTTAGGAGTGAAACTACCATCCATGGATTTTTTTATTGGATATTCTCTGCATTTACATTTCAGATGTCATCCCCTTCCCCCAGTCCCATCCTCCCTACTTCTCTCATTGCCTTCATGAAGACACTTCCTCTCCCAACAACCCTCTCTCACCTCAGCAACTTGGCGTTTCCCTACACTGGAAAAACGAGCCTTTGCTGCACCAATGTTGTGTCCATTGATGCCAAAGAATGTTATCTTTTGCTGCATATACACCTGGGAGCCATAGGTCTCCTCATCCAAACTCATTGGTTGGTACTTTACTCCCTGAGAGCTGTGGTGGATTTGGTTAGTTAAATAATTTTGTTCTTCCCATGGAGTTGCAGACCATTTCAGCTCCTTCAGCCCTTTCTCAAGCTCCTTCATTGGGGTCCTCGTGTCCTGTCTGATGATTAACTGCAAGCATCCTTATCTGAATCAGTATGACTCTGGCAGAGCCTCTGAGGAGACATCCATAACATGTTCCTGCCAGTAAGCAGTCCTGGCATCAGTTTTTTTCTCTCTCTCTCCCTCCTCCTAATAGTAAATGCAATGTCATCTAAAGGTGAGTATTTTTCATGTTCATGCTCTAACTCAGCAAACTTTTTGCATCTGGTATTTATTGTTATTTCTATTTCTATTATTATTAGTAGTAGTATTAGTATCATAGCTCTAACATAGTTATTTATATTATAGGTGGAAATGTTGGAACTATTCTTAAAATATCTCCTTACTTGATTGCATATATCCAATTGGTCCTATTGAGTGAATTTTGGTGATTCCAAGAGGGAACCTGAGTATTTGTGAATCATCGGGTAGTCTGCCCCCAATACTGTGCCTGTCTATGAGGATAACCAGCTCAGGTCTGCTTAGTAGAAAATGCCATTCCAGAGTTCTAACCAAGTGGTTAGAAGTTCTCTAAGTCCTTATAAGATCTGAGCATTTGCTTGATATTCATCGTTATTTTATGAATTAATTAGAACCATTTTACCCATCAGTATACCTTCTCTTTGGTTTCCAGAGCAGAATAAGAAGGGAAGTGTTTGGCTATCCTTGTTTAATCCTTCAAACATATCCAATGTATTTATTACACATTTATGGAATGATACAAAATATCACATACTTTACATGGTTTGCACTCCTCAACCTACTTCCGGGAATCTGACCCCTTTCAAGTTAATCACACACGGAAATGTCCTTGATTGTTACCATGGAAGGCTGCTACACTGAGAAATACAAAGAACATCAGTCATTTCATAACATAGACAGTTTTTTTTCCAAAATGCTTCTATTGCTGTTTATTCCCTTTATTTTCATACACAATGTCCTGTTTACAGTTTCCTCTCCCCTATTGCTCTCAGTTTCTTCCCCCATCCCCTTTTCTCCTGTACCGACGTGCCCTCCCCCCTTCTCTCATTAGCTAAGGACTGGCTTCTAAAAGATAACAATAAAACAAAACAAATTTAAATATAATAACATAAACAAAAGTATCACATAAAGTCTGAACAGGCAGAACACAGGAAGGAAAGGAGCTCCAAGGAGCAGTCACAAGAACCAGAGACACATTCATTCACGTGCTTCAGAGTATGATGAAAATACTAACCCAAAAGCTCTACTATAAACCCAGGAGACCTAGTGGAGGCCCGTAGAGGCTGTGTTTGTTGCTACAGTCTCTGATTCCTATGACTTTTGTTTAGTTAAATCAGTGGGTCTTCTCCTGGCTCTGACAATCTCTGTACCTCCTCTTCTGGGGACTCACTGAGCTATGGGAAAAGGGCATGGATGGAGACATCACGTTTAGAGGTGAGTGTTCCAAAGATTACCTTTGAACTCTACATCTCTCCCTTTCTGCTGCAAGAGGAAGCCTTTCTAAATGATGGCCGAATAAGGCATCAGAGATTATTACAGATTGTCATTAGGAACATTTTTTAAGACTAGTAGTACTTGGTTTTAACCCAGGGCTCTGGGCTTTCTAGTCTATGGTTCTTGACCATACAGGTAATGTCAGGTTTGGGTTCTGTCTCATGGATATTGGTTTACTATTCCCACAAAGTCTGTCACTACTCCTCTGGCATGTCCACCACGGAAGGGCAGATTGCAGGTCAAATGTTTTGTGCCTGAGTTGCTGTTTATGTTTCTCTTTTGGTAGCCTGCAGTTTCTCTTCTCACACCAAAGACTAGAATGTAGGGGTGAAGACGTCATGTAAGCACCAGCTCAACTAATCCATATTCAATGAGCTATGTGGGTGTTGTCCCTAGCAAAGATGGCCTGATGTCAGTTTGCAGACAGCAACTGATTGTTTTAGCAACAACCTGGTATGTTTGGGAATTTCCATGGGACCTCCTAGAGCAAAAACTCAAATGGATGTAACCCAGTCCCACTACTAAAAGCTTATTCTGTGACAGCATATAGACATCAGGACTCTACACCGTTACCAGAAGACCTCATCAGTGTCCCTTTGATGCTTTTCATGAAGTCTCTATTGTACTAGGTTCCTGTATGCAGCCCTCTATTCCTACTGTCCCACCTCACGTATCGTATCTTCTATTAACTCTATTTCCCCTCTCTTTTGCAACTTAATTTTCCTATACCAGGCAACCCCTCCAGTCCACCAATAAAATCTAGTTTATTTTCCATTCACGGGGAAACCCATGAGTACCTCCTAGTCAATTAGTCTCTAGCTAATCTCTTCCAGTCCAGAGATTGTAAGTTAATTACCATTTATTTAATGATTGATATTCAAACATAAGTAAATATATACCATAATTTTATTTTTCTGGAACTGAGTTACTTCAAGATAATGTTTTTCTAGTTCCATCCATTTGTCTGAAAATGCTGTTATAGGGGTTAAGAGCAATGAATACTCTTGAAGAGGACCTAGGTTCAATTCCCAGCACTCTTGGGTTGGTGCACAATCATCTGTAACTCCAGCCTCAGAGTGTCAAATACCTCCTCAGACATCAGACACTTATGTGATACATATAAATCACTCAGCATAAGATTATTAACATGGATTATTACTGTATTTGTAAAATAGCATAATGTGTACAATCTTTCCATCCCTCCATCCATCCCTTCTTTTCTTCCTTCTTGCTTAATTTCAATAAATGATTTTTGACTCAGCATTTATTTTCTCTTGTCATGCAAGTTGAAAATGGTTTAGAATAAAACAATGTGTGAAGACCATATGCAGAAGTGCTCTGTAAAGTTACAGTCATCATTCCCCAAATCAAAGACTCAGGAGGTTAACTTCTGCTGCCTGTGGTTACTAGTATTAGAAACTGTAACATCCTGAGACAATATTTTGTCATCCATAAGGAATTGTTTTTGAGTCTATACCAGAGCTGTGGAACCCAGAAAAACCGACCCAACCTGAAAGAAATCAACATCCCTTTTTTTCAGGCCTACTGGCTCCGGCTAGAAAAAACAAGCACCCTTTTCCCTGATGCTAATCACCTATACTGGCTGACTTGCTGGAGCGACTCACTATTCTTTAATCAGTTAGTCATGGAACATTGGTCATAAACTTTATTGATTTGGGTACCACATAGCCTCTTGTGAGGATGCACTCATTTTTTACACTACCAATAATTAACACATCAAATTAAGTAAATTATTTACAAGCGCAGGGAGTATAGATTGGGATCCCCAATACATAGAATGGTGGTGTCTTTCGGCACCACATCTGTGTGTGTGTTCGGTAGCTCTCTTCATGGTTCAGCTGTTCTCTTTTTCCATTCTCATATTGCTCTTCATCACTGCTACCGTAGCTTTCTTCTTCCACTGCCCTTACTCCCCACATGGCATCAGAAAATGAAGAGCATCATCTCACCTACAGGCTACGTGTACAATGCATTGAATTCAACCAGAAACATTCCTCAGTCAACATTTTCCATTGAGTAATATCACTTCACAGATCACCCATGTCTAAGTTCGTTTTCTGGACTTCCCATTTTGCTGACTCATAACACTGGGGAGAAATCTTTTTGGTCTTGCCAGTGTATTCTCCCTGCTATCCTTTTTATATCATGTTGATACTACACTTGACCATCAACATACGGGAAGCTGATTATGTTAATTCTTTCCTCAAAATAGCTAACTTCTCGGTTTGAAGAATAATGACTTTGCAAACGGCCTGTGATTTTAGTTATAGTCTTACACCTGTCCTGTGTGATCCCTTTGGACTTTTATTAATATTTAAACATAAGACCAAGCAGAATTCTTGTTTTGCACTGGGCAAGCCCAAAAGCACATTCAAACTTAATGTGTTGCTACCCTCCTGCAGCAGTTGACACATAAAATTGAGTAAGAAGTTCAAATCCAAATTCTTTAGCTGAGAAGCATCATGCGTTACCATATTGCAAGGTTGTCCACAGTCAGTGTGATATCACCGATGTTACAATAATACAGTAATCCACGGCAAGGGAATCAAATGAAGTCAATCTGAGGATAAAATCTTCAGGTATTATTATTTCAAGCTTATACGCAACTTTCGTTCAAATATAATTTAGTAAGAATATTCAAAGATGACCAATTAAACAACTAATAAATACACTATTAATTCTAGTATTTGTGCTACTCAATTTGGGTTTATCTAACAAGCAGTTCTGATAATAGAACATTCACTCCTGATTACTGATAGGGATGCATATTTTCCTGTCTTGCTCCACATTCTTTGTCATTTTAGAATATGGCCTGAAGGAACAATCCCTAATCAGAGGTAAGCCAAGTTCACCTCACAGGAGAAAGGAAAGAAGCCCAACCAGACTATGCAAGTACTTTTAAAGAGTCTTCCAGACAGGATGTAATCAGACCCATTTGCTGAAGTTTTTCTTTTGAATAGACTGGACCAAAACCATATGCCTATTAGAGGTAAGGATAGAGATACTTTATCTCCTTAGAGTGTTCAGAGTGAATAATTAGAAATAATAGTATTTGTCACAGGTCAATTTTACTATATGTATTTCTTGACTTATCATTTGGATCTTATCACTTTTTTCTATGTTCAGTATATAATATACAGTATTCTCTCCCATTTAAATTTCTCATATCATTTTCTGTTGACTGGGTCTGATACTAGATAATAAGAAAGCAGGTTAGCACTACACCAGTAGATACTGTGCACTTACTTGCTATAGTCACTCAAATTCAGTGGGTGTATCTTCTATAATGCAAAATAAGACGCAAATATCTCATTTATGTAATATGTATACGGGATTTTATTCTGCAGTTTCTTTCATATATATTTATTTCTCTGATATCAAAATACATTTTTAGTGTTGGAGGCTGAATCCAGGGCTTTGTTCTTATTTGGGAAATGCTCTGTTTCTGAGTCATGTTCCCACACAAAGATGATTAACACTTTTTTCTTTAAGGAAATCTCTTTCTCTGTATGTGAGACTAGGCAGATATGACATAATGGCCTACAAAGATATAATATTCTAGGAAGATTCCTTGCTTTCTATGTTAACTGTTGTATTTCATATACTTCCCTCACAATTATCTATATAATTACTCTATAGATATTAATTTATCTTTAATAATATTTACACAGATTTTGTATGTTACCATACAAAATAATACATTTAGTCATGGCATTTTATTATGCAAATGTGTTCATACCTTTTTTGCATTTGCTTCCCACCCCACTATACTTCTTACACACCTTTCCTGGTCTCCTTCTTTACCCCAGATATTCCCATTACACAAACACACATAAGTTAAGCATAAATTCTGCATATGGGGAAATGTGTGACACTTGGATTGATACAGAGTTGAGAGGATGTGTAGTTCATACCTTACTCAGCAAAATAGATACATGATAAATTCAAGATAGATCTAAGATAAATTCCCTTGTAAAAATGTGCAATTACATTATGGACAGAAAACTTAGGAATGTTCATTTAATGGAGACTTCTTTGGCTTTTGCCTTTTTTAGTTTGTCACTGTGGACCACAGATTTAGGACCCAGGACACTGCCTCCCAAGTGGCAGAGGATCTCACTGTATCTGTCACTGTAATTTGTCTTATGAACTTTCACCAGCTTAGCCAGAGCACCCTTGTCTTCCAAGCTAACATGTGTGATCTTGTACAACAGTTGCTATACTGACCCTTCCCATGAGGATGCAGTAATCCCATATTGTGACACCGGGCAGATGCAAAGACTCTTATCTCAGTAGTGTCTGTGTCCTTAGCAATCAAAATCAGCTGAGCCTTCTTGTTCACCAGTGTGGTGCCTGACCAATGTCAGGTGGTTTCTTACGTGGGATGTCCTCATTTACCAAAAGCTTTCTTCTTAAAACAGACCAACATCCTTCCTTTGTCTCTGGGTTGTGCATATGGGCAAGCTTAAGCAGCTAGAAAGCAATTTGGCAGTTCATGGTCTATATCTAGGTAAACTAGTTAATGTCAGAAGGTACTTCGAACCCCTTATAGAGTATGGTACTTTGCCAATGCAATCTGATGTACTGGGCCATTTGACAAAGTGTGTGTGTGTGTGTGTGTGTGTGTGTGTGTGTGTGTGTGTGTGTGAAAATACATTGTTCATCCTACCTGCCAAAGCTCAGGAATCATTAAGAAGAATAAAAAAAATATATAAGAACCAGAAGTATTGGATGACTACAGAAGTCTATTTGCAGATACAGGGGGGGGGGAAAGCTAGTTACATGCATGAACTCATACCTCTGAGGTTAACTATATACTGAAACTCCTAGTCCAGTTTGAAAAGAGTAACTGGGCTTACAGTCTCAAGTCTAGTCATAGTGTGATCAGGAATAGCTAGCTTTGGAAAAGGAGAAGAGAGTTTTCTCTAAGAATATAGCATTTGATAAGTCAATTATGCTTTGAGGGAAGTTCATGAATTCGAGATTATTTAGGGTAGCATACAATGATGTGGAGAGGTAAAAGAAAGAACACAAAGATTTGTGGATAATGAAGGGCTGTTGGATCAAGAAAGAGCTTGGAGAGAGTATGTCCAAGAGCATTGCATGAAACTCCAAACTGTGACAACATTAAAAGAAATGTTAAAAAGTCCAGAACTATAGTCTATTAAATATTTGACACTCATTTTCAAATTTAGAAATGCATACAGAAGATAATAAATACAAATTGGACTGTTAGAGTATATAAGAATATATAAGGCAGACCTCTGGATAGGTTAAAATATGGTTTTACAATGAGACCATTTAAAAAAACAAAACAACCCAAAATTATTTAGTATAGGAGTTGAATTAATCTATAGTAAGTAAAACCTTCACTCGTAATTTTATTTTCTTTTACATGACAGTTTTTTCTCATTTTGAAAGTCTCTTATCATTGTCCTAATATGTAAAAGTGATGAAATTAGCAAGGACCTATTCATGAGATTATGAGTAAAATTGCTATCATAACATTTAGTTTATATGTCAGGAAGGTAAATTTTAGAAAATCATATATTTTCCATTTATCAAGAAATATATCAAAATGGAGAAAGGTTTTTATCCCAGTCAATCTACATAATTATCCACTGTGTGGATTATTCCCTAATGCCTAATTTCCTAATTTCCTGCACACAGAAAGAAAGTCATCTATGGTGTAGTAATTGGGCAGCAATGCAAAGAAAGTAAATATTTTATCTACTCATTTTACTGCAGGATAATTGTGCTAGCTAAACTTCAGAATAAATTGAAGATTAAAACCATTTGGTCAGATGATGTTTCAGCAAAGCCGAAATATTTTATTCAGCATGATTTCTATTCGGTAAATATCTATGTCTCTCTCTCTCTCTCTCTCTCTCTCTCTCTCTCTCTCTCTCTCTCTTTATATATATATATATATATATATATATATATATATATATATACATATATATATATAATGTGTGTGTATGTATGTTATATATATATATATATATATATATATATATATATATATATATAGTTGTTCTCAGGACCTTCAATCATTTTTAAAATATTCTTTTCATTTATGATTGAAATTTAATTACATTTGTTCCTTCAATTTTCTTCTTCTATACCCTCCTATGAATCCTTTACATTCTACTTCAAACTCATATATTATAATCACAATGCCTATTGAGTATCTAAGTTTTAGCTAATTAGTATTTCTTTATGCCTCTTTTAAAAGTGGAGATGGCAAGAATAAGGATGGAATATTAAATATCTAAGTATATCATACTAAAAATTAAGAAATTGAAATTATAATCCATATATATGAATACAAATTAGTCATTATATGACAGTTGTTCATAATGATATATAAGGCATGACATTCATATCATCTTGCTCTCTCTTCTTCAACTCTAGTACACAAGGAAGGAAATGTGCTTGGCTGATTATTTAAAGAGGTCTCTGTAAGAAAGAGAAGCAATTATGAAAGATATAAGCTTTTAGCTACCTAAAAGAACATGTAGTATCTGGAGTAGAGATATATGAGAGAAAATGAGAGAGACAGAGAATCAGGAGCAAGCAACCCAAGAAGGAAGTAAAGAATGAAGATCAGGAAGGCAAGAAAGAAGAGGAAAGATTAAATGAGGTTGAAGGAGAGAAAAATAGAAAATTGAGTAAAGCAATCCAACATTACATAACAGCATGACAGAAGGTGGGAAAGCCAGCCTGAAAGAAAAAAAATCTAGTAGGTCAAACCCAGAAAACTGAACAACTAAATAAAGAGTGTGATTAAACTAGTTTCTTCTAGGTAATATAATATCACATTTACATTTCCAATGTTATCCTCTCACCCCTCCTCCACTTGTCTCCATGAAGGTGCTCCCTCTCCCAACCACCCTCTCCACCTCAGTTCTTTGGCATTCCCCTACACTAGAAAATCTGGACCAAAGGCCTCTTCTCCCATTGATGCTAGACAATGCTATTCTCTGCTACATATGCAACTGGAGCCATAGGTCTCTCCATGTGTGCTAATTGGTTAGTTTTAGTCTATGGAAGTTCTGGAGGGTTTGCCTGGTTGATAATGTTGTTCTTCTCATGGGGCTGCAAACCCTTTCAGTTCCTTCAGTTTTCTCTAGCTCTTCCATTGGGGTTCCCATGTTCAGTCCAATGATGGCTAGCTGTAAGCATCCTGAACTGTATCAGTATGGCTCTGGCAGAGCCTCTGATGAGGCATCTATATCTGGATCCTGCCAGTATATAATTCTTGGCATCAACAATAGTGCTTGGGTTTGGTGGCTGCATATGTGGTGGGTCCCGAGGTGAGGCAGTCTCTGAATGAACTTTTCTTCAATCCCTGATCCTCTGTTTGTCCCTATATATTTTTCCATGAGTATTTTGTTCTTCCTAATAAGAAAAACAAAGGCATCTATCTACATTCTGGACTTCCTTCTTTTTGAGCTTCATAAGGTTTGTGGATTGTTTATTGGGCATTCCAAGCTTTTTGGACTAGTATCTGCATGCCCTGTGTTTTCTTTTGTGACTAAGTTATCTCACTCAGGATGATAGTGTCTAGTTCCATACATTTTCCTATTAATTTCATAAAGCTATTGTTTCTAATAGTTGAGTAGTACTCCACTGTGTAAATGTACCATTATAACTGTATCCATTCCATTGTTGCAGGACATCTGGGTTCTTTCCATCTTTTGGCTATTATAAATAAGGCTGCTACAAACACGATGGAACATGTGTCCTTGTTATATGTTGGAACTTCTTTTGGATATATGCCCAAAGTGGAATAGCTGGGTCTTCAGATAGTACTCTGTCCAATTTTCTGTGGAACTGCCAGACTGATTTCCAGAGTGGTTGCAATCCCACCAAAAATGGAGGAGTGTTCCTCTTTCTCCACATTCTTGCCAGCATCTGCTGTCACCTGAGGTTTTATTTTATTTTATTTTTTTTATCTTAGCCACTTTGAGTTGTGTGAGGTGGAATCTCAGGGTTGTTTGATTTGCATTTTCCTGATGACTAGGAATGCTGAGCATATCTTTTGGTGCTTCTGAGCCAATCAATATTCCTTAGTTGAGAATTCCTTGTTTAGCTCTGCATCCTAGTTTTTAATAGGATTATTTGATTCTCTGGAGTCTATCTTCTTGAGTTCTTTGTGTATATGGATAGTAGCCCTGTATCAGATGTAGAACTGGGAAAGATCCTTTCCAAATCTGTTGGCTGCCATTTTTGTCCTCTTGACAGTGTCCTTAGCTTTGCAGACTCTTTGCAATTTCATGAGTTCCCATTTGTTGATTCTTCATCTTAGAACACAATCCATTGGTGTTCTGTTTAGGAAAATTTCCCCTGTGCCTATGGATCCAATGCTCTTCCCCATTTTCTGTTCTGTTGGTTTCAGGGTACCTGGTTTTACATGGAGGTTTTTGATCCACTTTGACTTGAACATTGTACAAGGAGATAAATAAGGATCAGTTTGCATTCTTCTGCATGCTGACTGCCAGTTAAACCAACCCCATTTGTGGAAGAGGCTGTCTTTCTGGCTTTGGTTTTGACATCAATCTTTCACATTTAGAGGCCACTGAATACATAATTCTTATTGTTGCTTCTGTCTGTGCATGGCGCCTCTTTCACAGAAGTTTCCATTGGTTCTCACATCTTCATATAATGATGGCAGTAACTTTGTATTTTGGGTCTATCCTAATCCTTTGTTACTTTAATATGAGTTAATCTATAAGGGTTTTATTTCTATGTGATATCATATTTGCAGATTATTGGTGTTCATGAATAGTTTCAGACACTATTCAACCCAATGTAAAGATATGAGATCACAATCCAGTAAATCAAATAAGTACTTGTACACATCTATGTGTTATTCATTAAAAAATGAATAAGAGAAAGGAAATTACAGTTCTTTAGAAGAATTTTTTCCAAAATTTCATAAATATATCACTTCTATGAAGTTGTACTTAACTCTCATCTGTCTTCTACCCTTCTATATATGAACCTTGAGTGTATAATGACTATATCCATTCATATTCAATCCATGGCAATCAGGAAATAATAATTTCAGAAAACATTTAATTAAACATTAAATTGACTAAGTCTAACATCATTTGTGATAAGCATGATATCATGGATATCATGACAGAAGGAAAAGCAAACACAGCTTTGTTTCTTCTAACTACATTCAGTTGGCACACTCTATACATGAGAAAAATCCCAGGCAAGCTCACACTGAGAGAAGTTGTTCAAAATACCTGGTTTGTGTTCCTCAAAGTTTTTAACACAATCTTGTCTTTAAAAAAAGTTGTTTCTAAACAGTAACTGGTATTCACAGATAAAAGAAGAATATGAGCAACTGTTTAATGTGTGAAACTGTAAGAAGAAATCTGGGCGAACAGACGTTTACAAAAAAAAAATGTTCAATAGTGTTGATATTGCATTTCATTGCCTTCTTAATATATTGTGAACATTAACTAAAACTTTAAGTCAATTTTCTAATATTTGTAGTGGTTTTTGTTTTCTCGAAGTGATTCTAGAATGAGATTGGGTCTAACATTATATTCAAAGAATGTTGGTTTTAATGTGGATATTTCTTTCCTTTCCCTTTCCTTCCTTTTGATCCCCTCTCTTTCTATCTCCTCCTATCTCCTCCCAGTGTCCTATTTTCCTCCTTCTACTTTGTTCAATATAGGGTCTCACTATTTTAGGCCTGGATGCCCTGAAACACATTATGTGCATTAGGCTGGCCATGAATTCACTGATACTTATGTTTGTCAACTGATGGATGCTAGGATTAAATAAGCACATCACCATAAATAGGTATACCAAACCCCCCAGAACTCCCAGGGACTAAAACACCAACCATTGGGCACACATGGAAAGACCCATGGCTCCAGTTGTGTATGTAGCAGAAGATAGCACTGTCTGGCATCAATGGGAGAAGAGGTCTTTGGTCCATTGAAGACAGACACAGTATAGGGGAATGCCAAAGTGCTGAGGTTGAGATAGTGATTGAGAGAGGGAGCACCTTCATGGAGGTAAGTAGAGGGGGAGGGGGATCAGTGCGGGGAGTGGATGACATCTAAAATCTAAATACAGAGAATATCCAATAAAAATTTAAATTAAAAAAAAAGAATTGAAGGACATGAACCAAACCAGATTACATTAAAAATGATTAACATCATTGAATTTCATATGTATGGGTGTGTAGTAGGATAGGATTTTATCTTTGGATTTAAGTTATAAACATTTTTAATGGTTTTTTTCTCATGAGTGCTGGCATTTTTCTTCAGAAGTGCTTACTTAGTACAGGGCTTACTTCTGCGGAATTCCAAAGTTAAAAATATCAATAATACAATTTGTAGCTATACCTTCAAGAATTCTTCCAAATGTCATGTTCCTGAAACGTTATTTATTTTAATGATAACTAAATTTTTATTGTTTGGTCAAAGGATGCCCTCAAGTTACCTTTAATTTTTCTAGTTGTTAGGTATCCTAAATTTTGACAATGGCAACAACTCTGAAATGAAAGTGTAGAGAATTTCAGTGAGTGTCAAGAACTAACATCTAATGACAAAGTCTGATATAAAGCTCAATTCTTCTTGTAAAAGGTGTGTTTTTGTTTTCTAATCAAACTCCACTTAAAAGGGCTTCACAGTGAATGAATACACAAATGTTTCTTTGTTATATGGTTCCCCGCACTATGTTTAAATAAAACCACAAACCAGATTAAAACCTCTACGTGTAAGCACGTTTAGAAACACCGTCTAAGGTGACTTTCTAAAATACAGAACAGTCTTAAATTACCAAACATGCAAATTTCAGAAAAGTAAAAGAGAAATGTGATAGATTAAAATTATTATCACATACTAACTTACAAAATAATAGGTTTCATTGTGAAACACACACACATTTAGTTGGCACACATGTTCTATATGGGAGTCTGAGACGACTCACCTCCTTATTCCAACTTACTTCTTCTTTCCCTCTCCTTCCTTACTTTCTTTCTTCCCCAATATTATCTTTTCTATTTTTTTGAAATCCACACACTGCATAAGGCAGAAATAATCAAATATGTCTGTCTCAGCTTCAGTGATTTTCCCTGAACTGGTTTCAAAATTTTTATCTCTCATCAGAGAGACAGCATGATTTAATCGTATTTCTTATCCATTCATCTACTGATAAACTTGAATACAGAGTTAATAACTGGGCAAATTTGAATAATCCTGTGAGACACATAAGAATGAAAGTTTCTTTAATGTATGTTATGTATGGTAAACTTAGATACATTCTTAGAAGTAGTACAGATTAATAATTACCTAGTTTTTATTTTAACATTATGAAGAATCTTATATGATATAATTCACATTAGCAGAGGTAGTAGTTAATATCAATAAATGTACTACAATTTTCTATATATTTTGATTACAAGTCATTACAAATATATCATATATGATATATCATACATGCACAAATTTAACATACATTTTCATGAATAGATTAAAATAGAATGCCAAATTGTTTTTCTTCAATTAAATTGTTTAGGAAAGAACATTTGCTTATCAACAAAAATCTGTACAAGTGGCTGTATTATTTCAACAAAGTTTGGAATATATATACATATGTATATATTCTAAATATTAATTAGTATATTTTATTTTATAATTAAGCATCAATTTATATTCTACCCTTTAAGATATCTTTTCTATGATATGATGTATAATCTGTTTGCTTTTTAAAAACCCTTAGTTCATCCCAAGTGGTAACTGACAATTTATAATTATTCAATTATCACAGAAAGAGACTGGATATACTACATGAGTGTTGGTAGCAGAAAGGGTAATAACAAAGATGGAGAAGCCAAAGAAAAAAGGCAGATTACTGTACATACAAACTTTTGTAGGATGTTAGATTCTGAGAAACATGTTTGGATTTTGGAGATAACTGGGGAATGGTGAATAAACAAACGAGAATATAAACATCAGAGAAGTCAAAAGGAGTGAGTGTAAAATGGCAAAAAGATAGAGAGAAGGTGAAGTGAGAGCCATTGCAGGGAAATCTGCAGTAATCAGATTACAATAACATCAGTGTGAGTTTTGTTCACCTTTAGTTACAAGTCATTTCCTACCACAGAAGCTCTATTGTGTCTTCTGGTCCCATGAGCTGTTCCTCCAGACAGATTAATGGCTCTGGGTGAAATGTATATGCAACCTAGAGACTAATTTCTAAGGCTAGACTTTGGTTAATATTAAATGCTTGATGTCTGTCAATAATATTTGGAGCAAGATGAGATGGAGGCTGTATTTATGAGCACATTTGTTTGTCTTTTCTGCCATCATGACTCTTCTGCATTAACCTTCTCCTGTGAGCCTTCTAGGGCACTTTTCCAGTCTTTGTAGAAACATGTGTCAGCAATTGATTAGATGTTAACCAAAAGCTCACAGTGCTCTGTAATTTAATTCATTTGTATTAGTTTATCTTCAACAATTATTTTAAATGGATGATACCTGGATATTTTATTGGGATGGAAAAAAATCACACACATAATGTCATTACATCTCATTTGACCAATTTTCATATTACTGAACATTTATAGTTTATAATCAATCAATTCACTGCCTTAAATAATATTTGACTTGGAAAACAAAATTATCATAAAGATTATTTGAGGTGGTTAGTAAGTCAGTTTTGTGCATAAATTCTCCAGAATCTCTTTAAGAGCAGGAGCAAAGGTTTTAGCATTTTAATGGGAAATGTTTCTGCAGTACCAAGTCATAAGATAATCTCTTCTCTAAAGTAAACCAATATGTTCAAATTTTTAAAAAACATTGAAAATAAACTGATATATTTCATATTGACCTGTTAAGTGTGTATCTTATTCCAAACTCTTTCAATTTCCTGAATTGATAAAGTAAAATGACTAGCATCATGTCAGTATGAAAAGCAAAATTAATAATTCTGTTATTAGTAAGGAAAATTCTAAGTAAATTCTTAAAAGCAAAGGAAACATGACTGGTAAAAAAATGTGAGAAAGTCTGAATTGTTTTAGAAAGTTACTCAGGAGAGTGATAGCGTTATATCTTGTGCAAAGATCAACACACAGAGGAAGAGAATGTCCTAGTATTCTTTATGTGGCTGATATAAACTTCATGACTGAATGCACCTTGCTGAGGGATGATTTTACTTGGTTTTATGTCCAGATCACAGTCATCCATGGGAGAAGTTGGGGAAGGGCATCCTTTACATGTGTAGACCTTCAAGAATATTGATCCAGTTGAGGAAAAACAATCATATCACAGGAAATGTCTAATAGGCAGCGATAAAAATGAACATGACATCCTCTTTGCCCTAAGGGCTGAAGAGAAATGGACACAATGCTGTTCACTATGACAGAATTTGCTATGATGCAGTTCTGTGGGAGAAGGCTACATGAATGTAATGGGAGAAACTAAGTTCAGAGAAACTAGACTGAAAAGGCATCAGAAGATGGTGTCCCCGGTTCACAGAGAGCAACTTAAGAAGTGGATAAAATGAAATTATTGAATGTAAGAAAAGGTTAAGTGGTTAACTTAATGCCACTTGTAAGTGAAGATGAGGTAGAATGGTAGTCTAGGTGACGCTGAGATTTCTGACATATTCTTTTATTTATTTTTTTGTTACTGCATATTGAGTATATATTTTTTCTTTTTCTTACAACTTTATTTTAAAAAGAGAGATATATGTACAGATATTTAAAAGCATTTGGCATAAAATTATATGAATATATTTTTGTCAGTACTTGATTTTTTTAAAAGTTTGATAGTATGCATTGAAATCTTACTAGCTACCATAAGCATAAAGTACATGTAAAACAAAACACAACATGGAAATAGTCAAAGCTAGGTACTTTAGAGAGCTCTTTCCTGACTCCCTGGGTCATGTTATTCAGGAAGAGACAAAATGGACTCCACCTTGTCCCATTTCTACAGGAGCTCTGAACATCATAGTGATCCAAAGATAGCCTTGTTCCTGTTAAATTCACAAGGAGTTTTGTCAACTCACAGAGCTTAACACAGGCCATTTTAATGTCCATTAACTTGGTATGGATTAGGTGTCTGATTTTTTTTTTTCTGGCCACTATATTCCTAAATAAAAAAAAAAAAAAACGAGAATTGGTTTTAAAAGTAACAAAAACCAATCATTAAAAAATAGACTTTTGATAGGATAGCCATAAGAAAAATATGAGCTTGCTCATTTTATATATATGTATATATATATATATATGTACATGCATGTGAATATAAGTGTATTTATCAAAATATATGAAATAAAAATATAATACAAATATGTTTATATTAATTTCACTTTATATTTATATCAAGTGACATTAATTTGTATAAAATAGACAAAAAAACTATAGTCAAAAAATCAATGAATCTGCAATTAATACAATAGTGGCTTTTTAAAAATATGCTATTTGTTTCCTTTTTTGTTATGCACGTGTGTGTGTGTGTTTTTCTGTTTCCACATAGTGGAGTGCAAGCAGCTGTAGATGTCTGAAGAATGTAATGGGTTCCTGAGGACAACAGAGGTTGTGGTGAGGAGGCCAATGGGACTGCAGGGAACTGAACTCAGGTCCTCTGTGAGGTCAGTAATTCTGTTAACTACTCATGAAGATAACAACTCACATCCCTGTGTGCCATTTCTCATACATGATTTTTCCCCATGAGGTACAAATATCTGGCTCTCTACTCTGTTCTGCCCCATTTCATGAACTGTTGATAAAAATGGACTCCATTTACAATTATAGAGAAGGTTCATTTCTTACCTTGAAGTTCTTTCTTTTGAACATAGGACCTAATATCGTTAAATATGTTTTCAATTATATGTTGAACTTCCCAAAGGGTTTTAATCTAGGGTTTCAAAGAAAGCCTGTACCCAAATGAAATGCTTTGTATTGTGCAATTTTAATTTTTTCTTGGTGCTTCAGTTTTCTCCTAAGTCAGGTGATATTGTTTTTTCTCCTTGTGACTTAACATGAAAACTCAGAGACATGAATGCACATTCAAGCTTTTGCTGTCTAACTTTAGTTTAACACACATTGTAAGATGGTTTTGGCCTATATTCGAAATAGCAAACTGGTTCATTAAAGGCAGAAAGAAAGAAAGATACCCAGAAAAGTTAGAAAGTCAATATTATTAGTGTTAGTATTTCAGAATCCTGAGCAGTATATATTGTTCATTAGTTTTTAGAAAGCAGTAGGCTGTCAGTTGTATAACATCTGAGTAAGTATGGTATCTGTCAGAAACTTTGACTTCCCTGGATCTTAAGACAAATCTACAAGAAATGAGCGCTAATTGGAAGTTAAAAGAAAGTATTTCATAGTTGTGCTTTGTCCCATCTCATAATTTGATAATTAAAATACCTGAAGTGAGTGTAATGCAGTTGACTGTTAGGCTGTTCAAGTCTGTTAATCCATCTTTACTAGCATCTTGGAAAGGCATCTGCAAGTACGGTCTGATTTTATTAGAATATCCAGGCTGAAGGACAGGACGTGAACACAGGGCTACCCAACGGCAGCATCATAGCCAGGAAGCAAGGGCTGAGTTTTATATATGCATCCAAAGAGTAAAATGGACCGTATTACCACTGTGATCTGAGGAACTTCAGAACCTCCTCGTTGGTCTTATACAAGGCCTGGAGACCACGCAGTCCTAGGTGAGGCAAGAAAGTCCCTAGATCAATGCAAATTCACGGTTTCGGATTTGCCAGGAACAAGTGTACACAGGCCCATATTTCCTCCTTTACTTCCTCACACACCAGTGCTTTTCAGCAGCTGAAATGGGAACAACTGTGAAGATACGGGGAACAGGGAGGGGTGCTTTCAGAGAATCTCCGTGCAACGATTAAGCATAAAAAGGCTGGGTAAATCAAGAACAACATCATCATCCCCCCCCCAAAATTTCACAGGCAGAATAAACATCTTCTGTACTCTGCTCATGTGTAAAAATAAAGACAAAAATGTACACAATAACTGAAATGTTTCGCTTTACCTCATTATGTCAAATTAGAGTTCAAGAGGCTCTTAACTTACTAACAAATTCTCAGATCCTTCTCTACCTTCCTGAGTTTAAGGAGTGGAGTAATGTTTCCAACCATCAGTGCAACTTTGTGATTCCAGATAGTTTCTGTTTAGCTGCTCTAGGCTGACAGGACTGAGGAGACTGAGAAGCCAGGCAAGCAGAACAGGTCCAGAGCCTCTAAACACCAAACCAGGATGAAGAAGCTTCATTGTTTCTTAGAAAATGATTTTCCTCAGTTTACTCTATGCTCAAGGTTCATCCTTAATCATCTTCTGCAAATTTAGAAACACTCTTGAGGACATCTTTGACATTATGTCTTCTGATAGTTCTTGAAACATCCAAAGATGTTTAACTGTCTTTTGCTGTAGAGGCAGAGCATGCTAGTTTCTTTTTATATTCCTGGACTCACATTGCAAAGCTTGTCATAATAGATGATGATGTGGACAAATACATAAATTTGATGGTTTCTAAAAAACCCTACCCTTTCAGGGACACTAAACTGTCATCTAATGGGAAAGAAAGAAGAACATTGTGCGTATCCAAGGACAAAGCCTATTAACAAATACCATTATATATATATATATATATATATATATATATATATATATATATATATATACATACATGTACCAGAATCCTATGAAGAAATGCCAGAGACAATAGGATAAAAATTACTTTTCTCCCAATGTAAACAGTCTAACCTATAAAGAAGAATTTCCAAGTCAAAATAAACTCAGTAAGATTCCAAGAACTCTTCCTAGATTCCCACCCCAGTTTTGATGGCATAAGTAAATTCAGACTGTCTGACTCAAGACAGGGCCATTTTTATTTCAACAATCATGTGAATAATGTGAAGATCCTCAAAACCATTACTTTCAAAAAGGAGGGAAACATAGGTCTACCTGCTTCATTTTAAGCTTTTCATCTAGAGAATTAGAAGTATTTGGGGGGGGGGCATTTGTGTGTGTTTGTGTGTACCTGTGTGTGTGTGTGTGTATACCTGTATGTGTGTGTGTGCGTGTGTGGTCTGTGTGTTTACGTGTGTGTATACCCAAATGTATGTTGAGACTAGAAAAAGTTTAAATTTCCCTAAACTGTTGCATTAAAAAATGTCACCGGTGACCTTGCATTGCATCTTCAGCAAGAAGGTTCACCTATGATAACATTCAGTCGACCCTCCACTACCCAGTTTGAAATTTCACCTGGTTTTCTCACTCAGCATGAACCCAAAACACCTTAACAAGGCAGTTACAAATCTAGTCCTAATTTTAATTATGACCCAAATATTTAAAATATTGATTTTCTTAAGAAAAGAATCTTTGAGGAACAAATCTAAAGTGTTTTATCTTACACTGTAATCATTGTACATAAAATAACAAGTAGTCAGCAAATTTATAATTACTCTAATTAGAAATGGCCTTAACTTTGGAGACCATGGGTGAAACACAAATAATTATTCCATAAACGATAAACAGAAGAATAGAGAATGACTCCAAGCATGCTGCTCTCGGTATAATTTCAGTTGTGTAACCATGTGGGTTTATTCAGCAGTGGTTATGTGAGTTGACTAGATCTAGAAATCCCCAGGACAAACGTTTTTCTTAGAAAATGTTCTTGTTTTCCAGTTGCTTGGGTTGAGAGGCTGGATGTCCCAAATTCCAATTCATACTAGAAACACAGTGTCAAAGCCTCTGTGCTCTACCGTTTAAAATTGTTGTATTACATTTCTGCTAATAAAAGCCTTTCTAGGGATTCTATATTGCTTTTTCCCCTTGCTAGGCACATTCCCATCCTTCAATGAGAGCTGCTATTATCAGACCAGTGTACTCTTACTATTTATTTATCACAACGGCCTCGTGACTGCTTACCCAGGCGAGCACTAGAAATATCTAGCTCATTACGACTACACAAAATAGCATAGGGTATTTTCAGAATGAAAGCGTTCAGAGAATGACGAATTCTAAAGCTGCCGAAGGACGTGATTGCGCTTCGGTACTGGCAACTTGAACAATCCATGCGGAAATGCTTGATTCTTAGTGGAGCCTTGCCAGCCCGAATCTCACCAAGTACCTGCGAGCCTTTTAATTCTTCTCCCTTCTTTTAAATTTTAAATCTGAGAACCCACGGATGTTCTTTGACCAACGGATCAAAGAACATTGACCCAAATGGAGCCAGAGACTGAAAATGGCTGAGGACTTACTCAGCTAAGGAAGTTGATCCTGGTGGCTATTTCAATCACCTGCTTAAGTGCCCTCAGCACTAAGGTGCATTCTTTCCTTGGTTCAGAGGGCAGACATTCGGGTCAAAATATCCTGTTGCTAATGTGGACTTTAAAATGTTTACAAACAGCTGTTACAATAACCCACATGCCAGAAGCAGAATAGGACACATTCAGGGAACAGACTGTTAATGAGGAGCACTTGTTCCAACAGCACCCAGTGGCTCGAGGTAATAGGAGCCATGATGTGAATGGCATTTGTCACATGTGAGCAGCTGTAGTCATGTGTGGAAGTGGCTACCCTCTTACAAGCCCAGTTACCACTTTGAAAGCAAATCTCATTCCAGAAACAATGCCCATGTCAATCCAAGGACAGTTTTGGGTAAAGCAGAAGCTCCGAGTTTCTAACAGAAATAGCCCAATTTAAAAAAAAAAAAAATAATAATAATTAAAAAAAACAACGGAAAAGATTTTGCGCCGTATTGCTTACGTGTTAGGACTGTAGGCTATTGACTGTAATGAAATAACAGCTCTAAGAACAGCAAAACCTCGCTGTTTACAAGCCAAACCATTTCCAGCAGCTGTTCTTGTGTGGAGGCACCACCCGAAATTGCCCTCTGTGAGCAAAGGGTTGTATTTTTTTTTTTTTTTTTTTTTTTTTTTTGCTTTTTGTTTTCTTGTTTATGTGCTTCCTTGCTTGAAGTCGCCTGAAGTGAGCTTTGAAGGGTAAGGCATTTGCCAGTTTGGGCATGTTCATGTAGAAATTCTGGAAATCCGTAGGATGAAAAGGCAGTTGCCGACAAGGAATTCTACAAAACCCACCAGGTCTTTCTTTCCTCCTGATTGGATCCCGGATTGTGATTGGCCATTCACATTTCTAGTCCTTCATTCATGTTGTCACATTGTTTTTTCCCTCTTCCTCATTATATTAACTCCATTATAAGACCTTGCTGCTAAAAAAAAAAAAAAGAAAAAAAAAAAGGCAGTTGTAGCCCTCATTGTCACTGCATTGTCACTGTCATTGTCAAAGCACCCGGTGACAATTCTTTATCAGCTTGGCTTGTGGAGATATGTAGTAAAGTTTCCAGGTGTTTACAGAGAACATGAAATGTAGCAAGAAATTTTTCTTAATTTTAGTCATCTACTGTAATTTTGAGAAAATTCTCAGTGTTTTTCTTTCCAAATTGTTTTCTTGACTGAAAAGCCAACATTGATAGTTTGACAAATGTGTATTAATGTTTGAATTACTGGGCATACCTTGTCATCACATGCTTAAAAATGACTAATCCCTTAGAGATGGACATTTATCTCATTTATTATCCTTTCCAATGACATAATTACACCTGTTCGTGCATTTTTTCAGAATCAACTACAAATGTAATACCACATTTACAGACTAATTTCGAGATAAACTTACTGTCTACTGGAATGATCTGAACAGAGGCAAAATACATTTTTAATAACACTCATCAGTTGTAAATTTAAAAAAAATTTTAACCAGAAAGATACAAAAAGAAAATCATGCAACATTTGGTTTAGTATATTTTTCCAAAGCTGGTATTTTCTTATTTTAAGAACATAATTTTTATGTAAAAATGGTTTTGTATGAGAGTTACAAATAAACTCTGTCCTGATTATGTGGACCAATAGAGTATATCTATAAAAAATTAAAAGATACAAATTGCATTAATTCTTCAGGATTAAAATAATTGCCTAAAGAAAATTAATGTTACTTGGAATTTTAAAATGTAATTTGTAACTTATTTTTAGGCTATGTATTCTTTATTTATTTGATACAGTGGTAAACAAATTCTTAATTTAAAATAGCTTAAATTTATTTTCATAGTCAAATACTGAGGGAAATAACAATTTTTTTATAAGTCACAAACATTTACTTATTTCCTAAACTTGCACACTTAAAGTTCTCTGTAAAAGTATTATCATTTTATTTTAATGGGATACATCCCACATTCTTATTTTTCTTCTTCGTGAATCTGGGGAAGTTTAAAGGAAATCAGTAGCTATGGTGTAGGTATGACATCTTTGAGCTTGTGATGGCTCTGTGTCTGAGTAGGGGGATTTTTAAAAGAAAACTCCCTCTGCAGAGTTACCCACAGGTGTCTTTTAAACATGAAAATTCTCTTTCTGTTCTTCCGAGGTTTTATTAAGAAAACTGTTGACTTTAGCAGTAAAAATATCTCAGATGTGTTCTGATTGTTTTGCAAATTTTGTGAGGATTCATTTTCCTGTTGCTTAAATTGCTCATGTGCTTGCTTCTAGCAAATCCAAGTAGAAATAGAAGCAGGAGTCTGTATTTTTCTGCATATCGTCTATGAATCAGACCTCTTTGGCATTTTGCATATATTGTCATGTTTAGTATTAGCAATCCTCAGGCAATGAAACAATTATTATCCTCAACTTACAAAGAAGGAAACTGAAGCTCAAGAAGGTGGGTAGTGTCACCAAGAAGGACATGGAGGAAGGTTTGCCTTTTGTGTGTATTTATCCTGTCACCTTGTTGTCACCTGCATACTGCCTCCCCATGAGACAACCGTTTCTTCCCTACTTTAGGATTTGCTGTCCAATGAGTTATATACAAGTGATTGGTCAATTACTTTCCTTATAAGGAGTTAGTTAACTTAGCATGTTGAAAACGTGTCTTTGGATTAGATTCTTTATCCTCCTAAAATTATCAGGAATTTTATACGGTCAGCTAAAAAGAATTACTGAGAAAGAAATCATCCCTGTGAAAGATGTATATGAAACAGAGTCTAGGGTTTGAACAGTCCTGAGGCCTTGGAATTAGCCATGTGCATTTTCTACCTTTCTTTTCATCTACTTCTTTTCCATACGAATTTATCTCTTGTAGGCGAAGAGGGCCTGATTACCCACAATATGGAAAAATCAGAGTTAAGAGCCACAATATATTCTCTCTCTCACTCAAAATGAAACAATAGCCATTTAAAAGAGGAAGAGGAAAGAGAAGAAGAAGAAAAAGTAGTAGTAGTAGTAGTAGTAGTAGTAGTAGAAGAAGAAGAAGAAGAAGAAGAAGAAGAAGAAGAAGAAGAAGAAGAAGAAGAAGAAGAAGAAGAAGAAGAAGAAGAAGAAGAAGAAGAAAAACCTACTGCACATCAAGTTCTTTTTTCATATCAATTCACGTTCTGGCCATGTTTCTAGTTACAGTTTTATCCATACCAGAGAGTGCTTTGCCTTTTCTTGTTAATTTAAATAAAATCTTTTGATGGTTCTCCATTCATGTTTCTGAGTCTTACTCAGAACATCAGCACTCTGTTTGCTAAATTTTAAGCTAAGAAGTCTACCGCATTTTACTTCCCTTTTAGGATCAGTTGCAATGTTCTAATTGACAGAATGAAAAGCAAAAGAACCCACTGAACACCCACTCCGTGCCTTTTTAGAAAGGGGGAAGCATTCTATAAAAAAACCCTGAACAATGCAAGACACACATGGATGAACACGTGTCTGAGTGACATTTTATGTGCACTTCCTTCCCCAACATGTCCTTCTTGCCACGAAGCCCACAAACCACAAAAAACAGCAGCCCTTGTAAGCCCGGGTTTAGTAGCATATATGCATTTTCAAAAACATTTTTCAGGCCCCAAATCCCAGTTGATATCTCAAACAGAACTGATTTGAACGCTACTGAAGCCTGGCAGACATTTTGTTGTAGATTTCCCAGTTTGTTTTGTACATAAGTATAATTCAAGGACAAATTTCTATGTCACTCTCTTCTACTGAATGCTGTAATCATTAATTTACTAGATTTACGATAGGATAGGATGGACATTTTGTAGAAACAGTTTTCAAAAACAGAAACAAATTAACAGTAGAAATAAAAAGCACACTAGAAGTGCTGTAGGATGGCCTAAAGACAATCTAAAAATCTTTCTTTACTTTTAAGATGTAGTAACTGCCAGGAGGTGTCCAGTATTCCTGTATCTAAAATACCCAAAGGTACTTCACTGGCCTATTCAGGTGTGAGTATACACAGCACAGCTTGAAAATGAAGAACCATTTGCTTATAAATAATGTCTCAGTGGGGAAAAATTTTACATATGCAGCATTTAGCCCATAAAGAGAATAGAAGTATCTTATCTACTCTTCTGTTAACAGGTTTCAGCAGTTTTCTGAATACTTATGAGTAGCTCAGAAATTCATATAAGTTCATGTAATTCACACAGCATCTGCTGTAAAAAAAAATAAAGTGATAATTTACATCCAATTAAAATATCTCTCATTAGATAAAATGATTTAATAAACCAACAAATTTATATAAGAGGACAGTATTCGCTGGGAATAAAATGAGTCGATTTGCTATGCAAACAAAAAAAATCAATGAGCAGAGGACTGGAAAAGAACACATCCAATGTCTTTTATATACAATTTTAATTTGTTGACTTAAAAAGAAAAACGGTGTCCTTACTGTCTTAGATTTTATGTGAGTTATTTTTAAAAAGCATGTCTATTCATTGGATGAAATTCTTATTAAATTGCTAAAAATACATTTCTGAATTCCCTGTATTTGGTACAGAAGTAGAAATTTCAGTAATGTTTGCTATGTATTATCACCTTTCTGCCTTTTAAAAGTTTTCCAGTTGTACTGCATTGGACTGTATGCAATCTTGACATAAAAGGAAATTAAAGTTTGTAATTTCTTTTTATGCTATAAGTATCTGTTACCTTTAAAATCAGCTTAGCTCTATCTGGCAGGCAATTATGCAAATGCATTCTGTAAGGGCATATACTAATGATAAACCATGAGATAAACTCAAGGAAAAAGAAAAAGTAAGTCTTGCTGTATTTTTCCTTTAAATAGTTTTAGGGCCCTTCACTACGACTGTTAGGTCATCTCTCTTAGCTGTACTCCAGAGCCTTTGTCAGTCTGGAGGAGGCAGCCACGCGTCCATAGCTGCTTATGTAAAATGGTGAGGACAGATGGCCTGGAATTGCTGAAGAAGACCTTAAAATATATTTAAAAGAGAAACGGAAAGAAAAAGAAACAATGGGAAAGGGCATTTAAAAAAAAGAGACAATTATGTGGCAAAGAAAATCACACACACTCACACACACACACACATCCAGGCTCTTACACACACTAACACACACAAACTCACACACACACAGACACACTCACACATACATTCACACTCACACACACACACTAACACACACAAACTCACACACACACTCACACACACACATTCACACACACAAACTCACACACATACTTGTACACACACACCGCACACATTCACACACACATCCACACTCACACTCATACACACACACACACACACACACACACACAAACACAAGCATATGAACATGAGTGAGGACAGACTACAGAGCAATAAGACTGGTTTTACTAGAAATACTTCTTTATATAGAAGCTCAATTTTCTTTGTTCTTAATATGTCCTCTCTTTAGCAGAGGTTTGATTACCACAGCCCCTCCTGTTCTGGCCTTACAGCAACCTTTGAAATGTGTGATACATATACATTTCTTAGGGGTCCCGAGCTTGAACTGTGAATTTTGAATTGTACAAGCTCCAGGGTTTGACTTATCTAAAGCATTCTGAACTAAGCATCCTGAAATACCTGACACCTTAAGTCAATGTTTAATACAATTTCTCACAATTAGTTTGTCTGGATTACCACTTTTCCTTCCCCTTTCTATAATATTTGTGGAGACGTAGGATATATCTCAGTAAAGACTTTGTTGAGGGATGTTTTGTCTTTTTTAGTGATGGGAGAGCAAGGAAAGTTAGTAATATGTAAGTTTGGAAGTGTCAGGGCATAACAGTGTTTTCAAGTTGCAAGGCTTGAAGAGATACTTACATGATAAAATGGCATGAGTGGATAGCCTATGAAGTATTCCATATTAACATTCTCCCATTTTTCAGCTTTACTCAGTTTCTCCAGAGTTACGAGTGTGCCAGTTAAGAGAAGACTTGTAGGTCAATTGCCAGCTTCTCTCCTGCTTCTAAAACAAATACTAGATTCCAGATTTCTCCTTTCTGCCTCCTGAGTTGTCATGGTTATCAAATAACACCTTCTCTAAATTCTCTCTTATTTTAACTACTTTTCCTGCTTTGTATAAACAGGCTGAACGAAGACAGAGGAAGAAAATAACCATCAAGTTTGGGATTTATAAGTACCAAAGGAAGCATAAAACATGAGATGCAAGAAGAAAAGAAATATTTTCTTAACCACAAATGGAAATTAAAATTTTTGTCTCAAAGCGTTAAGTCTAAAAACCTACCTGAGTTTTATAACGATTCTCTTAACAAGGTCCTGCTCCCATACTGCCTGGTGAACTGTGTTGTGGTTAGAGGTCTTCTAAAAGGATGCTTGTCCCCAGTCCCCCCGACTCTACCAACGAAACAGCCGAAAAGATGCTGGATTTCTAAAGTAAATCAAGAGGCTTTTTTGGATATCAGCACTTGTAAAAATAGGGTAAGAAGGTTCAAAAACAGAGCATCTTAAATGTTTAATGCTTTTGTTTTACAAAACCAGCTGTTGCTCATATGAACATGTTTGAACACTAAATGCTTCAGCTTAACCGAAGGAGGTGAGTTGGGCGGTGGCTTTCTGCGGACTTGGCTCCGAGGAGGTCAGAAGAGCTCCCTGTCCAGTTGGCTCAGCAATTTCCCAGTGGTCAGCACGTCTTGCCATAATCACATACTGGTGCCCCAAGCCTGATTCTAAACTGTAGTTTGTACCTTCTAATGAAAGCATCCCAAAATATCCTTAACCACTCAAATTCTGGAACAGGCCTGACCTCAGACTGGACCAGAGTTAGTTCAGCCAGAACGGCTGATGAAAAGCTCCCTGTGTGACACTCCTCCTGTCTCGTTTTTGTCATTTTACCCTTCGCTATCCGAGGAGCCTGTGTCGTAGTGATCCTGGCCAGAAAAGTGTGGAATTCTCACACAACTGCACAATTTTGAGTATAACTCAAATAAAAGGGAAAAAAGTTATAAAATGTAACAATAAAGAACATTTGTGTTTAAATCTACAATGTTAGAATTTAAATTAAAAATAGCTCACTCATTTCACGTGTTAGAAAACGTTTATTTTGCTTCATCAACAAGAAGGAACAGCACCCTGCTTTTAAGCATTGTATCCTCAGAATTCCTTTGTCATCAAACTACAGCCAAGTGATTGAGGAATACATGACATTAGACGTCACTAGAATTGTCTTGCAATGGCCTCAGAAACTCTAAGGAAAATGGAATAAATGAGAAGAAACTGCTTTTCACAGAAGTTTCAACTAAAATAGAAAGCTGGGGGCGGGGGGATTGGTGTCTGGAGAATGACCTCTGTGCTCAGGGGTTATCCCTGGATCCTTTATGTTCTCACGTCTTTGCATAACAGACTAAAGTTACCCAGTAGCATGATACTGTATATTTGACATGCACATACAGTCTTGACATCAGTGGTACAATAAAGAATTGAGAAAGAAACAAAAATGAAGTCCAAAAACACCTATAAATTTATTTTTGTTATGTCAAATATTCATTTTGATTTCTTCAAAGCCTCCTTTCAAAATAATGTTCCTGGATATATGTCATAAGTCCTATGGTTTGATTAGTGAGGACATTCGTTGGGGTCAGCTTTCTCATATCAAACCTCTTATTTTCTTCAAGGAAAAACTGTATTTATAAAAGGAAATTGGCAAAGAATGTTGACATGGTTTTGTTCAAATTCAAACCAATTTTATTTATATGATAGTGGCTTTCTTACTATAGATATAGTTTGTAATGATAACTGAACGGTAAAGGAAAATATCATTTATATTTTCAGTTCTGGATACTTTTATTGCTTAAGCTACACATACTCTCAGGCATTATGGTATTAAAACATATGAATATTTTGTGGCATACTACTAAGATGATATTTACAAAGACTTATTTCATGCTTTTAAATGTATTTTTGCAAAAATAATTCTGTTATTATATATGTTAAAATGTAATTTTAAAAAAACAAAGTTCTGATTTAGTGTTTCTATAACCAACGTATACTTTATAAGAAACATAGTTTAAATCTATATACCACTTTTGGCTGGGCTGCAATACTTTCTAAATATAAGAAAAGACATTTACACATAGTATGCGCACAATTATACACACACATACACATATGTTTTAAATATATGTATATGTATATATACATATATTTGTATATATATGATGTTGAGCTTGACTTCTTAGACAAAGAAAAAATAGAAGTATAAAAAAGTGAAAAAGAGAGAAGGAAGAAAATAAAATCAACTTCTCCTAGTAACTCTGGGTCTTGCCTACTCTCTTATTTTTCTCTCCCTCCTGGAGAAGATCTACTACGAACCGCAGCTGTGTTGAAAACAAGTAAAAGCCAATTTACCTTGCTAATTTTTAACATGCTGCTTTCTTTAACTGCAGAGTTGTCTTTTTTCTCTTTCTATCCAGAATTAGTTAATTTTTTTTTTTTTTTTTTTTTTTTTTGCAATCTATTTTTTCCCCTAGAAAGCAACCCCTTGTGTCCTACCATGGGCTCCTCACTGAATGATTTCTTTCTCTTCTAATTATATCTCTTCACCTTGGGAGGGCCTCACACTGCTTCAGGATAAGCAGCCCAGCAGAGCCTAAGGTCAGGTGTGCCCTAGAATCCGAGTCTAGAAATTACAATAACTGAACAAGAGCAGGGAGTGAAAGGAGAGGCAGAGTGGGGAATTCGTAATGACATTGAGGCTCTGTTTAAGGAATAATTAAAGGAAGAGCATCCTACATTACAGCATTGGATGGAAACCTCTGAGGACAGAAGAAAGACTTTCAGGGGCTGCTCTGATGTGAGTCCTTCCTGAAGGCCATGGGGTTAGCAAATCACTTGTATCAGTGGTGAAGCCTGCAAACTTTAGTTAAGTACTTCCTGCTCTATGGTCTGCAAATTAGAGTTCTACCCATGAATCATCTGTAATACATACTCCATTACACATCCATATTCTGCAGTTTAAAGTATCTGAAAAAAATATGAAACATCTTCAAGGTAATAAAAGGGGGACCCGATGACAAAGCTAAGGAATATGGGGTGGTCTGAAAGAGGAATTTTCTAAGATAATTCTTGAAGACCAGAAGGAATTCTATTTCTGTCGAGGCATGGGACATTGTGTAGCAGGGATATTCCAGGTAGAGCTGATGTAGGTAGAAAAGGGAGGCACATGAGCTGAGCTGTACAACTAAATCTTCAGCTGGGCTTTTGTTTAACACATATGCAAATTACACATGGCTTCATTTGAATATTTATTTACTGCATTTGTGAAGGAAATTGGGGGATTATAGCCTCTCCCCAGCTGTGTTTTAGTTAATGACTGGTCAGCCTATTAGCCTGTTCTACTAAATGGATTCTCTGCAGAAGGAACACCTTTTTGCACTCTGACTAGAAATTCTTTACTTGAACAGTAGGAAGAAAAGAGCAAACCAGGCTTAGGAGAGCTGAACTCTCCAAAGCAATGTATCTCTTCCAAACCTTTATAAACTAGCAAAAAAGTTACTTAGTAATGCTAACTTTTGTATTTTTAACAATAATAATTAAAAAAACAAAAAACAGCCTTTGCCTAGATAACTTTGAGGGAGACAAGGAAACCTAGCTCTCTTAATATCAAAAAAGACCCAAGATCCTGCTGTGGGTGACCTTCTTCTTCCGTTTAAGAAAATACTAATTTTGTTCCCTTGTAAGCCAGTTACAAACAGTTTGAAGTTACTTGATTAATACCTCACATGTCCACAGGACACCGTTCTTCCTGTTCACTCATGAAGAGAATAAGGAGGGGACACAGGGGGCTACTTCTGTTACCAAATCTGGTGCACTGCCATAGTTGGCCAGTTTTTCCCTTTGAAACTGGAAACCTGTAATTTCCAGCTCTTTATTAAGGATTCTCTAGTGAATATGTCTTTAGATCAGAAGCTCCGGTTATTATATTAGTAAATATAATGATCTATGTCCATCTATAGATCGATACGAAGAAACACATGAGAAAAACACCTATTTTTGGATACATATATGTTTCAAACAATAAGGAAAATTTGTCCTGGGAACAAAGAGCCTGGCTTCTTTCTAGGTTTTCCCATGTTCATCTTGATCTAGCCTGTAGATGAGATCATGTAACTAGTCCTTATAGTGTCCATCGGAGAAGCAATCAAACACTTCCTGGAAAAGCACTTCCTGGAAAAGCTCTTGGCTAAATTCTCATTTCTTTTGCTGGGATCCAAGGCAATGTTGTACTTTGATTTATATTACCTAGTAATCTGTGGAGGGCAGACATTATTAACTTACTTACCAAAATTAATATTTAGGATTATTTACACAAACAAGTTGTTTGTGTTCAAAGCATTGCCGTAGTCCCCAATGCCAAGAACTTAAAGGGAATCTAGAATGAAAGAATGTCATTTTCTCAAAACGGAAATCTTCCCATTGGAAATGTGAACGTTATCTATTAGAGAGACAGGTCAAACATGTGTAGAACAAAATTGGATAATAAAGGCAACATGCTGTCAGAGCAAAATGGACAGAGAAATACCAATTATGTCAATGAAAGAATATTACAAAGATAACGTTCTATCAACAAAACCTATGTTCTTGTTAAGAGTTCACTAGCTTTGTCCATGACAAAATAGCTGTTCAATAGACAGGAGCATCTTTTACAGCACTCTCCGTGTGTGGTAAATCACACACATATTCCAATGTGTCATTTTCCTCCTTCAAACACAAGCTTCCAAATCAGCGCACAAAGCCATCAGGCATATTTCTTGTTCTTTCCTTCTGTGGGGCAGAGGCAGACAGATTGCTGGATCAGATAGTGCAGAATGCTGTATACTGCATTTGAAATGTGCCTTTTTTAAAAGCAGCAGATTTATTGATTTTCTTAAGTAGAAAATATGCACCCGGACATTAGACAAACACAGACTAAACACAGACTGCGGAAAAGCTGATAATTTGATTAAACTGACTGAGCTTTTGTTGTCTGTGTTTGGGGAATTTCCAGTAATATACAAGTGCCAAACGGCCCTCTCCTTTCAAGTTTAACAAATCTGAAGTTTAAGCACAATGAATTTTACAATTGTACTGTATTTAGATCATTGTTTTTCTTCAGAATAATATTTTGATGGACCCATCTTTTGTGTTGTTTGAAAAGAAATGGTGTGGGGAAATCTTGCTTGGTTCAGCTTGGAGAATTTTACTCAGAAAAAGCTTAATATTGGCCATGCACAAAGCATTTCGTACTGATGCTGTGCCTCCTGATACATACTTAACATGCACAGCCATAACATGGGCTTCAGTTAGTGGATATACATATGCTATTTTGCTTAGTCCACTTAGATTTAAAAAAAAGCAGGATTTTCAAACCAAAGAAATATTTTTATTCAGTTGTCTATCTGTGTACCATTTGCTTAAATAAAAGCAAAAACTCCATTTTACAAATGTTTTGCGGCCATATAAAATATTTGAATATGTAGTTAAGGCATAGTTGATTAAATATAGTTCCCCAACTTTCCTGGCTGAATGGAGTTAAATTCTTTAAGTACACAATACTTCTCATTATGGTATTGTTTCATACAGGTTAAACGTTAGATTGCCCTGAGATTTCAAAGTTCTACAGTTCTGCAGTTTGAATGAAATTTATTTGTCAGGGATATGTATGTGTTCATGTGCGTGTATGTGTGTGTGTGTGTACATGCGAGTGTGTGTTTATAAAAATATAATTTTAATAGTCTCCAAATGCTATGCTATAATATCCATTTCTATATTTTTAGCCCCAGAGAGACCCCCTGTATTCCACTTCATAACATTTCAAATATCCACTCTGTATATTATTTTATACCTTGCAATAATACCTTGTTTTTCTTTTCATAGATATTTAAATCTCAGTTTCTTATGCCTTCTCATAAAAGTATTCATCCTATTGGAATTCTGTAAACCCCACCCCACAGTTGCCTGGCAACAGCCAGGTATACTCCACCCCAAAGTTACCTGGCACTATAAAAGGGGCTGATTGCCCCCTCCTCACTCCTGTGCTCTCTCCCCCCAATTCCGTTCTTCTCTCTTTCTCAATGTGCTCATGGCCAGCCTTTACTTCTCTAGTTCTCTTCTCTCTTCTCTCTCTTTCTGCCCTTACAACCTTCTTAACTCCCCTCCCCATGCCCTGAATAAATTCATTTCTATATTATACAGTCCTGTGGCTGGTCCCTCAAGGGGAGGAGATGCCTCAATTTGGGTCCACCAGAGGCTTCCCCCTTGCCTCCATACCTCACCACACCTTCATAGAACATACCCCACACACACTCTCTTTATCTTTTTCCTAACATTGGTGCCAAAACCTGGGACATGTCTATTTTTTAATCTTTTTATAAACACATCACATCATCTTTCCAATATCTGCATACTTAATATTGAGTATCTTTCTAAAGCATCCCAACATTTGACACATGGATTTTTTTTCAGGGCTATATTCTTTTCCCTAAATAGATATGTAAAGCCCAAACAGGTCACCACTATGATTACTAGATAGTGACCACTTGGTAGTCATCGATTTCTTAAATATTGATCATTAACTTGACAGCTAAAGTATTACTGAGAAACATGATAGCATATAAATTTTAGTAACTCATTTGTATAAACTTTATTTATAAATTATACTATTATTTTAAATTTTTATTGAAGATTATTTTTGAAAATTTAAGGTCTCAGTGGAATTTAAAGTCCTTTTGTTCTATGTACTAAGATAAAGGTTTAATGACTTACATCAACTGGTTTGGAGAAGTTTACACAAAGCCACTAAGAAGAGATATTTAAAAACCATTTAAATTTTATTCTTTCTGATTTGTCTCTCTGACAAAGATCATTGGCACCAGCTCTTCCCCTTACATGAACTCACTGTAGAAAATAAGGTATAAGAAAAAAAATCCTGCTAATTTTTAGTCAAAGGACATTGTTTTAGGAAGGTGACTCTTATCCCAATGACCTTCAATGAAAGCTCAAGTATATTTTTTGTTTCATTCCATAATTTATTATTTTATCAGTTAGAAATCATACATAAATATCCAAAGATGTGTAGACTGGCCTCAGACCTGCCACAATGCAATGTTGTGTAAACAGTGTACAACCCTTCGTAATTTTGTGTTCAGTCTTGAACTTCGAAGACTCTCTTTTCAAAAATACATAGCAGATAAGAAGTGCTTTTTAAAATTTATATCCACTGTGATGCCCAGGCACTTAATACCAAGGTGACAGTGTTTAGAGAAGTTCATGAATAGGTGTAGTCAAAAACCTACATACATCTTTAAATTCCTGCTTGGGCAACCATCTCCTTTCCTCCTGCCTCTCTTTCTTGATCTGCTTATGGCAATTAGAAAAAGAAAGTATACCTGGTGATTTAAGTTTCTAAAAGGATAATATTTATTCCTATTTGCTTTCATTTTCTTTTTATTAACAAATTACTTTTTGATAAGGCTGAGAATTTGAGCTTAGTAACAAAGGCTGAGTAGAGGCCTGGTAAGCACCCTCCAAGAAACTTAATTCAAATCAAGTAACAGCTGCTGTGGGCAGGTGCCCCTGCAGAGCACTGGAGGCCTTACAGGAAGCTCTCAACAGAAGGGAAGCACACACGTGGAAATAATCTGTAACCCATCTGAAACTTACAGCAGTGGACCAAGACCTTCATGAGACTCTTCCAAGCATGGCCACCACAGAAGCCTTCACAGAGTCAAACTTCCCTTTTCTCTTTCAAAAAAATAAAAATAAATAAAAAAGTATGTCTTTCTGACAATGTAATTTTTGAAAACCTTTACAAAACTAGCTCTTGTTACAAAAACTCAATGCATTTTTAACCCTCAAATATTTTATATTACTCTTTTACTTTTCTGGCACTTAAAATTTCTTAGGTTGGAAGAACTAGCAATGAAAACATTTTATAATCTGAATTAGGAAATTTAGTTTCTCACAGTCACAATGGTGCTTTCTATCAGTCAATAGAGACAACCTCTCACAATGGTGTTGTGTATAATATGTACATTAGAAATAGGAAGGTGCTTTGACTGTCACCTCTTTAAAACTTAATCTTACTAATTTTTTTTAAAAAATCATTGATCAGTATATAGCTTTCTAACATGCACAGTTGTCATGATGTAATATTTTCACAGATAGAATATTCATAAATTTGAATAATACCATTACAAAATAAGTATAAACAATAGGTTATCCATATTCTCTTATTATAGGACTAAAACTGGTTTCAACTTTAGTTCCTCTTAAATCATGTCTGACTATATGAAAAAAAATTATAGTTACCTATTTTATGTGAATACTTAGGGACTTTTAGTAAACAGGAGATGGTACATAGGCCTGATAGTCTACAAATAAATCTACTCATTAAAAGGTTGCTTGCTACAGCTGTTGGTGATACTATGACTATTTAAAGTACCCAATCTAAGAAAAATCTACTAATAAAACTATGTAACTTTTCCGAGAATTAACCTAATTATTTTTATTATAAATTGTTTCAAAGATATTTGTTGACACCTATTTCACATCATCTGAATAGATTCTCAGAGAATCAGACTAAGAAGCTTCTTGGTGAAGAAAGCAGAGTATATAAATTTAATCTGGTTCGAAGTATAGACTTACCTCTCACCTGTTAGACTATACAGAAAGGGCAGAAGTCTCTGATGAAATAGAGTGTTTAAGTTTGAATGTGTTTATTTTTATTTGTGTAAATTTTTAGGCTTATATATCTGTACTTGTGTGTGTAACTGCCTATCTCTCTCACCCTGTGTGTACGTATGTGTGCCTGCATGTGTCCACTCAGTCATTCCAGCTTCACCACCCTAGCATTCCCCTACTCTGGGTCATCAAGCCTTCAAAGGACCAAGGACCTCCTCTCCCATTGATTCCAGGTAACCATACTTTGCTACATATGTATCTATAGCCTCCATGTGTCCCTGGAAGCACAGGTGTTGTGTGGTTGGTTCATATTGTTGTTCTTCCTTTGGGGTTGCAAACACTTTCAGCTCTTTCAGTCTTTCCCCTAGCTCTTCCATTTGGTCCCTGGGTTGTATCTGCATCTGTATTGGTCATGTGCTGGTAAAAACTCTAAGGGAGCAGCCATACCAGACTTCTGTCAGCAAGCACTAGTGTCTTGGCATCAGCAATAGTGTCTGGATTTGGTGTCTGCAGATAGAATAGATCCCAGTCTCTGGGTGCCCTTTTGTTCAGACTCTACTCCACTCTTTGTCCTTGTATTTCCTTTAAACAGGAGCAATTCTGGGTTAAATTTTGGAGGTGGGCAGGTGTCCCCATCCCTCAACAGGGTTCTGTGCCTAACCTCTGGATACTCTCTATAGGTTCTCTCTCCTCTTTATTGGGTATTTCAATTAATTTGAAAACATTAGGTCCTGGGAGGCTCTTGCTTTTCTGGCATCTAGGGCTTTCTGGTGGCTACCCCTAGTTTCCCATCCCCCATTTCTACACACCTCTGTTTATTTTCCAGAAACTGGGTCTCCTCCCACACCTGATCCTGCCCCCTTCCCCTCCCGTTCTCCTTTTAAAGGAATATTTTTCACAAGTGAAAAAAGCGGATGACAGTGGCTTCTTTGAAGACAACAGCCATCCATGTTGACTAGATTCATCTTGGAATATTAAGCAGGACTGGGCTGTAGTAAGGAAGAATTTCAAAAAGTTCAGGCTCAAGAGGTTTTATAGTTGAAAGCAAAAAGCAAAAGATATGCATGGAAGTGCAGGGACAAAAATAGAACAGAGGCTGAAGGAAAGGCCATCTGGAGACCACCACTTTGTGATCCATTCCATCTCCAGACACCAAGCCCCAACATTGCTGCTGATGCCAAGATGTGCTTGTGAGCAGGAGCCTGGTATGGCTATTTTTTTTTTTTTTTTGAGATGTCTTGCTAGCATTTAACTAAGACAGATGCAGAAACAGCCAGCCACTGGACTTAGTTTGGAGACCCCAATGAAAGAGTTAGGGGAAGGGCTGAAGGAAATGAAGGGGATAGCAACCCTATAGGAAGAACCACAGTATCAATTACCTGGACTCCTCAGAGCCCTCAGGGACTAAACCACCAACCAAACACTATATATGGGTATGTCCATGGCTCCTGTTACACATGTAGCAGAAGACTGCCTCATCTGGCATCAGTGGTAGGGGAGGTGTTTGGTCCTGTGCAGGCTTGATGACCCAGAAAAGGGAGATTCTAGAGGGGTGAGGCAGAAGTGAGTGAGCACCCTCTTACAGACAAAGGGGAGGAGGATGGAGTCCAGTGTTCATGAAGAAGCAAACAGAAAGGGGGATGGTTTCAAGTGTAAACAGACAAAGATAATTAATAAAAAGAAAGATAAGAAAACCTCATGTCCTATTTGATAGGTGTGAGAATCTCATTCCAAAACCATGAGATAAATAAGGAAATGGTTAGGATTATAGAAAACCAATAGCTCACAATGTCATCTTCGATGACAACAATAAATGATTAAGTAAGAGAATGCAATGATTGCAAAAAAATGAAACAGGTATTTTCATAGTGATAGGAACCAAATGGAGCCAATAAGAAAGGGGAAATTCCATGAGCAGGATCAGAGGCCATGGTCATCACCAAATACAGGTATACAGAGAAGAAAGGGGATTTGAGCCTGGGTTCCTAAAGAAGTGGTGATCTTATTAACATGGCATGTAAATGAAGAACATAAGAAAAGAGGAAATGTTGATGGAATTAACTTTACACGTTTGGTAGTCAGCAGATGTCCAAATAGCCTTGGTAAATTAAGTTGGTTACAGCAGTTGGAGTGTCACATACACACAAGGAGGAAGCAAGACAGTCTTCAGCTCCCACCCCCCAAAAGAAGACAGTATAAATACAGAGTGTTCATTGAAATAAAAGAGCAGATCTTGAGTCCTCCATAAAAACCTGTTAAGAACAGTCATTAGTCTTGAACTGTTTATTCTGTCTGTCACTCAAACCTCCTGCCTCTGTCTCACAGGACTGACCTCTCCCTTACTCGGTCTTCCATTAAATCCTAAGCAATAAAGCAGTTAGAATGTTGGATATCATTTTCTAGATATAGAAGCAAAGCCCCCCACCCCAAATTAGAGGACCATGGCATCCAGAGGGAATGGGGAACTAGAAATGTGGCATCCTGCATGCAGAGGCATACTTGGGTTCATTTTTATGAAAAAAAGAAACAAGAGAAATTGGACAAGTATAATAAAGCACACTTTAGTGTATAGTTTGTCCATGCTGCTTTAAGTTCACAGTGAGTCTCATGTATATACCCACCCAGGAGCTATCTCAGATCTGCACGTGAAAGACACATACATACACACTAGTTTATTCTTAATCTGCTTTACTGGCTCAATGGCTGAGCTCTTCTAAGTCTCCTGCAGCCAGAGAGCATCCTTACCCTTAAGCCAAGCTCAACACCTCTAAACCTTCCTTCAACTTAGATGCCCTTAGTTACCTTCTGTGAAGCCTGTGGGCTACTTTTCCTTACTTCCTGTATCTTGGAAAATCTCCCCTGCAGCTCTGAGTATATTCCATCTCGCCCCCTTCCCCCAATCCCAAGGATCTTGATTCTCCCCCTGCTCTCTCCTATCCTACAGGAAACTTCAAATTCCTGCCTCTTTGCTTCCACCCAGGAATTGGCCACTGGAATCTTTATTGATATATCAAAAAAAAAAAAAATTGTAGGCATGTACTTTCAGCATCTGTAAACACAGATTCTGGATCAAAGCATCAACCACCCTCCCCCATCCACAGGACACTGAAGTGGAATCTAGGAAGAAATTATCAGGAAAGTTGACCTACCAGGAAAATGAAAGGACATCATCAAGATCTCTGCAAATAGTTTTAGGGCTTCTTTTGATAGAGCTCATCAGAGCAAGGGTATGGCAAGAATTTCTATGCCAGGGAAGGAAAAGTCAGAAATGATCCCAAGGAAGGCTGAGTTGAGAGAGGTAGATGCTTGTCAGGAAATGAAGGTGGATAGAGTGAAAGTGGATGACTCAGGATGTGGTGGGGAGCTGCCATGGGTGAGTGTCTCCATCACACTCTGAGTTGTGAATAGTGCTCAGAGAAGTTGTCCGTCAGTGTCTCAAGAACAAGGGGAGAATTGGTTAAAGTCATATAAAGGCCTTATCTTCTTTTTGTTCAATTTTATTGGATATTCTCTGTATTTACATTTCAATTGTTATGGCCTTATCATTTTTTAAATTGGATATTCTCTGTATTTACATTTCAGGTGGTATTCTCTTTCCCCAATCCCTTTCCCCCTCCCATTGCCTCCATGAAGGTGCTCCCTCTCCCAACCACCCTCTCCCACCTCAGTACCTTGGCATTCCCCTACACTGGGAAACTGAGTTTTCGCTGGACCAAAGGCCTCTCTTCCCATTAATGCCAGAGAATGCCATCCTCTGCTGCATATGCACCTGGGGCCATGGGTTTCTCCGTGAAAACTCATTGGTTAGTGTTTTAGTCCCTGGGAGCTGTGATGGGTTTGGTTAGTTGATAATTTTGTTCATCCCATGGTGTTGCAGACACTTTCAGCTCCTTCAGTCCTTTCTCTAGCTCCTTCATTGGGGTCCCCACATTCAGTCTGATAGTTAGCTGTAAGCATCCTCCTCTGTAGGCCTTATGTTCTTACAGGTACAGTTACAATAATGCAATATTGTAACTTAAAAAAGTATAAGTTTTATTAAAAACCTTTACATCAAGCTGATAAAATCAGGTCTCATGCTTTATAATATCTGGTATTAACTGAAATTTGTCTTCTTAAAATTCACACGTTGAAGCTCTAGTCACAGCAGGATCGGTATTTGATTAAAGGGTCATCAGAAGGCAAATAGATTCAAATGGGATCAAGGAAACTGGATTCCCTTGTAGTAAAGTCAGTGCTCTCAGAATCAGAAGGTCTAGAGAAGTATTTTTCCTTCTCTTTGACAATGCATCCCTGTGTAAGTCAGGGATGGGCCCTAGACCTCCTCATAGCTGATGCTTGAGTTTGGACACACAACCTCAAAAACATTAAGAACATATATATCTACTGTTATATCACTGTGTTGTATGAATTCTTATGGAAGAACGGATAAGTCTTAGTTATTTATTTGTCTTTCTAATTTGGTGTCCCCATTGCTAAGGCACCAACTAGACATTATACAACTCTATTTAAGATGATGAAATGATACAGGGTAAATAAAGCAGAATGGTGTTCTTTGTAAAACCTGACTAAACATGTAGTAATAAGAAAAGAAGGGGAAAAAAGAAGCCAAATCAAGTTTATTAGTAAAATGATGTAAATATAAATGATTTGACATAAAATAGATTAAGAATTGGCTGCTGTGCAAAGGAGTCAGGCAGGCAGCCCTTTGGGTCCAGAGCAGCTAAGATAGAGCATAGAGTTTTGTTAGTAACAACTCAGGATTATGGGCTGGAGGTGGATTAACTGTGTGGAGATCAGTCGGTGGCCCAGCTATTTTGGGCTGATTGAGACATACTAATAACAAAACAAAAACAAGTAAACAAAAAAGCCAACGGCTGTAGCTGCCACGTGAAGGAACATCGAGCATTGAGAGTATGCCCCAGAGGACCCCATAGAGTTTAGTCAATAGTAGCTCAGAATTGCGAAGAGGGGTAGTGGAAGATAGGCAGTGGCCTTGCTATCATATGCTTAAGGCGAATCATAATATAAAGGCTGTGTGTGTGCCTTTTATTTGGGAACACAAGCCATTGATGTGGGTAGCCAACCTACTACCAGATTTTAATTAATTACTTATATCAGCAGATGGCTCCCAACAAATTAATGGCATCCTACTATGTATTAAATACCTCTGCAAACTCTGTCATTTGCTTTTATATTAACCTTCTTAGGAAGCTGAACAATGATCATTACCCCCTTTTTATAAGTTGGAATAAAACCCAATCAAAATAGCAGGGATAGAATCAAACTCACCCAGTGTTACAGCTGGAGACTAATCAGGGAGCAAGCAAGCAGGTGGGAATCCTCACAAGATGGAACCATTTGGCCTCATGAGATTCACCTCAATATAAAACATGCTTTTGCCAGTTTTCTTATCTATCTTCAAATCTATGGCTACATACTGTTTCATCCTAATACTGTTTACAACTTCCAGGTCTCATAAACAAGACAGCCAAGAAGCAGGGAGATAGGCTAATACATTCATGATCACATATAGAACATTTTGGACAGATGGGCAGATTTATAATTCTGTTTCTCAAATATTCATCACCCAGTTAAAATTATGATTATATTTCTATCTTATCCAAAACGAATTTATCAGTCCAGGTGAGAATCGGGACTCTCCAATATATCTGTTTTTCTTTCTTTCTTTCTTTCTTTTTTTTTTTTTTTGTTTAAAATTTAGAAAAAAAAATCTCTGCAAAATTAGATATGATTTTCAAATGTGGAATTTAAGAAAATGAAAGGCAAATACAACAATCTTCTAACTGTAAGTCATTAGCAAGCAACCTTCTCCAGCTCTTGCTGTCTCTGGTGGTTTATACATTGCTGGCTTCATTAATGATATCACCTTCAGTCCCTTCTGCATCTTAGGGAGGGAAGTGACTGAATTTAGTGGGCTGTCACTTGATCACACTATTATCCTCTTTGGCTGTTGTGACATATTTCCTTGGTAACCTGGGTGATGAAAGCAAGAAGAATCTGATTAGGTGGCCTTTGGTAAACCTGTGGCTTTGTATGTTCTCTGGGAGATAAGAAATCACAGGGAGGGATTTGGTAGCATTGGAACATTGCTCAGTGGTCTGCTCTGAACCACTCTGGAGTGATCAGCTCAGGTAGCACTAACTCTAAGAGTCACATTCCTGACTCCTTCAAAGTTTTTCCTATATATGTTAATGTGGAAATGGCATTGAACTTCTAAGACATGTAAAGAATGAAGAGGAAATTGCACCCAGTTGACAGAAGCAAGAAGTGTATAAACCTTCCAAGCAGGGCATCTAAACTAAAGTATCCCCCATCTCTTGTCCTTGATTACATGTCTTGAATTTTAAGAAAAAAGTATAATGAAATTGTAGGATGAATACATAGCTTCAGATGAATTCTCAATATCCCTGTTTCCTAAGAAGCCAAATCTGTCCTGCCTCAGCTTTTCCATAGGCAGTTAGTCTGATGATGCAAACAGAAGAGGCAGGTTGGTGGTTTGAGGAGAAATAAGAAGGACGCAGGACAACATCCAATTGCTTACACTTTAGAGTTGGCCAAGTAGTAAACACAACTTCTCCGTTTGCCAGGCTTCTCAAACTGTCCATTTTTAACTTTGCTTTCCCCACTAGCTGCTCAAAGCCATACCAGAAAGTACCTTGACACAAAACCACTGAAGGGTGTGGTCTTCATTTGAACTAGGCAATGAACAGGGAAGCTATTTATTTCTAGGGCATCTTTGTTCAGTGACTCATGTTTCGACTGGAAAATTGGCTACAGATTTTTAGCAGTTCTTTTCTGCCAGCTCTGTCTGGCATCCTACCCACTGCCTCCACTGCCCCTCCCCCTCTTCTTGCCCAGTTTGCTTTCATATTCCTAAAGCCTGACTTAATAATAGTCATTGTTCTGCCTTAACCTTGAGCATGGGGAAGGAGGGCACTGAAGGGCATAGCTGTGTGCTATAATGAGCATTTGGCGGTAGAGCAGGTGGGGAAGGCTTTGGGGATCTGGGCAGATTAGGAGGAGAGGAGGCTCTAGCAGATGTTGAAGAAGATGATGTATTGCTGCTCATTCTGGGATTCAGACAATGCCAGTGTTAAAGTAGAAAAGGGAAAGGGGGAAATCCATCTCATCAGATACAACCTGGGCTAGAAACTGGACACACTTGAAAGTTAGCATTTAGAATGGGCAAATATCTTTCCAGGCCCTGAATTTTCTTCTGTCTTCCTCACCTCCCACTGTTGAAAGATTAATTGCCAATTGGCATTTTTAATTTTAATATTAGCTATATGCAAGATTAACTTAGTTCCATCAGCTTAATTTATTAATATGATTTTTTGTGTGTCTTGGGAAAAAGAATCAAGAATGTTGTTTTGCCTGCAATTAGAATCAAGAAGCTATCTATATGCATTAAGCAAGGTGAATACAGTTTATTTAATGATTGTTTTGTTTTTACTGACAGACAATATACATATCTAAAGTTGTTCATTAGTCTTGTGCTATGAAATTATATAATAAAATATCTATATGAACAAAATAGATTGTTAAAGTTTAAAATGACAAATAAAAACAAAATTGAATTTTAATAAATTTACATTGATCCCAGTTAGAAATGTTTATATCTATTCCAATGTGTTTTATTAAAGTTCTGAGATGGGTTGGAGATAAATTCATACTGACAGTATAATTTGTGTAACTTGTATATATTTGACTGTATACATGTATGAACACATATTCACATTTGCGTTTAAGATGTTCTGAGTGTGGAAGGAATTGTGGGTAGAATTCAAGGGTTCATCAAACATACAAAAGAATCTCAATGCTAATGTATTGATGACGGTGATAAAGAGAATTCTGGGCATACATATTTTAGGGAATAATACACATTAACATTTATTTTAAAACCCCATTTATTTTTAGCTCATCACTTTCTTTTACATTCAACATAGTTACTTTACTAAATAAAAATAAGCAAAAAAGGGGAGATATATAATATTTTATCTTTAAAAGAACATCAGATTTGAAGAATTATAACCCTACCTTGGGCCATCTAATAGACTTGGGGAAAAAGGAATTGGGACATCAATATAATGCTGCAAAGAAGAGGAAAGTTTTCTACGTCTAGAAATAACTAATAAGCAAAAAACTCACTGTATACTACTTGGATATTTCTTTCATTGAATATTTTCTTTATTTGTATGTCAAATGTTATCCATTTTTCAGGTTTCCCCTCCAGAAATTTCCCCTGCTTCTATGAGGATGCTACCTCACCCATCCACCCACCCACCCACTCCCTCTGCCTTCCCACCCTTGCTGTCTCCTACCCTGAGGCATCAAGCCTTCATAGGACCAAGGGCCTCTCCTCCCACTGATGCCTGCTGAGGCCATCCTCTACTACATATGAGGCTGGAGCCAAGTGTCTCTCCATGTGTAGTCTTTGGGTGGTACTTTAGTCTTTGGGAACACTGGGGGTGTGTTTGGTTTATATTGTTGTTCTTCCTATGGGGATGCAAGCCCCTTCAGCTCCTTCAGTCCTTTCTATAACTCCTCTATTGAAGACCCCTTGCTCAGGCCAATGGTTGGCTATGAGCATCCACCTCTGTATTTGTTAGGCTCAGGAGACAGCTATATCAGGTCCCTGTCAGCAAGCACTTCTTGGCATCTGTAGTAGTGTGTGAGTTTGATGTCTGTATATGGGATATACATATACAATATATGTATATTTCCTTTAGTCTTTGTGCCACACTTTGTCTCCATATTTTTTCCTGTGAGTATTTTGTTTTCCATCTAAGCACTGAAGCATCCAAACTTTGGGTTTTTTTTTTTTTATTCTTAGCCAGAAATGATGGCCCTTCTTACCTCTCTGTAAGCAAAAGCAGAACACTTAGTGGTTCAATTAAGTTTCTTTTTATTTTTTTCCCAGTGAATGGTAGTTAATGTTGAGTCTCATGTTTGAATGATGTGCTGAGAATAAGTGACTGTCAAATGTGCTTAGCTTATATATAATTCAAATGTAAATATAAGATATATATATATATATATATATATATATATATATCCTTGATATATATCAAATAAACAAATATATATATATTTACATATATATCTGAAATATATTTGATATATACATATATACATATACATATATATATATATATATATATATATATATATATATATATATATATCAAATAAAATGATTCTACAAACTTGAGAGTAGTGCTGATGGAAGAGGTTCAACAGAGGGTATCTAGGAGGGGCTAGATTGAGGAAAGGGGTTGGGGAAAGCAATATATTCTTTTTCAGCAAAAGCATATTGAAAATCAATATTTAGAAGACCTTTAATTATGTGACTATCATAATGAAGATTCTATGGAAGATAATAAAGATCCATAGATGATTCAGACAGTCATTATTTTAAAGAAGACTCATGTGAAGGAAACTGATATATTAAAAGAGATCAACATCATTATTTAAAAGTAGGAATATGAACAAGTCGGGATAGATGGAAAAGGGTTACTGAAGGAGGTTATACCTGTTTGATATAAAAAAACAGTCATAAAATCATGCCAGAGAGAGGGATGAGGAAGAATGCATATAGAACGTTCCTTGTAGGATTGCTTTGAAATCTCTCTACTTCTTTAAATTAAAATTAGAGAGCTGACAGGAAAACATTTGGCTGAATCATCCAGTTTTGCCCAGTTCTTCCCTCAAAGAAGGACTTGTTATCTAGATACCAAGGATGTTATTGGCAGTTAATCTGTAGCTCTGGGCTCCTTCAGAAACGTCTGAGACAGATCCAACTCCTCTAAGACCACACCCATGAATAATGGGGCTGTGAATATAATGACATGGCTATTTTGGGTTCCAAGACTAAGGAACACAGAGGTCTATTTTAGCTCCAGGACTCCCTTTGGGTTCAGCCAAGGTTGACATTGAACCTAAGAGGAAACTTCAAACTTTCCCTTTGATTCTTTTTGTTAACTGTCCAGCTTCTTAATATCCATCATCTCCATCTTTGAGTTTACTTTCCGGGAAACTAAATTTGTGATAACATATTAAATTGAAGAACTTTTGGGAAATTAACTTACCCACTGGCTCAACCTAATATGAACGTTTTCTTTGCATTTTGATTTTTCTATACTGCTCAGAAATGACTTACATCAGTCAGTATTGTAAAAATAATTACTCAAATTTGGTTGGAAAAATATGTGGAAAGAACAGCAGAAAGCTGGGCTTTAGTCATGAATTTCTCATCTATTTATCACTTGATCATATTTTTGGATAGCTGCTTGCCAAAGCTAAAAATTTTAATCAGAGTCCTTTTTGAGCAGAAAAAGCAAAAAAGGATGTCTTTGAAAGCAATAATTCTTTTTTGTTTCCTTTTACTCTTATATAATTTAAAATTAGTCAATTAGATTTTTAAATTTTAAATTGATAATAAAATTGCATCTGATTCTTGCCAAGTTGAGTAATATATTTTATGGATGAAATTAGATTAATTAAGATACTACAAATTCCACGAAGTTATTTATTTTTAATCTTCAGCTGAAGAGTAAATATTAGCTTCCGTTAAACAGGGAACATGAGAAATGATTACATGAGAAGTTTTATAATATTTATTATGATAATTTGTTATTTTGCATTTACATAATACTTTAAAATATTGTGTAGTCATAGACCCCATTATTCCATGCCTGTTCACTGCTAAGACTCGCTTCTTGTTGCCTGCATGTAATATATTCTCCTTATCTAAATACAAACACAAGAAAAACATACAACCCTTGCGAAGGTTGACATTGTCAATTTTGCAGGATTCAGAATCACCTAAAAGACAAGCTTCTGGGTGTGCCTGTAAGGAACTGACTCCATTACGTTGATCTCTAGCTGTACTTTGTAGAAGATTCTTTACGATTGGTTAACTGAAATGTGAAAACTAATCTTAACTGTTATTGTACCATTCTGTCGACTGTGGTCCCCATAATATAATGGAGATATGAGGTGAGCTCCAGACTCCATGGTTGTTGTTTCCTGATGGTAGATAAAAGGTGACTCACTGCTTTGAAGTCTTGGCTGTGGTGGACTCTACTCTGGAATTCTGAGCCCAAACCACATCTTCCTCCCTTAACATGTTTTTATGTGATTTAAATAACAAAGGAACTTGTTTTCCTTTGCTGTGTTTAATATTGTTATGGCTCTGAATTATTTTTCTTCCTTTGCCTTGTTTCTCGAATAAACAAAACAAAACAAATAAACAAACAAAAATAAAACAAGTAACAAACAAAAGCAACAGTAAGCATTTTTAAAGATTATAATAATAATAACAATCTTGGCAGCCAGGATGAGCTTACACTATAGTCTTACCTCCTTTCTAATTCTATTAAATATATTCATATATGTAATTCTCTCTTTTGTCATTTCAGTTAGTGCTATTTTTCCTGTTTTAAAGAGTCAGTACCCCTTAAACAGAAGACTGGTAGATTTACTGTAAAAATAAAAATCTAACCACTGTGACCACTTGAGTTTTCTAAGCCACATATTAGTTCAGTTTGAGAATGGGATATCATGTTTAATATGGGGATGTCTTAAAAACATATCAAGATGTATAGCAAAGAAACTCTGCTGGAAGTGAGATGAAGGAATCAGAAATGAAGAACCTGAAGCACAGGAAGTAGATATTTTATTTAAATCTCCAGAACCCAAATAAAGTTACATTTGTATGGATCTGGGAGCATTCTACATGTAGAGGGGTGGACATTTTCAAATGGTTTAAGTGACTGCCTGTTGGTGCAGGGTCTGTGGGAAATTTCCTTTAAAAAAAAACTATTTCCCCATTTCATAGCAAATACGTATGAGTTATGTATGTGATATGCTGAATATTAAAAAAAAGTGTCAATGGTAAAACCTTACACTTCTAAATATTTACTATCTACTCATGTGACAAAAACCCATGTCCTCACTGTTCTTTCCCAGGTAGGACAGCAAAATGGTAAATGTCCAAACTGTGCATAGTGTGAGGAGACCTGGCTAAATGAATTCCTATGTCTTTTTCCCCTCAGATCTTTACTGTAATGTGGGATGTTATACCACAGTGCCTCCACATACTTTCACGGTCATTCATATTTAAATTAGCGAGTTCATGCACCTAGAGTAACTCCTGGCTCCTGATTATCTATTATTTAAAAATGATGTATTTCAGCACTTCTGAGTTCAGTGTATTATGCAAGGCACACAGAGGATGGAGCACAGAACAAAAGACACGGTACCATCTCCACACTGTTAGATGTTGGTGAGCGTTTTATTGCAGAACACAATAAGGAGCTTTCACATCACTTGGCATTTTTTACATTCTTTTTTTTTTTTTTTTTTTTTTTTTTAAGAATGGTACATTTTCATGCTATATTACTTGTCATGCTATAATTTATTTTCTGTAATCATGCAATAGCTCGATTAAGCCGTCACCCGATCTTGTACTGTCTTCACGAGGAAAGTTTAGAGAAGGTTGTCAAATAACACAGGAAGTCTTTGATTCCTAACCATAAGCTGAACAAGGACAGTAACACAGGAGCTGCTAAAGAGGACAAGGGAAAACCGTGGGGCCTCAACCCTACACAAAGGACAACAAGCAACTAAAACGCATGGGAGTGTGTCAAAGTCTTTCTCAGGGAAGAGCACCCCAGTTTGTTATCTAATACAGTTGGTCAGCCCTGAAAACATACACAGAAGTAAGATTATACAGACTGAGAAGGTTGCATCTGTGTATTTAGAAACATGTATATGCACACACATGCATATGTTCCCAGGCTCATCTAGCTAAAATGAATGAAAATGGAGGCTCTGAGTTTGAAAGTGAAAGGATGCTTATGTGGGATACTCGCAACCTCAGAGAGATGGGAGATTAGTGTGATTAAGTTATAATCCTAAAATCAGAGTAAGGAAGAAAAACAAAAATAGCATATATAAAGATGAAGTGCCCCTTATTTCCCAGAAGAAGCTTCTAGTATTTACACCGACAACAGGCAGTGAACTTGCTTTGCCCCATATGTGTCCTTCATTCCTGAGAGCAAATGGGCGCTTTAATTGGTTTTGTTGTGCTTTGTTTTGTTTTTGCAGGTGTTTTCTTTGTTGATGGTTTTGCTTTGCCTTCTCTCTCTCTCTCTCTCTCTCTCTCTCTCTCTCTCTCTCTCTCTCTCTCTCTCTCTCCCTCTGATTTATTTTTAGAAAATATGACCTTCTAGTATGTTACCACTTTTTAACAGATTCCATCTATTACCAGTGGGCATAAACATTTTCTCTATAAAGTTGGTGGTCATTTTGAATTTATTCATGAGTCATAGTACATATGTGTATATTCCTTAGGCTTTAGAAATGCTAATAGTGAGACATCCCTTGCGTATCAACACCTCAAGGGTAGGAACTGATTCAGGCTTGCCTCTAGCAAGTGCTAAGTGCCTGGGAACATGTAGTAAATATTTGATGATAGGAAGATTGTAGACTAAGAGGAAAAAACAGATTCTCACTCAAAGAAATGTGCTTCTTATATTCCTCTGTGTATATCATTTTACAAGTGTAGAAATATCTTACTGGTAGGCTCACAGGTTTTATGAGATACAAATACTTGTATTCTATAAATATATCATACATGTACTATAGCAAACTTAGGAACTGCAGAGTAGACCTTGGGATGTAATTCAGTGGTAGAGTACTTGCCTAATATGAGAAGGTTCTATGTCTGAGCCCTGCCACTGCAAAAAAGTCTCCAGTGAACAAGCAAATAAATAAAGTGGAATAATATAACAAATCATAGAAATATTTATTTGCAAGTATAAGAATAATAAGTGATAACAGAATAACTCATAAGAAATAGGTACATGTGGAGAACACTGTTTAATTGCCAGCACCCTTGAATATTTCATTTCTGGCTGTTCTTTAAAATTAGTTATTTCGACTGTTATATGATACTATGCTCTGTATAAAACACTCTGATCTATGTAAGTAATCTGTAGAGTTAGAAATTATCTTTTATTGTCAAAATCTTTGATTTTATAGACGTTGCAATTTTACTGTTAGTTGGTTCATGGTAGAATTAAACTTTTTATTTTTTTTTCTTACAACTTTATTTATAAAAAGAGAGAAACATGTACATATTTTTAAAAACATTTTGGCAAAAAACTATATGAATATATTTTGTCAGTACTTGATTTTTTTTAAATTTGATAGTATGCATTGAAATCTTACTAGTTCCCATAAGCATAAAGTACATGTAAAACAAAACATAACATGGAAATAGTCAAAGTTTTCTTAGTGTGTATAGATTAAACATAATGATTTTTAAATACCAAAAGTTGCCACAAGTCTATCTTCTTAGCTCTTGAGTTATTAATGATTAAGGTCTAAGTGTATCCCACTCTGAGTCCATGCTATGCATTTGTTCTTGTTGTTGCTTTTTTCTACGAAGGACGGAGGCTTCTACTTTTTGGCCTTTCTTTTTTTGAGCTTCATATGATCTGCAAGTTGTTTCTTGGGTGTTCATAGCTTTCTGGGGCTAATATCCAATTTTTAATCTAACTCTAGCCTTGTTATTCTGAATTTGCATGTTTTATATAATCTTAGTAAAAATATTTATGGTCCAAAATTAAAACAGATTTTTAAGTGGTTTCTTGATACACATTCATAGAAACAAAAGTATATGTCTGTTAGGGTTTAGACTATGTAAAACCTAATTGTTATTCAAATGAGACAATTAAATCCAACTTTCTTAATCTTTCAGTTAAAAAACACATACATGGAATACTTTAAAATTCTTTAATCTACATTTTCATTGCATATTTTTATTGTAAAACTTTTCTGTTATATCATTTAATTTATTTACTGGCTAGATATTGATCATATTGATCTCTATACTCTAGTCATATTAGGAAGTTACTTTTTCATACATTTATAGACACAATTGTGTCTCTGATTCAAGGTATCTGATATAGTTCAGGGTACTTTTGGTTACTCCTAATGACTAGCCTCAGATGTATGCACTAGTTTTATTTTTGTATTTAGAGAGGAGAAATTTGAGACACTGAGAGTGCCATGCCTGATGTTCTGTTGTTAAAAAAACAATCAAACAAAAAACAATCATGCCTAAGGTACTTAGGCGATTTATTAAAGAAAACCTTTGATTTGGCTTAGGGATTAATATTGTTGAAATTCATGATGGTAGAGTGAAGAAATAGCTGAGAGTTCACATCTAGAGAGAGAGAGAGAGAGAGAGAGAGAGAGAGAGAGAGAGAGAGAGAGAGAGAGAGAGAGAAACAATGAATTGAACAAGTATATTTCACTCCTTGGCTTTATAGGTTGGTTTATTTAGTCCAATTTCAAAAGCCCCCATTTGTTTTGCAGTCATAACAATATTTAAAGGTCCAAAGTTCAAAGTCTTCTTAGACAATGGCAACCTCCTAATTGTAATGCTTTTTTGAACTAAGAACGCAAACTGTGTATTTTCAACATATAGTGCTACAAAATATTCATTACCAATACAAACAGGAAGAATGGGGGTTGGTAATGAAATGTCAGACTAAAATAAAACCAAATTTCAGGTGGGCAAACTCCAAATTATCTGGGTTTATGTCTGAGGTCTGAGGGCTTAGCCTGCTCTACCTTTAAAGCTTTGCCACTGATAGCCTACTTTTCTCTTTGAGAATGGTCCTACTCTCTGTATGTAGCTCGTCTTGGTAGAAATACCACAGTTCTCTTACTTCTAACATCTTGGGATCTCTAATGCAATCCAGATTTTGCTTTCACAGCTTCACCCAGTGGCCTCTCAGGGTCTCCATTCAGGAACACTTGAGTCACATGCATGGCTTCAGTGACTAATGAGCTACAGTGAAGATTATACAACCCTTTTACTCAGGTAACTGTCGTGACTCTAAAGCCAGAGCAATAGGGATGGCAAAGCCAAGTATGACTACCAACTCCAGCATCCTTGAATCATTTCCAAAGCAGATAGATTTGGTGTTGGTTTATAAGGGGCAGAACATTTTCATTTCACAGGATGAAAGCATAGCTGAGTGGGGTCTTGCCCAGAAGGAATCTCTTCTCTTTATTCCCTTTAGGAACAGACCTCTATTTATCCATCTCATATCTTTTAGCACAAGTATTGGATCCAACAGTAAATTTTCTCGGGATTCCATTTTCTTTAAATTGCTTGGTTTGTAATTCTTTTGGCCTCATTAATTCTTTTTATTCTAGATCTCCATAAAAGTGATTACACATGGCAGAACCAAAATGGAGCTGCTTAAAAATCTCCATCTCCAAGGACATTAAACCATTACTTTTTAAGTTCGGCCTCAAGCAAAATCTTAGAACTTGAGCAGAAAGCAGCTATATTCTTGGCCAAAATAGTCTCTATAGGTAATTTATAATATCATTCCCCTTTGTAATGTCTTAAACTGGGCTTTATAATTTCCATTTTCTCAGAACTCTGTCTTTTGAGCTCATCCTTGAATTCCCCCACTGATCTACATTTAAAATATTCTATACTTTCCTGTTCCAAAGTCCAAAAGTCTTCTATTTTCCTCCCTGAACCAGCGTGATCAGGCCTTTCAGAGCATGTTTATGGTACCAGCTTCTGCTTTTCCAATTACTGTGAGAAAAACATCACGATGAAGGCAACTTATAAAAGAAAACATTTAATTTAACTTATGGTTTCAGAGGGTTAGAGGTGAGAGCCCACTCCTTGATCTGCAACCATGAGACAGAAACAGCACTGAAAATTATAGGAGTTTTGAAATCTGAAAGGCCATTGTTAGTTCCACAATGCAACACTTACCAACCCTTCCAAAATAGATCAACTGGAGACCAAGTACTCGGACATATCAGTTAGGAAGGCCATACTCATTTAAACCTGCACTGGGAATTTAAGGCACTTTGCATAGGCCATTGAGATAATAAATTCAGGAGTCCAGAAGTCATGGTTTTATGCCATATTTCTCATGATCATTTCCCAACTTGTATAATTTTTGTTTATTTGGTGTTTTATGTGTTTAAACTAGGTTTCACATATGCAAAATCACCAATAGACTATCTACATATAGACAGCCTGCCCAAATATGTTCTGGAAAATCGATTGCATAAACTTTCCATGTCAGGTAAATTTTATGTGTATTATTTAACATTGGGAAGCAACCTAAGTGCCCAACATTTGAGAACAGATAAGTTAATTATGATAATGTCAGGACAGATTATTCAGTCCTTAAAAATAATGATGTATATTTATTTGTAGAATTTAGCCAATATTTATTAATAGATATAAGTTGATTTTGAGATATATAAACTCACTTATATTTAAGGACAAATATGTGAATGTCTACCAATTTCAGTCTATTCATACATATCTGTATTTGTATCTATATATGTATTATGTTTTCTTTTTAATTGAAAAAATATTTTGTATTATATAGTCTGATCATAGTTCTCCCTTCCACAGTTTTCCCAGATCCTTTTCACATCTCTCTCCACCACACACTCCATGCCCTTTCTTTCCCTCTTACTTTTAGAAAAAAAAAATAGGCAAACAAACAACAGCAGCAAGGAACAACAATAAACAATGAGAAAAAAAGTGAAAGACACATACAAACAGCAAACGTTAAAAATACACAGTTTAAAACACAATACAGAACAAAAAGACCAGTAAGATTAAAATTGTTCAAACAAACTATATGAGACAAAAACCAATTTCATTGAGTTCTTTTGTCTACCTATGTCTGGGCATGGAGCCTATTCTTATGTGTGGTTAGTCAACCTAATGAGACTCCTTTGTGAGATTTCTTTTCCCTCTGCCTTCTTCCACATGACTCCCTCATCCCAGGGAGGAATTTGATGGAGAAAAATTTATTTAGGAACAAGTGTTCCAAAATCTTTCAGTCATACACGTTGTTAGTTGTGGGATCTGTGTTGGTTCTCACATACTCCAATTGTAAGCTTGGCTTATGACAACCGATTGAGGCACTGAACAACATGTTAAAGAATGGCATTGGAACTCACGTTGTTGCTATGCTTCTTTAGCAGAGTAATACTATTTGTCTGTTCTCAAGAATCATGGGCTATCCAGTCTCAGGTTCTTGGCCCATTCAGCAGTGCCAGGAATGGATTTGACCTCATGGAATGAACCTTAAATCCAATCAGAGCATTCTTGGTCTTTCCCACAATGCCTGTGCTACTTACAATTATACCAGCATATCATGTAGGCAGAGGAAAGGTGTGGATCACAGCCTTTGTAGATATGTTTGAAGTAAGCTTTCTCTTCCAGTAGTGTGCAGAGCATTTCTAATAACAGGAACACTAGTCAGTACGGGTGACACTTCTAATTAGGCATTAGCTCCACTCCTCCACATTAAATGAAATTGTGTTTCCTTCAGCAATGTGGCCTTACGATCAGTTTGTGGGGAGCAACCATTATCTTTGGCAAAAGCCTCATCTATTGGGGAGTTTTCATGGGTTCTCTTGGCTGATGACAAGAAATAAAACCCATTCTTAATACTGGAGGATTCAAATGGTGGCCAGGTGAGAAGAGAGATTTCTAATTGGGCCATTGTCTTCCCAATCATTTGGCCACTCCATTTAGACTTATTTCATATATGTATAGATCTTTACAAGCTTCACCGGTAGGAGATTTCCATATGACCCCACAAATAACCCTTAGTTTTACTTGCCCCTCCCCATAGCCCCTCTCTACTCCTCTCCTCCCTCCCTGTTTAATCTTCCTGAGCCAGTCTACCTCCTGTCTCTCCACACCTATATATTCTATCTCCCCTTTCTTAGGAGATCCTTTCCTCTCTTCCAATATCTTATTTAATACCTGTGGCTATTCTGATTATATCATGCCTAAGGAATGTTTATAGACAAATACAAATATATAAGAGAAACCATGTGTGTTGGTTTTAGTTGTTGGATTTTGTAGGGAGAGGAGCTGATAACTAAAATATGTTTCTCATGTTTGCTTTGATAGCATATGAACTAAATTCTGGCTCCCTAATTGTTTCTTGATCACTTCACTAAAGACAGCAGAAGCTAATCACTGGGTAAAGATATAGAGGTGGGGTTTCCGGATTCCAGGAGGAAGAGGAGGGAAAGACAAGGAGAAAGGGTTTTTTGGCTAGGCTTTGGAGAGAAGAACATGAGACATGTAGGTCTGGGTATCAATATTTTGTAGCCTCCACAGGCAGCAGAGACTAAGGAGGGACAAGCTACTTTTCGTGGCTACTCAAGTAAGCAAGAGAAATGGTGCAGATAGGGTGGTTGCAAGATGTTTGGGGAAGCTAGCTGTGAGGAGTTGGAGGGGTGATCACAGCTTCCATTTGTCCATTGGCAGAGATATATCACGAGTTGGACGAGTGGTAGTGTGTGCTGCAGGCAGATCTGAGTACACCGCTCCAAGAAGGCAAAAGTGCGGAGTTTTAAAGTTACATGCAAAAAGTTAACTCACTTATGGTCCTTCCTAGCTCCATTTTGAATTATCTGCGAATTTCACAGTTTCATTTTTAACAGTTGAATAATATTCAATCATGCAAATTCAGTTTCTTCAGCATTCATCAACTGATGAATAAATTAAAAAAAATATTGTGATTTGCATCTTCACTGCTCGTGGAGTGCAAACTTTTACAGCCACTATCCAAATCAATAGGAGGTTCCTTTAAATATGGGAACTGAGCCACCTCAACTTCTAACTATACCACTCTTGGATAACCAAAGGATGTTACATCCTAACTCAGACACACTTGTTCATCCATGTTCCCTACCATTCTATTAATAATGGCCAAAAATTGTATCCATTATGTGATGATTTATATATGCTTGGCTTAGGGGGTGGCACTATTAGGAAATGTGGCCCTGTTGGAGTAGGTGTGTCACTGGAGGTATGGCCTTTAGACCCTAACCCTAGCTGCCTGGAAGCCAGTATTCTGCTATTAGCTTCAGATGAAGATATAGAATTCTCAGCTCTGCCTGCACCACTCATGCCTGGAAGTTCCTATGTTCTCGCCTTGATGATAGTGGACTGAACGTATAAGTGGGCCCAATTAAAGGTCGTTCTTATAGGAGTTGCCTTGGTCATGGTGTCTGTTCACAGAAGTAAAACACTAAGACATAGCCTTTTAAAGCATCAATTCAGGTTCATGAATAAATCATGGGTAGAATCCTTGTTTTCTACATGAATGACCTCTGGTCCTGTACTTAACACTGCAGTAGGAAACCAGCAATCTTTCAATGAGAATACTGTAGAAGATTTTTTTTCCCCTAAGGGTGAGGACCTCATGGCAGCCATAACTTTCAGGAATTTGAAATTGATAAATACTCTAATTGCTACCTAATAATTTTCTTCTTTACTGACACTAAAAATATTTATCTTTGAAAGTTTTGGTTTGCTCATATATCTATGAATTACATATGATCAATATTAATAAATAATTTTGTATCTCTGTATATTTTGGGTGTTTATTTTAGAGATTTTTATTCATTGGGAGATTCACACATTTATACAATGACTATTTAAATTAGTACTTTATTTAAATAAATGCTTATTATTGTGATATATTTGTTTTTATACATTAATATCATTAATCATTGATTTTATTTGTCCCATCATATTTTCTCTTATATATGATTCTCTCGAGATATATCTGTATGCATTATAGTTGGGTTAAAATATGAGTAGTCTTCCTGGAGATGAGGCTGGTTATAAGCTCTTATAGATCAATTTTCTTCAGAATTCTCCTACCAGGCTATTATTAGCTGATAACTACAATACAGTGTCTAATAGGTACCTTATATAAGTTTAATAATGAACATATTGAATGAATAGAAAACATTTATTAGAACACCAACCACATTTTAGACTGAAGTTTTATATAAGTTAAATTAAGAATCATTCTTCTGAAGTAGGATTGGTAAAGATCTTTTTCCAATCTGTTGGTTGCTGCTTTGTCCTATTGAAATCCTCTATCTTACAGAAGCTTTGAAATTTTATGAGATCTCATTTGTCAATTCTTGATCTTAGAACATAAGCCTCTGGTGTTCTGTTCAGGAAAATTTCCCCCTGTGCTCATGTGTTCGAGGTTCTTCCCCACTTTCTCTTCTGGTTTGATGTGGGCTATTACATTAGGTAATAATTTTTTGATGCCATGAAAGCAAACTCACATTGTTTTCTTAACACTTTGAATAACCAAGTTGTGGGAAAAAAGCAGATGGTATGAGCTGCTATTCCAAAGCCAGCAGAAGATGAATTTAAACCCTATCACTGGAGGTTTTAGCCTAGCTATGGAAAGGTTGCTTGACACTGATATTGGCTTTCATGTAGAATCAGGGAATCTCCCTTATGGAGGCTGTTTAAAATACGATCAGACATATTCAGTCAGCGCAACTTTTCTGAAAGCTTCATTGACCTCCCAAGGTCTTGTCAGTCCTATAATTCTGTGATAAAATTAGATTTGTTCATTGGACAAAAACAACCCAGGGTTCACCATGCCAGCTGCAACCTGAAATAATTGGAAGGGACTGATATTGGAGTAGTGTACCTCCTACAGCTGAGACAAGATGCAATTAACAGATCTCCAAACCTCTCTTATATCATGCTGTACTGAGAACACTGTGAGTTCTCAGACAATAATGGCTCGTATCAGTGATACAAGCAAAGTAAAGTGGCCTGTTCCATGATTAAATAGCAAATGCCTTTATTAGCTGTTGACCTTGCTTGGAATAGCATGGCTTCAAGAATTGCGTATCTATTAGCTGATTCTTTGAACCTTGGAAACACAACCAGATGAACTCAACAGTATATTTTTATTTGGCCTCTTTTCTCCAGTCCTTATGATAAAATAACTCAAGTTTCTTTGCCAGATTTAGCCTTATTAAGTAACTCAGCTCAACCGTTCAGACACGTAATCACCAGCATTTACTAATTGTAATTTTTCATCTCACAATTACTGCTTTGAAGGAAAATTCAAGCATTTTTACTATAATATTTTGTGTTAGAGGCATCTGGGCATAGGGAATATATTATAACTGCATATTAAGGAAGATAGGGTCTTAGTGCCTACCCTTTCTCAATCAAGATTCCTGAGCTTGAGGAAGTGACTGATAATTAGTTTATTAGTGGTAACAAGACCTGGCTTCTAGAATTACATGTTATAACGAATGCTGCATTTTTCTCCCATTTTATAGTCTTTGTTATTTCATCTCTGACAGTGATATGGTGTCAGACACAGTTAAACCTGTCAGTGTGTATATCTGAATGTGCATCTATGTGTGTGCAAATACACTGAATTTCACTCCTCACCTTTACTGTCTGGAAACACCCCCCCACTTTCTTTCTCTCTCTCTCTCCCTCTCTAACACACACACACACTCACATGAGAGAAGGGGGAGGGAGAGGGAGAGGGAGAGGAGGGAGGAGAGAGAGGAATAGAGAGAGAGAGAGAAGAGAGAGAGAGAGAGAGAGAGAGAGAGAGAGAGAGAGAGAGAGAGAGAGAGAGAGAGAGAGAGAGAGAATTACATTAAGAAATGGGCTCTCTGTGATTTACCTATAACCCCCACACTTGTCAGACATGACTGTCACTAGATGCATGTCTTAGACTGTATAAGAACATCTCATAAACTGGTATCTGCTGTGCAATCAATGTCACCTGAAATGTGACCTGAGCTAGGCCTGATGCCACAGACTTGTATTTTTACCTACAATGGAAGCTGAGATAGAAGTACCAGAAGTTTAAGACCAGAATGGACCCTGTAGTGAGTTCAAGGCAAAGCTAGTAGAATCAGTGATATTATATCTGAAAGTAAAACAACATGAAAGATTTCAGGACCTTAGTCAATGTACTTGCCTGGATATATGAGGCATTATGTCCATTTCTCAAGGATTGCAAACAAACAAACAAAGAAAACAAATTTACTCTTTTTTTTCCCTTTGAAAAATTGTCCCTTTACTATAGCCATGACTTCATCAGTGGAAGCACAGTGGACCTAAAGCCAGAACAATGGACATCTCTTGCAATGACTCAGCACAAGGTAGGAGAGGTGGACAGACCAGACCATACCACACAGAAACAGGAAGGATTCCAAGATCTCCCATCTGCAAATGACCAGAGCCTTTTATCAGACAACAGTCCAAGTGCTGTCATCAAATTTCATCTTGTTCTCGGGAGATTAGTCTTCACCATCGTATCCACACATATAAAATACCTACTTTCCTGTTGCCTGCTAGCTGTGCCACTAGATCTGCTGACATGATATTCTAGCTTCTGTGTTCTGCTAACCCTTTCCTTGATATTGGCTTTGAAACACAAGAGCCTTGATGTTGGCAATTCAGATCTGCCCAAGTGAAGCTGGAACATTCTTTTAAGGACAAAGTAAAAATATACACCCCAATAAGGGAAGAAAATATACAGTAAGGTTGGTTCTGGTGACCAGTGACTCTAGAATCACAAGTTCTTTTGAGAAAGAGGACAGAGGTCATGTTTCTTGCAGGTTTTGGTGCACTATATCACTTCCTTTTGTTTTTAGTTAATATTGAAAGGCTTAATTTAGAAATCAAACGGATGGTCATGGTATGCACTTAGCTCAATACTGTTCTTATATTGAGGTACCCATTCAGCTTTCAGAATGAATCCCTATAAATAAAGCAGAGCTCTTTGCGAATCGTAAGGGAGGGTGGAAGATAATGAGAGAAGAGGGCAGAAGAGTACAGTAGAAAAGAGTGTGATTCTCAAAATTAAAACTATAAGAAAAGTTACCCATGTGTGAAAAGTAAAGAGAAAGAGGAGATTAAAGGCAACGTTTTTAATAAATTTTTAAGACTTCTTCAGAATTTAGAAATTAGATGGCGTTTTGATTGGGGAGATGTTTTGAAAGGAGAAAAAATGAAACATATAAAATATCTAAAGTGCTGATTAAGAGGAACAACAAAGCCAGATGGCGTAAATGGCATCTTCAGGGATTTTGTGGTATAAGGAGCTATGCTGAAAAGTGCCTGCTCTGTCCTGTACACAGTACAGTCTCAGACTGAGTGTGCTCTGTGTCCTCAACTTTATCATGATCTCAACTGAGGTGCTCAGCCACCGAAACTCTACTTTTCAGTTTTCCTCAGTCTCTGCTTCTTCATACACATGATTTTGTTGTTTTATACATTTTATTCAACAAATTAGATAAGTTGTCTTCTTTATGAATGCTGTGATATATCTACATAATTTTTAAATAGATATTAAAAAGCAAGAGATGATGTAAGTGTGCTGAATTTGAAGTAGACTAACCAGTCAAGCAGTAGAATACCACTTATGGTACATCTATTTTGACTACTGAAAAAACTGTACACATTTATTTGTGTTATACTAGAGAAAGCATTAAAATATACCTTAACAATAAGCTTTAGTTTTCTGAAGACTGCAAGTAGGCAGAATAACCCAAAGCAATCATTAAACCTCTTCTGTGTGTTTCCATATCATTTATTAGTTATAGCAATAATGAATTCTTTTTTCTTTTGAATAACAATGTGGAGAAGTATGGAGAGGCTGCCTTATGCTTATTACATAAAGTTAAACACTTATAATCACACCATTTTGTGTGGATTTTTTTTTAAAGATCAAAGACTGACCCAAAGTATTTCAAATTTTGTCTGCTTTATATTTGAAAACATTTCAACAATTGCCAAGACTGAATGAGCAGATCAAACGTAAAGATGATAAGATAAAAATAAAATTAAAACCAAATTAAATAGGTGCTGCAGCCTCCAACTAAGTGTGGTGACAGTAATACAGTGTAACTCCAACAAACAAGTGGTTCTGTGGGTCTGGCACGCTGCCTCCTGGGCATACGAGCACTGGCATTTGTGCATACTTTCTGGCCTTCCCAACCTGCATTTCCTTTCTGCCTGTCAGAATGACATGAGCCGTCATTTGAGTATTTAGGGGACAATGACCATCAAGAACAACAGAAGATGCCACGGTATATTTTCTTCACCTGGTGACAGCAGTTGACACACACATAAGACCTACTTTCATTTGAATGAGAGTGTTTGGATTTGTGTTGGATCACTGTTTTTGTTTTGGGTTTGCTTTGGTTTTACTTTTTACAATATTCAGCTGACTTAAGTATGAACATATAGGTAGACAAGATGCATGTGAAAAATAAAAGTTCACACAGGAATTATAGAGAATTACAGAGTCAGACCATAGCAGCCTGACTGCCTGTCAAGAAACATTCTTGCTATGCTCAGTCCTGAGGGGTGGACTTCGTTAAATCCTGATGGTTCTCCTGTGTCTACATGGATTCTGTAAAATGTTTCCATTTCCAATGGATGGTTGATTATTTGGAACTGTTGTGAAAGTCTATTGTCTCTGCCTTTCCTTTTAACAATAAATGTCTTGATGAATTGGTTAGGCAAAAATATAATATCACCCAGGCAGGGTTGCTACAATTCCTTAAAACTGTTTTTAAGAGGCCATAGTGCTAATCTGTAAAACTCTAGATAATAATAACAACATCAACAAAACCATCAAACATAAACAAGGAGTATGAGAGGCCGAGGAGCCCACACTGGTGAGAGGCAGTGGAGCCCATGCTATGTCAATGACATAAGAACAGACCTGGAGGTAAACCCAGATAATTGGTTTAATTCCAGCTCTGCCATCCCATTGTCATTTGTGCCTGACTGATATCACTTACATTATCTATGCTTCCTTAGTGACATGGGATAACTGACCTGTAGGGAAGGAAAACCTTTGATGGTGGAGTGAAGCATAAGTGAGGGGAATTTGTGGAGCTCTCCCTCTATGTTTTTTAAAGTGTATCTCTCAGCAGAGGTACCAAGCTACCCTAGAATTGTATTTGCATTGAAGCATGACTTGATTCCTGCAACTAAATTAATGAGTTTTGACCAAATGATGTTTGGCAAAGAATAGAGAAGATAACAGCTCTTGTAGAGGGTATAAATGTTTTCTAACACTATTCTTTCATTGTATCAGTTGCTATCATCCATGGTAATGAAAAGCAGTTGTAGTACTAGCCTCTCTGTTAAATAAGGTCCTTGTTAATGCACAATTGAAATAGTCATCATGAAACTCTTACATGATTCAATTTTCTTTAAAAACACTTTAAGCAAGAAATAGAAATTACTATTCCTTTCTACAAATATAGCATTCACATTCAGAACAGTGGAATACACCAGGTAAGGTTAGATAAAGGCTGTGAAAGCTGAAATTCCAGTTCAGGTTTCTAAAGAGAAGCTTCCTTTAAAAGGTATCTTTGAAAAAGACATTGGAGAGCTGACGTGGAAGAGGACATTTAAAGATACAGAGATAGTTTTTCCTCACCCTTTTTTCTGCAATCTTGACCAACTAAGTTGTCTCAAGTTGTCACACACACATGCACATGCACAAGCACATACACACATTCTCTCTCTCTCTCTTTCTCTCTCTCTCTCTCTCTCTCTCTCTCTCTCTCTCTCTCTCTCTCTCTCTCTCTCTCTCTCTCTCTCTCTCTGAATATAACCTATGAGAAAATTGAGAGTTATGACTTGCACTTCCTTGGAAGAAGAAACTTATGAGCATGAACTATTACATGCAGATCAAATGATACTGATAACTTACTTGTCACAGTAGCTTTAAACTTTTGAGCATAACAAAGTCTAAGAGAGCAATAAGTAAGAAATTATACTGCTTTTTCTATTTGTTGGTTTTCTACAAAGATTTTTTAAGGGTGTTGAGATGAGTGAATTGGGAGGTGGGAAGCGTTTGGGAAGAGTTGGGGACAGGATGCCATAGTCAGCATGTATTTCATGAAAAAAAATTAATAGAAGTAAAGAAAGAAGTAAAAGAAAAACTGAACAGCAGACCTATCTGTCTGCTTCTGCGCTCTCCAGACGTTCATTTCCATCAGATGAAACAAACAAGAAAACATTAAAGAAGAGATGGATGCTTTCAAGAAATTTCCTTCCTATCATTCAGCACCTTTTGAAATCCAGGAGTTCAGAGACTTGCCTGGTTGATACCTGATAATTGCACATAATTCTACACTCACTGTGACAGAGAAATAGGACTTTCATTTGTTTTTGCTATCGTTCTCTCAGTGTTTGACCTAGATCTTAATGTCGGCTAAATCCATTAATCAATGGTACCATGATAAGTAAGTTTATGGAAGGTAAAATCTTTAATGTACCACTAATCATATTCATATTAGCAAGTAGGATATGCAGTACACATTACCGTTATTTCCTGAGATACATGGTTTAATTATTTACAAAGAAACTCCAAAATTTTAACATTGGGGAATAAAAGTAAATTAATTATTGCTCCCTCTAAAATATGATTGAGAAACTTATCAACCTACATATTGAGGAAAATCAAGAAACCCAGTTCTTCTGTTAATCAAGACCCCTTCCCCTTGCCACAGTCCTTTTTCTTTAAAATCCATTGAAATGCTGTTTTAATATAAACTATAACTTCAGTAGACTAACTAGAACTTTGATGGCTTTGGAGAGTTTGACAAGAAAATATTTTTTTACCTGGTTGAAATTTGGAAAATATGACTTGTGATTATCACGATTGCCAACAGAATCATTAACGGTTACAGAATGAAAAGCATCATCACACAGAGAGAAATAGCTTTGGTCTTCAATCACAACCATTATGGTTATGATAAAGCAAGAAAATATGAAAAATTTTGTAGGTCTCATTGAAACACAAGAAAGATGGGAGACCTTAAGATTACTTTGAATAGAAACTGAACTAGCTAAATATATGAAGAAAATGTTTTTGTTACAGTAACTAGACAATGTGAGCTGATTCTCAAGAGCTCTCGGGCTTCCCTAAAGCAGATGGGAAACCATTCACATTCATGAGAGCATAGCCCTTTAGAAGGGCTGTGTCAGCATGAGTGAGGGAAAGCTGACTGCCCCAGAGAAAAGTCCTTATGCCTAGAAGACTGAGGGATGTTTGGGGAATCTGAGAGAACAACATCATATAATAATAAGTGTAACTCAGGTCATTAGACCCTTCCAAGTCCTGCTAAGGAAAAGAAATGAGAACAGAAAGGAATGCAAAAAAATAAATAGAAATCTGAAAACAAAAACAACTATTGTTCACATATGATTTTCCAAGTAGATACAGGGATAGGTAATTTCCTGGGCTAGAATTTTAGTATATCTTAGGGACTGGAACATCTATTAAATGATATATGTTAGAAACAGAGACACTGTTATGACACAGTGAAACTGTTAATTTGCAAATGAGGAAGTCAAGAGTCAGATAAGAACACCCTGTTGGTTTTGGGAGAGGTTACCAAATAAAGTTTTCACCTCCCAATTGTAATATTTTATGAGTTAAAATGTTAGTTTCATTGTAAATAATTGAACCATATTTCTCATGAAGTCACAGAATATGCACCAAATGTACATAGTACATAAATAAACCAGTATTCACTACCTAGAAACATAAAACAAATAGAATAATTAGCTCTTAAGACATTGGAAATTTTCTATGCTGTAAGGATATGATTTCCAAAACTTTTTGCCATTATCTACTGACTCAAAATAAGTAATTATATAATATTCTGTTATCTATCACTTCATTCTAAGGTGTCAGTTTAAGAAAAATAAAAACATACCTTCATATGGAAATTCCAAAATGAATTATGCCAAATAAAATATTTATAGAATACTGGGTCAATATATTGTATTATGTCCAAACAACAAACTCTTAGACACATTGGTTTGGAGATAAACATTATCATGCAGATAACTCTCAGCTATGATGATAGAAACATATTCTGTCCACAGTGTATGGTATATACGTGCTTGTCACTGATGTCATAAAGGGAACTGTGGATCTCAGGTTTATCCCTTTTCTGGATTTTACTGTATATATTATTTCTGAGTCAAAAGTAAGTATATAGAGGAGGGAGGATATCTTATTCAACTAAATTCCCGTAACCTAGAGACACAAAATTAACTGGGCATGGTGTCAGATGTCTTTCATCCCAGACCAGGGGAGGAATATTCAGGAGGATCTGTTGAGGTTCACTGGAGAACTAGCATAGCCTACCTGGTAGGTTCCAGAGAAGTAAGCAACACTTTCTCATGGAAAAAGATGGACAGCAAAATTGCCCTTGTTAAAAACAGTTGTTAAGAAAAACATTCAAAGTCTATAAAAGACATTTCTTAAAATATCTCCAATTCCTTCTGTTCAGAAAGCACACATTTAAGTTATAGTACTTGAGATGAAGAAATGAACAGATTAAAGATTAAATGGCTAACAATATTGAGAAAGATGGGTAGGTAATAGGTTCATAGTCAACACGTTTTTATTGTGAGTCACAATGTAGGCATGGGAAGGGGAGCCTGTTATGGATCAAAGAATAAATCAAAGGCCAGAGCTTCAGTGCAAAGAGTAACATGAACTTGCAAATTTGTGGATGAAGAGGTTACCACTGACATTGCCAGATCATTTAGCCTTTGTTTTTTCTATGAATCCCTATGTGTATAAAAGCTAGAAAAGATGTATGTAGGACTAGTATCAATTCTTAGAGTTCATGAACAGATTAAACTCCAGTTTGAATGAAAAACAATCAGCTTTCACTAAGATTTGCATTGACAGATGAAATAATGAATTTGTACCAGAATAAGAAAACAATGGCTAAGCCCAGTGTCTTAGAATTTCATTACTATGAAGAGAAACCATGACCGCAGCAACTCTTACAAAAGAAAATATTTAACTGGAGCTGCCTTGCAATTGAAAGATTTAGTCTATGGATACCATACACACAGGATATTGGACAGGTAGATGAGTGTTCTTCAGTTGGATCCGTGTGCAACAGGTAGAAACAGAGAGGCATTAGGACTGGCTTGAGCTTCGAAAACCCCAAAGCTCACCCACTATGATACACTTCCTCCAATAAGGTATACTTCCTAATATTGGAACTCTATGAAAAAATGGAAGCCATTGTGATTAAACCACTACAGCTAGGACTGGAAGTTACCAAGGCTGGAAACTTTTTTTGTATCTTGTGTCTTCCTCTTTATATATGTAAATTAGGTAACTTCAAGTTGCAATTTTTATTAAATTAATTTAATTTTTAGCCTTGTCTTTTTATTCCATACAAATGTTATTTATTTATTTATTTATTTATCTATTTATTTATATTGGCTATTTTTCTTTATTTATATTTCAAATGTTATTCCGTTTTCAGGTTTTCCCTCCATAAATCCCTATCTTATCACCCCTTCCCCTGCTTCTATAAAGGGTGCCCTCTCCCACTTCTCACCTCCCCGCCCTGACATTCCCCTTTACTGGGCATTGAGCCTTGGAAGGACCAAGGGCTTCTCCCATTGATGCCCAACAAGGCCATCCTCTGCTACATATGCAGCTGGAGACATAGGTCCCTCCATATCTACTCTTTGGATAATTGTTTAATCCCTGGGAGCTCTGGTTGTTGTTCTTATGGGGTTGCAGACCAGTTAAATTCCTTCAGTCCTTTCTCTAACTCCTCCATTGCGGATCCTATTCTCATCTCAATGGTTGGCTGTGAGGACCTGCCTCTGTATTTGTCATGATCTGGCAGAGCCTCTCAGGAGACAGCTCTATCAGGCTCCTGTCAGCATATACTTCTTGGCATCAGCAATAGTGTCTGGGTTTGGCGGCTGTATGTGGGCTGTATCTCCAGATGGGGTAGTCTCTGCTTCAAACTTTGTGTCTGTATTTTCTCCTGGGAAGACCTTTGGTTCTCCCTTTTAAACACTGAAGAATCTTTACATTGGTCTTCCTTCTTATTGAGCTTCAGGTGGTCTGTGAATTGTATCTTTGGTAATCCGAACTTTTGCACTAATACCAGTGAGTGCATACCATGTGTGGTTTATTTTGTAATTGGGTTACCTCACTCTGGATGATATTTTCTAGTTCCATCTACTTGCCTAAGAATTTCATTAAATCATTGATTTTAATAGCTGAGTTGTATTTTCTGTATCCATTCCTCTATTGAAAAACATCTGAGTTCTTTCCAGCTTCTGGCTATTATTAATAAGGCTGTTATGAACATAGAGGAGCATGTATCCTTGTTATATTTTGGAGCACCTTTTGGGTATATGCCTAGAAACGTTATAGCTGGGTCCTCAGGTAGTATTATGTCCAATGTTTTTAAGGAAACACCAGACTGATTTTCAGAGTGGTTGTACCAGCTTGCAATCCCACCAACAGTGAAGGAGTGTTCCTCTTTCTCCATGTTCTCACCAGTATCTGCTGTCATCTGAGTTTTTGATCTTAGCCATTCTGACTGGTATGAGGTGGAATCTCAGGGTTGTTTTTCTTTACATTTTCCTGATGACTTAGGACTTCGAACGTTTCTCTAGGTGCATCTCAGCCACTCAGTATTTCTCTGTTGAGAATTCTTTATTTAGCTCTGTCCCCATTTTTAATAGGGTTACTTAATTTTCTGGAGTCTAACTTCTTAAAAACAAAATCTTTGTTTGTATCAATTTGAAAGCACTCTGCCTTGAACAACCAATAATGTGGCTAATCTCTGGGAGAGGATAACTGTCACTCCAGGCATGATGACAGAACTTGTAGTTCCTTTTCGAGGAATGAGAACCCACAATATTGGATCCTCTTCTAACTTAACATGGATACCAACACTGTCACTATCCTGATTTGTTTATACAGCCATTTTTAGGAGAGACACTTTCATAGCAGACTTCCTGAAATTCTGCCTTTTACAGAATTTCTTCTCTTTCTTTCCAAATGTTCCCTGAGCTATGGATGTATGACTATGCTATAGGTAATATCTTTGTATTCCGGGATATTTAATATCTACTAATTTCTATATTTTCTCCCCTGTGGTTTGCTGTGGTGGTCTTGATTTGCTGTGAAGGGAAGCTTCATTGATGAAGGGTAGTAACTCTATTTATCTGTGGTTATAAACAGAGTCATTGGTGTTTTTGTATTAATACCAAGACACACACACAGACACACACAAAGACCCACACAGACAGACACAAACACACACACACACACACACACACACACACACACACACCAAATATAACTAAAGAAAAAGAAGCCATTAACTTGAGAGTTGAGAGGCAGATGGAAATATATCTTGGAGAAAATTTTAAAATGATTTGTTTTTACTTATATTTCTCTCTGTCTGTCTCTTTCTCTCTGTCTCTCTTTCTGTATATGTGTATGTATTCAGGCCTGTATTTATGTGTGTGTTTGTGTGTGTGTTTGTATGTACACATGTGTACAAGAGTCCTTTGGGACTGGAAGTATTGAAACACCCTGCCTGTGGTTGTTAGGTACTTGTTATAAGTGTCAAACCTGAACTTAGATTCTCTGGCAGAGCAATGAGTGCTTTTAGCCATTGAGCTCTTTTCATTATGTCAAATTTGATCAAATTTAGCTTTATTGTCCTGTAGTACATTCTGAGCCTTTACATAAACAATCTCAGGAAAACATATTGACTAACAAAAAATTCCACTCAGTTTTTAAAAAATGACATCTGTAGCTTGTGAATGCAGTAGCTGGAATCTCTCATGGAGTATATTTTCTTTTCAAGTGGCTTGTGTGGATAATGACCCTGCATTCCTGGCATATGACAGAGGTTAAGTGAGTAACTTGTTCCACAAGTAGTGGTGATTGCCTGTGATTCCTGCATTGAGCCAACAGGCTTTTGCTTCTGAAGATGTATAATGATCTTCACACACTCAAGTGCTCGTGTTTGAGTATCCGGAAGGTCACTCAGCAGTTCCTGGCAAATGGACAGACTATACAATTCAGTCAAAATCTCATCAGATATCTCATAATAGTTTTGTTCCCTTAACAGAGTTTTGAATTAATTTGTGTTTTCAGCAAACATTGACATTGATTTTTTTCCAGCCTACAGTACATGTTCAAGCAACTTGCAAAAACATAAGCAACTGAAAGTCATCAAATTTTGAGTCTCTTTTTTGGAAAACATGGAATTAAGATGCAGATCACTTGGGTGTAACATCATTCATTGACAAATAGTTGTAAGAATACAATTCTGAAAGTTGTTCAAGACCCAATGTCTTTTGACTGTTTACAGCATCTTCATAAAGGCCATAGGTGGATTATTTTATTTAAATTCCCAAATTAAATATCTGGAGCAGGTCCTTTTACAGCCTATGACTAATGCTGCTATTGAATTTATCTTCTAAATTTTTATTGTGAACATTGGGGGATGATTTTATTCTTAGTACCAATGCTTATTTTTTCCCACAGAAATGAAATGATAAGATGGTACAAGCCATAAGTGTCTATGTTTGGCATTTTAAATGTTAGTTAAGTTCTAATGTATTTTGGACCCACTTTCAAACTGTCTTGATGTCACTTGGTACTATCTTCTAACCACTGTGATTAGTATTTCAATTTTATTCATAACTGTGAGCCAAGCTCGGCAAAAAATACTAGTGGAGTTTCATTAAGCAAATTGTTGTTATTGTTGTCCTGGGGGATGACGTCCAGAATTTTGTGGATGCCAGGCAAGGGCTTCATCATAAAACTGCATTCCCAGGCTGTATTAAATAATTCTGAGGTCATCTTAGATTGCATGTTATCTTTTGAAATGTAGCTGGTGTATGTTAATCTTGCAATCTTTGTATAATAGTCAAAATGGTCTGTTTCATGAGCCTGTTGTATAAATGAGGTCATTTCTATTATTAGCACTAAAATTAGTCTCTAGAGCCCACATAAGCCCATTAGCAAGAACTAGAGTTCTCCCATGGGATTGCACTAAGTCCCTGAATATTTCAAGAACTCTAGGACTTTTCATTCTAAGGGACAAAGTTTGTTTCATTTGTTGGAGAAAGTAATGGAAAATCTGATCAATGGTATGGAAGGAGGCTCACCAGTTTCTGATTTCCTCCCTGTTTTTAGGTGCATTTGTTTTGTAAAACACGCATGTGAGGCCCTACAATGTCATGCCAAACTCACCTAGTGTTCCCATGATGCTTTGATTGCCCTATTATTAAGGGATAGATACCAGGAATATTTAAAAAAAAAAACAGTACTTTGTACCACTGTAAAATAAACTTTATTTCTGAAATAAATAATTTTAGATTACTACGCTGGGTGTATGGAACTATTGTGATCATGTACTTTTGAAAGAAGGCACCAAGATTAATCACCCAATATGAAATGCAAAAATAGATATCAGAGTCAACTGGAATGGTTCATTTAATGTCTCTGTAAATTAATATATGTTTGACCTTGATATATTTATTTACCTCTTTTGAATTTTCCCATGGCTAAATTAGTATCGTAAATTCTTTCTTAGTAGCTGTTTTTAGATGAGCTCTCTAAAAGTCATGAAGAAGTAGCTCTATTTCTATTGGGACTATTAGAAACTACTTCCAGCATTGGCAATAGCTGCTAACATGACACAGATTTTTCACTACATTTTTACCAACACAGGACAATCATCTATTTATCTGTCTCTCTGTCTGTCTATCTACCTGTCACCATAATCAACCTGGTCATGTGTCTGGGCAGTGACATCAGTCATCTTACCAGTGTTATATGTACTAAGTCTTTCCTATTCACGATTCTTGATTTTTGTAAGCAGCTGAATTCATCAGTGATAGCATACTAATACCAAAACTTGAAGAAAAACATGATAGCATTCTCAGAAGATCATTGAACCCTCTTTCCACCTGTTAAGTGGATATATGGACAGATAATTTAATTGACAAAGATATTTTTCTATTTTATTCTTCTACAATAGTTGATGCGTTTTTACCTTAGATATATAATGGAAGGACAAAAATCCAGAAAGCATTCTACAATAAAAAATGCATGTCTACCAAGGCAATTTTCTTTTTAAATCATGTGAAGATAAGGCCAGTTGCTTGAATATAACAGCAATTTGCTTCTTTTATCCTAAAATTAAAGTTCTCTATAAACTAGATGCTGTGTCCTCACTGATCACATTTTTAAGTTCATAAATTTGCTTTTGGGTATGGCTAAAAAATTATGCAGAGAGCCCAGTGAATATTAATTAAACAGAAATCAAACATATAACTATACAAACATAACAAGGCTAGCAAACTGTCTGACAATTATGGGTTCCAAAAAGTTGGTTGTAAAGTTGCATTATTGATAAACTAAGCATAACTCATACCTCTCTTAACATCACATCTTCCATTATGTTGACACTTCCTAACTATGCACCTACCCTGAGTGTGCATCAGTAGAGAATATTAAATCTAATGTAATATGATTCTAATCCATCTTTACAATATACATATGAATTGTCAGTGTGTCCTCTGCCTCTCAGTTAAAAATATTTCTGTGAATATTTTGTGTTAAAAATGTTGAGCTTCAGTAAGGTGCTTTCAAGGAACTAATGGTCCTAATTTGTTCCACAAACTAATTTTATTGAATACCATATTTCATAGTCTTAAAGAAATCTTGTAAAAATAGCATTGCTACTTTTCTTGGAAATATGAAAACAGTATTTTACACTTTTTGAAGAGGAGAAAATGGTCAAATTAATAAAACCAGCAAAATGAATATAAAGGTACATAAAATGAGATCTTCTGTCCCCAGAATTAAGAATTCTCTCATCCTGCTGTTTAAGAACTGATTGTCATTTGGTTTATAAAATATACTGTGGTCAGGATGAAACTTTTAAAGGAAATACCACATGATACTTAAGTGTGAAATGTAGATGTACATTACTTACAGTCTCTGCTTGTAACACAACAGAATACCAACATTACTTTAACTGTCTCTGAAACTGTGGTGCTCTAATGCTATCAAGAGAACCAAACTCTGGTAGCCCAAGTTTATGGATACCCTATTACAATGCCATTATGGTAGGAAAATGATTTTAATGCAAGCTAATGGAAACCACATTACACTGGTAAGTGATTTTATTGTAAGTCCATGAAGACCACAACAGAATGGTCAAACAATTTCCCTGTAAGTCTACGGAGGCTGCATTACTAATTCCATTATAAGAGCAAAACAATTTCAAATAGACTCTATGGGGACTCATTTCACTGTCATGATGGTGGCAAAATGATTTTAGTATATGTTTATGGAGAATCCCTTTCAGTGCCATTATGCAGCATTGCAATAGTAAAAAGAAATTATGAGAAGTCCATTATAATAGCATTACAATTCCATTCCATTGGTTAAAAGATTTGACTCATCTTATAGCAACACGACTGCAATGGAAACACTTAGACAACAGAACATGTCAAGAAGATGATACTCAAAGAGGACAAAAGGAGCAGGTCTACGTTTCAGCAGACCAGTAAATATCCAGTATAAAATCATATCAGAAAGCAAAGCCTCAATTTAATGATGTCGCATAATCTATTTAAAAAGAAAACTCTTTGTTTCTAGATTAACCATTCTTCTATCACTGCTGGTGGTACTTACTTTAAGTTAGACATGCAGTCTCTCCAATAAATGGCAAGATATTTTTGTTTTGTTTCTAATGTGTTCAATCATAGAATGTGTCATTCCGGAGAATGTTTCCTACCCCTGGGAACTGTTATTGCATATCATTTCATCAAGTGAAGAGACCACTTGGGTTCAATAGGAGGTAGGAGAGACATTGGTTTATGTTCTCCAAATCTACTCATCTCATCAGATGGGTGGACTCTGGTCGAGCAAGCACTACTACTTATATCTGTACTTAGAGTTAGAAGCTCTCTCTCTACAGATCATGTGTAAGATGAGGCATTAATAAAAACATAAAATATGTAAGGAAGATGATGCATAGTTTAACTGTGAACGCACATGCGGATATCCAGGTCAGAAAAATATCTTTCTCACATGTCCACATTTTAAATCTCTAAAACCTGATAATATGTTTCTTTAGTAATAGGGACTCTGGAGATGGATGTAAACTCCTTAGAATGTGATTATAAAATGATACTAATATTACAAAAGTTGGTAGAATATGTTATATTAGTACTGTTTTTATTTATTTATTTTTATTCACAAACATCGCAGTCTCACTGCAACCATTGTTAGAGCAGGAAGAGATTCATATTTGGAAATATTTTAGAAAAGACAAACCACAAGGGACAGTCTACCATAGCACAGGATGGGGAAACAGAAATGCAAAGAACCAGGTATACTGATATTTCTCACCTGCTTCTGTTCATTTTGGTGGCGACTCTGAGTGACAACCAAACCAGGACAATGTGAATTACAACCGAATATCCCTGTTTTTCTGGGCAATTTAGGAGCTGAAATTTTACTATCTTTTATACTACTAACAATTTTAGTGTTTAGAGCTAAAAGAAGACCCTGAAAATTAACAAGAACATCCTTGAGTTGCCAGATAAAGAATAGAATTTATGGTGTGCTGGAGAATCTACTAAAATTTTATTGGTTTTGGTAACTAGTGCTGGTGTGAACACAACAGAGGGGGTGATATATATTAGGTTGATTTACTTACCCTTTTCATAAATGTATAACATTTATTCCACTTCTCATGCACAACCCCCTAATTTATATATAATATATATATAACTATATATTATATATAAATATCATATTAATATATATACTACATTCATTCTAACATAGAAGAAAGAGTAATTTAAGAGATGTCTCCTCAAGAAATGCTGAAATTTGGTATAGATGCACAAAATTTTAGAAGAGTGTCATTTTCGAGCATCATGTCACAAAGATACATATTTAGTAACTGCCATTTATTTCATATTTTAACAAAAACTTATAGATTTAGAGAGCGGGTGTGGCGGCAGTCCCAAGATGGTGCTTGGAACCTGGCCAAGTCTTGTGACTAGCACCTGACTTCCTCCTGCTTCCGAGATAAGTCACTCCCACCGTGCTAGCTCTGCAAGTACAGCCATGACTCGAGATCAGGCCAGATGACACGGACCTATGAACTGCAGTAACGCAACATGGACTGAGGAGGTGGAGTTGAAAGAGGATAAAAGGGACTGAGCTTGGGGGGGGGGAGAGAGAGAGAGAGAGAGAGAGAGAGAGAGAGAGAGAGAGAGAGAGAGAGAGAGAGAGAGAGAGACAGAGAGATAGAGAGACAGAGAGAGACAGAGAGAGACAGAGAGAGAGGAAGGAGGAAGGGAGGGAGGGAGGGAGGGAGGGAAGGAGGGAGGAAGAGAGAAGGGTAGAGAGAAAGAAGGGAGACAAAAGATTTTAACTTTCATGCTGTAAGGTTACTGAATGAACGGCTTTGAGAAGAACACTGTGTCGTTGCTCCTTTTCTGCTGGTCGGAGCCGGTAGCGAAAAGTGGTCGCCTGTACAGGGAACCTCCCCTTCTATGTTCAGAACTCATCATGGTCAGGGTGACTAGTCGGTAAGATCCCAGGTAAGTGGGACAATCAAGGTTCTCGGTTTGAGACTATAAAGCTTCCCGGTAAAGGGAACTAGGAAGGCTCTTGGTTTGAGACAATAAAGTTCTCGGTAGAGGGACAAGTTGCACCCGGCACTATGGGAAACACAACATCAATTCAAACAGTTCACCAAGCTCTGAAGTATTTGCTAAAAGTGAAAGGAATCGAGCTAAAAAAGGAGACTGTAGAGAACTTTTTAAAAGCAGTGGACCAGGTAGCTCCGTGGTTCCCGGTATCTGGACATCTCACAATGTCTAGTTGGGAAAAATTAGGAAAGGATTTGCAGTTTGCCGAAGAGCAAGAGGTACTAGCTAAAGGAGTGCTTTTGGTATGGAAATTGGTGAAAATCTGTGTAGGAGATGAGGAACGGTGTAATGTGGACTTGGAGAAGGGAAATGAGGCTCTGAATCAGGTTAGGGAAGAGTGCTCCCAGAATTCAGAGGCGAGAGAAGTGTCTAGTGAGGGAGAAAAGTCAGAAGACATCTGGAAAGCATAGCCGACAGTTTGGAGAAAGTGAAAGTACGGGTTGAACCATCAGCTCCGTGGCTGCCAATTCTGCCTCCTTATGCTTCAGGCAGAGCGAAAGGTCATAGTCTGCATTCTGAAACTTGGAGAGAGCTACAAGCTCAATGCTTTCCTGTATTCCAGGATGCACAGGGTAATCGTTATCATGAGCTTCTAGAAAGGAAAATCGTTCAGAGGCTAGCTGAGAGAGTGTGCACCTATGGAGTTAGTGCTGCATATGTTGTGGCACAATTAGAACACATACACTGGTATTGCATGACCCCTAGTGATTGGCAAAATTTGGTTCGTGCTTGCCTGACCTCTGGTCAATATTTAGATTGGAAGGCATACTATATCGAATTTGCTGCAGAGCAGGCCATTTTTAACGCTCGCAATGGTCAGCCTGCCTGGGATCAGGACATGCTAATGGGACAAGTGAGGTTTGCAGCAGCACAGATAAATGATCCAGTCCAGGTGTATGAGCAGATTAACATCATAGGAATCAGGACATGAAAATCTCTACCCAATAGAGGGGAGGTGAGTGGGAACTTGAACAAGATCCTCTAAGGGCCCACTGACCTTTTGCAGATTTTGTAGCCCCACAAAATATTCATATCTGTACTGATAAGTTCAAAACAGTAAATGATTTTCAAAAACTCCTGGGATGTATTCAGTGGGTTCAACCCTATTTATCTTTAACAAATAAGCAATTGCAGCCATTGTATGATATTCTGCCGGGTTATTCTGATTTAAATTCTCCCAGACAATCACTGATGCTGCCCAAGCCGTGTTACAACTGGTAGAGCAGGGCATCCAGACTGTGGCCTTAAAACACCGGGATGAGTCACAACCCATTTTGCTGTGTATTCTGCCCACAGAGGCACAGCCTACAGGAGCTCTATGGCAAGGAGCTCCTTTGCTTTGGATACATCCCAAGATTTCCCTGGCCAGGACACTTGTACATTATCCCACTTCAGTGGCACAATTGGCTTTGCTAGGCATTCAACAATGCATACAGTACTTTAGCATCCCACCTAAGGATCTTATAATCCCTTATAATGTGAAACAACTAGAAGTATTGTCATCTACTATAGATGACTGGGCTATCCTGAGATGCAGTTTTCAAGGCAACTTTGATAATCATTTTTCTAAGGATCCCATCTTACAATTGATTGCCGCCCATCCTGTGGCCTTCCCTCACATTACCTCTAAGGAACCATTACCTGGTGCCCCGCTCATTTTTACAGATGACTGCAAGACAGGAAAGGGCGCGTGCATGGTAGCAGAGTTCTCACCAGTGACCATTCAATTTCCACTTGCATCACCCCAAGTTATTGAGTAACAGATCATTCTTAAAGTATTTTAATTGTTTGCAGGCCCTTTTAATTTGATTTCTGATAGCCAGTATATTGTTAACATGTTGCTCTGCTTGGAAGTAGTGGGTAAAATCAATTCAAAATCTACTATTGGACATCTCGTTGTCACCTTGCATGACTTGATTTTGAAAAGAACGTCACCCTTTTTTGTACAGCATATCCATGCCCATACTAACTTACCTGATCCCCTAGTGGAGGGAAATGAGAATGCAGATAAAGCCACCAGGGCTTGCTTGATTTTTTTCAATACATCACCTAGTTCATTGGCTCAAGAATTTCATTCACAGTTCCATGTTAATTCCAAGACCCTGTCCTCACGCTTTAAGATCACGTGCAATGAGGCACGGTATATTATAAAAGGGTGTCAGAAGTGTGGCCCTATGCTACCCCAGATTGGGTTTGCGGTTAACCCACGTGGGTTGCACCCTCTAAACCTCTGGCAAATGGATGTCACTCATTTCCCTGAATTTGGAAAACTAAAGTATCTCCATGCTTTTGTTGATACAGCCTCTGGGATTATTTTTTCATCTCTACATACAGGGGAAAAGGCACATCATGTAATTGCACATTGCTTTGAAGCATGGAACGCCTGGGGGCAGCCCAAAGAATTGAAAGCAGATAATGAACCCGCCTATACTTCTGTTTCTTTTGTGTCCTTCTGCAAAATGATGGGCGTTCGAGTAACTCATGGATTGCCCTATAATTCTCAAGGACAAGGAGTCATTGAGAGTGCTCACCGCACCCTCAAGGAGTGTCTAGTTAAACAAAAGGGGGTAATTGCCTCCACAGGTTCTTCCTTTAGGGAGAGACTGGTTATTGCTCTTTATACTTTAAATTTTTTAAATGAAGACAAGCATGGGCAGCTCGCTGCTGAGCATCACGCCAATCCTGATGTTTCTCCCAAATGCCTGGTTATGTGGAAAGATGTCTTGACTGGCAAATGGCAGGGTCCCGATGCGGTGTTTGTTTGGGTGAAAGAGTCTGTTTGTGTGTTTCCTCAGGAACATCGACAGCCACTGTGGGTCCCAGAGAGGTTGATTAGAGTGGTCCAGGATGAGCAGAGCTATGACCCTGTGGATGAGCCTGATGCTGCTAATGCTCCCGGTGGTGAAGACTGAAGATCTGAGATGAGGCTCCTATCAGTGTTCCCTAAGCCTTTACCTCACACACACTCAGCACAAGTTTTCCCTCAATTCTTTACATCTAATACCTCCTTGCAATTGCCTTTTTTATCCTAGGATGAGGATATTGCACCCCTTGTGGATGCAATATTCTCCCTTAGAGGATTGTTATGTTTTCAGATGATTACTGATGTTTCTCAGAATAGTGATTGCATTCAATTGTATAATCAGTCTGCAGCCTGGTTTCATTTATCCATTAATGGTTCTACCAAAGCCAGTGCCACCTGGATTCAAGTGGTGTGGCCTGCCATGATTCCTAAAGACAATGATAGTATACCTTCTCAGCCTAGATGGGCTCCCTTTTGCAAGGGCTCACGTGATTCCCATCTGCCTTGGACAGGATGCCAGGCCAGGAAGGCGGCCTGGGCTGTGAAGAAGTACCAGTCATAATAGATCATTTTCAGGATATAATTGGACATATCAAATCCTGTTCAGGCCTCTGACAGAAATCCTTTTAATGTATGGTTGCTGTGTGGAGTGAATGGTAGCTGTACAGATCTTTCTGCTTTGAGTATGTTGATGGGTGGGGGTTGGGGTAATGCAAGCTTTCATTGGAAATGGTCTGTGGAATTTGAGACCTCTGTTTTTCAGTGTGCTGGAGGACAGGATGTTACCTTTAAGACTACACCTGTTTGCATGTGGCCTCCTTTTGTGTTTATCATTTATAATGGGAGACTAGAATGCTTTGTTCCCTGACCTGTACAGGCCCCCTCAGATATAGCCTTATTCAGGTCTAAAAGGGAATTTCGATCACCACCGCCTCCTCAAGGCTGAAAGAATGGGCTGGACTAGCTAGATTAGCCCTTTGCTTGGTCCTCATAAGCGACCTGGCGTTCTGGTGCATGTGCCATATACAATTTTGACAGTGCAAAACTCAAACCTTAATGATACAGGCTTTTGCAGCAGTGGAAACTGGGCAGTCTCCTCAAGTGTGGCTTGGCATGCTAGAGAAGTAGTTAGTGATGGGTAAGACTCCCTAGGTGTGTCACCAACCTAAGACAGGGATCAAACAAATGCTGTTCGTCTCCCAATGATGGGTAAGGGGCACTGCCACAGGGAGCAACCTAAGGCAGACATTCTCTCAGCCAAAATTATAAAGAAGGGGGAGATGTGGAGAGTGGGTGTGGCGGCAGTCCCAAGATGGTGCTTGGGAATCTGGCCAAGTCTTGTTACTAGCACCTGACTTCCTCCTGCCCCCGAGATTAGCCGCTCCCATTGTGTGAGCTTCGAAGGCACACCCATGACTCGAGATCAGGCCAGATGACACAGACCTATGAATTGCAGCCATGCAACATGGGCTGAGGAGGTGGAGTTGAGAGAAGATAAAAGGGACTGCACTTGAAGGCAGGGAGAGAGTGAGGGAGAGAGAGAGAAGAGTAGAGAGTGAGAAGGGGAGACAAAAGATTTTAACTTGCATGCTGTAAGGTTCCTGAATAAATGGCTTTGAGAAGTAGGCTGTGTTGTCACTCCTTTTCTGCTGGTCGGAGACAGTAGTGACAATAGATGAATTTGAGAGGTAGAAGAACATGTCAGAGCAACATAATTTTCCTAGAAGCATGAGTTTAAAGCAACTGGATGAAGTCAAGGCAAGGGGGATTTGAAAGAAAGCTCCATTTCACTATATTTAAGCAGTCCCTATGCCTCAACTCCAAGAAAAATGTGTTGTCAGCATTTATGGCTGTGCTAGAATGAACCCATGGCATAAATTATTTTTCTCCTTCAAAAACACCTACTATGGTGTAGATTATCTAACCATTTATAATGGTAGATTCACTATGCTTCATCTACCCAGTACTGGAGTACAGTGTTGGCCCCCACTCTATGTCATTTATGCCCTCTTCTATTTGCACTGAAGAGCCTTTTCAGGGAAATCCTCACAGTCTGACCAAGACTTCACAACTGCAGGGACTCTCAATTCCCCTTTTGTTTTACTTTCCTTTTACAAGCATAAGGCTTGTATTTAATTAGGCATTATGTTTTGTCTTTTATGCATCTCTCTCTCTCTCTTTCTCTCTCTCTCTCTCTCTCTCTCTCACACACACACACACACACACACACACACACACAGTTTATCTATATGTCCTCATAAAGAATTGAAATGACCCACAAGTCATATTGAATGACTTGTTGAATCTGAGAATTATTTCTTTAGTACATGAAGAACATGGAGAACATGTGTGTTGAATGAATGAATATATAGCATGACAAGTCTCTTGGATAAGGGATGTCAAATTGCTGACACTTCCAAGAGTGGATATATTGGAAATATATGACCAATATGCAAGTTCAATTTCCTAATAAGATAATTTGAGAAATGTTTCTAAGAACAATTTTTATCAGAGCAGAATTGGACTCACTCTTACTACTTCATTGCATATAAATAATTATAATTAATTTTAATTGTGAAACTCAGTAATACCCTTTAGTCATTCATGCTGATGAATTCTTGTATCTCAGAATTCAGAAGGCAGAGAAAGAGGGTAACCATGAGTTTGAGGCCATCCTGAGTTATGTCATGTATTGAAGACCAATAAGTCTATCCTTGAAAAACTAAAAAAATAACAGAATAATTTTAATATCTTAATACAATTCCAGACATCCATGAGAATATAAATGTTCCAACAAGGTAGAGAGATAAACTATGCTAAACTGAGGATGTTTGTCAGAAGAATTTAATATATGTTTTTGAAATTTCTTCTCATACACACTTCTAATGATACCTATTCTGTGGTTCCCCTAGAGTCTGCAGAGCTTTTCAAGCAAACTCCATCCCTAGGAGGAATCAAACTCTTTCCCATCGTGGAACACATGTGATTTTTTTCTCCCATAAAATCAACACCTCTCTATTCTCATTACCACTTAGGTACACTTTATAAGCTGCAGAATCTAGGGAGATAGCAGACTTGGTTAAATACTTTACTGTAAGCATGAGGACCTGACTATGCACCCCAAAACTCAAACAACAAAATCACATGATGACATGCACCCATAATACTAAGACCAGGGATGTGAACACAGAGTGAATTCTGGGGCTTGTTGAACAAGTGCACTGGCTTAATTGATGAAATCAAGTCTATACCAGAGAGTCTGTCAAAGAAGGGAGGGGTCTGCTCTCTGAGGATAAAATTGGAGGTTGTCTGCCGGCCTTCATATGAAAAGCCCATCCATTTATATCTAACTATCTATCCTCTACCTATCAGTCTATCTATCTATCTATCTATCTATCTATCTATCTATCTATCTATCATCTATCTATCTTTCTATCTATATTACAACCACATACTACATGTATTATAAGAAAACAAATAGATACATAACATATAGTGTTTGTGTGTACACACACATACACACACACACACACACAGATTTCTTAAGTTAGTGAACAAAATAATATTTCTGATATTGTATACATACACATATTCCTTTTCTTTTCCATATGCTCTCCTTCTTTTTCCTAATTAGCCGTTCTTCTTTTGTATCATCTAATGTGATAGAAGACATGGAATCTTTACTACCTTTCTCCTCTCTCTCTGTCTCTGTCTCTGTCTCTCTCTCTCTATCTGTCTCTCTCTCTCTCTCTCTCTCTCTCTCTCTCTCTCTCTCTCTCTCTCTGTCTCTCTCTCTTTCTCTCTCTCTCTCTCTCTCTCTCTCTCTCATTTCTCTAGGTGGAAGATGATGGCATTCTCATAAATTAATTAGTGTTTATTTTAAATGAAGCCAAAATAATATTGTACACAGAGAAAGCAAAGAGTAGACACATGTGAGTAAATAAATATGTACACAGAGTATAGAAAGAGTAGATACATTTGAGACACATATATGAAAATGTATACATATTAACATTGGTCACTACTCTTCCCCAGTGGAGAAGATATTTACAATAAATAAATAGTAAAAATGAAGCAGCCAGCCAGTTGAAATAACAAAAATTATCAGTTAATTTTTTTTTAAATTGTCAAGTTAAATTCCCATGAATAAAACAGATATCATGGCAAAGTTGAAGAATGTGAAATTGTATTTGTTAAAGCAAATCCAGTTACTGCTGTTCATGAGGTGTGACCTTCCAGCAGCAGAGTACAAGGTCATCTCCCAAAAGGCACCAGTTTTCAAGAAAACAAACAAGCCCTCTCGTAGTAGAGAAGCTGCTTACAGCAGCATGGCTCTCTACAGCTTCTGTATCCTAAGTTGGGACTCTAGCTGGCACTCACCCAGAATACTTGCTATATACCAATGTAAATGGAAAATACATCGAAGCACAGAGAGAGCCTTGCACAGCTGCCTCTACACTTACCCTACTTATTTATTTCAGCCCAGGGGCTCAGGCTTCCTCACACCCCATTACCAAGGTCATTTAGTAAATCACTGAATACAAGTGAATGGCCATACACAGATATTTGTAGGTTTTTACTTTCATCTTAATATTGGGAGAAAGTTTTAAAAAATGTGCTCAGGATCCACTTACACACAAAGGAAGAAGAACCGACTGGCATACAGATTAATAAAGTTGCCCAGTGTCTTCAAAAGTTTTGTACTTTCAGTCAAATGAAGTAGAGAGGTGTGTCTTAAAGAGAGGGATGGCATCACTGAAGGAGTTGTGTCTTCCTGACCTGCCTCATTGTTAATGAGTATATGGTTAGTAAAGATTCATGGAAACGTGGCACATGTTAAGTGTGAGAGAGAATAGGCCTTTGAAATATAATAATAGGATGTGCGACACATGTGAGAAGCTGAAAACAACAGAGTGGGTGTGATCAAAGTACATTGTGTTGATTTTCAAATAGTTAATAAAATATTATTTAAAATAAAAAAGAAGTATCCAATGTTATAGAGCATTTGCCCTTGGATAAAATTTTATTATTTACTACCATATTTAAAATTCTGTACTGAAAATCCTAGTATACAATTTTAGAACAGACACAAAATGTTTGTATATTCAATAATTATTAGTTGTTCCTTAAAAGAAGTAATAAAAATAAGACTACAAACATAAGAGTTTGCTAAAACATTTCATTTGAAAATAATCCATCAGTCATAGCTATAGTACAGAGACATGCATGCAGGCAAAACATCCATACATATAAAATACAATCAACATGTAATTATAAATTATCTCCAACATCATATGAAAGGAATTGTACAGCTCCTGTCACCTTTTCATAATCCTCTTGTAATACATCGGTTAAAAGGACAAAAATATGTAAGAATAAATGAGATCAGCAAAGGACAAAATGTCCCTCTAGAAAATGTCAGATTTCAGATTTTCATAATGGTCAAGACAAATATTCATGATTATTTTCTCTTCAATTATTTTCATACATAAAAAGGCAACATACATCTCTCTACAATTTTCCAAATCCTCAATATATATATGACTTGATGAAATATAGAGTAATTTTAATTTTTGTCCATTGCTATTAGTAACTATGTGCAATTTTAGAGTTATTTCTTTCATCTGCTTCTAATCCATTTGCAATTAAAATTATTTGAAAAGTAAATTTTGAAGCCTTCAGAATTCTCTCCATGAAGAAATGAGGTCATTCTTTGCCAGGGAGGTATGAACTTTAATATCCAAACACTTCAGTTTAAAATTTCAACCAGAAAAGTATTTGCTGGACTTTCTACTCAGAGAATTACATTTTCTGGTTTTCTTGTTTTACCTATTAATCTTGTACGTGTGATGAAAAGGTTTATAGCCAATGAATTTAAAGGTCTTTGAAGACACCGATTGATTGTAGCATAGGGAATGAATAGCAGTCTTCAGAAAAAGTAACCGTAGGAAAACATGTATCCCATTGGAACCCTTTGCTCTTCCTTCTTTGCCTTCTGAGCTCTGGCTGGTGGTAAGATCTAATTGCTGTGTCTACACACGACCACACCCACCGGGATAACTGACAGTCGACTCTCCTCCCACTCTCCAAGCCAGCTGAAAGTTATTCAGAGCTAAGTCCATACACTTTTTACAATATTTATTCCAGACATATATTGGAGCGAGCATTTAATTCATCTTAAGACTGTTGGACTGCTGGAAGCCCAGGTGTATTTCTTAGTCTTTCATGAGAAAAACCTATTGTCCTGTTTCTGAAGAAATGGTCAGATAGACTTCGGGATTATCAAGGCCCGGAACTAATAGAAATGAGGAGACTTTAGATGGATCTTCCCTTGCCTTTTTGTATGGCATTGCTTTCCCTGACTTGTCTATGGCAGCAGAAGGTACAGTAGTGGTCTGTTGCCCTGGAAACTCTGCACGGTGGCCTGACACAGGACTCCTTGGCTGTGCCTGGAAGGTGGATAAATCCTACTTGACTTCTGTCATTATAAAATGCAGGAGGAGAAAATAGTAACCATTAAGTGCTTCACAAAATGCTCCACTGTTTAGAGCTACTTCCCTCCTGGTTGCCTTTAAATCAGCCTAGGATTGGAACAAAGTCTGTCTTTATTTCACGCATTGTAACAAGAACTACTGACAGACTACAGAGAGGGCAAGGAGCATGCTGGGAAGGATGCCGGATTCAAAGCCCCGAGATATGATGCTCCCCAGAAATGCTTGTGAAACTTTAGGCAAGTTGTAGGAATTATAAGCTCATGGCGTTCTCATTTACACAATGATATTAACAGAAGCACCTTATTTCCTTCTATCTGGACAGAAGTCTACTTCTGTTTTTCCAAGTGGTAGCTAAAGGGTCATTCAAATTAGACAGTATTCACCCCAACCCGAAGAGTATTTTTAGAGAAAGATTGGTAAGGTGCGATTTGTACTTCATCTAATTTTCAGGTGTTTTAATTCCATGAAGGGTAAACTAATACTCCTTAATTCAGAGATAGATAGGCGGTGTTAGGTCACCCTGGGGAAGGTTCATTTGAATGTGACCATTTCATGTCATCCTTTAAAGGACCATTGCTGCGTTTATACTTCAAAGAGCTGGCTCAGGAATGCTGCGACAGGCTTTAACTCAGAATCCTCTCATTTTTCTGGGTTTCTGTCTCCATCTTAATGCAGTTTTTGTGTTCAATTATAATAGTGTTGCTAAATACAGTAGGTCTGATTCCACAGAAGAAAAATCGTTTTTTCAAGATCAGCATTTTCCCGCTGATTTGCCAGCTGCTTCAATAAATACTCATCTCCCAACTTCAAATGAGTATATTGCAGCCTTACTAAATATAAATGCGATCCACAGCTACTGTATTCTGGCATCTAAGTTCTCCTTAAAACCGAACACAAAGTATGCGTTACGAGGGACTCCTCTCGCGGTTGCGCAGGTGATGTGGCTGACTGGAGTAAAATCAACGTTACCATCCATGATCTAGCCATTCAAATCCATGGTTAGGGAGCTAGAATTTTCTCCTATGCCTTTTGCACCTCTATTATTTCTATCTAATTTCTATTTGATTACTCTGAACACCTTAAGTTTATGATACCATAATTACTCCATTTCTTTCTTTCTTTCTTCTTTTTTAATTTGTCCAGTGGAGGTAGAGTTGTAACAAATATTCAGTTAAAAATCAAGCATAACATTTGTTTGACTTGTGAAGCATAGAGCAATAAGATAAGTTAATTCAGTGTAGGAAACAGAAAATCAGCTGCAGTGGTAGAGTGAGATGTTCTTGATAAAAATGTTATACTACTATATGGCAATATTGTAGAAGCTTGGGCTATGGACTAGTATGAATATAAAATGGCTATATATCAGCTGTACATTGTTGGTTTTTTTTTAATCATGGTCCTCAGTGAATTGTATGATTGCATTTTTTATTTTTAATCATCTTTAGAAGAAACACAAGCAATTAAGTCTTTCAATATCTTGTAACAATAGTGAAGGCAGCTATAGAAATTGCAGTGAGCACATTTGTTACTTTTTGTATTTAGAAAACTACTAACTGGTTTTTTTTTTTGATGGAAACAAAAAAATGAGGAAATTTCACAAAAACAAATGCAATTCAAAATTAAAGTCAATTCACTTCAATGTGCGTGTGTGTGTGTGTGTGTGTGTGTGTGTGTGTGTGTGTGTATGTAGTTCATACTTTTTAGTAGTTGTGTATTTGTGTAAACACTTCTATTTAATTAGTCTGCCATGCCACATTAAGGTAAGTATAAACTGCTGGGCTCATACATCGTAGTTTCCTTTATTCTCTCTTTGAATTGATAAAGACCTTAATGTTAACTATGTCTCCATGGCCACCAGCTTGACTGTGTTCCAATGAAGCTATTTTTCTCAGAGACTATGAGAGAAATCTGAGACCCTCAGATACGCAGCCACTTTCAGACACATGGGTGGTCAACAGTAAATGGCCAGAACTACTTTAGCTTGGGAAAATGCTGTTTTCACAAAATGATATTAGTGGCCCACCCTGCATTCTGGGTACACAAACTATCTACACATAAGAACCCATCTGGGGCACAAGTAAGCGGAGTGCAAACAACCAGGTATTGACTATATTTGGCTACACTGGGTTGTTGGTTTTTGTCAAAATAACTGGGCATTTAAGTGAATTCAATGATTTCTAAAATCAGTTTGTGGACTCAGAAACAGCCACAGTCTAGCATAGTTGGCATTCTTCTCCTTGCAGCTGGAATTAGAAATTAGATACTTTTTTAGACTTTCATCCATTCATAGCCCATCTTTCTTTGCATACTTTATAGTTTGAGATTTCTGAAATCTTATATGCAAAGTTTGATTTAAAATGTTTTAAGTGGAATGTAATTGGGATTGTTTACAGAATTTTCTGTGGCTTTTATCGGATGATCATCATACTTAACATTAAATCTACACATTTGGAGACATTCTGGGATTTAGCATGAGGTTTACAGAAAAAAAAAAACCTAGTCTGGTACATGTTTTTTATATTTTATACCCAAATTTTGGTACTACAAATGGAGCCTGCAACTTGAAGCAGAGCTGTGTTCCTGATTGTTGAAATCTTACTTGAATTTTAAAGTGTCTTCTCATTGTAGCTATTTAGAGTGAAAGTATATTAATTTATTTACCATACTGGAGTATAAACTTTCTGATAATAGGACCTTCATCTTGTTTTATCAGTGCGGTCACATCCCCTAGAAAATGGGCTCAGATGAAGCATGTCTTTAAACTAAACTATGTATTCTATGAGTGTACTCACCTCCCCTAGAAATTACACTATGGGAAGCGTGTCTTCATCATTATGTATTTTATAATATCTTGTGCAATTGTACATTTCCTTAGCAAAATGTAGTCTTTCTACAATAAAGGAGTATCAATCCACTGAAGAGAGATATATTCAAATTAATTGTTACATGATAATTTGTTACCTGATATCAGTTTCTAGGAGTAAACAGGAACAAGTTAACACAAAACCATGGGAATGAAACAGAAAGAAGGGACTTCACACAATGGATAATCGAGGAATGGGACCCAGAAGAAATGATTACTTCATTAAAGTATCAACAATAGACAAGAATCGGATGAGGATCTACAAAGTCACTGAAATCTTGTGGACTGAGAGTTTCCATTTTAAAATGATGAAGTCAGCAATGACTGTGAATAGATCATGCATCAAGAGTTATGCATGAGAAAACAATTAGTAGAAATGGAGGCTAGGAAGTAGGGAAAAAGTACAGAAGGTATATGAGAAAGTTTGGGGGGAAGAAATAAAATTAAGTTGTATTCTCAAAAATATATTTTGAAAATAACATGTAATTCAGTATTAGTTTTAGTAGGATGAATACATTGGAATGCTACTGAAGTAGCTCACTTGGGCGCTAATGCAAATTTATTTATTTTTCCTTTTTTATTGGATATTATCTGTATTTACATTTCAAATCCCCTTTCCCTTCACTCCCCCCTCCTCCCCCTCCACTTGCACTCATGAAGATGCTCCCTATCACAACCACCCTCTCCCTCCTCAGTGCTTTGGCATTTTCCTCCACTGGAAAAATGAGCATTCCTTGAACCAAAGGCCTCTCCTCCCATTGATGCCTCTGCTACATATGTACCTGGAGCCATGGGTCTCCATATGTATTCATTGGTTGGTGGTTTAGTTGAAAGTCTGGTTGGTTGACATTGTTGTTCTTCCCTTGGGGTTGCAAACCCCTTCAACTCCTTCACTCCATTCGCTAGCTCCCTCATTAAGATCCCCATGTTCAGTCCAATGGTTAGCTGCAAGCATCCTCCTCTGTATCATTATGGCTCTGGCAAAGCCTCTGAGGAGGCATCCATATCAGGTTCCTGCCAGTATGAATTTAATACAAGACAATTATTGTGGAGCTGGAAAGATATAAATCAGATAAAAAATACTTCAGTGGGATGAAATGTGTTGAGAATTATAGATTAAGGGTTGTAAATGAAAAACAGGTAGAGATAGGAGGATTTTTTTAGAACCTTTCTTAGTAAATTGGATTTTTGATGTTACTACACAACATAAAAAACAAAAGATAGAACACAGTAAGTAGGTTAATGGTGCAGAATGAATCCTGAAGAATAACATGGAGTCAAATTCTACACTGGAAGAGAAGCTTTCCATAAAACAAGATCAAAAGTAGAGAAGAGAACATTTTGTTCAGGAGGGCAAGACATATTTTAAGGGAACTTCAAACACTAATGTCATGTCAATATTTTACCAGATGACAGGAGAAAGAGAAGTTTTGAAAGGAAGAAATGTTGGTGATTAGTCACTGACATGGAAAATATATTCATATAGTTTTATGCTAAAATGTTTCTAATAATCTGTATATGTATCTCTGATTTTTTAAAATAAAACTGTAAGAAAAAAAAGAATAGGTAGTCTGTGATCAGGAAAAATAAGAGAGCAAGGCAGAATGTTAGGCTCCTTTCCAGAAACAGATGTGACAAAATATGAAAGACATTCAAAGTAGAAATACATAAGCTATTGAAAAAGCATGCATTTATTTTACCCATTTACTTGTTTAGATGTCTATTTACTTCAATAATGATTAGATATTTGAAGAACCATTTGTGGAACCATATTTAGAACCATGTGTGGAGGAAAAAGAAAGAGAAAGTAAAAACTTTCTCTTAGTAATAGGAAGTTGGTGGAAAGCAAGATTATACAACAGTGTATCTTAAGAGCAATGGACTAAAACAGGATACCTTTTTCTAGTAGGGGTTAAGGAAGAAGTGAAGTGTCTGTGAGTATAAATTAAATTACAATGGAAAGAAAGGATGGTGGCTTCCATTTTGTGTTTGCTGTTGAGCTAATGTAGGGAAGGCTATAGTAAGGTAGTAACTTTGTCAACTTTTGTGGAACACAAAAAGACACTCTGAAATGCAATTTACAATATAACAAAATAGCCTGAATCCTGTATAACCTCGAAGGTCTTCTATTTAATTTTATAATGATTGGTTGTTAATTTCTGCAGTCAGTGTTCAAATTTGTGCACATACATTATCCCTGTTTCATTTCCTCATTACTGTGTATCTGTGAAGGATTCTAGTAGAAGATAAATGGTCAGGGTTCAGGAAAGACTCATAGTCAACTGGCCACAGCTTGTAAGGTATGGTTGCAGCTGTTTTTGTGGTTGTTGTTCCTTTGTTTGTTTTGGTTGTTGTAGTTTGCTAGCTGAATCTGTTACTGCCTGTCTAAACCTGAAATATTGAATGTGTAATTCAGATGTAGATCTTAACTGTTTTTTAAACAACTTTATTTTTAAAAACAGAGATAAATGTACAGATTTTAAAAGCATTTTGCATAAAACTATATGAGTATATTTCTGTCAGCACTTGATTTATTTTAAAGGTTTGATAGTATGCATTGGAAACTTACTAGTTACAATGAGCGTAAAATACGTATAAAACAGAAGGTAACATGGAAATAGTCAAAGTGTTCTTGGTGTGTAAAGATTAAACATAATTATTTTTAAACCTTTACAGCTTCACAGACTGGTTATGAGATTCTAAGAGACTGCATTTTAAAAGTGTACAAATAAGGCTTTCTTTTTATCAGGTGGAATGAATATGATTCAACTCTGGCCCATACCACTGATCTTTGAGAGTTTTACAGTTCCAGGTCAATAATATTCAATATGGTTAGATAAACATATGGGAAAATGTTAACCTTTATCTTTATTATAATTAATTTTGGCAAAACCATTTTAACATGTACTTTTAAATAGCTAAAATTTACAACAGAACAAAAGGATAGCCAATTATCTCAAAACCTTTAGTCTTATCACCTTTAGTTTGCTACTAAATAGGAGATTATCTTTATGTCTAACATTGTAAAAATAGTTATGGTCACAGGTAATAAGTCATTTCTCTCCAAGCACTGTATTTAACACAGAGATACTCATAATAACTCACAAGGCTAGACAATTATATTTAATAGATGAAAAAAATATACAGAGGTATTAACTTGTTATTTCAGGGTGATAGCATGAAATTTTACTTTTAAACATAGGTTACTATTAGGTTCTCCTTTGGGGCCTGTGACGTCTTCATCCATGTGTTCTTGACTATATTTACCGTACCAGGCTAAGTTCCCTCCTACATAAATAAGTTTCAGACAGTCAGGCAACATTTGTTTGCAACACAGACATGTGCCACTGTTGCAGCGTTGGCTTATCTTTGCAGGCACATTGTTGTGATGGTCCTCAGAATTCACAGTTGGGTATAGCTATCAACAGTTTTTCTCCCTTGGCAACTTGCATTGCACATTCTGACATTATAGAAATAGACCTCAGGGAGGAAACCACATCAGTTTGTGCTCGATCTCGCAGGTCCTATGACTGACTTATGTAGTATCTTCAGGAAGAAGGTCTTACCTTAAAGAACAATGATAATAGGCAATATTGGGAGGGACTTGGAACCCTATCAACTTCAGGAGAGGCATTTTTTTTCTTGGTACTAGGGTTGTTATTAGATGACTATAGCAGCTGGTTAAGCATTGTCCTATCATATAGAGACAAAGACAGAGATCAAGATATAGATATATAGAGAATGAGTGTCTGTGTTTGTGTATATAAGTTATTTATTTGTAAACCAGCTTATAAAACTATGCTATTCTATGCATTTCCCAAACATCCTCAGTGTTGTTTATACCACTTCCCTCCATATTATTCATGTACATCACTCCTCCATCTAATTTTCAACTCTCCTGCATTTTCTGCTGTTGATACACCCCTTCCAAAGTTGTCACTTTCTACTTCCCTGAGCCCCAAAGTCGAACACAGAATTTGTTTGCCACAGCTTATCTTCTTATATTCCACATCATATCCTGTTATTTCATACCAGTCCAAATATTTCCAATAATACATACAAAGTGGTTGTTATGTTCCTGTCCCCAACCCTCTCTACCCAGTTTCTTTGCTTCATCTGAGACTTGTGGCTATTTTACTCCCTCCTTTAAGTGAAAGCATCCTTACTTGGGCTTTCTTGGTTAGCTTCTTTGGGACTATGGAGGGTAGCTCAGGCATCCTGTATTTTTGTTTGGCTCATATCCACTTAAAAGGGAGTTCATACAGGGTCTGGGTTCCATTACTCAGGATGGTACTCTCAAGTTCTATCCATTTGTCTGCAGAATCCATGATATAATTGTTTTTAATAGCTCAATAGCATTTTATTGTATACTACTTATTTCTTTATTCTTCAGTTGAGGTTCAACTAGGTTCTTGCCAGTTTCTGGTTAATATGAATACAGCTACTATGAACAGAGTTGAGCAAGTGTCCCTGCAGTATAGTGAGGTAACTTTTGGGTATATGCCCAGGAGTGGTATATTGAGTTCTTGATGTAGAATTATTCCAAGTTTTATGGGAAAACACCAAATTGATTCCCAATTATCTGTACAAATTGCACTCCACAAGCAATGGAGGTGTGTTCACCTTGCTCTACATCCTCCCCAGCATGTACTATTGAGTTTTTGATCTTTGTGATTCTGACTGGTATAAGATAAAATCTGACAGTTGTTTTGATTTGCATTTTTAATGGCTAAGGACTTTGAACACTTCTCTAATTGTTTCTTGGATTTGATATTCCTCTGTTGAGAATTCTCTGTTTAGGTCTGTATAGCGTTTTTTAAATTAGGTTATTGGGTGGCTGGTGTCTAAACTTTTGAGTTCTTTATAAATTTTGGATGTTAGCCTTCTTTTGTCAGGGTTAGTGAACGTTCTTTCCCAATTTGTAGGCGTCTGTTTTGTACTAATGATAATGTCCTTTGCCTTACAGAAACTTTTCAGTTTCCTGAGCTATCATTTATTATTGTTCATCTTAGTGCCTTTGCCATTGGCATTCTGTTCAAAGACCTGTCTCCTGTATCAATGAGTTCAAAGCTATTCTCTACTTCCTGCCCCTTTATTAGATTTAACATTATCCAACTTTACCTTTGATCCTCTTGGATATAAGTTTTGTTAAGGGTGATGGATACGGGTGTATTTGCATTCTTCTACACAGAGACATCTAGTTAGACCATCATCATTTGTTAAAGATGCTTTTTTTATTCTATTGTATGGTTTTGTCTTCTTTGTCTAAGTCAAGTGTCCATATGTATTATACAACCATAACAAATATGCAGAGGACATAGCTCAGAACCATACAGGATCCACAATTTTTGCTTCAGTCTCTACAAGTCCCTTTGAGTCCTGCTTATTTGATTCTATTGCTAATGCTCTTCTGGTGTCCTTGACCCTCTGCTCCTACAATCCTTCCTCCCTCTGTTCTTCAGAGTTCCCCTAGCTTTGCCTAGTGTTTGGCAGGGTTTCTCAGCATCTGCTCCTCTCAGTTCTCAGTTGCCTTTCTGATGACAACTGAGCTAGGTACAAATCTATGAGTAGAAATCATTTCACTATTTTTTTATTCTATGCTAAAAGAGGGGTTGGGGGATGCATGGATCTCATTGAGAAGGGGGAATAGGGATTTTGCTTATGTATTTGGGCAGAAGACAAAGACAGGATTCAGGCAGGGGGGCAGGGAGTGGGAGAATACAGGGAAAGACAACTGGAATTGGAGAATAGCGTGAGCAATGTAGAATTTAGTGCAGTGGAAACTCCCTGTACTCTCAGAGAGATTTCCTGACTTTCTTATGATCTGGGGAGTCCCACTTAGATTGTTATGCATGTAGAGTCAGCACATTATTGACTGAGTCCCCTCTCCATCACTGAGAAAATTTATGTTCTGTTCTTCTTCAACTTTACTTCATTGTTTAGTACTTTTAAATACTTAGTACTAAATGTTTTTGCACTATTTTGATACATGTTTTTCTATCCCATTGAGTATATAAGTCCTAAGTTCTGGAAGTTGCAACTTACTGACATTAATGGACAAATGCCATAACAATTTGTACATAAATTAGTGATTAGACAAACAAATGTGTGTTTAGCAGTGAGGTCATTGACTTTGCCATATTTATGTCTGTAGAGTTAAATATGTAAATGGTCTGACCAGTGAGCGAGAGGCTTTCCTCCATTATTTTAGCCATCCTTTCTGAATTTTTTATTGACTATGCTATTTATTTACATGTCAAATGTTATCCCCCTTCTCAGTGTCCCCTGTGAAAATATCCCATCCCATCCCCTTCTCCTTTGCCTTTAACACCCATTCCTGGCTCACCCCTCTAGCATCCTCCTTGGCTAGGGCAACAAGCCTCTACTGGACCAAGCTTCTCCCCTCCCATTGATGCCAGATAATGCCATCCTGTGTTATACACGTAACAGGAGCCATGAGACGATCTATGTATATTATTTAGTTGATGGTTTATTTCCTGGGAGATTTGAGAGATCTCGTTAGTTGATATTGTTGCTCTTCCTGTGGGATTGCAGTCCCTTTTTCCTCCTTCATTCCTTTAAATCTTCCATTGGGATCCCTGTGCTCAGTCCAGTGCTTTGCTGTGAATGTCTGCACCTGTCTTAGTCAGGTGCTGGTAAAGCCTCTCAGAGGACATACTATGTTCCTGTTGATGTCAATTACTTCTTGACATCTACAAAAATGTCGGGGTTTGGTGTCTGTGGATGGATGGGTCCAAAGGTGGGATGGTCTCTGGATGTTCTTTCCTTCAATTTCTGTTCATTTTTTTTGTCCCTGTATTTCCTTTATACAGGAAGAACTCTGGGTTAAAAATTTTGAGATGTGTGAGCGGCCCCTTCCCTCAACTGGGAGCCATGTCTATCTATTGATAAAATAGTGTATCTTCATGTTCTATCTCCCATCTGTTCACTATTTCTTTTAAGGTTATCCCTATTGGCTCCTGAGATCCTCTCCCATCTCTGGCATCTTGGAATTTCTAGTGATTCCACACATCCCTCCCTATTCCCCGTCCCTCACAGCTCCATATTTCTATTTATTCTTCTTGTCTTCTGGACTTCTTGTCTGTCTCTTCCCATACCTGAACCTGACCCCTCTCCTCCCCTCTACTTCCTCCTATGGATCCTCCTTCCCTCTACCTCCCATGGCTATTTTGTTTCCCCATCATAAGTGGGATTGTAGCTGCTATACTATGTCCTCCCTTTTTGTTAAGTTTCATATTGTGGGTATTCTGAGCTTTGGGGCTAATATCAACTAATCCTTGAGTACCTACCATGTATGTCCTATTGGGTCTGGGTCATATAACAATGATATATACACTTACCTAATTTTATTGATCCAACTAAATCTCTACCCCTAGACATTTCATGAAATCATGAAGTCAAATGTCATTGTAGATAACTCTCAATAAAAATATTAATCTAAAGGGAGCATTGATTGTTCAAAGTATTGCTGTTGCTTACGTCCTTATTCATTAAGCCACACTACTTAGTTATTTTCTTTTATTTTTAGAGCTAACTTTTTGCTTGTCAAATATTCTTTGTATTAAAGTAGACAGAATGCTTTATACATTATGGATAGGAAGCACTGTGCCTGTTAACTTTGTGAATAGGGTGTGACTTGTAACCTTTTTCCTTTTATGTTCCCTATGGAAAGCTGGCTGCTCAGCTTTGTAGTCATATTCTGTCTTTGCACAGAGTTTCCATTTTCAGCTCAGGCTACATTTTCTAGCCAAATTGCTAGTTCATGAATGGCTCCGGTATACTTTTTCTAGACATTCTGAAATATTAGCAAGGGCAGTAAGGTCAAAGATCTAAGAGGAGTAGAGAGGCTGCCATCTGCCAGGTGAATTCTTTGACCAGGACGCCCACATCCCATTGTTGTTTCTAGGCTTGCAGTCTCTTCTGAGACTTTTGTAAGGAGAGTGAGAGCAAGAGGGAAAACTTCTTTTCCAAAAAGAAAAGAAAAATCACACTTTCCCCAGGGGACAATCGGCCTCTTCTGAATTGTAGTTACTCTGTTCTGTAACTGTCATAAACATTGCTCTCGGAAGTCAAATTATTCTTATATGAAGCTGTATAAAAGGTGACAGCTGAGACCTTGAACTTCAAACAAAGTGAAATTGAAAGATGTCAGCTGAGTCTAAAAATTTCATATATTCTCCTTCAATTAAATAAAATATTGCATTTCATTTTTTTTTAAATGAAATGGTCCTGAAGAAAGACCTGAAATTAAAAAAAAAAGAAACCACATAGTATAAACATAGACTAATTTTCCATTTTATAATATTGTTGAATAATAACATATCCAGAATCTAAGAATTCTAAATGCATTGAATTATATTAAATAATATTTACATTCTCTGTGCTTTTGTTAAATTTTAAGAAGTTTTTGAATTTTTAAAATGAGAAAAAAAAACCCTTTGATGGTTAGGACACACTGGTAATATGACTAATTTCCCTTACCCCCCACCCCCCGCCACACACTGCATTTTGGTCTGTAAATTCTCCTTAAATAACTATAAACCCAACTGGCATCATCCTATAACAAGAAAAATTAGTTTTCAAACATGGAACCTCAGTGAGTATGTAACTCATGATTCAGGGTAGATCTCACACCCAGCTGGTAACACAAAAGTAACTCAATGGGACTTTTGTAGATACTTTGTCTTGTTTTGCCTTTTTATTATCTCTTGCTTGCATATTAGGATTTCTAATTCTGTGTGTTATGGGCTGACTCTGTATGCAAGTGCACATCTCTCTGCGCATGTGTTTATTATACAATTTGTCTCCTAGAAAACTTGCTCAGGTTTGCTTTGTTTTTGCTTTATTTACTTTTTTGAAGACACACAGAGAAAGAAGGAGTGTAGCTACTACAGGTGAGAGAAGGAGGACTGGAGACCAGATGCTGGAGGGACACCACAGTAAGAATATTCTCATGTGAAAAGAAACTTATTTCCAATAAAAAGGGAATATTTAAGTGAAAATATAAATTTGTAGGTTTAAAAAAGTTAACATGTGCTTTTGAAATTAAAATCATATATCTTATGCTATAATTAGTATAATAAAGGATGCATTGTGTAATTCAAAGTCTGAAGAGCTAAACGATGTCTTTTCTTATGACTCAGAACACAAAAACTGCAGCTAACCATTCATGCTTGTTAAAATATATTATTAGCTTGAAAAACATATTCATTTCTTTTTTAAGTTTAATGTTTATTTTGCAATATTTGAAACAGATAAAGTCTAGAGAATCAGAATATATGTATTATCTTATTAATCAAAGCTTTATATATAGTCATAGCATTTATATTATGAAATAACTTTAGGCAAGTGTGTTTAATCAGTTAAAATGTTAAAAAAAATACAGAATCTAAACCTTATATCTATTTCTGAACATGATATATCAATTAATGTAGAGGATGTTTATCTACATGGTACTGATGAATATATACTCAAAATTTCTGCTTCATGAACAGGTAAATGTCTTCTGTATTGTGTACAGTTATGCTTACAGACCACAAAATAGCAGTAAGTCACCTAATAATAAACAAAAACTTTAGGCACTTTATTAAATAACAAAGGTGAGTAAGCATTGTAATCCTGTTCTTATGTTTAGAAGAAATGCTTCTTTTCCCCCTATGTAGTATAATAGTAACTATAATTTGTTGGATATAGCCTTCCTTGTTGAGATGTGTTTTCTGAGTTTCTTCTGGGCTTTTGTCATATGCCAATTTTGAAATTTGTCAATTTTTTTTCTGCATCTACTGAGATATTTATGTGGTAAATTTTTGTCCTTAAATCTATTCATGTGTTGTGATACATGAATTGATTTATGTGTTGACCCGTCCTTGCATCATTGGGGGAAAGTCAACTTAGTCATTATGCACAAATTCAGTTTTGAAGAATCTTTATATTTGTTTTTGGTTTTAGTAATAAGATATATCAAAAATATATTTCATTGTATCCTTTCCCTTCCTCAATTTTCCTGATACCCCTCACCTCTCTAGCTACCCTACTTTATGTTCTCTCTTTCTCTCTGTCTCTCTCTGTCTCTCTCTCTCTGTCTCTCTCTGTGTGTCTCTATCTCTCTCTCTTTCTCTCTCCCCCTCTCTCTCTCCCTCTCTCTCTGTCTCTGTCTCTGTCCTCTCTCTCTCTCTCTCTCTCTCTCTCTCTCTCTCTCTCTCTCACACACACACACACACACACACACACACACAAGAAAATGAACAAAAGAAGAAAGTCAAAACAAAAACAAAACAACAACAATACAATAACAACAAAACCAGAGCAAAAAGTATACAAAGAGCCATGGGATCCATTTAGTGTTGAGATAACAACTTCTGGGCATGTGGCCTACCCAAGAGTATAGTTAATATACACAGAAACACTCCATTGAAAACAAGTGATTGCCCACAAGGTATCAATTGGGTATATTTCCCTACATCCAAGCTGAGATACGGTCTTCTTTGAACTTGGACAGGTTGTAGACATCCTGCCATAGTCTGTGGGGGAGGGGGCACTATATATCTATGTCAGTATGTTGTGGCCACTGATAAATCTATAGCAGGTTGTAGACATACTGTCATAGTCTGTGTGAGCACTGACGAGATATCTATATTACCATTCATGTACCTAGATCATTTCCTTGGAACCATATACTACCTCCTGTGCTAGTGATCTTTCTGTCTCTTCTTCCACAATGGTCCCTGGGTGCTGAGGGGAGATGTCAAGTTAGACCCAAGCACTCCAAAGTATTCCATGCTTTCCCCATTGCCCACTTGCTGAGGACTGCTAATTTCCATCTGTTAGAAAAAGAGAAGGCTCTGTTGAAGGTTGAACAAAGCACTCACCTATGCGCTTTTGGATTCTTTAAAAGATTTGGTCATTTGCTTTTAAAGGGCATTTATCATCTTCATACAGCTGGATTTAATGTTTTCTTTTCCTTGTGCTTCACCTGTGTTACAATATTCAGCAGGACAGCTATAATCTGGTGAAGACCTATTGCCCTGGGTGTTTTGTGTCTTTATGCTGCTACCTTGGAATTTAGGGTTGTAATGGTTATAGGTTTAGGTGCAAATTCATTGTTGGATGGGTATTTTATTTTTGGTTTCTATTTCCTCTATGAAAATTTGAAGGTGGGGAGGCCTATGTGTTGCCTACTTTCCTGGCCTGCTCTGCTGGTATGTCCTCGGAGACTGCCTGTCCATGTCTGAGGCTGAGATCATGTAAAGAGCTAGGGAAAGGAATGTTTATGGAGAAGGTATTGTCATATATTAGGGATGGGGTCAGAGAGAAAAATGGAGATGAGGCAGGGGTTCTGGGAACCTCAGGATAGTAGGAGAGTTGTGGGTCTATCTAAAGCACTGAGTGGAAGAGAGGAGTATGATAAGGTATTTATTGTGTGTGGGGGGAGAAAGGACTGAAGCCCTTGGGCCAGCAGAAAGAAATGAAAACAAGCAACATTGGAAGGGAGGAGGTGGCGAGACCCTCTTCAATAGGCCAGAGACCTGGGAGGTGGCAGACACTCAGGACTCAAAGGGGGAGACCTTAGATGAAAGGGAACCTGTAGAGCCTACCTCCTGCAGAAAGACAGGGCATCAAGGATGGGGTTGCCATCCCACAGTCAAAAACTCTGACCCTAATTGTTCCTGCCTGAAAGAACTGCAGGAACAAAAATGGAGAAGAACCTGAGGGAAAGGAACTACAGAATCAGGCCCAAAGTGGGAGCGACCTCAAGGGAAGGCCATGAGGGGGCTGCACACCATTACGGAGGATATGGAGCTTCCACAAAGTGGGACCTATCACGACTGCCCTCAGAAACACCCAACAAGCAGTTGGGTCAGATGCAAATACCCAATCAATGAACAGAAGCTACTGACCCCTATAATGTAATTAAGGAAATGCTGAAAGAAGCTGAGGAGAAGGCCAACCCTGTCTTAATTAACCTGGACCCCTGAGATCTCTCAGACCACCAACCAGGCAGCATACAGGAGTTGATATGAGGCCCCCAACACATACGCAGCAGAGGACTGCCGGATTTGAACTTAGGAAGTAGAGATCCTGGCAATGAGGATCTTCATGGATTCAGGGGGTGGGTGTGTGGAAGGTGTGGGATGTGGAACAGTCAGAGGGTGGACTGGGAGGGAGAGTAAATCTGGAGTTTTAAAAAAATTAAGTAAAATTAAAAGAAAAAAAAGCACTGGTCAAAGTGTAAAACAGTATGCTATAAGGAGTCATTTAAGTTCTTTGTTCTTTAGCAGATTAATACTGTTGGATTTTCCAGTAGGACCCATGACCTACCTAGCTACATGTTCTCAGCCATCTTAACATGGTTGAGTATGAGCACATTTCATGGATTGGGCTTTAAGGCCAATGAAAAGTTGTAGTTTCTCCAATAATTATTTAAAAATTCTTAAGTATTGTTGCTTGTTAGAAATCTTCTTCAATTTAATTAAGTAGGTCACATGTATCCAAAAATTCTAACATTACTAGCATTTCAGCACCTGTTTTTTTGAGTCATATCCTAATTATCTTCAGCATTTGATTGAGATTTGTTATAACACCCCTTTCTTATTTATACTTTACTCAGGATTCTTTCTTTCTGTTTACTTTTGTGAGGTTCCAAGTTAATCTGCTCTACACTCCCCAGTGATGTACATGCATTTTGTTACCAGCTCAGATGTTTTTGATTTAGAATGAAAGGCAGCCTTTGATTATTCTAACTAAATCATCTCTTTTTTCTCTGATACCCCGGATCTAATCTGGGGAGTGGCCCCTTGGGCCGATCTTCCCAGATTCTGACATGGTTAGAATGGCTGTTCTTACATTTTCTTCTACAGATCTCCAGCTTGATGGTTCTACTTCCTAGTCCTGGAGATTCTAAAGACTCATCCTTCTTGTGGTTCCCTTGCCTTGTCTGGGAAATCCAAAGACCTGTCTCCATCACCCTGCCCAGTCATTGGCCACCAACAACTTTATTTACCAATTAGAGCCTACTGGGGAGAGAGACTGTCAGCATCTCAATTCCCAGACACGTAAATTCTTGTATAATTTGAAAACTCAATTAATATAATATAAACAAGAAACCAAATACACAATAGGATTATCGATCCTTTTTATGGTTTCAAACACTTAGATATATGTTTAATGTATTCTCTAGAGAGAGAGAGAGTTTCAACGTATTGAGATCTGTGTAGCAAGAACCTATGTCAAAAAATAAAAAACAAACAAAAATGACAACATAAAAGTTTAATGGCACTACTTATGAAAATTGCATCATGATATTTAAACTAAGTTCTATAGTGCTATCTTAAGAACTGATTTAAGGGGGCTGGAGAGCTGGAGATAGTTCAGTAATTAAGAGCACTGACTGCTCTTCCAAAGGTCTGGAGTTCAATTCCCATCAACCACATGGTGGCTCACAACCATCTGTAACAGGACCTGATGCCCTCTTCTGGTGTGTCTAAAGACAGCCACAGTGTACTCACATACACAAAATAAATAAATGAATCTTTTTGAACACACTGATTTTAAAAGTACTATTTAAAAAAAATAGTACTGTTCTATTAATGTGACAAAACACTGACCAAGCCAATGTGGGGGATGAAACCACTTATTTTTGCTTATGTGTTTTAGTCCATCATCAAGAGAAGCCAGTGTAGAGTTAATGTAGGAACTTAAGACAGGAACTGAAGCAGAGCCCATAGAAGAACTCTAAATAATGCATTGCTATCCATGGCTGCCTATGTAAGCATTCTGATACCACCCAATACTGAATGCTCATGTGTGGTATCACCACATACATCAATCATGAATCGAAAGGAAATGGCCACAGACAAGAACAACCAAACCAGCTTGTGACTGATTTTTAACAAGCTTTCTAGTAAAAATGATGAGCTTATTTCACTTATGTTTTTAATTTGCCTAACACTTAGAACAGTAAAACAAACAAATAACTCAATAACAAAAAGGCATTAACAATACATTGTTAACTAATAATTTGTTTGCCATTAGCCAAAAATCAAATAATCCAGATGACTGACACTAATTATATATCAGAAGCTCTGTTCTTCCAAGATCTCTTTTTATACCCAGATCTGCTTCTCTTCAATAAAATATCATGACTTTTTTCTTAAGATTTTATTTCTGGTTTTAAGTCCTTTCTCACATCTGTCTGTTAGTTCCCATGCTAGAAATGGCCCGCTATGTGACTTTATTCCATATGGATATGTGGATGTACTCTGATTTTTCAATCAAAGTTATATTAATACAAGATTATTGCTTTTTATGATATTGTTTAATTTCTAAGTAATAATTTCTTGTGCTCCACCCCCCCAAATACATGGTAGGCTAAAGAGATCTTCCTTAAACACAGCCAAGTAATTTTCCATGTTAAAAAAATAATTTTAAAAGTATTTTAGAAAGAAAATGATAGAGTCTTTTGTTGCCTTAGAAGAGTTTGCTTAATATGATTGACATATATATAGTCTTATTCTGGCATGCTAGATATTCGGTTGGACTGTTCATCCTTTGAGCTTGAAGGCAAACAATAATATGTATTTTTTATTTCTTCTATATAGTGTTTTATAGAATCTCATATACTATCTTATAGGTAATATAACACAAATGGGTTTTTCTCATGTACTTCATTGTCTTTGAATACAATGATCCGAAACCAAAAGCAATAGGTATTGAGTAGAACACTGAGTGATCGTGGTCTCTTCTCAGTATGAAAAGATCTAACAGTTTCATTTGTGGATCCTTTTTAGTTTCTTCTGGCCAGTAATGAATTCATACTGACCTGAAAGTTTTTCCCATTATAAAATAGAATATTTTAGCATTTGAAGCAAAAAACATGATCTAAATTAAGCTTAGAAAATATGGTTTCTACAACTCTTTTTAGTGACCTCTTATTTAAAATAGAAGTTGGAACTTGTTATAAACTAGCCTCAGATAAAACTGTGTGAACCAATTCATTTCAGTACAAAGGGAAAAAATGGTATTCTTAAGATGCCTGTGTTCATAATTGAAAAAATATTCATTGCTCATTTACAATTTACTTAAGAAAATCAAGTGCTATTTAAACTCTCTCTCTCCATATATGTGTGTTTATACATATATGTTTGTGTATATAAATACATAGATATTCATTTAAATAAAGTTTATTTTAACTGATACACAAAACCATAAATCCATTCATATTAATGAGGTGCATGTGATGTTTTGACGCATATATTCAGCATGTAACATTCAAATCAGTTTAAATATATCTGTGTCCTTAAATGTTCTGCAGACATGTATATGCACAAGGAGGCCAGAAGTCAAAATTGGATGTTTTCCTCTATTGCTTCCTACTTTGTAAGAATTAGGACCTTTTATAAAACAGAACCCTTCAATGTACCTAGACCTCACTGACTAGCTATATTGGATACTTGGTAGACTTTGGGGTTTTGTCTGTACCTATTCAGTGACTTTCTCCCTTCATCCACTTTATTCAACATCTATGACTAATGCTATGTTTATTCTTGGTAAATGAGTTCTGTGTATCTTAACTCAGGTTTTCATATATGGAAGGCAGGCACACTTGACTCTTTGGTCAAACTCCTTTTATTTCACTATAATGTTTTGGCACCAATTTAATCCCATCATGTTCTCTACACCCATAGCATTACTTCCTGTTTTAGTCTTTCCATTGTCCTAAAATATTTCAAGTCAACTTGCATATGTAAACATTGGATGGCAATCTCTCATTGTTTAAAAGTCCTAACAACAAATAATTACCTAAACAAAAATGGCATTCTTCAATCTTAAGGAGACACAAATCAAATGTATTCTGCAAGAATTGTTGCTAACTTGGAATATTATTTTCAGGTATAAAATATCTTTAAGAAGTGTTCATGTCTTCTCTTTGCCTGATTTTCTTTATTCACATGTTAGTTAAGCTGGGAAAAACTTAAGACTATACTCAGCAGCCACTTCCACACATTGTACAAAACTTGAGTTATAGCCCTCGGTTCCTAAAATTCCTGAAGATTGTTATCTGGTTAGAAACTATAAATTGATTCATCTGAACAAGCTTAAGTTACTATAAAATTTAAGCAAAAATACTTTTCTACCATGTGTCTTGTCTGGCTTCCCAAATATCTAAAACAACTAGGATTTCTTTGATGATTATTTAGTAGAATTACTTCTGTAGAAAATATAAAAATCTAACTTCCTATCTGATACACTTATATTTAATTTACCTACTTTATATAGTGGAAAAAATACTAAATTAGAATCATACAAAAATGTTAAAGAAGAGAAAAATTATAGATTTCATCCTCAAAACTCCCCTGATTCAGTTTTATCCATAAAGTAACCTGATTAGGAGCCTTGCTTTCTGACTCCTGTGAGATCCTCTCATTTTATCTAATAGAAAAAAAAAAGACTGCTTTTGAGGATGAATTAGTCTCCATTGAATATTAAGTAATATGAAAGACCTCTCCCAAGAATGGAGAAAGAGAGTTGTAATTGAGAAGATGATTTCTTACATAACTCCTCTCTATATTAAAAAAAATGACTGGAGATAATTGTAGAGCATAGGGAGACCTGTGCAGACAAGGGATTAAAATCTACAACATGAAGAGTGTTTGAAAAAGCCATCTGCAAAAATACCTTGAAGGTAAAATTAAAAATACCAAAGAAAAATCAAATGGAACTGTCCTGGTTATTAGTTTACTTTCCCTCATTCTGATAAAACCTCATGACCAAAAGTAGGTTGGGAAAGAAAAGATTGGTTTGGATTACACTTCTCTGCAGTGGTTGATTATTGAGGGAAGTCCAGCATGATTCAAGGCAGGAAACTGGATGCAGGAGTGGATGCAAAAGCTATGGGGAAATGCTGCTTACTGGTTCATTGGCAATTTGTTACAGATAACAGTCATAGCTGTTTTTTAAGAGGCTATGAAGTTTCTGCACAAAACCAACTACCAAGACCTGAAATAGCAGTACAGTGCTTGTGGGGGGCACAATGTCTTCTGGTTGTATGGATGCCTGCCACATGGAGAGGAACTCATGATGGTACAAACCAAACTGTGCTGCTACCAGGCCCTGTGCTTCACTTTGCACGCATCCGTGCAGAGCCATGGGCCACTTCCCTTGAATCACTTGCTCTGGCTGCCTCTCAGCTACTGATTCCACACACTGTCCTCCATAGCCTGGGAAAACCATGGCTCAACAATCAATAATTTATCAATCATACTTATATGTTAAATTTTTAACCCAGGATACATCTAAACAATAAATTCACTGCCAATAAATAAAGATATAAACCTCCCACCTAGACAAGATAAAATCGCTCAAGTTCACGTTGATCTAGTTCACCCTCCTCCTCTGCCATCTCCATCTTGATTATTTCTCATTCCTCCTCTCTTCTTCCTTACAAAAGCCTTGTCCCCATGCCACTCTCTAATGTCAGATCATGTATCTCCTTGACACTGACCTACAGCAAACCTAAGGAATTTTTGGACATGGGTGGCAAGTCTTTTCTGGGAGAACACAACACACTTGTCTACTCACCAGTGAAAGGAAGCCTAAAACAGACCAGAGTATGGATATCATCAAAGTCTAAGTCCTTAAGCCAATGATTTCTGTTGGGGTTACTTACAGGAATATAGGTGGTGTTTACTTATAGGAGCAGAAATGACTCAAAGACAGCTGCATCACTGAAGGCCATTCCAGTATTGGTGACAGCTAATAGGGGATAGAAACCTAGAACATTCAGTTTGATTCTTCCAGAAAGCTGGTCTTATCTGGCAAACTTTTTTGCAACTTGGCTTGTATGTGCGAGACTCTCCGCACTTTTACCACTTTACATTAGGAGAGGGGAATAGGGCATCTTCTGAGTTTTAGGTATTCTAAAGCTATTTTTGAGTTACCTTCCTGCAGTCTTGTATGATAGAATGCTTAAATCAGAGGAAACTGAAATATGATAGGGTTCAAGTAGTTACATATGACTGCATATTTAATTAAATACATATACTACAAAGAGGTTTCAAAATACTTAGACTTACAGCAATAGAAAAAAATCTACCCTAGGCCTTAATCAGAGAATCCATTTTTTTCCCCAGAAAACAAGTCTGTGAAATTCCATCCTCTGTCCTAGACATAGCATTATAACAACAACAATTATGGTCATCTCTTTCTTGAGGTTAGGAAAGTTTTCTTCTATAATTTTATTGAAGATATTTGTACTGGCTAGTTTTATGTCAACTTGACACAAGCTGGAGTTATCACAGAAAAAAGATCCTCAGTTGAGGAAATGCCTCCATGAGATCCAACTGTAAAACATTTTATTTTCTCAATTAGTGATCAAGAGGGGAAGGCCAAGCCTATTGTGGGTGGTGCCATCCCTGGGCTGGTAGACCTGGATTCTCTCAGATAGCAAGCTGTGCAAACCAAGGAAAGCAAGACAGTAAATAACATCCTTCCATGGCCTCTGCATCAGCTCCTGCTTCCAGACCTGCTTGAGTTCCATTTCTGACTTTGGTGATAATCAGAATTGTGGAAGTGTAAGCTGAATAAACCCTTTCCTTCCCAACTTGATTCTTGGTCATGGTGTTTTGTGTTGGAATAGAAACCTAGACTAAGACATTTACAGTCCTCAAAATGAAAGCATGATCAGGCCTACCTCAGCAATACCCAAGTCTTTGGTATCAACTCCTGTCTTAGTTATGATTTCTATTTCTATGAAGAAATATCATGATTAAGGCAATCCTTATAAAAGAAAATATTTTAATGAGACTAGCTTTCAGATTCATAGAAGCATGGCAGCACTCAGGAAGACTTAGTGCCAGAGAAGGAGCTAAGGTGATCTACATCAAGATATGAAGGCAATGAGAAAACTGGCATCCTCAGGCAGAAAAATAGCTCTCAAGCTTACCCCCACAATGACATAGTTCTGCCAACAAGGCCATGCCTACTCTAATAAGGGAAATCTTCCTAAAAATGACATTTTCTGGGCCAATCATATTCAAACCACCATGGGGATCAAGGAGTAGGATGTGGTAGTTTGATTACCCTTGACCCAGAAAATAGCACTGTTAGGATGTGTGCCTTTGTTAGAGTAGGTATGACCTTGTTGGAAGACTTGTGTTCTTGTGGGTGTGGCTTTGGGACCCTCCACCTAGCTGCCTATCAGACAGTCTCTTCTGACTGCAGTTAGGTCAAGATGCAGAAATCTCAGCTCCTTCTCTAGCACCATGTCTGCATAGATGCTAATTGCCATGTTGATAATGAGCTGAGCTTCTCAAACTATAAGCCATATCCATAAAAATATTGTCCTTTATAAAAGCTGCCTTGGTCATGGTGTCTCTTCTAGCAATGGAAGCCCTAAGACAATTACTTTCAGAATAACATTGATTTCCAGTATCTTTTCAACTAAGGTGTTCAGGTAAGACCAACTTGTCAGACACCGTTTTTCATGTTTCTACTTTACCAGAGCATCAGATTTACTGTATCTGTACCCTAGAAGGATTTGTCCACAGTCTTGCTCTTCTCTCTTGTTGCTTGAGAGTGGATGCTCCTAGTGATAGAAGACTGGGGAAATCTCTGGAGCTCTTTTATACTGCCAATGACTTACATAGGATTTTCTCAGGGATATAATGAAAAAAAACAAAGCCTAATGAGTAAATCTAATATATAATATATATTGTATCTATATAATATTTAATATATAAAATATACACTAATATGTATTCTCAAACATATACATTTCCAGATACATATCGTTGGGGATAATCGATTTAAATATAACTTGTCTTTGGGAGTGAATGACAAAACTATATTTCTGGCACTGAATAGGCTGAGGAATAAGGATTGGGATCCTGGCTACCTGGTGTACACCACAAGTTAAAATAAAGGTCACTTCTCCAGCTCTGATCTCTGTAGCATACACCTTGTGTTCTAGGCTCCAACTGCCTGTTCTCCACTGCTGCTGCTGTTCTTGGTGGTCATCTCATGGCACTGACATTTCCCAAACACTGCTGTCTCCCGTTGCAATGAGGCTTCACTAAAAGCCTCTTAGTCTCTTACAGGCTCTCTTCATGGTGCCAAGCCTCAACTCCTTTGCACAACCCCTTCAGTCCTGGGACATTAATTTCAACTGAGGCTGCACCTTTCATAGCCTCTCAAAGGGCCGAACCTCAGCTGTGCTCTATGATCCCTTCAACCCCTCAAAACCCGTACACCTGGGTGACCCTTACACACTACCAAGTCTCTAGGCACAGCATGAGAAACAACCTTGGCTATCTCTGGAACACAACCTCTCTGTGCTCTCAGAAGTCACTTTCCAAAAGATTTCACCTAAGTGATGCTGGTCTCTTCTTAATCATTACTAATTTATTAGCTCCAGCTGACCAGCATCAATAATCCCAGCAATGGAAAGGATTTGCTTTAGTAGTTTTAGTATCTTGTTAATCACAGATGATTCATCAACCCCAGCTAACCAAAACCACAAAATCTTCACAATCAAAACGGCAACAGCCCTGACAAGACTCTTTAATCTTCCCTCTGAAATTTCACAAGCCAGGCCTCAATCTTCTGCACTGTTCTTAACATTATGTTCCAAGCTCCTACATAACATCCCACAGAGCTTTTAATATCCCAATGGCTCTTCTAGTTCAAAGCTCCAAAGTCCCTCCACAGTCCTCTCAAAAACATGGTGTGTGGCCTTGCAGGAATAGAGTAGCCTTGGTGAACAGTGTTAGTAGGCTGTGAGACTCTCCCTCTCACTGCCTACAAACCAGTCCTATTTGTCTTCACAAAAAGATGTAGAATGCTTAGTTTCTCCAGTACCATGTCTGCACAAATGCTGCTATGTTCCTGCCTTGAAAATAAAGGACTGAGCTTTAGAACCTGTACGCAAGCCCCAATAAAATGTCCTCTGTAAGGGTTACTTTGGTCATGGTGTCTATTCACAGCAATGGGAACCCTAAGACAGAAGTTGGTACTAGGAAAGGAGTATTGCTGTGATAGGCCTGACCACGCTTTTGTTTGCAGGAATGTGGATTTGGTGACTCTGGATTTGTGAAGCAGTCCTACAGGGGTCAGAGTTTTTTGAAGAGCCCAGAACACCACGGATGCATCCCAGACACTGGAACAAGAAGCTGTAAGGTTGCAGTTGCCTTGGAGACACCAAGATGTTTGGGATGTCAAAGCTCTGCAATACCTGCTGAGGAAAGCTTCTAACAGTTACTGAAACCAACAAAATAAAAAATTCTGCTGTAGTCAACAAAGAAGAAATGAACTTAAATTTGCCCAGCTGACTCTTAGTTTTGCTTTTGTCAAACATTTTCTTACTATATCATTTTAAAATTATATATATATATATATATATATATATATATATATAATTTTAATAAATTTAAAGTCTTATCAGAAAGGTCTATCCCTTATTTTGTTAGATTTACACCAGGAGTTTTAGAATGGATTAAAAGATCTCAAAACTCAATTATTAAAGAAAGAGGTAAAGTTATTTCACCAAAGATGAAAATGTTGTTTCCTGAGATCTAACGTGAAAATATATCCTTGACTATTCTTGGTTATTCTTGTTTACTTGAGTGTTGGAGGAGTCTACAGATATTATGGGATAACTTCCCCATGTTATATCAAAAAGGGTAGGTGAAAGATTTTGATAGATAAATTTAATAATATTACCGAGTTTTAAAAGATCTAAATGGAGATTATCTGGATGAGCCTGATTTAGGTTCTTAAGGTCTTCATAATCCTCAGTGGTCATAACATGGAATTCTCCTGTTTTCTGGTAGAAATGGGAAAGTCTACTATGAGAGTTACCTACAGCTAGGAAGAGAATAAGGACACCGATAACGCAACACAAACAGGGATTCAGGAATGGGTCAGTTGGATGCTCTTCAGATGAGGCTGTGCAGCCTCTATGGTACCTGGCTTCAGTCTAGTGAGACTTGAGCATTATCACCCACTCTTCTGCTTTTACCTCTCTGACTCACAGCAATTCTCATGCTGCAAATGAAAATGGCTCTTGGGGCAAATGTTCTGACAATCTGTTATGCAGTAAGAGAAGGTAGCACAAAACTCTCTAACACATTTGCGAGGATGGTCAGATAATAATTTACACTACCAAGGGCTGGGAGCCATGAGGTAGAGTGACAGGCCAGAAACTGACATGTACCTGATGAAATACAAAACTAAATGGAGACTTCACAGGATACGTGGCAGCTTTTTAATAAAGATGTACCTAAACCAACCATGTGATTGTCATTTTGTGCCTGAGAATGCATTTTAGAAATATAGATATGATTGTTCACACACAAACTTCTATGTAATGCTTACAGTGCCTTTTTCTGCACAAATTTCCCAAACTGTAAAGAACTTAAATGTCACCCAACTAAAGAGTAAAATAGCAGTGCTTCAGCAAGAGTATCGCTGCCCCATTCAAAGGGAATGAATGTTTCAGGTATAGGACACTGAGAAGCTCTGAGAATATACCTTGTGCACCACAAAGCTACAAAACCCTGTCAAATTAAGTTGCAAGAGATATGTCATTCAGGTATTTTGACTTCTTGGTGGCATTTTAGGATATTAGAATGCTTCTATATCTTCTAAACTATTCTAAACCATATAAATAATGTATTAACTTTAGTATATTTTATACCTTGCTTAAAATGTTTTCAAAATAAAATAGCTGGTGGATGAAAATTTCAATTACTTAACATAACAACAATTTATTTTTTGTTCAAGAAAGTTAACAACTGTGTGGGTGTTGTGGTGTGTGTCAGCAATTACAACAGGTCAGAAGTAAAAAAGTAAGAACATAGTTCAAGGTGAGGCTCACGTCTACAGAAAATTCAAGGCCAGACTGAGATACATGAAACATCCACATAAGCCACACATGTGCAAAATAAGATATTTTCAACCTGCAGACAGTTATTTGGCACATGGTAGTTAATGGTACAAGCTCCTTACATCTTATAATAATGTGTCCTTGAATAAATCAACTACAGTCTTCCAGGTCAAGCTGTTTAGACCTGGCCTGAAAGTGGCATGCATTACAATTCTTACCTCAGAGGCCTACAGTGAACCCAAAGCTACATAAAAGGTAGACAGAGAATGTGTAATGAAACATGGAAAACAACATTTGTGAAATGACAGCAAGTCTGTTTGTTGATTTTGTAATAAATCCTCATATGGTTAAATTTTGGGCCTTGTGTTAGGGTTTTACTCCTCTGAACAAACACCATGACCAAAGCAACACTTGTAAGAACAATTAATTGGGGCTGGCTTACAGGTTCAGAGGTTTAGTCCATTATCATCAGGGCAGGAGCATGGCAGTATACAGGCAGGCATGGGACTGGAGGAGCTGAGAGTTCTACATCTTCACCTGAAGTCGGCTAGTGGAAGACTGACTTCCAGGCAGCTAGGATGAGGGTTGTAAAGCCCATGACCATAGTGACACACCTACTCCAACAGGGACACACCTCTAAATAGTGCCACACCCTGAACCAAGAATATATAAACCATTTCATTCCAATTCCTGGCTCCCATAGACTTGTTCAAACACATGAGTATATGGGGATCATATCTATCCATAGCATAATAAAAAGTTCATTTACACCTGTGTCCAAAGTCCCCATAGTCTATAGCAGTCTCAACTATGTTAAAAGTCCAAATTTCAAAGTCTTCTGAGATCCATCTAATCATGTAACTGCAATCCCCAAAGCAAGACAGGAAACCAGGTGGACAAACTCCAAACATGTCTGATGTCAAAACAATTTTCAGGTCTCCAATTCCTTGTTTTTATCATTGTTGACTTTGACAAACTTCTCTTGCTGGGCTGATCCCACTACCTGTTAGTAGCATTTTTTCAGGAGATACCCTATGGCCCCGGCATCTCAAAAATTGTGGGGTCTCCATGGCAGCTTCAGTGTTACAGCTTCTTGTTTCAATGTTTGAGATCCACACATTATCTTCTGTGTGTCCCAGAGGGCTAGAGTCACTTCTCTAGCTCTGTACTATGTAACACTCGAACCTCAAGTTGGCCCACTTTACTGTCGCTGCTGTTCTTGGTGATCAGTCCATGCTACTGGCATCTCCAATATGCTGTGGTCTTCCAATGCAACTAGACTTCACCAATAGCCTCTCATGAATTCTCTTCATGGTGCCAAGCCTCAACTCCTTTGCATGATCCCTTTAGTTATGGGCCATCAATGGCAACTGAGGCTGCACCTTTACCAATCACCTCCTATAGCCTCTCACAGTGCCAAGCTGCTCTCCATGACCCCTTCATGCTTGCAGAACCAGTACCACTTGGGTCGCTCTTACACATTACCAAGTCCAGCTGCAGCATGAGGTACAACTCTGGCTATCTCTGGAACACAGCTTTTTTTGTGCTCTCAGAAAACACTTCCCAGAAGATTTCACGGCAGTGATGCTACTCTCTTCTTAATCGACACTTATTTCTTAGCTTCAGCTGACCAGCATCAATTTTCCCAGTGGTCCCTTTTATTTCTTTACTCTAAAATAAGAGACACATGGCTGAAGCTGCCATGTTCTGCTGCTTGCTAGAGCTGAAACAATCCCCTCCACACACACTTACCAGCTTTCTGTTTTCCAACTCTCTACATATGTTTGGCTGTGCTTGAACTTGCCCTGTAGATTGACCTCAAACTCAGAGGCCTCCATGGCTCTGCCTTCTGTAATGCTGGGATTAAAGGTGTCTACCACTGTACCACTGTGCCTTGATTTAAGCTTGTTTCTTTTTCTTTTTTTACCCTAGAATCTACTTTGTCCTAGGCTGGCCTTGAATTTAGAGATCTGTTTGGCTTTGTCTCCTGGGACTAAAGGTGTGTACCACTATGCCTGGATCTAAACTGAGCTGGTTGGGATTTTGTCCCCAAATCCCTTAATCTGTCATCTAGTAGAACATAAGATTCAGTTCCTTTTCATTTCCTGGTACTCCTTTAATATTTGTACCATTTATTTTATGTTTTTCCTTTCTAAGCTTGCTACACTTGTTAAAAATGTTCTTCATGAGACATAACCAGAGAACAAAGGCTCTCTGCTGGGCTTTTTTGAGACTTCCTTTGTATTGCAATACAACTAATACAAATCTCTTTACCTGAGAATCAGGCAGACTCTTCAGACAAGGGGGAAAAGCAGCCACATTCTTCAAAAATATTACAAAAACAGTCTATAGGCCACATTTTTGAAATTCTTCTCCAAGAAAACTTCTTGTGCCAAGTTTGCACAGTTAAAATTATATTCAGCAACAAATTTTTCCATATTCCTACCATGATAGCCCGCTAAAACCAACATAAAGCATTATATTGATTTCCAAAATCCCAAAATCTGCATTCCTCCAAACAAAATCATATAACATTCCATGGTACCAACTTCTATATTAGGGTTTGACTGCTGTCAACAGACACCATGACCAAAGCAACTCTTATAGGAGAAACATTTTATTGGGGATGGCTTATAGGTTTAGAGGTTCAGTCCATGATCATCAAGGTGTAACCATGGCAGCATCCAGGCAAGCATAGTACAGAAGAAGCTGAGAGTTCTACATCTTCATCTGAAGGCTGCCAGTGAAAGACTGACTTCCAGGCAGCTAGGATAAGGGTTTTAAAGCCCATGCCCATAGTGAAACACTTACTTCAACAGGGCCACTCCCCAAATAGTTCCATTTACTGGACCAAGAATATACATCACAGGCCTTAAAAGTCAGACACAGAACACATCAAAAAAGGTAAAATTAGTCATGAGACCTTGCAAATTTTTGTAAACCAATTTCATTAGTTACTGTCCTATTGCTGCAAAGAAACACCATGATTAAACAACATGTAGAGGAAGTCATTTAAATAGGGATTTACTCACAGTTTCAGATGATAAGTCTATGAACATCGTGGTGGTGAAGATGCTAGCAGCCAGCAGGCATTGAGCTGGAGTAGTGGTTGAAAGCAGAATCTATGAACAGATAGAAGATGGGCAATGGGCTCTTAAAATCTCAAAACACACTAAAATAGATATATCTTCCCCAACAAGGACACACCTCCCAATTCCTACAATCCAGTTTTACATAATAGGAACCAAACTTAGTATTCTAATTAGGTTCTACAGCAAGAACTTTTCTTGTCTGCTATAAACATAGAGAACTGCGCAATGAAAACAATTTTCTTCTCAGGTTAATGTTAGGAAGAACTTTAAAATACCATATAGTAGTGTTCAAGGGAAAGCATTTGGGAATACAGGAATAGTACTGTAATTTGGTATAATTTAATGGTATGGCACTAAAATAATTAATAATATAATAGACCCTACAAGGAATGCTGATCCTTTATGCTTTTTCTCTATATTTTTTCTATTAAAGCTGGCGTGTGAATATACCTTCATAATATACAAGAGAATTTTTTTATTCATTTCTCACACTTTAAATAATAATGTTTTCACTTGGCTTAAGAACAACCATAAATCAGTGATGATGAATGAATAAGAAGCCTGTGCGAGCAAGTCAGAATTAAATAAGATTATTTTTGCATCCATTTAATATTGTCTAATTACTTTGTTAATTAATTTGTTGATGAAAATACATACATACTTGTATATGTATATATACATGTATGTATATATATGTATATATGTATGTGTATATATGTGTATATATGTATGTATATATGTATACATATGTGTGTGTATATGTGTGTGTGTGTATATATGTGTATATATATATATATATATATATATATATATATATATATATATATGATTTGATTACTGATAAGGGCAGTGGTCAGACATGCCATTGCAGGCCAGCCTTCATTGATTTAGTTCAGATATGACTCTGTCATATATATGAATTTCATTACTTGAATTATTTCTATATCCACAGGCTGATTTTGCCTTAAGACTGCAATCTTATTAACCTCTCCTATCAGTCCTCGTCTACAGTTATTGATGCAGGGGAAGTGGCGTATTTCCGTTAAATTGGCACAGCATGGAGTGTGAAATTTATGATATATTTTAAACTCCATGTTCATGAATTGTTTTCTTTTGAGTGGGTGGATCACAGCTATATACAGCTACATTATGTTTCAAGGTCTGTCTCAATTTGAAATATATATTTATTTATGTGTGGGGTATAAATAAGAAACAAAATGAGGAAAATTAAATTTGATTGAACTCAATATTTCAAGTGCATTGAGCAATATCTTTCAAATTAGTTTTAAGGAGAGACTAGTCAAGAACCATCAGGAAGATTCTAATAAAAACCAATAGTGTATGGGCAAATGTGACTGGAGGATGAGAAAACAATCAGTAAAGTCTGGGATGTAGATGTTAGGCCTCTGTTGTTCATTTGATTCTAATGATGTCAGTGGTTTGTCAGTCATCTGCTAAGCAGTGGCCTTGGTTATCAAAGTAGATTAATGAGAAATTAATAAACAGCAATATTGGAAATTTGGTTTTTGAATGCATTAATAGAATGTTGCATGAAATGTGGTTAAAGAAACACATCTATAACAAGTACTTACCGTATATCCAAAGTAACTAATCTTATTCTAATATTAATATACAGTACAGTGACATGACTGACATGTTTGGTGTAGGCTCAAACACACACACACACACACACACACATATACATATATCTATATACATATAGTATATTTATATATACATGACAATAATGTGCTAGAGTAGAATTTGATGAAATACACAAAGGTCTATTTAATATCTACCTTAATAACAATAATATACTGTCTTACAAAATACAGACATTTCTTCCCTAGTTTTTTCATTTATTCACAAATTGTTATTTGTACTCAGGACTACCATTCGGTATGACACTAAGAAGAGGAATAAAATACCTGGTATTGACAGGAAACTCTGAAATTGTTCAAGTGTAAAGTCAGGTCTCACCACCAAAGGACTTTAGTAGTACAACTGAGAATGCATAATGTGAAGATAATGTGAAGGGTAATTTTACGGTAACAAGTGTGTGTCCTAGAAGACCATAGGATATGAGTTACCAGGAAAGAGTTGGATGGTGGGCAGTGGGAAGGCTGTAGGTTATAAGAATGATGTATGAGATCCTGCATAGAGTTTCCAACCTTAAGGGCTAAGTTCTGGATACACATACAAACAAGGAAAATTAAATGTCCTCAGTAGATTGTGTTTGTGCGTGCAGGCACACACACACATACATACATACACACACACACACACACACACACACACAGAGAGAGAGAGAGAGAGAGAGAGAGAGAGAGAGAGACAGACAGACAGACAGACAGACAGACAGACAGACAGATAGACACCTATATATGCATGCAGAAGAGGAAGTTGGAGGGTGGAAGTGATACAGATACAGTGCTCACAAAGTTCTTAAAAAGTAAACTTGTAAGAAATCCACAGCTATATATGACCTAATTGAAAATTCCATTTTCTATATTCTCTGTTTCCATAAGTAACTTATAGAGGAGATCAGTGGAAAGATTATTATAAGTACAGGGTTGTGTGTCCCATGTGCACTCTGCTACAGGGCTTGGCCACTCAGGAAGACAGGACACAGGGAGTGGCTACACTCACCCCACGCTGTCTATAGGCAGGTGTTGGGCTATAGGGAAGCCCTGAGACAACTCATTGGGGGTGGGGAATTGCATTTAGAGGCACAGGACAGTCAGAGCTGGATTGGAAGAAGGGAGCTCTGTCTGGTCCTGACGGGGGAATGTGATGGTTGGCTTGGTTGGAGGTGAGGCTGGCAGCACAGAGAGGTCTTCTATGGGAGATTAGAAGGCAGCACTATAGGCAAAGGCTTTCTTCGTGGCTCCCCACCGAAGACCCCAATGAAAAAGGGTAGTACATGGTTTTAAGGCTTTTATTTTCATGGCGGAAAGCAGATAAATAAGACCATACCCCACTTCTCAGGGTGGTCCTGAGATTTCACCTTTTGCAGGGAAGAATGTCTGGGAAGGAAAGCTTATTGGATAAACCCTTCAGGCCTTAGGTACCTCATTAAAATAGAGAGATGTCTTGAGTCTACGTGACCGCGGGTCACATCCTCTATATGTGGAAGGGCAAGGGCTGTTGCCATCATGTGATTGCCACAAATCTATTGGGGGGCATGGTTAGTGACAGAGGCCTAGTGCTTGGGAACACTAGAAGCGCCTACCATCTCTTCAGGGTCACCAGGGCTTCTAGCCTTTGCTCAACTGGGAACAGGGATACTCTTCGTGTCTTGCAAGAAAGGTTTCCTTCTGCAGAATTAAGAAAGGAGGAAGAATCATGAGGTGTTTAGCATCACTGAACACTTTAGCAGAGGTAGCTGCACACACAGAGATGCCAGGGGAGTTTTGGAAATGTAAACAGGAAGTGGACGATCCCAGGGGAGAAGCAGAGTGAGACAGTCTACAAAGTAAATCAATATGGCAGAAGCTAAGATTCAGATAGAGCAAGTCACCTTGGAACTCACAAACCCACCAGAGATTCCCTGGGCTTGGAGCTCAAGCTGACAGTCTAGTGATAACCTCTGTGATAATTTGGACATATTTTAAACTTGCCCTTGTTGTAGAAAAATACGCCAAATTACTGAAAAGAAGGAACAAATAATTTGATTAATAATTTTAATTTGAAAACTGGTTTTTCGGTCTGCATTTGCTTAGCTCTTTTGCCCTTTTATCTAGTGATTACACATTACCTCACAGCAGGATTGAGTAGTGTCTTGGTATGAAAAGAGACTTGATCCTCTCCAAAATCCCATTTTAAGACATGTCTGATGATTTGATTTTCTTTCTTAATGTCCCATTTGTTCAAAGTTTTAAGCCCACCAAAACCAGCCAAGTCTGGTGACCCATTATTTAATGCATGAGCTATTGGAAGAAATTTAAATTACATACTAGAACATCAAAATTATGGTCCCAATAAAAAAGCATTATATAGAAACAACCATAAAACCCTTTAACGATCATATCAATTTTATTATATTAAATTCAGTATATTATTCAATGATAAAGCAATTATTAATTCCTTAGTATTATCTCTCAATTTTTAATCTAAAATTTATAAGACTATCTTAATTAGAAGCATTGGATGTATTAAGAACAATTTAGAGAACTAAGTAAGGTTTTGTAAACAATGTTTGGAAGAGAAAAACTTCAGGGGAATCCTAGGAACACCAGGTGAATATTTCCTTCACTCATACTAGCTTGTAAAGTACTTCCAGGATGCTCATGTTTTTCTGCTTATCCCTGACTGTCCAGAAACTCTCTCTGTAGACCAAGCTGGCCTCTTATTCATACGCATCTGCCTTGCTTATGGATTGCTGGGATTAAAGTAGCTAGCATGGCACCATGGCCCAGGTTGTCGGTGTCTTCTTGATTAACCTCCTTTGAATTTCCTGCTATGAAGATTTGAAGTTTTCCTTATCCCTGTCTCCAGGTTGATATGGAGAGTCACCATCATCTCTAACTTTTTTGGCAAGTACTGGCACTCAAAAGCCTTGCTGTCTTTTCTCTTTCTTTCCTTCTGCTTCCTCCCCGTTTCACAACCCTAATGTCTCCAGTATGTGCTGTTCTTTTCTTCTTGAATTCATCTATCAGTTACAACACAAAGACCTTATTAACCTTCTTCTTTTGATTGCTCTCTCTTCATTTCTCAATCATGATGATGGATAGGACTACAGAATCCCAACCATGCTCAGTCCACCTATACAAATTTCCCTTTCCTTACAAATATACGAAAAGAGGATTTCATATATTTTGAATGGTGTTCTCTTTTCACACAACCATTTCTCTTTCGGTCTGCATTAAGACTGATGTCATGTCCTGGCCAATTTCTCTGATTAAAGTCATATTACAATAAAAAAAAACCCCAGCATTATATTGCAAAAAAAAGTCTCCCTATAAGACAAAGGACAAAAGTTTATTTATCATCCTGGAGTTTGAATGCCTCCTAATACCTGTACAGTAAAGCAAATTAAATACAGTTTGATGTTTTCAATAAGTCTGTTGGTTGAGACTCTATCTCACCCTCTGAATCAAACCATAATGAAGGAGGTTTTTTTTTTTATCTACAATATGTGAAGGTTTCAGTTTTATGCCTAAGATCAAATAGAAATTCTGCTAAAATACTTCTTTTTTTGTCAAACAGAAATCTGTGTGATTTTTTTTTTTCATTCCTTATAAGTAGAACACACTCACACACATACACTCCCCATACAAGTATATTATAAATATGGTAGAGAAATACGACAGTTGAAAGCAAGCTTCCACAACTTTAAGCACATTGCTATTGAACAAAAGGCTTCATGTATGGTTGGCAGGATCGCCAACACTGAGCTACATCTCAGACGGTGTCACTTAGTAGTGTGAGCAGTTTTGAAACTTTGAATCCTTCTTGCTTCAGCCTCTTAAGTGAATGGTCTTACATGCCTGTGTCATTGGACACAGCCTGGTACACTAAGTATTCAGAGATTTGTATCAAATGAATTCGTGCATAAATGATGACACAAAGAAATGCAGACATAAGTGAATCTTCATGATCATCCAGATTTCCAGATGGGAAGTCACTAAATGCTCTGTGCCTGCCCAGTACTGCTGACTGTGTATTAGTTATTATCTAGGACATGCCACATTTTAATATAGTAAGCCATAGAATTTACTTATTTAAGTGATGCTTCTCCCACTCGATAAACAAAGAAACCAATCAACATGAATGGTTGAATCTTCTAAAACTACTGAAGGACTTGCTTACTTCTCATGTGTTCTAGGCTGTTTGTTGTGCTATGCTCTTGCATCATTCTTCTTCCTCCTCTTTCTCACTCTTTCCTTGACTCTGGAGATACTTGAGAACATATCAATGTACTAGTCAGAACTCTGGGAACCAGAAGCCTTCCTAAACTTTCCCCATCTGCAGAGGACGTGGTGAAAAGTTATCCTAAGAACAGAATCTCAAAATGTGTTAGCCTCTAAATATAAAGGTACCTCCAAATTTCATCCACTGGAATGTAATCCCATCATGAATTCAGTTAAGGTGGGAGAGCTCCTTGCTCACTAATTATGTAGAGTTCTTATAAACCAGGTTCTATCTTGTCTGTTATGGGATGATGGAGAAAGCAGAAAGACTTTTTACCAAACCCAAAGGCCAGGAGCTTGAACACAAATTTCTTGGGTGATAAGTTATAAAGAAATGTGTATTCATTATAATCATTGAGCTCAGTCAATGTTGTATCAATAGAAACTGTCAACAGGAGATGCTCAACTGATCCTTTTAGAATGACATTGGGAGGTACGTTTATTGTCAAGTCTCTGTCCGATATGTGATAACAATATAGCAACAAGGAACTGCAAAACACCAAATGAACTCATTTAAACTAAGAATTACTGTTCTCTCTTCTGCAGAGTCTATGGTTCTGAGACTCCAGCACAGTGTATAGAGTAAGGCCTAGAACTTATACATGATAGCCCAGGAAAAATCCTAACAGGTAATAAGTTCCGGATAGTACAAAGTTAGGATACAGAGGCTTGTTGCCAACCTGAGTTCTCAGACCAAGTGACCATAAAAATATTTATTTTTCCTGGAATTTTATCTTAAATAGCTGGAAAAATCAGCAAGTGAGAGTAAAATAAACTTTCTAACCAATCCATCAAACTTTTAATTGAGAAGACACAGATTCCAGTAAGCAATGTTTACCAAAACTGATAATTTACCTGTCTGCACAAGAATTAATCAATGCATTTTCGTAATTCCATGCTTGACAAATATACTTCAAGCCTCATTATTCATGCATCCTGGAGCTGCTGGTCATCCAGTTCTCCAGACGGACATTAGGTAGTATAGTAGGCTGTTCTCATTCACTTGTTCATTCCTTACAAGTCCTAAGAAAATAGTAAGAGATGACATAGTAGTGAAATAAAAAGGTCATTATGTGTTTTTATTGAGGTATGTATATGTCAGAGTTGATGACAATAGTACAATTATATGAAGAACATCAAATTTAAAACCCTGCAAAGACTGCCACATAGTAATGTCACATAATATTCTCATATGCAGATTTCAGTACTCTAACTGAATGGTCAGTATTCTAGTACTGCCTATAGATCTACAGAGGTTTTTTTACTAACCACTAAAGCACAAGCCTCAGGCCTTCCTCTCATACACTAACCCTGGACCCTGTACTCTACAAAGTAATGTCCTTCTCCATGTTTCTACTGAATGCTTTGCAGTTGATTGATGACATGCTATTAACTAGTTGCCTATGAAAATAAAAATTGCTCATAATCATATAAAACCAAATATAGACAATTGACTCTGTTGGGGAGATAATGAAACACCTTCTTTCTATATTAGATAACCTTGGCTTAGCCATATGTGGGTAGATTCCTTTAGGAAGCCACCATCCAGTTCCCTGTCAGTCACCATGCTCACCTTCAATTTATAAACTTTCTATATCCTATGTCCCTGGTGAAAAAGAATCATGGAGACTGCCGAGGAACGGTATCAGAATCAGCAGCTTGGATCTGAGTATAGGCTCAGACATAGAGGGACAGGAACTTTGGGGTTCTAAAGCAGCTAGGATCTATTCTTACTGCAGGGTGATAGGCTCCAGATAGACCATATCCTGAGCTTGCACAGTTGTCTCTATCTGTGCATACAGGGAGGTGCCAGGCACAGGAAGGGGCATGTGAGTTTTATAAGCATTGAGACTCCAGATCAGCAGCCACATCTGACCTGGTAAAGGACTGTGAAATGTGATGCTCTGGTGAGTTTTGAATGCAGAGGGCCCTGAAGTAGAAGGAGGTGGGTGTGAGGAGTTTCATAAACTAGCATTTCGCTTAGAAACCAATGTCTTCATTAGAAAGCTAATAGGCATTTAATGTTATTGCATTGTTTTATACTGTCTGAATTATGATAATGAACAATGCTAAAAGAAGTACACTGGAAAGAAGATAGACTAAATTAGTATATTTGTAAATATCACACTAAGCTATTGTTTGAAAATAACTAAATTGTGTGATTACAGAGAGAGTGGAGGGGAGGGAGGAGATGGGGGCAGGGAGCGGGAGGGGGAGGGGGGAGAGAAAGAAAATTAAGTGTGTCTTCCAGTCTGAAAATTTTCTTATTGTGTTGAGACAAGTGATATATTCTGCATTGCTTCCAGCAATGGAATCACTCTAGGGCTAGTTCAGGTGAGTGACAGTCACTGAACATGTCCCTAGAGTTTATAGTGACAAGTGTAATTTACCTGCACATTCCTTGTTTAATTAAATAGTAATCAGTGGGTGGTAATTTAGACCTCTGTATATATGAGCACGTAAGAAGGCATGACAGCATGATTTACTGAAGTCTGCATATTAATAATATTCAACGCATTAGGAAATGTCTGGTTTTAGTTTAGGGCTGGACTGGAGCCTGAAGTTCTAGCTCTGAGCTAGGCACAGGCAGTTGCTGGAATAAATGTTAAACCCATCCACTCATAGGTGACTTAGTGAGCAAAGTGCCTTTTGAATGTAAGCATTGGGGGATAGCTTTCGTGTATTACTTAGAGCTGGTCCCTGGATGTTACAGTGGTGGACATTTGCCTATTAAAACCTGTGCCCACAGTCAGGCATATCAGAGCACGACTGTAATCCTCACCACCATACATCGCCTGTAATCCTCACCACCGTACATTGCCTGTAATCCTCACCACCATATATCACCTGTAATCCTCACCACCGTACATCTGAAATAAGAGAATCTTCTAGTCCAAGGACAACCCGAACAACCTAGCTTGTTATTTTTGTCACAACAAACAAGGAACACACACACACATAAACAAACAAACAGAAAAACAATGGCCAAATGTATTTGACAATTCTATTGATATATTTCATTAAGAATCAGTAATTTCCTCTGGGGAAAATGATTGTGATTAAAGAGGATTCAGGGCACCGTACCGACATTTATTGATGTAAGCATTTTAATTGGGTGCTTTTCTGGTTTTATTTAGAAAATGTGTGTGCTCCCCCAGACATTATCATAGCAACCCTTTTAACAAATTTGTCATTTGAATAATTTCAGTTATAAATTCCAGTTTCTCCCTCTTATGTAAACACCATGAGAGGTGTCAGAGCAGAAGTTCTCCAAATAAGGTTTCAGCCTAGAGGTGACTTTTTTTTTCATGAAAGAGAAAAAAAAATTATGTTTTTTTTCTTTTTGCCTTTTGTTTTTGTTTTCCTTTTTAGTGATATCAATTCTTCAATGTAAAAATCTATGAAACCCAATGAAAAGTGAATTGGCAATACTCTTATTTGAAAATTTATAATGTTGGAACTTTCAAGTTTAAAATTTTCCCTAGGGCACTGTAAGAAAACTGTCAGGAGACAAGTTTGAAAGAATGTTATAACATTTACAAGTTTTAAATAAGTTAAACAACATAGGTCATTGCATAAATGAGCATTTATGATTTCTGTCGGGCTACAAATTTTCATGACCTACATTTTGTTGCCTGGAAGTTTGAAGTCCTGGACTTTTTTTTGTTTTATTTATTTATTTATTTATTTTTTTATTTTTTTTCCAGAGCAATTCAAGCTGCAGCGAAGAGGTGAAGCAAAGGAAGGTTAATGAGGATGACTTAGTACTTTGTCCGTCCACCTTCCATGTGCTATCTACTTTAGCAAAGGGGGCTTCTCCTTCTGCAAATGACATTCAGGTTTCTTACAGCACTCAAGAATAAAGTTAAGTTCAATTAACACAAGCACGATCCATTTGCTGTATGGCAAAGAATGGCAAATGCTTTGACATGCAAAATCCATTTCTCCTTCTTGGTCCAGTCAGATGGGTCAGGAAGTAGAGGTATTCAATGGCCAGGATCCTCTAGTGGAAAAGACCAACTTTGAGCTTTGTCATCTGCCTTCCCCATGACTGCTACTGATCCAACATGCTGCCTGCCAACCACTATAACAAAATAACGCACTTCTTCACCGGTAATTAAATCAAGCATGACGCTGCTTCCCACCAAAGCCACCACCCCTCCCAAAACTGGAATGTCACCTCTCCTTGAAGCCTATTTAAGTTGTGCTTTTGATTTGCAAAATGGCTGCATGAGACTCTTTCACATTAAGTAGTGAATTGACTTCCACAATAATTTTGAATAAAGAACCAGGTGACATCCAAGTAGCACACATTACTATGCATTTTATGCTCAGCTAAAATATTCCAGGGCAAGAGTGCCTATGAGCCAGGAAAGCTGTAAAAATAATGATCATATTTATTTTAATCTCCATGTCCTTTTTTGTGAGGTGAAAGGAGCTGGAACACTTTGAGTACATATTTGTTAAAGGGTTGACGGGACGATTGTTGGATGTTTTCTAAGGCAGCAACTAATAAATCCTATGGGAAAGAACAAAACAGAAGCCAAAATGTACAAAATATAAATATTCAAAAGTTCCAGAATGCCAAGTTGCTCAGACTTAAGTCGTATTCTGACCCTCCTGAGCTTTGCTTCTCTTCAGTTCTTGCATTTGCTCATTCAGTTACCTGCTCTTTACTGCAGCTCTGTAACACCCATGACCATCACTGTCCTTCAGCTCCATCTCACCTTTATGTCCCCACAGAGGCTCCTAGGAAAGGAGGAATAAGTTGTGGAATCTTTACTCCCATTTCCTTTCTATTTTCCCTGATGTGTTCAGAGAAGTATTATAAGAACAAATAAACAGTACCATTGAGAACTTGAGTAAAATGTCTCCAGAATGATTTTGCTCATTCATTATTTAATCTATGCAGAAATTCATAAAAACATACATTGTTCATTATTTTGTATGCAACATTGCTATGCGCATTTATCACACATTATTATTATTATCTACAAATACCTCAAGGGAACTTGTGATGTGCTTATGAAACCAATGGATAACTTCTTTCTCAGCACACATAGGAAAACACAGTTTGATTTGGATCTAATCTACCTGTGTGGTTAGAGGCACAAATATTATTAAATAAAGGGTATTTATATATTGGTGTTGACCTTTTAATTAAATGAAAATGCTCAGATTCAGCCATCTATCAATGGGTATTTACACAGCAAGTAATTATAGGGTAAAGAGATTATTTCAGGTGTAAAAATCAGAGGGCAAGTTGGAGAAACTTTAGAAACAAAGTCACCAAGTAATCTGTGAGGACATGTAATTGCTATGTTTTTAACTGCTATTTACCAAGAAAAACTAAATTCTTTTAGTAAGATTTTGAACTGACTTATAATTAAAGGCATTAGTATGATTTTTATTTTCTTACTGATTAGAATTATAGATTCTCTAATAAGACCTACATTATTACTAAGCATACAAAATACTTCCAGAGTATCTTAATATAAAGATCACTGCATAGCTCCTACTAAGCTCCCTTGTAAAGTGAAACATTTCAATGCTGTTTGGGAAATTATTTCAGTTCATCTTGTAGTTAGTTCCAAGGACAATATTGCTCACCTTCAAAATTCCCTAAAAAAAAAAGAATACTTAAAATTACATATCTATTATTCAATAATGTATTAGTAGACTCATAGTGAATTGTTGCAATATAACTAAGAATTTGATTATTTGATACATAGATTTTTTTAAAGTAAACTGATGAATAAAAGCATTTACATCTTGTCTTCAGATACTGGGATGAATCTCAAAAGAAAATGCCTTCATTTGCTCTCCTCCCTGTCTCTAGATGCACCCAAATAGTTACAGATCACTGTGTACTCTTCCCTTTCTCTAAATTCTCAATCTCTTATGCCAAAGAAGGTGCAACCTAGGACTGATTGCTATGAGTGTGATGATTAAAAATAACCTTCAAATAGCACATTTGCTGGAGTCATTTACTCAAATTACCGCTCTGGCTCCGTTATTTATATAATAATGGATGGCTATTTATTCCATGGTTAACTCAATTCCTGTGGAGTTCGAATCCAAGCTGAGTCTGTAATACTAAGGGTTTATGAATCTCAAATGAGACAAATTCTTCGGAGTAACTCACTCTATCAACGGAAGTTTATGTATTTATTTGGCTGAGATGTTATTGGACCTGGATGTGGAACATTAACAAATTTTGGTGTCAAATTAAGACAAATTAAACTCAATGATTCAAGAGAGTCAGTGAGTCATGACAGAAAAGATGTGACTAGTACAAGAATAAATTGAAAAAAAAAACATTCAATTCAACTTTTATCTTCTGAAGCTATCTCTATGAGGTAGTAGATAGATATGTGTGTGTGTGTGTGTGTGTGTGTGTGTGTGTGTGTGTGTGTGTGTGTGTGTGTTTAAATAAGGAAGCATCCAAGTATTTGCAAAAATAGATGAGTTTTAGTTAGTAACTAAAACAAATGCAGATGATGTTACAAAAAAAATAGGCAATAAGAATTCTGTTATAAAATCTCCTGTCTTCAGGTCTCCTAAGTCCATTGGCACTCCCAAGGGTTAAGATACACCAATACTGGACATGTTCTAGACATCAAGCATATTCAAAGGGCTCCAGGTCTTTTGTCACATTACCTCCTTTCATAAAGATGGGAAACTAATACTTGGAGATAGAAGTCTCAACTCTGGGTTCTCTGACACTGATGACAGATAAACACAAGGTGATGCTGGTCATACTGTCTTCACAGGGATCAATTGCTTTAGCTCTTGTTTTATTTTTCATTTTTACTTATGAATTCAATCTGCAAATGTCAATGATTTTATCAACTTGTTTTCATGTACTAATGAAAGGTTGAGAGAAAATATGTGTTGTTATTAAATTAGAACACAATACATTGTCAGATATAAGTGACCCAGTCCATTTTTCTTCTTTGTTCAAACACTTCTCATAAAATTAGTATTTCTTGGCAAGAAACAATCTTCTCCTTTATGCTACAGTCACCATGAATTTCGCATTTGTGTTTGCAAGTTCTGTTTCTAACTTTCCACTTACATTTTAATTCCCACAACAAGAAAGAAGACAAAAAAAAAAAAAAAAAAAAAAAAAAAACACAGAATTAGCATAGTGTGCTTATGTATTAGAGTAGCTGTCTACGAAGCTTCAAGGGGTTAGAAATTATGAAAACACACATTCTCTCTCTCTCTCTCTCTCTCTCTCTCTCTCTCTCTCTCTCTCTCTCTCTCTCTCAAACACACACACACACACACACACACACACACACATTGTCATTGAATAGTAATCCAACAAATTTGTGTTCTACTTTTATATAGTCCTTTGCTTTCTTTTATGATGCCTTATTAAATAGCATTCAAATATCTGAAAGCAAAGACAGAGCCTGACAGAATTTCAACAGGTTCTGTGCATTCAGACTGCATGTCACCTCTTAATTAGCAACCAAAATGCAATGAACAGATTGTACAGTTTCCCGTCCGAGCTGAGCTCCTACACTTGCTATTTGTGCATATACAGCATATTTAAAGAGACCCCCATCCAGAGGGATTTTTGCTTGCTCCATCCCTGGAACAGAACCACTATCAACTAAATGCCACTTCATGGATGCCTTAGCCTGCAGCAGCAGCTGGCATTACCAAGCAGTTGAAAGGACATTTTAATCTCCTGTTTAATGCATTTTTTCTCCACCTGGGATAAGAAGCCAAAATTGCTGTTAGCAAAAAATGCCTTAGTCATTAGCCACAAGTGCCTTTCTAAAAAGTGTTCCATTACTCCCCTACTGAGAAATTTCAGACTTTATTAGCATTTTTGAATTTGTATTAGGTGTACCTGAGTGGTAAAATGCTAATGGATGAATACTTAGTTATTTTCCATGGTTTTATTGTTGGACTTTACTTGTACAGGGGCAAAAAGAAAAAAAAAAAAGAGAAAAAGGAAATGGGTCAATATATTTCATTCCTGACCCATCTTCCCAGTTTTGAAATCTAAAATCTAACAGCCCCCCTAATTTTATATTATTCTATGCTTGCTTACTGAAAAGGTAAGGGAAAATAGAAAAGCAAAGAAGCATACATACACAGGCAGGTGGGGGAGAGAGGGAGAAAGAGAGAGAGGGAGAGGGAGAGGGAATTTGGAGAAATGAAGGGCAGTTTTATACCTAAGGGCAACAAAAAAAGGATATAAATTTTTTTAATGCAAGTCTTGTGTGTTTAAATCACACACATGCTACATTGGTGACGCCATGCTTTACTGATCAGACTGCAAGAAAATAGAAGTTCTACCATTGAGATACACGCTGCTAGAGAACTAGCTGATGTGTTATTTCTGAAGCATAGGCCTAACACTGCACCATTTAAAGTGTTTGAACAGTGATTTGAATAAAAATAATCTACATAGTTATTTGCTCGAATTTTTATTGTTTCATGTCTATTAAACATGCACATAAACTTTCAAAGTCTTAAGGAAATAACAAACAGTTGTGGTAAAGGTGCAGTTGGTTTGCTTTAGTTTTTATAAGAACTGAAACTGTTAGTTGTAGTTTAAAATACCTAAGTATATAAGCTTAATTAAGTCACTTTTGCCCTACATGGAAAATATATTTAAATTCTCTACGAAAATGATTGACTGCTCCTCAAACACTCAAGAGTAAAATAGAAATTCAACACATTTGAAAGTATCTCATTCAATCTCATCCCCCTTGTTTTGGGACCATCCCTAACAACTCATCATACACCACTGCCCCATGGTACTATCTTCCAGCAACTTGGTTTCTGATATTTCTTGATTTGGTAACCGAGCAAGCAACCTTCAATTCATATGACGGCAAGCTGCCATCTTTAAGATATTAATGGATATTGGCTCCAAGGCCAAATGATAGAATCAAGAGAAGTAAAGAACAGATACTGGATGTAATGAGGACCGAAACTCACAGTGCTACACAGTTTCCAAGTACATCGGGCCCATGTAACAGAACACACAAGAGATATAATGGTAAGAGAAAGTACTATATTTTCTAAAATGCCATTATATTATTTAAATACAAAGAAGTCAAGGCTGAAATTGTATTTTCAGCCTACAATAATAGCGCTGGACATGAGGATTCAAAACCAATAAGCTCTATCCTTAACATACTTCTGCCTGCTCCTATTACTGAGCAAGCAACTCATATGCGACAGGTAAATTGGAATGGCCAGTTTCGCTTAGTTATTAGAATATGCAAGGAGGGAGGGGTGAGCAAGAGGAGGGGTGAAAGCAAGAGAAAGGGAACTAAAACTCAATACAAATCAAATTTCACTGAGGTGTTAATCTCCCCAGAACAGTTCTCTAAGCAAGTCATCAGCAACTTGACTACATCTGTTATGCAATATGGATTCATTGTGCATTATTCAAAATTGTAATAGAGATTTCTTAGAGCATCCAATTATAACTTCTCTTTTATAATTTAATTGAAAAGTTTCCATAGTTAGAAGACCACAAACACATTGTGGCCTTTGAAGTAGAAGTCAATGCAATACTTATCCCAGAATCAAAATGAACTCTCATATTCTACTTTCAACTACATGGGTGTTTCTAAAATTTTAACTCAAGAATTCCTCCACAAAATCAAGACATTTTGAGAACTTGTCATGTATTTTAAATGTTCTTTGTCAATCATTCAATTTTGTAATTTGACAAAATATTATTTCTATACGAATTTAGTATTTTTATTGACAGCCTGGTGAATATTATATTATAAAAATTTAATATCATATTCTGCTAAGATTCAGAGAATGTAAACAGATTTCTATTGTGCACAACTTTAAAAGATTAATGTTTATAGTCTTACATGATTATTAAACAATCTATGTTTTAAACAAATCCATGAAAACTAACATGTCACATTTGATTTGAGACTTAAAATCTGTCAGCATATAGACTAAAATCTTTTCAAAAACTGAAGTAGACAAAATTTTAGCTAAATTAATACTTTGATTTTTCATTAAAAACCTGACTCTGTGAAACCAGTGTCCACTCTTGACATGACTCAGCCATTGTCCCAATATGACACACTAATCAGATATTCATATCACGTTTTTCTTGCTTCTCCAGTACTAGTAATAATTTTTGATGTGTAAACTCATTCTGCTCCCCAATGACAGTGACTAAACATCTTTGGACAGTATGAACATAGCTTTCTCATTGCATCATTCTTTTTACATGTGGTAGTTTGAATAAGAATGGTCTCATAGGCTCGTTTGTTTGAACCCTTGCTCCCCAGATATCAGAGCTGTTTGGAAAAGATCAGAAAGAGTACCTTTGTTGGAGAGAGGCAACACAACAGGTTTTGAGCTTTGAGATTTCAATCCATGCCATTCCCATTTAACTGTATCATCCCCCTGCTTTTAGACTGGGATGTTAGCCCTCATATATTGGTGCAGTGCCTGCCTGCCTGCCACGCCAGCCGCCTTCATGGTCATGGCTCTAATATTCTCGAACAACGAGCCCTAAAGGAAATGCTTTCTTTGATAAGTTTCTCCATTATTGTGTTTTGGTAAAATAATTACAATAAGAAACTAATAAGGACAATGTGTTTTCAGTCTTTTTATCAACGTTACATTATATATTAATGGGATGCGAGAAAATATCATATGACTAAGAATCATTTGAAATTACATAGTAGTCAACTATCTATTCAACATGTATTTATATTGCTGAACATATTAAATGAATGAATCATAGAAATAGCATACCACTCTTGTCTCTTCCAAGGAATGGTTCAGGTCATATAATTTTGAAAATAGAAAGATTAAATAATACTTTTTATGATTTTAAAAATTAAATAGTCGGTAACCAGATATATTGCTGCTGAGACTATACCTGAGTTCAATCTGAAGAGAAATCATACACACACACACACACACACACACACACACACACACTCACACACACACACATACATAAATACATACATGCACAAACATATGCACACATCCACACATATAAATACACATTTTCACACACATACACATGGATAAATATACAAACACACACACACATATACATACATATACACACACATACACACACACACACACACATATATATACATACATATACTCACACACACATATATACATATACTCACACACACACACACACACATATATATATACATACATATACTCTCACTACACACATATATACATATACTCACACATACACACATACATGCATACATATATATATATATACACATATACTCACACACTCATATACATATACTCACACATACACACACACCCACACATACACACATATATATATACATACATATACTCTCACACACACATATATACATATACTCACACATACACACACAAATATATATATATACATACATACATACATACATACATATACTCACACACATATATATACATACATACATACATATACGCACACACATACATACATACATACATATACTCACACACACACATATATATATACATACATATACTCACATACACACATATATACATACATATACTCACACACACATATATGCATATACTCACACATACACACATATATACATACACTCTCACACACACATATATACATATACTCACACATACACACACATGTATATGCATACATACGTATATTCACACACACACAAACACACACACATACATATATATACATACATACATATACTCACACACACATAAATACATACGCACACATACACACACACACACACACATATATACATATACTCACATACTCACATATACATACACTCAAACATACACACCCATTCAAATACACATAAATACACAGTACATTAGTCAGGTTCTTGAGTGAGGACTACTTTAGATTTTATATTTTTGCTTAATTTGTTTGTTTGTTTTTCATTTTAAAACAATAATGGGTTTATCAATAGAAATTTCAATTGATTTTACTTCTCTTCTTCCTACTTTAGACTTGAATTTTAAAGTTAGCTATCAGAGGTAAAGATAAGGGACCACTGTGAAAAATATTGTTTTTTTTCTACAAACTACATATTTCTTAGAGGAGGACATGACTTAGTCTTTGAAATGTTTTATCCAAAACACTGTGTATTAATTACTGTTCTGTTTCTGAGATATAATAATGTGAAGAATTTATTTGGGTTCACAGTTCCACAGAGTTAAAGACTCTGCAGCACAGAAAGCCAGACATGGGCAGAGAAATACTTTCTGGCTGTATTTCATCTGCACACAGAAAGCAGAAAGATCAAGCGGGAAGTCGGTATTTGCTATAATATCTCAAAACGTGACCCCACTAATTTGCCTCTTACATCAAGACTCTGCCTCCTAAAGATTCCATAACCTCTCCAAACACTTCCAACCACTAAATACCAACTCAATAAATATACAAAACTGTAAGGACCAGTTCTGAAAAATTATCTGAAACATCAACTAGAATATTAGTGAAATAGCCAAATATTTCACACCAGAATTTAGGATCATAAAGGTGAATCCTAAAAACATAAAATATCCTGATGTTCATCTGAGGATGCGGAGAAACAGGAACATTTCTCCACTGTAGGTGGTGTAAGCTGATACAAACACTGGAAATCAGTCTGGCAGCTCCTCAGAAAATTGGACATAGTACTACCTGAAGACCCAGTTATTCTACTTCTGGGCATATACCCCAGAGATGCTCCAACATACAACAAAGACACATGCACCACAATGTTGATAACAGCCCTATTTATAATAGCCAGAAGTTGGAAAGAACCAAGATGTCCTTCAGTAGATGAATGGATACAAAAATTGTGGTATATTTACACAATTGAGTACTACTCAGCTATCAGAAACAATGACTTTATGAAATTCTTAAGAAAATGGATGCATCTAGAGAATATCATCCTGAGTGAGATAACCCAGTCACAAAAGAACAGATATAATATGCAGTCACTGATAACTGGATACTAACCCCAGAAAGCTCAGAACATCCAAGAAACAACTCACAGACTATATGAAGTTCAAAAAAAATGAAAAACCTTTATGCTTAATCTTTATACACCAAGAAAACTCTAATTCCAGATTACATCTTGTTTTACATGTACTTTATGCTCATTGTAACTAGGAAGATCTTAATGCACACTATCAAACCTTTAAAAAAAATACAATGTATTTGTATACTTTTGTGCAAAATTCTTAAAATCTGTACATTTATCTTTGTTTTTTTTTAAATAGACTGTTCAATTAAAATAAAATAAAAATACTCTCAATAAAGCCCATTGTCTCAGCCAGGGGAACATGAGTAGTATCCATGCATTCCTCTGTCATCCTTCCCATATTTTAATAATTGTGCACCACCAGATCTAGACTAATGTAATACCTGAGACTGAACCCAGAGACGTGTGTGCAATAGGCATGTACCCTACCAATGGAGTTGACTACAGAACCTAAAGAATGAATCTTGTAGAATACTTGGCAAATCAACTTGCACTCTGTGAGTTTGTTGCCTATAGGAGATGAACAGATCCTCTTTCCATACATCCTTTTTACATATATACATTCTGTGATAATACTATTACCTGTCATCTGAATTTTTGATCTTAGCAATTCTGACCGGTGTGAGGTGGAATCTTGAGGTTATTTTGATTTGCATTTCCCTGGTGGCTAAGGATGTAGAGCACTTTCTTAGATGCTTCTCAGCCTTTCGATATTTGTCAATTGAGAACTTTTTGTTTAGGTCTGCACCCCATTTTTAAAAGGGTTGTTTGATTCTCTGGTGATTAGCTTCTTGAGTTCTTTTTATTTATACCTTGGATATTAGGCCTCTATCAGATGTAGGGTAGGTAAAGATTTTTCCCACTTTGTTGGCTGTCGTTTTGTTTTCTTGAAACTGTGCTTAGCCTTACAGAAACTTTCCAATCTCATTAAGTCCCATTCGTCAATATTTGACCTTAGAGCACAAGCCATTGGTGTTCTGTTCAGGAAATTATCTCCTGTGCCTATGTATTATAAGGTTTCCCTATTTTCTCTTCTAATAGTTTCAGTGTACATGGTTTAATGTGGAGATCTTTGATCCACTTGCACTTGAGCTTTTACAAGGAGATAAGAAAGGGTCTATTTTCATTTTTCTGCATGCTGAGTACCAGTTGGACCAACAGCATTTGTTGAAGAGGCTGTCCATTCTCTATTGAATGTTTACAACTCCTTTATAAAAAATCAATCAACCATAAATGTAGGGGATAATTTTTGGATCTTCTATTCTATTCCATTGATCCATGTGCCTATCTCTGTACCAGTACCACTCAGTTTTTAGCACTATTGCCTCGTAATATAGCTTGAGGTCAGGGATAGTGATTCCCCCAGATGTTTTCTTGTTGTTGCTATTCTAGGTCTTTTGTTATTCCAGATGAAATTTCACATTGCTCTTTCCAACTCTATGAAGAATTGGGTTGGAATTTAGATGAGGATTGCATTGAATCTGTTGATTGTTTTTGGTAAGATGGCCATTTTTAAAATTTTGATCATTCCAATTCATGAGCATGGGAGATCTTTCCATTTTCTGAGATCTTCCTAGATTTTCTTCTTTAGAGGTTTGAAGTCCTTGACATACAGGTCCTTCACTTTCTTAGTTAGAGTCACACCAAGGTATTTCATATTTTTTGTGACTATTGTGAAGGGTATCTTTTCTCTAATTTCTTTCTCCTCATGTTTGTCCTTTGAGTAGAGGAAAGCTACTAATTTGTTTGAGTTAATTTTATATCCAGCCACTTTGCTAAACTTGTTTAGCAGCTGTAGAAGTTCTCTAGTTGAATTTTTGGGGTCAGTTAAGTACACTATCATGTCATCTGCAAACAGTAATGTTTTTACTTCTTCCTTTCAAATTTGTATCCTTTGATATTCTTTTGCTGTCTAATTGCTCCGGCCAGGACTTCCAGTAATATGTTGAATAGGTCGAAGGAGAGAGGGCAGCCTTGTTTAGTCCCTGATTTTAGTGGGATTTCTTCAAGTTTCCCACAATTAAGTTTGATGTTGGCTGTTAGTTTGCTGTATATTGCTTTTATTATGTTTAGGTATGGAATTGGATTCCTGTTCTTTCCAGGACTTTTAACATGAAGGGGTGTTGAATTTTGTCAAATGCTTTCTCAGCATCTAGTGAGACGACCATGTGATTTTTTCTTTGAGTTTGCTTATATGGTGAATTACATTGACGAATTTCCTTATATTAAACCAACCCTGCATCCCAGGGATGAAGCCTACTTGGTCATGGTGAATGATCATTTGGATGTGTTCTTGGATTTGGTTTGCAAGGATTTTGTTGAGTATTTTTGCATCAGTGTTCATAAGTGAAATTGGTCTGAAGTTCTCTTTCCTTTTAGGGTCTTTGTGTAGTTTAGGAATGAGGGTTATTGTAGCATCGGAAAATGAGTTAGGTAGTGTTCCACCTGATTCTATTTTGTGGAAAATTTGGAGAGTATTGATATTAATCTTCAATAAATGTCCGATAAAATTCTGCACTGAACCCATCTGGTCCTGGGCATTTACTGGTTGGGAGGCTTTAGATGAGTGCTTCTCTTTAGGGGTTAGGGGATTATTTAGATGGTTTACCTGGTCCTGGTTTAACTTTAGTGTCTGGTATTTGTCTAGGAATTCATCTTTTTCCTCCAGACTTTCCAGCTTTGTTGAGTATAGGCTTTTGTAGTAGGATCTAATGATTTCTTGAATTTCCTCAGTTTCAGTTATTATGTCTCTACTTTCATTTATGATTTTGTTAATTTGAATACTTTTTCTTTGCCTTCTAGTTAGTCTGGTTAAGGGTTTATCAATCTTGTTAATTTTCTCAAAGAACCAGCTTTTGGTTTTGTTGATTCTTTGAATGGTTCTTTTTGTTTCTATTTTGTCAATTTCTTCTATGAGTTTCATTATTTCTTGCCTTCTACTCCTTTTGGGTGTATCCACTTCCTTTTGTTCTAGAGCTTTCATCTGTGCTGTCAAGTTGCTAGTGTATGCTCTCTCCAGTTTCTTTATGGAAGCACTCTGAGCTATGAGTTTTCCTCTCAGTACTGCTTTCATTGCATCCCATAGGTTTGGGTATGTTGTGTTTTCATTTTCATTAAATTCTAGAAAATCCTTAAATCTTTCTTTATTTCTTGTTTAACCTTGCTATAGTTTAATAGAGCATTGTTTAGTTTTCATGTGTATATGGGCTTTTTGTTGTCTTTGTTGTAATTAAAGACCGACCTTAGACTATGGTGATCTGATAGGATGCATGGGAGTATTTCAATGTTCTTATATCTATTGAAGCTTGTTTTGTGACTGATTATTTGGTCAATTTTCAAGAAGCTGTTGTGAGGTGCTAAGAAGAAGGTGTATTCTTTTATTTTAGGATGATATGTTCTGTAGATATCTATTAATTCCAATTGGTTCATAACCTCTGCTAGTTTTGCTATATCCTTCCTCAGTTTCTGTTTCCATGATCGGTCCATTGGTGAGAGCGGGAGTGTTGAGGTCTCCCACTATTATTTTGTGGGATGCAATGTATTTTTTGAGCTTTCGTAGGGTTTCTTTTATGAATATGGGTGCTCTTGTATTTGGAGCATATATGTTAAGGATTCAGAGTTTCTCCTGACAAATTTTCCCTGTAATGAGTAAAATGTGTCCTTCCTTATGTTTTTGGTAACTTTTGGTTAAAAATCTACTTTATTCGATATTAGAATGGCCACTCCAGCTTGCTTCTTGGGGCTGTTTGCTTGGATTTTTTTTCCCAACCTTTTACTCTGAGGTAGTGTCTGTCTTTGTCTCTGAGATGAGTTTCTGGTATGCAGCAAAATGCTGGTTTCTGTTTATGTATCCAGTCTGATAACCTATATCTTTTTATTGCAGAATTGAGTCCATTTATGTTAACAAATATTAAGGAATAGTGGTTGCTGTTTCCTGCTATATTTGGTTTTGGAGGTAGAATTGTGCCTCTGTGTCTTTCTTCTTTTGGATTTCTTGCTTAGGTATTTTCTTGTGTTTACTAGGATGTAGTTTCCCTCCTTTTATTGGGTTTTCCACCTGTAATTCATTGTAGTGTTGTGTTTATGGTCAGATATTGTGTCAATTTAGTTTTGTCTTGGAATATCTTGGTCTGTCCATCAAGGTGATTGAGAGTTTTTCTGGGTATATGAGCTTGGTGTAGCACTTGTGTTCTCTTAGGGTCTGCATGATGTCTGTTCAGGATCTTCTAGCTTTCATAGTCTCTGTTGAGAAATCGGGTGTTATTCTGATTGGTCTGCCTTTATATGTTACATGACCTTTTTCCTTTACTGCTTTTAATATTCTTTCTTTGCTTTGGGCACTTGGTGTTTTGACTATTATGTGTCTGGAGGAATTTCTTTTGTGGTCCACTCTATTTGGAGTTCTGTAGGCTTCTTTTATGCTCATGGTTCTCTCATTCTTAAATGTAAGCAAGTTTTCTTCTATGATTTTGTTGAAGATATTTACTGTGCCTCTTGGTTGACATTCTTTGCCCTCTTCTATTCCTATTATCCTTAGAGGTTTGGTCTTCTCATTGTGTCCTGGATCTCCTGGATATTTTGGGTTAGGAACTTTTTGGTTTTTGCATCTTCTCTGATAACTGTTTTGTCTATATTTTCAATGTTGTCTTCAGCCCCCGAGATTCTCTCTTCCATCTCTTGTTGTCTGTTGGAGATGCTTGTATCTGTGACTCCTGATTTTTTTTATGGTTTTTTTATTTCTAGGGTTGTCTCTTTTAGTGTTTTCTTATTGTGTCCATATCCATGTTAAATTACTTCTTCCATTACTTCATCTCTTTGGTCTTGTATTCCTCTAATTCTTTGAGTTCTTTGAGTGTTTTTCTTGTTTCCTCTTTCAAAGCTTCTATTTCTTTATGCTTTTCTTCCTGTTCTTGCTTAAGGATCTCTATCATCATCTTGAGGTATGATTTCTGGTCTCAGTCTTCTTTTTCTCGAGTGTTTGGCATTCCGCTGTTTGCTGTGATGGGAGAACTGGGTTCTGGTGTTGCCAGGTTGTCTTAGTTTCTCTTGGGTATGTTCTTTCGCTTTCCTCCTGCCATCTTATTGTCTGTGATTATATGTAGTTTTGTGGTCAGTGATTGATTCTTTTCTCTCCTTTGTACCTGGCCTGTGTCCCTGGATCTCCGCTGTTCCTGGTGGCAGATAGCCTGAGTGCCTGTTCTGCATGCATGAAAGGTTCTCAGGTGAAACAGACACCCTAAGGCAGGGTTGCTTCTACCCTGAACCAATTATGTGGGTGGGGAACTTTCTGAGCGCTCTGCAGAGACCTCTCTATTCCCTGGCTACTCGGACCACTATTTCACCAGGCCTATGTCCCTGGACCTCTGCTGTTCCTGTGAGAGTATTTTTATTAAAATAGGCAAGAACTTACTTATGGAACACAAATCACTCAAAAATAGTGCAATCACCAAAATCCCACCTCAGCTCATTAAAAGTAGAAGCCTAGAACACAGTGAACAACCTACAAGAAGCCCAACAGGTTGACAACTGTCCTTTCTAGGCAGGTCAGCTGGCTTGAACTCTTTCAATAGGTAATTTGCCTGCTGTCTGCTTTTTCCAGGAAGCTCACTTTGTCTCACAGTGTTATTTAATAGAACAAGTCTTACTGTTCTTCCTCAGAACATGCTTGAGGAAGGTAGAACCTACTGAATCTGATCAGCTTCAGAAACTTCCTGAAATTTTTGAATTGTTTACTATTCAAAATTAAGGAGCTTCATTGCAAAATAGAAGATTTTTCATCCTCTTAGAACACCCTGCATTTTAAGGAGCTTAATTCCAAAGTTTACAGTTTCATCTCATAGGAAACTGCTATACAATAGAATCAGCAGCAGCAGCAGCAACAACAATAATAGCACATTCCTGCAACCCCAACAGTCAGGGGAGTAAAGAATTAAAAATCCAAGGTCATCCTTAGTTCAGAGTGAGTTCAAGGATAGTCTAGGAAAAACAGAACAGTGTCTCACAACATTTTCTCTTACAAACTTAGTGAATTACAGTATTTGAGAGATTATCACTATTGTTTTGTAGATAATGATTTCAATAATCTAATAAGCAAGTTGTCTAGAGAATCAGGAAATAAATACAAGACCCTACAGCTCAGTGTAGTCTTGGGCTAAAGGCATTTCTCCCCATCATCTTCATTAAAACTTTTTAGTCCCTGAAGAAATTTGATCAAATAATCACATTTCCCAAAAATAGGACTCATTGAAAATAAGTATTTTGGATAAAATTATTGATACTTTTCTAAAATATTCTGTGAGAAAACACCTATAAATGTTTATATTTGATATAAAATATCCTCATGTCAGGAATAATTTATCAGTGTCAGTGTTTCCAATAAAATTTCTCTTTAATGTCATTGTCTTGTTATCTCTAATCTTTTGAAAAATGTTTTATAAAGTACTGATTATATAATTTAAGATCTTAAATCTAAGCAAAATGATGAAGTTAAAATGTTGGTCCCAACTATTAAGTTTTGAAGAAAAATATGCTATAAGCTTTGGAGAAAAAATATGGTTTATACACTGAAAAAACAAAACAAATTAAAATTCTAGATAAAAAACAATCTAGTAAAAGTGGTCAAGTAAAATTATAGTACATTTTAACACTAGAAATAATGATTAATTTCAATGTAAAAGAGGCTAATAATTTTAAGAGGCTTATGAATTTTTTTATTCATTTTATTCCTACTACTGAGAACATTGTTAAGTTATATGCTAAGCTCTTTCTTCTTGCTTTCTCTATTCCTTACCAAACCAAAGTTTTTTTTTAATTCATTAGAAATATTACTTCCAAGGCAATAGCACAATAATAGTCCTCCTCACTAAAGATGGCTTTGTGTGTGTGTGTGTGTGTGTGTGTGTGTGTGTGTGTGTGTGCTATATTTTTATGATATTCCCTTTAGTGCTCTAGTCACATAATTAAAAGAGGTGGGAAAGAGCCCAGCTAAATGAAGGGTTCCAAACAATTCAAAAGAAAAAAAAATACTAGCAAAATCTATTACCATCTCCTAAAATGACAGAATATTGGTGCAGGTAGACCACAAAGAGAAGTCCTGGCTGCCCTGCCTCTTGACAGGAAATAAATCACCCTGCACACTGGAGACTCCCTATCCAGACTGCATGCTGGAAACTTCATTACACAAGCTGTGCCACATTACTATGCATATCACTGCTGATTGGACATAGACACGTATCCACAACCCAATTCTGTCATTGTCTTTTCGGGGAGAGAACCATCTTTTCCATACAGATCCAGGCTTGAAAATGACAAAGAAAATGATGTTGTACACCCAATAACCCTCAATCATTAGTAGGGCATGGCCTGCACTTGTTATTTACCTGCCTCTTCTTAACTCTGTCTCTTGATGTGGAGGACATAATCATATAAACACTATTTGATCATCACATGGTCTCATTTGGTTTGAATGTGAGTGTAACCCAACACATGCTTTGTCGCCAATGGTCTTCACTTCATTAGGAAGAGGGCAAAGTATTTTCCTGTAGAAGAATTTTCAGTTTCTTGTTCCTCTTAGTTGCTAACCTTTTTGTTCATTCATAAAAGACAAACTTTATTTACTTGGTTTTGGTAACAGTGTATGAATGTGGTTGAATCTAATTCGGACTTACTATTATAATGAAAGAAAAATAGAAAGACTCTTCAGGCTGAAAGCACAGTGCCACATTTGAAGTTTAAAAAAAAAACATAAAATTAATGAACCAAGGGAGATAAAATTAATGAACATCTCTATTAGGAAGTTTCCTGTCGTTTGAGAATGCTAATGTAGTTTTACAAGGAGAGGCTTCAAAATTTATCCTTTTCTAGAAGAATAATATACAGTAAAATATTTTTGCCACTCTTACCTTGATTAAATAAGACTGTCCATTAAAAAGTACAAGGAATATTCTTTTGACATTCCAAAAAATACACAATTGGGAAACAGGTATTTCCTTGAAAGCCAAGATGAATAAAATTTAAGAAGGAAAGAAAAAGCATTTAAATTCTGTGACTAACTCTGCCAGTATTCAGAAACAATAGTACCCTTTGGAGAACTGCAAACATCACTCGTGGGAAAGTAATCTATGTTTAGTGTACTGTTGTTTTTTGATTAGCTTAATTTCCCATTATTTTGTAAAAATCAAATGTTTTCATACTTGGTGCTGTGTGTGTGTGTGTGTGTGTGTGTGTGTGTGTGTGTGTGTGTATGTATGTAGTGAAGGTAGGGAACATGTGTCATGGCAGGCCAATCTGCAGAACTTAGCTCTAACCCTCTACCATGTGCATTAAACTCAGGTCTTTAACCTGACAAGAGCCTTTACCAGCTGACTCTTCTCACCATTATGATGACATTTAGAGATATGTTTTTTGTTTCTTTGTTTTATTTATTAGGTTTTACAGGGGTGGCCATATGTTCATGTTTGCAACTTTGATTCCTCTGACACCATCCCTCATTAAAGGAATGCATTCAACTCTGGCAAAAGAAGCCCCAGAGACACCATTGGAGTGGTAGGGTTCCACAGGATGCACATGGAACATTGAAAATTTAAGTATTGTTTCAAATTTTTAATTAGAAAATTGTATTTGTACCTTGTTCAGTATAAGCATTAGATATATCCCATTGGTTGATGGTTTATGTCTAAATTAATTAACATTGGTCATAGAATATACATGTATTTTCTTTTCTTCTTATGTTTTATTCATCTCAGCATTCAAGGAAATACCCACTTCCCTGATTGTGTGGGATCTTTTAGCAAATTTTGATACTATTTGATATAAACCTCAATTAACAATTTTTATCTGTTACCAAATTTCAAATAGAATTTAAGCAGAAACCATTATACAGACAAGTCTCAAAACTGGGCAAGTAATTGATAATTTTAGAAATTCGCTCATGCTTCTGATAGAATATCCTGTCAATAAGCTGACACATAAGAGTTGAATAAGAATCAGCTACAGAAACTATTTCAGAACAAAGGATAAACGAACTAAGACCAACAATGCAGTACTAGACACAGAGGCACATTGAGAAGCCCCAAGGTAAATCTGGCAATGCTGTACAGGATAATTAGTGACGGAAGAGACTGAAGAGATTGCTGCTTTCTTTCAGAGAAGGAGTCACAGGGACCTGCTGACAGAGGCACCCATTGCAGCAACACTAGCAACCCGGAGAACACAACAGTCATATGTACAGGTTTTCTACAGTAGAGCATTGTCAAGCTCTTTGCATGTTCTCCTGCAATAACATTGTAGCAACTCATGGAATCTGAATCCTCATTTTACCAATAAGCAACAGACTGCTGATTGTATGACAGAGTCAACATTTACACACAAGTCAGATGCTTCTAATGCTTAGCTTTTAGGTATCATCCTATGTTGCCCTATACAAAACGAAATAGTTCATATAGATCACTCCAGTGGCACAGGAAGGCAACCGATGACCAGCTGGGTAAACAACTACCAAAGAGCACACATGGAGAGACCCATGACTCCAGTCACATATGTTGTGGAGGATGGCATTGTCTGGCATCAATAGGAGGAAAGGCCCTTGGTCCTGTGAAGGCTTAGTTTCTAAGTGTAGGTGAATACCAGGTCAGTGAGGTGAGAATCAGGGAGCAACCTCACAGAAGCAGGGAGAGTGTGAATGGAGTAGCTGGAGGAGAAACTGGGAAAGGAAATAAAATTTGAAAGGTAAATACTTAAAATATCCAATTTTTAAAAAAAGCTACCTAGCAGAAAGAATGGAAACAGGCAATCTTGGGAGATAGGATGTTGGGAGAACCCTCCAGAATGTATCAGAGACCTGGGAAATAAGAGACTCTAAGGAATCAAGGTGAGGGAACCTTGATGTAATGCTCTTCAGTAGGAAGATGAAACTTGTAGAGCCCACCCCCAACAGAAAGACAGGACATCATGTGAGAAATTGGGTTTCTATCTTACAGTCAAAACTCTCATAATTGTTCCTGTCTGAAAGAACTGCAGGGATGAAATATGGAGAAGAGCCTGAGGAAAAGAAGTTCCATGGAAAGGACCAAAAGGGGATCCAGCTCAAGTGGAGGCCCCAAGGCCTGGCACCATTAGTGAGGCTATGGAGTGCTCACCAAATGAGACCTATCACGACTGCCCTCAGAAGGACCCAACAAGCAGCTAAGTTAGATGCAGATATTTGCACCGAACCAATCAACAGAAGCTGCAGACTCCTCTGGTTGAATTAGGGAAAAGCTAGAGGAAGCTGAAGAGGAGGGTGACCCTGTAGGAGGACCAGCAGTCTCAATTAACCTGGACCCCTGAGATCTCTCAGACCCTGGATCACCAACTAGGCAGCATACACCAGCTGGTATGAGGCTCCTAACACCTATACAGCAGAGAACTCTCATATCTGGGTTCAGTCAGAGAAGATGTACCTAACCCTCAAGAAACTGGAAGCCCCAGGGAATTTAGAGGTCTGGGTGGGCTGAGTGGGGTAGGGACAACCTTGTGGAGACAGGAGGCACAGAGAGAAGGTATGGGATGTGGAACAGTAGGAGCGTGGACCGGAAGGAGAATAAAATCTTGAGTGTAAAAGTAAAATAAAAAAAGGACTATCTGTGGAATCAAGAACTAAATATGTGAACAGAAGCAGGTTAACTGGTATGTTTTAGTGTTTGATTTTGTTTTTGCTTTTGATTTGTTTTTCTTTAATGGGAAAACTAGAGAAATGAGCAGTTCAATCTGGTTGAACATTAAAAAAGTGGTATTAAGGAGGAGGTTACAGTAGAATACAACTTATATTTATAGAAAAAAAAACAGAGCTTATGGTGGATTGAATATACTCAGCATAGGAAGTGGCACTATTTGGAGGTGTGGCCTTGATAGAGTAGGTGTGGCCTTGTTGAAGGAAGTATATGACTGCGGAGGTGGGATTAGAAACCTTGCCCCTAGCTGCCTGAATCCAGTCTTTTCAAAGAGACTTTGATATGAAGCTGTAGAGCTCTCAGCTCCTCCTGCCCCATGCCTGTCCAATGCTGCCTTGTTCCTACGTTGATGATAATGAACTGAAACTCTGATCCTGTAAGCCAGCTGCAATTAAATGTTGTCTTTATAAGAGTTGTCTGGTTACATTGTCTGTTCCTAGTAGTAAAACCCTAAGACAAAGCTGTGTAGAGGAAGGTAGTTATAAATACCAACTAAGGCCAGGAGACCAGTTACAGAAACAAGAAATGTAAGTGGTAAGAGTGCTTCTGTTTTATTTTGTTAAGAAAACATATGTTTTCTTCCAATTTCTCAAGAGAATACCAATTTATATTTAAGTTGAGACAAAAGGGATGGTCTCAAAGAACATTGACCTATTCTAAATTTACAATGTCTTTGTGATTGTACAAGACATTGTTATATCATGTTAGGTGTAGTTATGACCCCATTATTGATTTATTTGGACATGAGATATGAGTTGTATCAAGTTGAAAAGAGATGGATTATAATGGCTACTTCTGGTTGCCAACTTGATAAATCTAGAATGAACTACAATCCAGAAATTGAGGGCACATCTCTGATCTAGACATTGAGGCTTCTGACCTAGATCTTGACATGGAGATCATGAAACATAATGACCATGAAAACTTAGGCCCAAGAAAGGTAGTTCATGCCTTTAATCCCAGAAGATTGAGGCAAGCAGAGCCTTCTACTGGGACCTACATAAGGACACTGGAAGAGAAAACTTCACTCTCTTTCACCAGCTTGTACTTACTTGCCAGCACATCTGTTGGGAACTACTTCCTCATTATTTCAGCTTATATAGAATATCAGGCAAAAAAGCCTTTTGGGACAGAGAAACTACTAGTTCTTGGATTTCCTATTCACAGCTGCCCATTGTTGGGTTAGGTAGACTACAGATTGTCAATCATTACACATAGAGACATTCCATAAGTTCTGTGACCATGGAGAACCCTGCCTAATACAGGACTATAAAGTAGAGGGTCAAAATAGTAGGAAAGCGAGGGATATGTAATACCAAGCATGAATCCTTAAGTAATTATATTCCTTTATATTCACCTACAATTACATACAATAAATATACAATATATGCATATTATACAATGTATATATAAAATGAAGTCAAGCCACATAAGCTAAAAATGCTCCTAGCAAAACAGTATCAGGAGTGAGAAACCTGCACTTGAGTTGGTGGTAAGGTCCATGACCTACGGTCTTAATTTATTCTCTTATATATTACATCCCATATACAGCTTCTGCTCACTCCTCTTCTCTCCCAGCTCCTCCCTCCCTGTGAAGTGCTCTTCCTTTTTCTGTCAGAGATCACAGATAAGTGTGGCTTTCTACGTTATCAAAGAAATTTCCTTTTAGAGCATATTACAGAAAAATATCAAATTGAAGACCATTTAGAAAAACACATCAGGTGGGGGAGCACCCTTATAGAGGCAGGAAAGGGGGAATGGGATAGGGAGATTACAGAGGGGAAACCAGGAAAGGGGATAACATTTCAAAAGTAAATAAAGAAAATATATAATAAAAACAAAACAAAAGAAAAACACATCAGACACAGTGCAAGAATCAATGCATTGTGAACAGTTTGTATTCAAAAGGTATATCTTCAGTATAATCCCTGTTTAGGGAATATTACAATTGAGTAGATGGAAATATAGTAAGCATCAGAGAACCAAGAAGTCTGCTGTTTAGATTACATCTCCTAGAAATGAGAAAGAACACACACTAATATTACTTAAAATATGACTTCTTAAAGAACACACAATATCTGTCCACAAACCCAGCTCTACAATAAAAAATATATGGAAAACTCCAACACAAGGATGAAAATCACACCTTAGAAATAGCAAGAAAATAACCTCCCTGCAACATACCCAAAAGAAGAAAACACAAACATAATTCTACCTCTAACAACAAAATAACAGGAAACAACAATCACTATTCCTTAATATCTCTTAATATCAATGGACTCAATTATTTAACAAAAAAAAGATATAGATTGTCAGACTGGATACATAAACAGGATTCAACTTTTTGTTGCATAAAGGAAACTCACCTCAGTGAAAAAGACAGACAATACCTCAGAGTAATAGGCTGGAATAAATTTTTCCAAGCAAATGGTCCCAAGAAACAAGCAGAAGTAGCCATTCTAATATCAAATAAAATAGATAACTAAAAGTTATCAGAAAAGATAAGGAAGGTCAATTTTATTCATCAAAGGAAAAATCTATCAAGATGAACTCTCAATCCTGAACATCCATATTCCAAATACAAGGGTACCCACATTCATAAAATAAACTCTAATAAAGCTCAAAACATATATATTTACCACACAAATTAATAGTCAGAGACTTCAACACCGACTCTCATCAATGAACTGATAATGGAAGCAGAAACCGAACAGGAACACAGTGAAACTAACAAAAGTCAAGAACCAAATGAATTTAACAGACACCTATAGAACATTTCATTCAAAAACAAAAGAATATACCTTCTTCTCAGCACCTAATGATACCTTCTCCAAAATTGATCATATAGTCAGTCACAAGACAGGTCTCAACAGATACAAGAAGATTGGAATACTCCCATGGACAAAGGCTTGTTTTCAGTAACAACAAAACCAACAAAAAGCCCACATACACATGGAAGCTGAACAATTCTACTAAATGATAACTTTGCCAAGGAAAAAATAAATTAGGATATCAAAGACATTTTAAAATTTAACAAAATTGAAGGCACAACATACCCAATTTTATGGGAGACAATGAAAGAGGTACTAAGAGAAAAACTCAGTTCTGGGTACCTCCAAAAAGAAACTTGAGAAACCATACACTAGAATCTTGACAGCACACCTAAAAGCCCTAAAACCAAAAGAAGCAGATATACACAAGAGGAGAATGTGTCAGGAAATAATCAAACTCAGAGCTGAAATCGAGGAAGTAGAAACAAAAATAACTATACAAAGATTTAAGAAGACCAGGAGCTGGTTCTTTGAGAAAATCCATAAGGTTGTTAAACAGTTAGCTAGACTAACAAGAGAGCACAGAAACAGTGTCCAAATTAACAAAATCAGAAGTGAAAGGAAAGATATAACAACAGAAACTGAGTAAATTCAAGAAACCATCAGATCCTATTATAAAAGCCAATACTCAACAAAATAGAAAAATCTAGAGGTAATGAACAGATTTCTGGACACATACAAGGTACCAATGTTAAACCAGGACTAAGTAAACTTTATAGACAGTCCCAAAACACCTAAAGAAATAGAAGCAGTCATCAAAAGCCTCCAAACCAAAAAAAAAAAAAAAAAAGGCCCAGGGCCCGATAATTTTAATGCTGAATGTTATAAGACCTTCATAGAAGACCAATACCAATACTCTCCAAACTATTCCACAAATAAAATGGAAGAAACACTACCTGCCTCATTCTTCAAAGCTGCAGTTATGCTTATAACTAAACCACACAAACTCTACAACAAAATAGAACTTCCAACCAATTTCCTTTATGAGCTTTGATGCAAAAATACTCAATATAATTCTTGCAAACCGAATCCAAGAACACATCAAAACAATTATTGAGCACGATCAAGTAGGCTTCATCCCAGGGATGCAGGGATGGTTCAATATACAAAAATCTATTAATTTAATCCACTATGTAAACAAGCTCAAGGAAAAAAAAATCCTTGATGATCTCATTAGATGCTGGGAAAGCATTTGACAAAATTCAACACCCCTTTATGATAAAAGTCTTAGATCAGGAATTCAAGACCCATACATAAACCTAGTAAAATCAATATACAGCAAGCCAGTAGCTAACATCAAACTAAATGGTGAGAAACTTGAAACAATCCCACTAAAACCAGGGACTAGACAAGGCTCCCCATTCTCCCACTATTCAATATAGAACTGGAAGTCCTAGACAGAGCAATTAGACAACAAAAAGTATTCAAAGGGATACAAATCAGAAAGGAAGAAGTCTAAATACCACTATTTGCAGATTATGTATTAGTATACTTAAATGACCAAAAAAAAAAAAAAATGACCAGAGAACTCTGACAGCTGATAAACAACATCAGAAAAGCTGGATACAAAATTAACTCAAAAAAAAAAAAAAAAAAAAAAAAAAAGCCATAGCCTTCCTCTACTCAAAGGATAACCAGGCTGAGAAAGAAATTAGTAAAATGACACCCTTCACAAAACTCGCAAACAATATAAAATATATTGTTGTGACCCTTACCAAGCAAATGGTAGATCTTTGTGGCAAGAACTTCAAGTCTCT